>NC_080391.1:40851214-41480925 GCF_028751815.1 Salvia miltiorrhiza
TGGCTTGTAATGCGGATATTACGGGTACTCTTGTTCTTCATTTTACCTATGCCCGTGAAATTCCGTCGGTTCCTTTCCAGGTGGTCGAAGAGAAATTTTTCGTTCACTACAAAGGATGGTGGCGTGATTCTCAGCTAGCCAGTCCATTCCTAAGATCATATCTACGTCCCACATGAGCAGAATATTAAGATTGTTCGCTACCATCTTAAGTTCTCCTATTTCAAATTCTACGTTCGAGCAAACATGTGTGGTGGTAGATTTTCCTCCTGAGGGTGTAGTGATTCTTAAGGCACACTTAGCTTGTTCTGATTCGATTTCTAAGGTATCTACGCAAGGGGCAGATATAAAAGAATGCGAGGCACCAGTATCGAACAGAATCATTATGGAAAAACCTTTAAGCTTGCCCATACCTGCCAGGTTTCCCTGGTTTTTCTCGGGCTGGTTTTGGGTGAGAGCAAAGGCTCTCGCCTGCTGCGGCAATGGTTGCTGCCGCCCTCTGTTGCTGTTGGCGCTGTTGGTGCTTGTGTTGGTATTGCTGCTGGTATGGCTGTTGTTGGCGGGGCTGGTGTTGGTATTGCTGTTGGTATGGCTGTTGTTGGCGGGGCTGGTATTGCCCTTGAACTGCTTGCAGGGGCTGGGCATAAGTGGCCCTGATTGCCGCGCCCTGCTGTTTGTTGGGGCATTGTGAGGAGTAGTGGCCCTTCTGGCCACACGTGTAGCAACTGTCAGTTCCAGCCTTACAGACACCACGATGTGGTTTGTGGCATTTTGGACAAAGGGGAACTTCATTTTGTCTTTGACTGCCTCCAGCCGGGGCAGGACCCTGTTGCTTCCCTTGTCCTTGTTGCTGATATTGTCCCAACGGCGCATTTCCTTGCCATGGCCTCTTGTTAGTCTGGTTTTCATTTCCTCTATGGTCGTTCCAGTTGCGCTTCCCTTTAAAGTTCTGAGGGCGTGCAGGTGGGTTGGCTGGCGCTGAGGTCTGTGGCGGAGCCAACCTTTCTACTGGCATCGCAGCTTCGATGTCCAGTGCCCTGTTCAAAGATTCCGTGTATGAGAGTCCACCATGACTAGCTAGAGTCATCCGAATCTCGTGCCTCAGACCGGCACAAAATTTCTCCGCCATTTTCTCATCAGTATCCACCTGTTGTGGAGCATAACGCGATAGATCGCAGAACTCTCTGTCATACTCTGTCACCGTCTTCTTCCCCTGTTTCAGGCTATAGAACTCAGCCTCCTTCTTCTTTCTGTAGCTTTTGGGAATATACTTATCATATAATCCCGTCTTAAAGTCTTCCCAAGTGTATGCTGCCCATTGTTCGGGAGTCAGAGTCTTTCGGCGGGTTTCCCACCAAAAGTCAGCCGATCCGGCTAGTTGGAAAGACATACACGAGAGTCGCTCTTCTTCTGTGCAGTGTAGGAAGGTGAAGATACGCTCCAAGGCGCGTATCCAAGCTTCGGCCTCGGCTGGGTCGCCTGTCCCAGTGAATGTGGGCGGATTCTGTCGAAGAAACAGTTCTTCAGTCCTTCTAGCAGGGGGTGGAGGGGGGTGGGGTAGGTTCCCTGTCGTTTCGTCGTCCTTCAGGTATTTCATCGCGATTTCCATCATTGTTAACGTTTCTCCTAGGGGGGCGACCTCGTTTAGGCGGCATTCTGCAAATTACAAACACCTTTTTTTTATACATTCTATACAGGAATCTCTAAGGCAATTAATAAAGAACTGTTTGTCAAATTTAACTTATCATAACTCCAAAACTAAAATATAACAGGAACCGTTGCATGTACAAGTCACATTATTCGAAGTTACTACATTCTTAACTGACTCGTGAAGAATAAAACCCGTAGAGAAACATAAAACATACACGAGATCGTCGTAGAAAACCCATGCTAGGGTCATTTATATCTCATGGAAAATTTTTCTCATCGAGGGCTTTTACATCGTCAACCCAAAAATGTAAGTAAAGTCTATCTAGTACTCCCTATGATGTATCGGCTTACTAGTTAAGCAATCACAAAAGGGTTTTTATTCACGGAACGTCCTAGAGACCAACATTTCCGTACTAATGCTAGCTAGAAACAACATAAATAAAAACATAGTCATTGGAACGAATTATCGTTTCCAGAGTACATCCACAAGCTAAAAACTATCAAATTTGTGAACTCTGAGTCGCGGTACGACTGTTCCTTGGTGACGCCAGGGGGTCCTCTTCTGGATCCTCCTCGGGGTCTTCCTCCTCATCCTCCTCGGGGTCCTTCTCCTCATCCTCCTCGGGGTCTCCCTCCTCATCCTCGCCCGGCTCCCAGCTGGGCAACAGAGTCTCTCCCTGGCCCTCGCCTGTCTCCCGCATGATCTGGGCTGAGCGGAAGATGTCGTCCACCATCTCACGGATCGGATCATCTCTGGTACTGATCCTGACCGTGGTGCGAGGCTTGATCGGAGCTGGAGGTGGCACGGGCTCGGGATGAGTACTCCTCATCGTACCATACGGTACTGTACCATCATCCTCCTGCATAGGGGCTTTGCCCCTATCTATGAACTCCCTCAGGTTGGACATGACCCTGTCAGCGTTGGCCATGGCAGTCGAAAGCCTTGCTTCTGCCGTAGGTATCATTGGTGGTGGAGGAGTAGCAGCCCGGGCTGATGAGTCAGGAGGCGATGGGAAATCCCTGCGGGCCCGTGGACGAGAAGGGCCTGCCTCGTCATCGTGCCTACCACGGCGCCCTAGAACTGAGGCTCGTGGTGGAGGATCTCGGGGCAAGGCCATCGAGGGCTCGGGAGCAGTAGTGGGTGCTTCCGCTGGCAAAGGCGTCCCCACCTGTACGTAGTCTCCCGGAAGGATGTAGGGCCCTAGAGGAGCACGGCCCCCACAAAGTGAAACAGATCTGAAGCTCCGCAATAAAGCTAGGGAAGTCTCCCATGAGGTCGTGGTAATCTTCTCGGCGAAAGATGTAGTGGGCAGAAATCTGCCTAGCCCATCCCTGCCACTCGGAAGGTAACAGTAAGATCAACCTCTGGATACCGTCATATCCTGATACTCCATGTGCACTCGCCTCGGCCCAGTGTCTGTGAAAACCTGCGAGGAACTGTCCGAGGTTATCCCCGTGACATGGAGCATAGGTGCGGTAGGACCGCTCGACCTCCTCTGGACTAGCCCATGAGGGCAGTGGTCGTCGTCGGGTGAAAACAGTCCTCGCCATCTAACAAAGGAAGTTTTATCGTCAAAAGTAGCACACGACAAGTAACTTAAGGCGATAAGGTTCTAAATATCTAAAATCGGAAAACAAGTTCGGTTCAATAATCATAACGTGCAAAAACACCTCATCATCTAAATCTAGCATTTACACAAGCCATACAGGTTCTTAATACTTAATTACAGATTACCAATTCGACTATCATATAGTTCTAGTGTCGTTGTTTTCCGAACTTAGGGCTTGTTATGTGATGATGATATTTTCTTAAATCTAGCAACGAGCACTAAAAGTTTCAACAAAATAAATTCAAAAGGCCAAGCTAATTCGAGATCTCATCGTAGAAAAACACTCGAATATTTAGGTTATGCCCATGCCATCAACGTACTATTGGCGTTCGTTACGCTGCTCGATCTTCATACTCGTGGTTTCATCATGCGACCCTTGGTGTAATTCTTCTTTCTCTATTTCGACCATCATTGTCGATGTCATCGTAACATGAAGAAAAAAAAAATTAAGGCATCTCCCTAGGTTCTCTTCTATGTTCCGTCGTGAGAGTGAGCATATATAACTTAACAGTTCTAAGTTCTTGTGATTCATACTATAGTCATACTTATTCATGCTTCATACATTTCAAGAAATTAACTTAATTAAAACTTGAAAGTACTTACCATAACCTCCGTTGAGCGTGACGAGATGTAGTGCCAAGCTTTTGTCAACTAGTTCAAAGTGTATTTACTTACTTAATCTAGACTCAACTTAGAAGGAATGAGTAGTACTCAGAGCAAAAGAAATGCTCTGATACCATTCTGTCACGACCGCACTTGCTAAGGATAGCAAATTCGGGAAAACCGCGACTAGGGGAGGGGAATTAGGAGCGGGATTAGAAAAGGGCATATTCGGTTTCTTGATGACTCGACTTGTATAAGGAAAACAATTGAAATTAACTAGAATTTAACGGAGGTCAAAAGGAACCGTACATAATATTATCCAAAAGAGGGTACTCAACGAGTTTGAGTACATTATTAAATAATACATATTGTTTTGACAAGATAACATAATGTCTTTAGTAAAATCAGTGTTCGCAGCGGAATAATAATAATTTGAGTATATGTATGAAGACATATACTCTACTCTGAGGTACTCATCCTAGATTGACAGAAGCTCCGCTTGCACACTACATCCTCGATCACAGCTCAACCTGCACATTTAAAAATACATGCAGGGCTAAGTACAAAAGTACTTAGTGGACACTTACCGAAATTTACATACATGCATAATATTTTATTGTCAAGCCTTTCAACAGTAGTAATATACGAGGGTTTTCTTTTAAAGTCTCGTATTTACCAAACATAATATCATTTCTTTCATCAATAACCCGCGCAGGTATTTTATATCATTAATCACCATATCAGTAACTCGTGCCGAGAGGGAGGCCTCTGTCACGACCGGACTTAATTAAGGATAATTAAGTCGGAAAACCATGACTAAGGGAGGAAGATTAGAAGCGGGGATAGAAAGGGTAAATATATAATGAAGGATCGAACTTAATCTTTGACAGCGAAGGGGACATTTATAATATAACTTATGTTTAGCCACAAAGATTCAATTAACTAGTAAGTTCGGATAAATCCGACTTAATTCAAAAGACTTATTACTTAAGAATACGCAGCGGAATAACATAATCTGATTACATGTATGAAGACATGTATCCAAGAGTTCATTCATTTAACTTTTGACAAAAGCTCCGCTCTTCACTTCATCTTCATCAGCCACTGCTCAACCTACACATTTAGAAATATATGCAGGGCTGAGTACGAGAGTACTCAGTGGGCACGTATGCCTAATTGTAAAAATACATGCTTCAAAACTGTAAATTGTCATGCCATCATAAACAGTACAGCAAGGGAGTTTTAGCTAAAAGGCCCAAGCTTACTAAATTCATTTGTGATTCTTAAAGTTCGACTGATCAGTCTAAGTTCTCTTGTAATCTATCATATCTGGACCTGTGTGCCGGAGAGGTGGCCACCTCTCACGGTCACTTAACCGGCCAACCCGCTTGATGACTCACGGTCACTGGTGTACACTAGCCCTGGCAGGATAGCTATCAACTGCTCAAGACCCGAATTCGATTACATGATTAAAGTCACATCAGATAGATATCATACTGAAATTTAAACATTTTATGGCAAGACAATATTTGAAATAACTTCAATTAATTTAGTCATGAAATAACTTGCTTGAACGTAACATTTAAACTCATTTGATATATATGAAAGTAATGCCCACCTGACAGCAACTCTTGCGGTACAGTAGCTCCTTGATTGATTATTAATCTCGTGCTTGACCTTTATCACGAGAATATAAATAAGATACTGCTCGAGCAAAATCCTCAAATAATGAGAATACGATGCATGATCCTCTTATGCATGAATTATTATTCTGAGATAATAATCAGGGAATTTCTATTGTTAATCCAGGCTATCGGATTTAAACAAAAGCTAAGTCTCGTCTCATGAAGCCGGATAATTAACTAAAATTAATCTACTCTCTTCAGGATGTTCTAATCCACTGATTAAATAAATCTCATTCGAGGTAATCGATAGAAAAGAAATAAATAAATACTTCGACTTACTCGCTTTATAACCTCCTAAAACTCAATCGGCTTAATAAAAGGAAGAAAGTACTGTTGTAAGTTTAAATAGTTAAATAGGCTCGACATAAGGCCGCTAAATAAATAATTAAGCAGAAGTGGGCTTGAAATAATTAATATAAAAGGCCCAATTGAAATAATTCATTGGCTTAAGTAATTAAATAAATCTTGGTCCAATAAATAAATAATTTGATTAGCTGGGCTCAATTAAATAAATCAAACGAGACCCAACGAAGATAATATAACAAAAAGGCCCAAAGAAAACAAATAGGAGGCCCAATCGAAATAAAATAGCAAAGGCCCAATTACAATTAAAATTGGCCCAATTGAGATTATTGGACTCAAATAATTAAATGAATCAGGGCCCAAATAAAATATTAGCAGTCCAACTGAAATAATTAACTCTGGGCCCAAGTTAGATGATTAAACTTAGTCCAATTGTAAAGAAGTAAAATAAAAATAATACAAACGCCCAACTTTCAGCCCAAAAGAAGAAAAATAATTGAATTTTGTCCAAAATCAAATAAAATGGTGAGGCCCAAGGAAATGGCCCAACCCTCTTATTCACCCAACTCGTCTCTCTCTTTCTCTCAATCCGTCGACCCCCCTCCCTCTCTTCTCTCTCTCGTTCTCAGCCCACCAAATCCGGCCAGCACGACGTCACTACCTCCATCGTTCCCTCCGGCGGTGACACGACCGCTAGCTGCTTCTCCATCTCCCTCTGCTGGCAACGGCGAGGCGCCGCTGCCGCCCCCTTGTTCTCCTGTTCTCTCCCTCTCTTTCGGCCCTCTGGCTCAACTCCGGCAAAGCAAACTCGCCGCCGCCGCGGCATTTCTGGAGATCCGCGAGCGCCCGCCGCTGTCACTGAGCAACCGGCGAATGGTTGGCAGCGTCGTCTCGCTCTCTCCTCCGCCAGAGCCCAAAATCGTGCCCTAGACTTCTGGAAATCGTCGCCGCGTTCTGGTCTCGGCCGCCTCCTCCGAGTCATTCCGGTCCCGATTCAGTCGTCCCTTCATCTCTAGCAAAGCAGAGGCCTGCTCACGGTTGCCTATTGTTGCGTCGTCGGCTGCCTTCGAGATTTCCGCCGCCTCCGTCGATTAACGCCGCTGCTGCTATTGGAATCTTCGGCTTCGCCGTGCCGCTGCACTCCAGAATCGGCGAGATTTGCCGCTGCTGCGCACGAGTCCGGCGATCTCCGCCTCTTCTCCCTTGGGGTTGAACCCGGGGTTCACCTCGGCTCCGGAAGAAGTCGTGGGCACTGTACGGCTCCGGTGAGGGGTACTCTCCCATCTCTCCGAGCCTTCGACAAGCGGTAGAACAGCGCCCTCTTCCTGAAGTCCCGCGGAGCAGGGCAGTCAGCCCCCTCCTTTTTCCTCGCGGTTAGCGTCGACATCAACCGGCATCCGTCCCCGTTCAATGAAAATCAGGTACAGCAAAATACCTTGAGTAAGCCTCTCTCTTCCCTCCTAAATGCTAAGTCCAGTAATACTCTGCTGTGAAGAAGAACTTCTAGTTTTTGGCAATTCATAGCTCAACTCTCTTGGCTCCTATATTACTAAATGCGAGAGATCAATACTAGTCATGTGATTGCATCTGTTTGATAAGAGTTCTTAATGCATTTGCCTCATGAAGAACATGTATATAAACTAACTTCCTGTGATTGCTAAGTCCCTTTATGCATACACTCATCTGTATACTCTGTATCTTATTCAAACATGTGATTGATGGTATGATGCATGCATTGGATTGAATACTTGGGATAGTGAAATACCTTGGATATGTTCAAACTGTTGGGTGGCTGCTGTGTTGCTATTGATTCTCGTGGAGACAAACTGAAATAGAATTATGCATTGTTTTTCTTAACAAATGAAGGTGGAATCATGGAAGCAGGTGGAGGAGATTTAAGTCAGGGCTTACCTCATTTGAAGTCTTGCAGCAGCAATGGATTCTCCCGTTTCTCTCTCAAAAGTCCTTAGTGTGGAATGGGAGAGAATGAAGTGAGATTGCTGGCTGGAGGTTTAAGACTAAGAGGGAATGGTTGTTGGCTGAACACTGGAGCACTCTACGGAGATGGTACAGAGGTAGGGTGGCTGTAGGTGTTGAAAATAAGAATCAATAGTCAAAAGTATTAAAATCAATTCAAAGATTAGATCTTTGAATTGAATATAAGAGTGTGTATTTTGATTTTAAGAAGATTTTGTAAGACTTTTTATCCATCCTTATACTATATAAGGATGCATTGTAATCAAGGAAAAGTAAGCAATACAACAACAATAATCTTGCTTCTCTTTATTCTCTGCATTATGATATAATAACATGTTTTATCGGTAGGGTGGTTGAAAGACCCCTTACTGCTCCAGCCGCAAGCGCCGCAAGCTACTACAGGGGAAAGGATGGGACATGAGTGTTATCAGAACTACTGTTGTTGCAGCTATTTTATTCTATGTGCACACACGCACCTTTCTCTTTCCTTTCCCCTTTTTCTTTTCTTTATTGCTGCGTGTACTAGCTATATGGTAGGAGTAAAGTGAAGAAAATCCTTCAGTCTTCGATAAATCTATATCTTGTGTATCAATAATACTAATCTCGAGTTTTGCTAATAAAATTGCGTGTTTGCAATCAAACATTGATTATTCCCATTAATCACGTATCTTGAATATCGATATCTAATTTCTTGCCTGCTAATTCTACATCAAATCCGTAAATTCAATTCGCTTCACATGTCGTCTAATATCTAAATTAAATCTGTAGATTTAATTAGATTAATAAGTCGGAATAAATCTACGACTCAAGTAACAATAATAGATAGAAATAATATACTATAGCATATAAAATTAATAACCTGACTTTGCTAAGTCAGTTATCATTCTAGAAAATAAATCATTGTCTACTCAATGAATAATTCACGATCATTTCATGTGGAAATATCTAATTCAGAATCTCAGCTGGATTAACATTACTGGAGGATGCAATAATTAAATATCGCATTTACAAATCTTAATCATAAATAAAAGAGCGGGCTACTACATACTACCCCTCTTAAAAAAAATTTCGTCCCGAAATTTGCATATCATCGCAAAAGTTCTGGGTATTTTCTCTCGTCTTGCTTTCAAGTTCTCGCGTAGCTCTTTTTTTTTTTTTTTTGTTCATATAATGACTCATAAGGTGCCATATTAATGATCGCCTGATAACTATTATTGGCAAACTCAATCAATGAATGAATGCACTAATTCTCAACTTCCACCTCTGTCTATTACTACTACTCTTAACATGTTTTCGAAAATCTGAATTGTTCTCTCAAAATATCGATCTGTTTGAGGGTGGAAGGTAGCATTGAAATTAAACCTTGTGCCCAATTCCTTCTGTAAGTTCATCTATAGTCTGGGTGTGAACTTTGAATCCCGGTCTGAAGTGATTGACATGGGCACGCCGTGCAATGCACAATTTCTCGAATATACAGATGGGCTAGCTTGTTCGATCTATAACTAATCGGTATTGTTATAAAACGAGCGCATTTCGTGAGTCGCTCCACTATTACGCAAATGGCGGTGTTTCCTCTTTTCGACTTGTAAACTAGTTACAAAATCCATTTTTATGTGCTCCCATTTTCATTTTGAAATGTTAAATTGTTGTAGCTTCCACATGGTCTTTAGTGCAAAGCTTCGCTTGTTGGCATGCTAGGCATCCCTCAACAAATGAAGCTATATCTTTCTTCGAACCTTTTCACCAAAAATTTTCTCTAAGTCCTGATACATTTTGTGCTTTCCGGGTGGGCAGTATATGGCGGGTCATGAGCCTTACTCATTATCTCATCTTTGAGTTTGTCATCATGGGGGATATACAATCTTTCATGAACATTAACGCATTATCCACGTCTCATGGTACGTCTAGGCTTGCCTGATCTTATTGCTAAACGTATTTTCTCCAAGGTCTCATTCCTTCTTTACGCATTATCAGCTTTCCTATAAAGTTGGGTGTTATTACCATCGTGGCAATAATCCCTTCTACAGATTCTAGTGGTTGAACCACTTCTAAATTCATTCTACTAAAATCTTTCATGGGTTCCTTTTCCTGAGTGAGGGGAGATCCCAACTTAAGTTGAGTCTTACGACTCAAGGAATCGTCTACCTAGTTAGCCTTGCATGGGTGGTAGTTAATACTACAGTCACAGTCCTTCGCTAGTTCGAGCCATCTTTACTGTCTCATGTTAAGATCTTCTTGCTCAAAAATATTACAGATTTTTATGGTCTGTGAATATCTCGCACCTGACTTCATATAGGTGTTGTCCTTACTGCAGTTAATTCTAGTTTATGAGTTGGCTAGTTCAATTCATGTGGTTAATGCTACCGTGATGCGTATGTTGTCACTCTTCCTTCTTGCGTTAACATGCAACTAAGTACTCTCCTTGGACACGTCTGTATAAATCATATATTCTTTGTCAACTGTTGGAACAGCTATGGTTAACTTCTCCTTGAGCTTCTTGAAATTTTTTTTTTCTCACATACTTCTGTCCAATGAAATTTAATTCCCTTCCTGAGTAATTGGGTCATTGGTCTTGCTATTTGGAAAATCCTTCTATGAATCTCTTATAGCAACCTGCTAATTCCAAGAAACATTTGATCTCATTGAGGTTAGTAGGCGATCTCTACTCATGTACAACTTGTACTTCCTCAGGGTGCACTTTGATCCTTTCTAATGAGATAATAGGTCCCGGAAACGTGACTTTGTTGAGCCAAAAATCGCACTTGCAGAACTTAGCATAAAGATGCTTTGTTTTCAATGTTTTTAGGACTATCCTCAGGTGTTTCTCATGGTCCTTCTCGTTCCTCGAGTAGATCAAGACATCATCTACGAAAACTAAGACAACTTGCCTAAGTATGGATGGAACACTCGGTTCATGAGGTCCACGAACATGGCTGGTGCATTGGTCAATCCAAATGACACCACTACGAACTCATAGTGTCTATATCTAGTTCGGAAGACCATCTTGGGTACATCTTCTTATCAAATTTATAGTTGATGGTACCTAGACCTTAAATCTAGCTTTGAGGACACACTATCTCCTCTGAGCTGCTTGAAGAAGTCGTTTATCCACGATAGAGGATACTTGTCCTTGAGTGTCACCTTGTTCAACTCTCCATAAGTTGATGTATATCCTCGGTAGAGGATACACATTCTCAATGTGCCATCTTTATTCTTTATAAAAGAACGGGTGCACCCCGGTGAAATCTCTAGGAAACATTTGGAAATTCACGTACGATTGTCACGTCTCTTATACTTTTCTCGATTTCTGGTTTTCTGTGCAACTACACAAGGTAGGTTGGACACCCTTTTCTCATCATCTTTGTTGCTTGAGGGGCGGAGATGATCGTCTTTCTCCTACCTATGCTGATCCCATGAAAACGTGTCGGTTCCTTCCCCGGGGTCAAAAAGAAATTTGACTTTCATTGCAAATGATGGTGGCATAGTTCTCGACTAGCCATTCCATTCCTAAAATTGTGTATATGTCTCGTATCGGCATAACATACGAGTTGTTCACTACAACTTTGAAAAATTTTATGCTCAACTCTAAATTCAATCACACATGTGCTATTTGTTGTTGTTGCTGCCGTTGGCATGGTTACTCCTCTTGGTATGGTTGGGCAAAGCTTGGATTGCTCAAATGCGGAGTTTGAACAGGCGAATTTAGCCTGAGACCCGCCCTTTGTTGCTTATTCGGGTAACGATTTGCATAATGCTCATTCCAGTTGCTGTGCTACAACTTTCATTACCAGTCCTGGAGAGTTTCCCATGGTTCTTGTTACACTTTGGGCAGGGTAGAGTCCCATACTCGTTATCCCCCATCTGTTTAGATGTGTCATAGTCACGTTGTTGGGATGTCTGCCCCTGCCATGGCCTTTTTCTTAGCTTGGCCAGGGTTACTATATCCCATTTTTTTTTTTTTAAAAAAAAAAAAAAAAAAAAAAAAAAAAAATTTGAGCCTGAGTCTGTGGAGGTGCAGACGTAGGCGCAGTTGCTGGTCTCTCTCCCAGCATAGCTGCCTCAATGCCTAACGCTTTGCTAAGCGACTCAACGTAAGACGATCCACCATGGCTTGCCAAAGCCATTCTAATCTCATGCCTCAGTCCGACGCCGAATTCTTTTAACCATCTTTTCATATGTGTCTACTTGCTCGAGCGCATATCTTGACATATCACATAACATCATGTCGTATGGAGTAATTGTTGTTCTTCCCTACTTAGGATTGTAAAATTCCATTTCTTTCTTTTTGCAATAGCTTTTGGTTGTATACTTGTCATATATTTCCATCTTAAACTATTCCCACGTCAAATTCCCTAATTGTTCAGTTGTCATTGTCTTCCTCCTTGCTTCCTACCATAAGTCAGCTGAAAGAATACGCAAGTAAGACGTTTATGATCTGTGCAGCGCAAGAATTTGAAGATGCGCTCACTAGCTTGTACCCAAGTCTCAACCTTCGTTGGATCTCCTATCCTATCGAAGACATGTGGGTTTTCTCATCAAAATAATTCTTCTATTCTACGTTTTTGTTGTATGGTTGGTGGCACTATATTGTTCTAGCCATGGTACTGGGCCTCTTTCATTATCTCGCGGAATTCGTCCTCCTCTTCTCGGACGCCCTTATTTTGGTGGCATACTGATGAGTTGACATATAGTCATTAATACATACCTATGCATATCATCGCTTCTGTAAACCGTTTCTTGATTCTCAAATCTTGCTCGCACTCTTCCTTGTATAAGCATATAAGTAAAATGTGGCGGAAGTGACTTGCCGCAAAAGACCGATAAGGTCGCTAAATAGACATAAGAAAATTCCTTCGATGAGAACTTTTGCATCAACATCTGGATCTGGATATACTGATCCATTCAAGTACTACTCATGATGAACTGGTTGTCTAACAATGCCATCACCAACGAATTTGGTCACGGAGCCAATCTTTCCGTACTAATACTAGTCAAACATGACTAAGCCAACATAGGGCATACCAAAGCATCAGAACAATCATTGTTTTCTAAAAATAATAACGTTTACCAAATCCGTAAGAGATGGTCTAGTTGCATCACGTGATTGACCCTTGGGTCGAGGCATACGTGTCTGATGGATTTAATCTGGTGAATACTTGTTTGTCTTTAGGTCACCGAAAATCTACTAACAACTAATAAACCACAATGATTAAAGTCACAAATGGCAATTATGCAAAGTGAATCAACAATTTTGTCAAATGATTGAAAAGGAATGACCTCAGGGTAGAAATGAATTGACTAGGAGGTCGGAACGAAATGACCTAATAATCGAAACCCGTTTGGCTTTTCAGATGAAAGTTTAAATATATATAGGTTTAGAGACCCATATATGACGACTACTGAGATTTTAGTCATGTGGACTGGCCAGGTCCAACACAATTACTTCTCAGTCACACGGAATTACTTTTCCGAACTTGGTAACTCTTTGTTTATTGGGCTGCAAAAGGTACTTCTGGTCTGAGATCTCCACCTTTTTTTTTTTTTTTTTTTACATCTAAAATTTATCCTTGAGAATATGCTGAAGCTTCCCAAGCTTGGGGTCTTCCTCCTAAAATCAACACTTTTTCTTAAAATCTTTTTTTTTTACACGAAACAAGACCATTCAAACACATTCGACCTTATTCAATATTCATCCTTTGAACGATCCTAATGTCGTTCTTCTTGTATCTAGCGTTCATTCTCATAATGCTTGTAATACATTTATGTAATTCGAAGCACTCTCTCACGCCTTTACAGGAAATAGATTTTGCATCTCTGAGCATCTTTACAAGGTCTGTGTCACCACACACAATACTAAATCATGGAACAACTTTAGTTATTACTTTCATTCTGATTACTAGACTGGATGTTCCACTCGAGACATTCTAGCCGGGGAAATGTCTCTGATCAGCTAAGGTATGTAAACTTAACTTGAGTATACCCTTAGGGTCTCATTAGAATCTCAATATTTTGACTTTAGCATCGAACCATTGTTGATACTTTTAACTCTTGTTAAACTCTAAAATATTTTCGGGAACTCCTCTCGTCTTACGCACTTGTATAGATTTCTCTGGTCGATCATAATGGTCGGTAACTTCTAGTTACCCATGTCACATCTCGTCCTTCCGGTTCGTAGTAGGCGATCATAATCAATAGGGGTTCTAAATCATGCTCATGTGTAATGTAAAAAGGTTCCGAATATCTGAAATTATAAGGTGACAGTTCTAATAGCAACACTATAACATCATTACACTAAGCTTTATGACTCTATGTGAGTCTAATTCTATAGTTCAATCATAAATCATGAAGGTTCTCTTCACGCCATAACTGGTGATAATTGAGGGGTTTGAAATGAGGCTTAGCTCATTACGCAACTGCTAGCTACTCATCACTATGAGCAATGTCTCAAGTAAGTTCTTGTCGGGTCAAGCAATAGTTGGTTCGGTATGTTATCACGGGCGAATAGTCTGAATAAGGAACTATGCCCGTATCACAGACTCATGTGTGACACTCTTCTTTTCGTCTCATTGCATTTTTCTCATTGAATTCTCGTGTCTCTTCAAGTGACATTTGATGTTCTTCCTCTTGCTTAGCTCTTCACTATGGCTATAGTGAAAGATAACTGAATTTCTACCTTCTACTGTTCTTTCGTAACAGTGATCATGCATTCTTAATATTTCTAAGTTTATTGAGATATCTAATCAATCAATAAGACATAAAACTTACATATAAGCATCTGTACATTCGCATGAAACGTGAACTTTCCAACGTTTGATAAAAGAAATCATTACCTCTTTCTTTCTTGTTGAGCGTAACGATGTGATGAAGTGATGAGCTTTTGTTGACTGACTCTTTTATACTAATATCAAATTTAGGACTAATTGGGTAACTCTTGGGTTCAGAGCAAACGAACTGCTCTGATACCATTCTGTCACGACCGGACTTAATTAAGGATAATTAAGTCGGAAAACCATGACTAAGGGAGGAAGATTAGAAGCGGGGATAGAAAGGGTAAATATATAATGAAGGATCGAACTTAATCTTTGACAGCGAAGGGGACATTTATAATATAACTTATGTTTAGCCACAAAGATTCAATTAACTAGTAAGTTCGGATAAATCCGACTTAATTCAAAAGACTTATTACTTAAGAATACGCAGCGGAATAACATAATCTGATTACATGTATGAAGACATGTATCCAAGAGTTCATTCATTTAACTTTTGACAAAAGCTCCGCTCTTCACTTCATCTTCATCAGCCACTGCTCAACCTACACATTTAGAAATATATGCAGGGCTGAGTACGAGAGTACTCAGTGGGCACGTATGCCTAATTGTAAAAATACATGCTTCAAAACTGTAAATTGTCATGCCATCATAAACAGTACAGCAAGGGAGTTTTAGCTAAAAGGCCCAAGCTTACTAAATTCATTTGTGATTCTTAAAGTTCGACTGATCAGTCTAAGTTCTCTTGTAATCTATCATATCTGGACCTGTGTGCCGGAGAGGTGGCCACCTCTCACGGTCACTTAACCGGCCAACCCGCTTGATGACTCACGGTCACTGGTGTACACTAGCCCTGGCAGGATAGCTATCAACTGCTCAAGACCCGAATTCGATTACATGATTAAAGTCACATCAGATAGATATCATACTGAAATTTAAACATTTTATGGCAAGACAATATTTGAAATAACTTCAATTAATTTAGTCATGAAATAACTTGCTTGAACGTAACATTTAAACTCATTTGATATATATGAAAGTAATGCCCACCTGACAGCAACTCTTGCGGTACAGTAGCTCCTTGATTGATTATTAATCTCGTGCTTGACCTTTATCACGAGAATATAAATAAGATACTGCTCGAGCAAAATCCTCAAATAATGAGAATACGATGCATGATCCTCTTATGCATGAATTATTATTCTGAGATAATAATCAGGGAATTTCTATTGTTAATCCAGGCTATCGGATTTAAACAAAAGCTAAGTCTCGTCTCATGAAGCCGGATAATTAACTAAAATTAATCTACTCTCTTCAGGATGTTCTAATCCACTGATTAAATAAATCTCATTCGAGGTAATCGATAGAAAAGAAATAAATAAATACTTCGACTTACTCGCTTTATAACCTCCTAAAACTCAATCGGCTTAATAAAAGGAAGAAAGTACTGTTGTAAGTTTAAATAGTTAAATAGGCTCGACATAAGGCCGCTAAATAAATAATTAAGCAGAAGTGGGCTTGAAATAATTAATATAAAAGGCCCAATTGAAATAATTCATTGGCTTAAGTAATTAAATAAATCTTGGTCCAATAAATAAATAATTTGATTAGCTGGGCTCAATTAAATAAATCAAACGAGACCCAACGAAGATAATATAACAAAAAGGCCCAAAGAAAACAAATAGGAGGCCCAATCGAAATAAAATAACAAAGGCCCAATTACAATTAAAATTGGCCCAATTGAGATTATTGGACTCAAATAATTAAATGAATCAGGGCCCAAATAAAATATTAGCAGTCCAACTGAAATAATTAACTCTGGGCCCAAGTTAGATGATTAAACTTAGTCCAATTGTAAAGAAGTAAAATAAAAATAATACAAACGCCCAACTTTCAGCCCAAAAGAAGAAAAATAATTGAATTTTGTCCAAAATCAAATAAAATGGTGAGGCCCAAGGAAATGGCCCAACCCTCTTATTCACCCAACTCGTCTCTCTCTTTCTCTCAATCCGTCGACCCCCCTCCCTCTCTTCTCTCTCTCGTTCTCAGCCCACCAAATCCGGCCAGCACGACGTCACTACCTCCATCGTTCCCTCCGGCGGTGACACGACCGCTAGCTGCTTCTCCATCTCCCTCTGCTGGCAACGGCGAGGCGCCGCTGCCGCCCCCTTGTTCTCCTGTTCTCTCCCTCTCTTTCGGCCCTCTGGCTCAACTCCGGCAAAGCAAACTCGCCGCCGCCGCGGCATTTCTGGAGATCCGCGAGCGCCCGCCGCTGTCACTGAGCAACCGGCGAATGGTTGGCAGCGTCGTCTCGCTCTCTCCTCCGCCAGAGCCCAAAATCGTGCCTTAGACTTCTGGAAATCGTCGCCGCGTTCTGGTCTCGGCCGCCTCCTCCGAGTCATTCCGGTCCCGATTCAGTCGTCCCTTCATCTCTAGCAAAGCAGAGGCCTGCTCACGGTTGCCTATTGTTGCGTCGTCGGCTGCCTTCGAGATTTCCGCCGCCTCCGTCGATTAACGCCGCTGCTGCTATTGGAATCTTCGGCTTCGCCGTGCCGCTGCACTCCAGAATCGGCGAGATTTGCCGCTGCTGCGCACGAGTCCGGCGATCTCCGCCTCTTCTCCCTTGGGGTTGAACCCGGGGTTCACCTCGGCTCCGGAAGAAGTCGTGGGCACTGTACGGCTCCGGTGAGGGGTACTCTCCCATCTCTCCGAGCCTTCGACAAGCGGTAGAACAGCGCCCTCTTCCTGAAGTCCCGCGGAACAGGGCAGTCAGCCCCCTCCTTTTTCCTCGCGGTTAGCGTCGACATCAACCGGCATCCGTCCCCGTTCAATGAAAATCAGGTACAGCAAAATACCTTGAGTAAGCCTCTCTCTTCCCTCCTAAATGCTAAGTCCAGTAATACTCTGCTGTGAAGAAGAACTTCTAGTTTTTGGCAATTCATAGCTCAACTCTCTTGGCTCCTATATTACTAAATGCGAGAGATCAATACTAGTCATGTGATTGCATCTGTTTGATAAGAGTTCTTAATGCATTTGCCTCATGAAGAACATGTATATAAACTAACTTCCTGTGATTGCTAAGTCCCTTTATGCATACACTCATCTGTATACTCTGTATCTTATTCAAACATGTGATTGATGGTATGATGCATGCATTGGATTGAATACTTGGGATAGTGAAATACCTTGGATATGTTCAAACTGTTGGGTGGCTGCTGTGTTGCTATTGATTCTCGTGGAGACAAACTGAAATAGAATTATGCATTGTTTTTCTTAACAAATGAAGGTGGAATCATGGAAGCAGGTGGAGGAGATTTAAGTCAGGGCTTACCTCATTTGAAGTCTTGCAGCAGCAATGGATTCTCCCGTTTCTCTCTCAAAAGTCCTTAGTGTGGAATGGGAGAGAATGAAGTGAGATTGCTGGCTGGAGGTTTAAGACTAAGAGGGAATGGTTGTTGGCTGAACACTGGAGCACTCTACGGAGATGGTACAGAGGTAGGGTGGCTGTAGGTGTTGAAAATAAGAATCAATAGTCAAAAGTATTAAAATCAATTCAAAGATTAGATCTTTGAATTGAATATAAGAGTGTGTATTTTGATTTTAAGAAGATTTTGTAAGACTTTTTATCCATCCTTATACTATATAAGGATGCATTGTAATCAAGGAAAAGTAAGCAATACAACAACAATAATCTTGCTTCTCTTTATTCTCTGCATTATGATAATAACATGTTTTATCAGTAGGGTGGTTGAAAGACCCCTTACTGCTCCAGCCGCAAGCGCCGCAAGCTACTACAGGGGAAAGGATGGGACATGAGTGTTATCAGAACTACTGTTGTTGCAGCTATTTTATTCTATGTGCACACACGCACCTTTCTCTTTCCTTTCCCCTTTTTCTTTTCTTTATTGCTGCGTGTACTAGCTATATGGTAGGAGTAAAGTGAAGAAAATCCTTCAGTCTTCGATAAATCTATATCTTGTGTATCAATAATACTAATCTCGAGTTTTGCTAATAAAATTGCGTGTTTGCAATCAAACATTGATTATTCCCATTAATCACGTATCTTGAATATCGATATCTAATTTCTTGCCTGCTAATTCTACATCAAATCCGTAAATTCAATTCGCTTCACATGTCGTCTAATATCTAAATTAAATCTGTAGATTTAATTAGATTAATAAGTCGGAATAAATCTACGACTCAAGTAACAATAATAGATAGAAATAATATACTATAGCATATAAAATTAATAACCTGACTTTGCTAAGTCAGTTATCATTCTAGAAAATAAATCATTGTCTACTCAATGAATAATTCACGATCATTTCATGTGGAAATATCTAATTCAGAATCTCAGCTGGATTAACATTACTGGAGGATGCAATAATTAAATATCGCATTTACAAATCTTAATCATAAATAAAAGAGCGGGCTACTACAGCCTCCCTCTACGGACACTATGATCGGCCAACCCGCTAGATGACTCACGATCACAAGGGTGTACACTAATTCCGAAGGGATTTGCGGTCCCATCCAGAATCCGAATTCGATTAACATCAGATAGGCAATTAATAATAAAACATAAAGCATTTAGGCATTGACAATATCATTTAAATTCATAAGCATAAAGTCTTAACAATTCTAATATATAATTTTAGTTTATACGTAGAAAGCCCACCTGAATAGCAGACTCACGGTTTAGCTCTAACTCTGGTGCTTGACCTTTAATTCGAGAAAATAAAATAAGATTCTAATTCTCGAAAAAATCTCAATAAATGAGGATGCGTGAAATGATTATGCATGACTCATATTCCTTTAATTAAATTATGAGATGCTAATCCTATTTAAGGAAATAAAGCTCGTCTTATGAGGTCGAATTATTAATATTTAATAATCTACTCATCTTAAAAATAATCTAATTCACTTACTAATTAATAATTAGTAAGTCTTAAAATTTTCTCTAATTAAACTTAATAGAATAATTATGATGGCCCGATAGGAATTTAATTCGAGCCCAAATGAATAAATTCGAAGCCCAGTGCATTAATAATATTAGGCCCAACATCAATTAAATTCTAGAGCCCAACAAATGAGGCCCAAGATAATAAAATCATGAAGCCCAATAAGTGAGCCCATCATCACCCTTAAAATAATTAGTAATTTTAATATTAATCACTAATTAAAATAATTAGGATTAATGAAGAGGCCTAAAATAATAATTCTTATTGGGTTAAATAAATAAATTTCATTGGACTTAATCAATTAAATCGTAGGAGCCCAAGTAATATAAATTCGAGACCCATTATTAATAAATAATAGGAGTCCAAGTAATAATTAATGTGGACTGGAAAGAATTAATCTTAGTCCAATAGACACTTTAATCGGCCCAAATGACGAATTAACAGCTGGGCTGAACTAAACAAATCTGAAACAGGCCCAATAGAATTAAATAAATTCCAGCCCAAGAACATTAAATAAATTCGGCCCAGATAGAAATAAAAAGATGGCTCAATGAATTAATCCCCGGCCCAACAAATAAAATGAACTAGGCCCAATAAAAGAGTCCAAAAATTTCGGCCCAAACCCGGCTCCCTTTTCTTTCAAAATCAATCACTAACACACTCTTTTTTAATTAATCAACAAATCCCTTTTTTTTTTTTAAAGTTGTCGAATTTTTTTCTCTATCTTTTTATTATAAACATAACACTTTTCCTATCTCTCACAAATCACCATCATCATCGGTTCTTCCCCTTTTTTTTTAAAAGCAGAACCCACCATCTCTTAATTAAAGCAAAACATTCTTCTCTCTTAATTCAAAACTCACGCTGCATCTCTCCCCTTCTTTTTTTTTTTTTATTAAAAGCATACACTCCCTCTCTCTCAATTATTAAGAAAGAAACGCTGCACATCTCTTTCTCTTTCTCACAACACACTCACACACTATTCATCATCTCTCTAAATTCTCAAGAATCGGACACTGTTCATCATCTCTCTCTCTCGCTCGATCCAGCCATCTCCTCCCCGCGTCCTGGCCGTTCCGGTCGTCAGCGAGGCCGGCGTGAGGCAGGTGCGACCACGCCGCCTGCTCTCTCTTCTCCTCTATCTCTCTCTCTCATCCTCACACGCTCGCCGCCTCCCATCTGCCCTCTCTTTCCATCACGTTTCCGGTAGCGGACGAGCGCTTGCTGCTGCTGCTCCGTTCTCGCAGTGGCTAGCGGCGCTTGGCCTTCGGCAGCGCCACCCCGTGCGACGGCGTCTCGCATCGCTTCGGGTCACGCCGCCTCGCCTCCTGCCAGCCAACAGCCGTCCGCCTTGGGCCTCCGCCTGCTTTAGCTACGAGCGGTCAGTGGGCTGCTGCTGTTCGCCTGAGGTCGACGGATCTGGCCTTCAGTCGTTCGTCTCGCTCGGAGTTCCCGCCGCCGTTGGCTTGCCCGGAGTCGCGGCCTGGAGTTGCTGCAGGCTGCTGCTGCTCGCCCGGAGTCGCGGCTGCTGCTGTTCGTGGAGCACCAAGGCGAGCTTCTCGCCTGAAACCGCCGCTGCCTCTTCGGTGTTCGGCCTCTCTTTTCCTGCTCCGTCGAGCTCCGACAGGAAGCAGGGTTCTGCCTCGTCGTCCTCCATGGTTCGCCGTCATCTGTGAGTTGCCAGCTAGCGCGATGTAGCCGTTCTGTTTTGTCGACGAAGTTCTCGCCGTCGTCGTTTCGATCCTGGTGTCCAGCCCGTTCGAAGCTAAGTCTAAACTACTCTACCGTAACCTTGGTTTTCTTTAAAAATTTGTTCAAGTGATATAGTAGAGCTATATACTAAGTCCATTGATGTGTGCATATGATTCATTCCATCTCTTAAACATTTCATAATCAACGTGTGAGGTCCGTGGTTCTGCTTAAAAGTATGATACTTACATGCCTCTTGCTGTGGATCTAAATTTTAATGTTATAGCATGATGACAACATGTGTGGTTTGATTCTATAGAAGTAACTAGTTATGCTACTCCCTTCGTATGATGCATTTCAATCTAATGAATATGATTTCTGTGGGTGTGCATCATGTAACAGGAGGAAGTAAATTGAAAAGAAACAGAATACCTTAATGTTTGCTTTGGTTGAAGGTTGCAGTTGAATGAAGCAAGAATTAACTGATACTTGAAAATTTCTTTGGCAGAGAATGATGAAAACGTTTAAGTATGGAATGGGTATGAGATGAGGATTAATAGCTGCTGAAATCTGAAACCACATGAAGGTGTTCGGGTGTGAAAATTTTGCAAATATGCTGCTGGAGCTGGAGTCAAAGAAGAATATTTCAAAGGCGTGGAGCTGGAGTCAAAAATATGGCTGAGCATGCGCTTAAGGGATAGCTGCAGATTTCTTTCACACACATACACTATTCCTTTTTTTTTTAAGTGTTGGTAGATAGATAGAAAAATAGGGGTTTGTAAAGTGAAGTATAAACAGAAGCAATAATTCTTGTCTTGGAATTTCTATATCTGTAATATTGTATTGCATTTTTTTTAAAAAAAAATCCAACTACTGGGTTTTGTTAATATCGCGTGTTTATGAAACTACTCGATATCTGCTTCCTTTCTTAGCTAGAATAAATTTTAAATATAATCCGTAGATTTAATTCTTCATAAACCGGAATAAATCACGACTCAAGAAATAATAATAGAAAATTAATTCTATTGTGATTAATAAATAACATGACTTAACTAAGTCAGTTATGAATCTGAAATAAATAATTATTGGCTTACTCAATAATTCTCATCGCGGTTTTATTTACGCGAAGCTACTGACTTGGTAATAAAATAATAATCCTGCTTAATTAGAATATAATCCAGTGTTATAAGTTGAATTTAAATAATAAATAATTACTGGGTTTAAATATAATAAAAGAGCGGGTTGTTACATACTACCCCTCTTAACAAAAATTTCGTCCCGAAATTTGCATACCTATGTGAAAAGTTCTGGGTATTTTTCTTTCATCTGGTCCTCAAGTTCCCACGTTGCTTCTTCCGGTCCATGGTGTCTCCACAGTATTTTGACTGACGCGATCGATTTATTCCTCAACTCTTGCACCTTTCGGTCCAAAATGGCTTCAGGTTTTTCTTCGTACGTCAAATCTGGGTTAAGAATCATTTCATCTTGGTGAATCACGTGTTTGGGGTCAAACACGTACCGTCTCAGCTGTGACACGTGGAACACATTGTGGACGTTTCCAAAGCTAGGTGGCAGTGCCAACCTATACGCTACGGGACCTATTCTTTCTAGGATCTCATAAGGTCCTACAAAACGGGGTCTCAACTTACCCTTAACACCGAATCTAACGATCCCTTTCGAGGGTGATATTTTAAGGAAAACCTTGTCTCCAATCTGAAATTGTAGTTCAGTTCGTCGGGTATCAGCATAAGACTTCTGTCTGTCCTGGGCCTCTTTAATTCTTGCTCTAATCTGGCGGATGGTCTCGATCATCTCGCTTACTGCATCTGGCCCAAGGATTTTTCTTTCACCCACTTCATCCCAGTAAAGTGGTGATCTACACTTCCTTCCATACAGCGCCTCATAAGGTGCCATATCAATGGTTGCCTGGTAACTATTGTTGTAGGCGAATTCGATCAATGGCAGCACTGATTCCCAACTTCCTCCTCGGTCTAGCACCACTGTCCTCAACATATCTTCAAGGGTCTGAATTGTCCTTTCTGATTGTCCATCTGTTTGAGGGTGAAAGGCGGTGCTAAAGTTTAATCTCGTTCCCAACTCTTTCTGCAAACTGATCCAAAATCTAGAAGTAAATTTTGAATCTCTATCTGAAGTAATGGATATTGGTATTCCATGTAGCTGTACAATCTCACGAATGTACAGTTGGGCTAGTTTCTCCGATCCATGGGTAATTGGAATCGGTATAAAATGAGCGCTCTTTGTGAGACGGTCTACTATTACCCAAATAGCTGTGTTGCCCCTATTTGTCTTGGGTAAACCCGTCACGAAATCCATCGCTATGTGCTCCCACTTCCATTCTGGGATTTCCAATGGCTGCAATTTCCCATATGGTCGTTGATGTAAAGCTTTCACTTGCTGGCATGCAAGGCAACGCTCTACAAATGAGGCTATATCTCGTTTCATCCCGTCCCACCAAAATTTCTGTTTTAGATCTTGGTACATTTTGGTACTTCCGGGATGAGCGGTATAGGGCGTGTCATGAGCTTCACTCATGATCTCGTTTCTCAGTTCCTCGTTATGGGGAACACACAATCTTCCTTCAAAAAGAACTGCGTTATCCGTTGCCTCTTGGTAGCCTCCTGGCGTGCCTGTTCGGATCTTGAGACGAACTTTTTCCAAGCTCTCATCCGTTCTCTGGGCACTGACGATCCTTTCTCTGAGGTCTGGGACGGCTACTAGAGTTGCAATAATTGCTCTTGTCGTTGCCGGTGGCTGAACCACTTCTATCTTCAATTTGTCAAAATCCCTTACAAGCGTGTCCTCTTGAGTGAGAAGAAGTCCTAACTCGGATTGAGTTTTACGACTTAAAGCATCAGCTACTACATTAGCTTTTCCCGGGTGGTAGTTGATACCGCAGTCGTAATCCTTTACGAGCTCGAGCCATCTCCTCTGTCTCATATTCAAGTCTTTCTGCTCGAAAAAGTACTTAAGGCTTTTGTGATCAGTGAAGATTTCACATCTAACTCCGTATAGATGGTGTCTCCAAATTTTCAAAGCATGCACAATTGCTGCCAGTTCCAGATCATGAGTAGGGTAGTTCAATTCATGTGGCCTTAGTTGTCGCGAGGCGTAGGCAATGACCTTTCCTTCTTGCATCAACACACAACCTAGCCCATTTTTGGACGCGTCCGTGAAGATCACGTATTCTTTATCGGCTGCTGGAACTGCTAGCACTGGTGCAGTTGTCAATTTCTTCTTCAGCTCTTGGAAGCTGGCTTCACATTCTTCGTTCCACTTATACTTGATTCCTTTGCGAAGTAATTGCGTCATTGGTCTCGCTATTTTAGAGAATCCTTCGATGAATCTCCGGTAATATCCCGCCAAACCTAAGAAACTTCGGATTTCATTAGGTGTGGTTGGTGATTTCCACTCGCGCACTGCTTGCACCTTGGCGGGGCCCACCTTAATTCCATCTGCTGATACGATGTGCCCTAGAAACATTACTTCTTTCAACCAAAATTCGCACTTGCTGAATTTGGCGAACAACTTCTCCGTCTTTAATGTCTCCAGGATGATTCTTAAATGATTTTCATGCTCTTGGTCATTCTTAGAATAGATGAGGATATCATCTATAAACACTAAGACAAATTTGTCTAAGTATGGATGGAAAACTCGATTCATGAGGTCCATGAATACTGCCGGTGCATTGGTTAGACCAAATGGCATGACAATGAATTCATAGTGACCATATCTTGTGCGGAAAGCGGTCTTAGATATATCCTCTGGTCTGATCTTCAGTTGATGATAACCAGACCTTAAATCTATTTTTGAGAATACACTGGCTCCTTTGAGTTGATCGAACAAATCATCTATCCTTGGAAGAGGGTATTTGTTTTTAAGCGTCAGTTTGTTCAACTCTCGATAATCAATGCACATTCTCATGGTTCCATCTTTCTTCTTGACAAAGAGTACAGGTGCTCCCCAAGGCGAGACACTGGGTCTGATGAAACCCAAGTCCAAGAGTTCCTGTAGTTGCACCTTTAATTCTTGTAGTTCCTTTGGGGCCATCCTGTACGGTGCCTTTGATACTGGGGCAGATCCAGGTTCTAGATCAATGGTGAAATCTAGTTGCCTGTCTGGAGGTAGTCCTGGCAATATTTCAGGAAAAACTTCTGGAAAGTCTCGTACTATTGCCACATCTTCCACCTTCTTGTCTTCACTAGCTTCCCCGTTTAGGTAGACGAGATAAGCTGTGCTTCCTTCCTTCATCATCTCTTTTCTGGCTTGTAATGCGGATATTACTGGTACTCTTTTCTTCATACCTATGCCGTGAAATTCCGTCGGTTCCTTTCCAGGTGGTCGAAGAGAAATTTTTCGTTCACTACAAAGGATGGTGGCGTGATTCTCAGCTAGCCAGTCCATTCCTAAGATCATATCTACGTCCCACATGAGCAGAATATTAAGATTGTTCGCTACCATCTTAAGTTCTCCTATTTCAAATTCTACGTTCGAGCAAACATGTGTGGTGGTAGATTTTCCTCCTGAGGGTGTAGTGATTCTTAAGGCACACTTAGCTTGTTCTGATTCGATTTCTAAGGTATCTACGCAAGGGGCAGATATAAAAGAATGCGAGGCACCAGTATCGAACAGAATCATTATGGAAAAACCTTTAAGCTTGCCCATACCTGCCAGGTTTCCCTGGTTTTTCTCGGGCTGGTTTTGGGTGAGAGCAAAGGCTCTCGCCTGCTGCGGCAATGGTTGCTGCCGCCTCTGTTGCTGTTGGCGCTGTTGGTGCTTGTGTTGGTATTGCTGCTGGTATGGCTGTTGTTGGCGGGGCTGGTGTTGGTATTGCTGTTGGTATGGCTGTTGTTGGCGGGGCTGGTATTGCCCTTGAACTGCTTGCAGGGGCTGGGCATAAGTGGCCCTGATTGCCGCGCCCTGCTGTTTGTTGGGGCATTGTGAGGAGTAGTGGCCCTTCTGGCCACACGTGTAGCAACTGTCAGTTCCAGCCTTACAGACACCACGATGTGGTTTGTGGCATTTTGGACAAAGGGGAACTTCATTTTGTCTTTGACTGCCTCCAGCCGGGGCAGGACCCTGTTGCTTCCCTTGTCCTTGTTGCTGATATTGTCCCAACGGCGCATTTCCTTGCCATGGCCTCTTGTTAGTCTGGTTTTCATTTCCTCTATGGTCATTCCAGTTGCGCTTCCCTTTAAAGTTCTGAGGGCGTGCAGGTGGGTTGGCTGGCGCTGAGGTCTGTGGCGGAGCCAACCTTTCTACTGGCATCGCAGCTTCGATGTCCAGTGCCCTGTTCAAAGATTCCGTGTATGAGAGTCCACCATGACTAGCTAGAGTCATCCGAATCTCGTGCCTCAGACCGGCACAAAATTTCTCCGCCATTTTCTCATCAGTATCCACCTGTTGTGGAGCATAACGCGATAGATCGCAGAACTCTCTGTCATACTCTGTCACCGTCTTCTTCCCCTGTTTCAGGCTATAGAACTCAGCCTCCTTCTTCTTTCTGTAGCTTTTGGGAATATACTTATCATATAATCCCGTCTTAAAGTCTTCCCAAGTGTATGCTGCCCATTGTTCGGGAGTCAGAGTCTTTCGGCGGGTTTCCCACCAAAAGTCAGCCGATCCGGCTAGTTGGAAAGACATACACGAGAGTCGCTCTTCTTCTGTGCAGTGTAGGAAGGTGAAGATACGCTCCAAGGCGCGTATCCAAGCTTCGGCCTCGGCTGGGTCGCCTGTCCCAGTGAATGTGGGCGGATTCTATCGAAGAAACAGTTCTTCAGTCCTTCTAGCAGGGGGTGGAGGGGGTGGGGTAGGTTCCCTGTCGTTTCGTCGTCCTTCAGGTATTTCATCGCGATTTCCATCATTGTTAACGTTTCTCCTAGGGGGGCGACCTCGTTTAGGCGGCATTCTGCAAATTACAAACACCTTTTTTTTATACATTCTATACAGGAATCTCTAAGGCAATTAATAAAGAACTGTTTGTCAAATTTAACTTATCATAACTCCAAAACTAAAATATAACAGGAACCGTTGCATGTACAAGTCACATTATTCGAAGTTACTACATTCTTAACTGACTCGTGAAGAATAAAACCCGTAGAGAAACATAAAACATACACGAGATCGTCGTAGAAAACCCATGCTAGGGTCATTTATATCTCATGGAAAATTTTCTCATCGAGGGCTTTTACATCGTCAACCCAAAAATGTAAGTAAAGTCTATCTAGTACTCCCTATGATGTATCGGCTTACTAGTTAAGCAATCACAAAAGGGTTTTTATTCACGGAACGTCCTAGAGACCAACATTTCCGTACTAATGCTAGCTAGAAACAACATAAATAAAAACATAGTCATTGGAACGAATTATCGTTTCCGGAGTACATCCACAAGCTAAAAACTATCAAATTTGTGAACTCTGAGTCGCGGTACGACTGTTCCTTGGTGACGCCAGGGGGTCCTCTTCTGGATCCTCCTCGGGGTCTTCCTCCTCATCCTCCTCGGGGTCCTTCTCCTCATCCTCCTCGGGGTCTCCCTCCTCATCCTCGCCCGGCTCCCAGCTGGGCAACAGAGTCTCTCCCTGGCCCTCGCCTGTCTCCCGCATGATCTGGGCTGAGCGGAAGATGTCGTCCACCATCTCACGGATCGGATCATCTCTGGTACTGATCCTGACCGTGGTGCGAGGCTTGATCGGAGCTGGAGGTGGCACGGGCTCGGGATGAGTACTCCTCATCGTACCATACGGTACTGTACCATCATCCTCCTGCATAGGGGCTTTGCCCCTATCTATGAACTCCCTCAGGTTGGACATGACCCTGTCAGCGTTGGCCATGGCAGTCGAAAGCCTTGCTTCTGCCGTAGGTATCATTGGTGGTGGAGGAGTAGCAGCCCGGGCTGATGAGTCAGGAGGCGATGGGAAATCCCTGCGGGCCCGTGGACGAGAAGGGCCTGCCTCGTCATCGTGCCTACCACGGCGCCCTAGAACTGAGGCTCGTGGTGGAGGATCTCGGGGCAAGGCCATCGAGGGCTCGGGAGCAGTAGTGGGTGCTTCCGCTGGCAAAGGCGTCCCCACCTGTACGTAGTCTCCCGGAAGGATGTAGGGCCCTAGAGGAGCACGGCCCCACAAAGTGAAACAGATCTGAAGCTCCGCAATAAAGCTAGGGAAGTCTCCCATGAGGTCGTGGTAATCTTCTCGGCGAAAGATGTAGTGGGCAGAAATCTGCCTAGCCCATCCCTGCCACTCGGAAGGTAACAGTAAGATCAACCTCTGGATACCGTCATATCCTGATACTCCATGTGCACTCGCCTCGGCCCAGTGTCTGTGAAAACCTGCGAGGAACTGTCCGAGGTTATCCCCGTGACATGGAGCATAGGTGCGGTAGGACCGCTCGACCTCCTCTGGACTAGCCCATGAGGGCAGTGGTCGTCGTCGGGTGAAAACAGTCCTCGCCATCTAACAAAGGAAGTTTTATCGTCAAAAGTAGCACACGACAAGTAACTTAAGGCGATAAGGTTCTAAATATCTAAAATCGGAAAACAAGTTCGGTTCAATAATCATAACGTGCAAAAACACCTCATCATCTAAATCTAGCATTTACACAAGCCATACAGGTTCTTAATACTTAATTACAGATTACCAATTCGACTATCATATAGTTCTAGTGTCGTTGTTTTCCGAACTTAGGGCTTGTTATGTGATGATGATATTTTCTTAAATCTAGCAACGAGCACTAAAAGTTTCAACAAAATAAATTCAAAAGGCCAAGCTAATTCGAGATCTCATTGACTCATCCAAAAACACCTAACGGATGGACTCGAATTTATACGAGGTCGTCCTAGGGTGGTAAGGTGACTCAAGTCGTCTCACAAGGAAGACTTAGCAGGGCTCTAACCGTATTGCTCACAAGAAACTTAAAAGAAATCTAAACACTCTAATCGGGTAATTGGGTCTGGCACTCTCTCCGATTAACTAGCGCGTAATTAAATAAGCTTGTAATTATCTAATGCAGAATCAACAGAAAGCATATAAATCTATCTAGGCGGAATGAGAAGGAAGCAGATTAAGAACGCAGGAAACTAAGAAACCTAGGGTTTTAACTAGCAATCTAGAAAGCATTAGATAAATCAATCAATCAAAAACAACGATTATCTAGGCGAGATTAAAGAACAACGATTCATCAATTGAACATGGAACAACGATTATCTAAGCAATGCAATAACGAGAAAGATTGTAAAGATTAACTAATCAAAATGAAAAACTTACAATCGATCCAATGAAATCAACGATCTAGCGGAATCCACAAATATCTAGAATGTTTCTATCTATCTAAACTATGGGAAAAAGCATAAAATCGCAGGTGGAGGCTGCTGGAGTCGGAAGTGTGAAATAAAACCCTCAAAATCGGATTTTATAGCAATTTCCGTAACTGCCAGATCTGCACAGGGGCGGCGGCCGCCGTGAGACGGCGGCGCCGTGGACGGCGGCCGCCGTGGGACGGCGCCGCCGTGATGCCCCTTCGCGGTTTCTTCCAAAAATTGTACGGCCCGCGCCGTGGGGCCGCGGCCGGCGTCTGGACGGCGGCCGCCGTGAGACGGCGGCGCCGTGGACGGCGTCCGCCGTGACACGGCGGCGCCGTGGTCCGTCTTCGCAGATTGCTCCCAAGGTTGCACGGCCTGCGCCGTGGGGCCGCGGCCGCCGTCTCCACGGCGGCCGCCGCCTGGCGGCGGCGGCCGTGAGCCTGACTCCAAAACATGCTCGAAACAATACCAAAACGCTCGGCAATTCGCGAATCCTGCACGCGACAATAGTACATCCAAAAAGATCATCAAGCACGTGAAATATAGAGCAAAAAGGTACGAAACGAGCTCGAATGCACAGCAGGAAAACTCATAAAATCATCACGAAATAGGGCTAAACAACCCCCCCACACTTAAATCCTTGCTTGTCCTCAAGCAACAATCACAACATTGACAGAAAATCCACAAGCGATTCTCCTCACCAAGCAAACACAAACCAATCCAAGTCCTTCAAGAAATCAATGTCCCCAATCAGATGTTCAAAGTTAAGGTTTAAAAATGCAACAACAAGGTGATACAACTCAATCCGATCAGACCCAATTCTCCGCTAGGGGTGAATTTCCTAATGCAATTTCCTTTACAATCATAACTCATTCCTTTTTCACATTCGTTCATTTTTCACATTTCACATTTCACTTCTCTTTTTTTTTTTTTTGGGGTCAAGTTATTTTCGCTCTTAATAGATGGGCCATAATTCACGAGATTGAACTTTTGGAGGTGATCCAAAATATTCTCGTGTGGTTTCCCATGCTCATAATGAAGCCATTAGAGGAGCAGAGACCCAGATCTATCAAAAACTCAACAACCAACCAAACAATAAAACACAGAGAATGATATTAGGAATTTGCACTGAAAACACTCCCCCTAGCTTCTACCGGACAAATCACGTCAAAAGTTGCTCATCAGGGTGTTGCACCAAAACCTTAAACTAATTACACCATGTTGGGAACAAATCAATCATGACAAACAAGGACAACAAACAACACAAACACAATCCAGAATCGCCAATGAATCACTATCAACATGCGATGCACTTAAAAACAAGCAAGAAGACAAGATAAGGGGACCATTCGCCCCAACACAAGAAAGCCCAGGAATACAACAAGGAAACACCCACAGGATTTACAAAAACCAACAAACACCCCCCCCCACTTAAAATCTGGCACTGTCCTCAGTGCAAACAAAAAGAGAGGTGAAAGAGGAAACTTCCCTAAATACCGATCCAGTAGTGAGTCTGTAGTGTCCCACGATGTCTGCCTCTCTCTTATCCAAAGAACAAGCAGTCTCCAACGCAACAACCTGCACCAAACAGCAGAAGCAACAAAACACAACACAAACAAAACGAAAGAAAAACGAAACAAGAAAAAGCAAGAAAACATGGGTTGCCTCCCATGCAGCGCTAGTTTTTAAGTCGCCAGCCCGACTAAGAGAACCCCTTAACCAAAATCCGATTGAAGATCCAGCTGCCTTAGCGCCCTTGTAAACACATCTTCTTGAATTGCAGCTGCGGGTCCTCCAAATGAGTCCTCCATGCTCGTATCCTGGGATGGCCCTCTATCCACACATCCCACGAGATTGAATGACCCAACCTCATCAAGCTTCTCTTCTAGGAGCAAGGCACACAGAAAACCTTGCTCAATATCACCTTCCTCGTGCAGCTTATCCAGAGATTCCTGCTCAATGTCAGCTTCATCCTGCAAGGTAGCAAGGAATTCCTCCACAATCTCGTCCTCCTCCTGAAACTTATTAAGGAATTCCTGCACAATACAATCCTCATCCAAAGCATCAAATGTTTCAACATAAGAGCAGATTTGAATTAAGGAAGTGGGGGTAGTAGGTTTTTTATCAAAAACTGAGAATGTTACCGCTTTACCTACCCCTACCATACTTACAGTTCCCGTACCCACATCGATGCGAGTATGGGTGGTAGCCATAAAGGGTCGGCCAAGTAGCACGAGATGCCCATTCTCGCTTCTAATCCCTTTTCCCACATCTAGGACGACAAAATCAGCCAAAACTCTAATTCCCCTCACAACAACCTCAACATCCTCAACCAGGCCCCGTGGGCTACTAATAGAGCCGTCAGCTAGCTCTATCTTCATATTCGTGCATTTCAGCCTTTTATTACCCAATTTCTCAAAAATATCAAACGGCATCAAATTGACTGCCGCGCCCAAATCAAGCATCCCAAACACCTTTTCAACCCCACCTAAGCTAATATCAAAAATAAAGCTACCTGGATCTCCTTGCTTGGGTGGTGGTTGGTCTCGTGCAACAGTGATGGGTGGCAATGGCTCACTGGGGCATTGGGTAGCCTTGATTGCCTGCACAGTTTTGCTTCTCCATCTCCCCATGGTTATTTGGGCCTTGTCCTTGACTACCTCAACGGCATGAGCTTGATGCGGCTGTTTGTCCTGGTTCGGGAACTTCCCGGTCGGCTGTTCTTGCTGCAGCTGATTCAGGGCTCCTGTTAGTTGCCCAACTGTAGTCTCGAGGCGCTTGATGGTAGCACTCTGAGACTCCATGTTCTGTTTGGTCATCTCCATGAAGGACTGCATGGTGTCCTCGAGAGACGGCTTCTGCGATTGAGCTTGCTTCTGAAACTGTTGGGGGGCATTCTGGTATTGCTGCTGCTGCTGAAAATTCCCTTGTTGCATAGGGAACTGTTGATACTGCTGATACTGCGGGGGCTGCTGCTGCTGATAAGCTTGAGTGTAGTTCTGCTGCTGAGCTCTCCAACCCGAATTGGAGCTTTGTTGCCCTTGATTAAAGATAGGCCTCTGTTCAAATTGAGGCCTCCCCGGATAGCTCTGAGCAGCATAGACCTCTGCTTCTCCTTCAGGTGTGAATCCCCCCATGCGATGGCACGCGTTGGTTCCATGACCAAAATCGCCACAAATTCCACATCCTTCTGCTGGTGGCGCGTGAACTGGTGGGGCTTCTGCCTGGTTCATCTTGAGGTGCTGAACTTGCCTCATCAATTCTGCTACTTGCTTCTGAAGCTCATTGTTGGGAGCAACTGCATTGGCTTCAACCCTCCTTCCTCTAGCTGATTTCTGTTGAGAACTCGCTGCAAGTGTGTTGAAAATCTCCTTGAGCTCATCAGCTGTCTTCCGGGCAATGTTGCCCCCTGCTGTACTGTCCACCATAAACTGTGCCGTCTGAATCAATCCGTCATAAAAGAACTGCATCAACATGACAGGTGATAACTGGTGCTGTGGGCACTGGCGGAGGAGCTCTTGGAATCTCTCCCAAGCCTCGTGGAGAGGCTCGTCAGCTCCTTGCATGAAGTTCATTATTTGGCTCCTAATCTCTTGAGTCTTGTGATTAGGGTAGTACTTGAGCATGAACTTCTCACACGCCTCTCCCCATGTAGTGATGGAGTTCGGCGGTAGGGACAGCAACCACGTTCTCGCCCGGTCTTTGAGTGCGTAGGGTAAGCACTTGAGTCTCAACTGATCCTCGGTGAGTTCCAGCAGTGGGAAGGTCTGCACTTGGGTGCAAAAATCACGGATGAACTGCAAGGCGTCCTCACTGGGCATCCCATAAAAGAGCGGCAACAGGTTTGAATCATTGGGCTTCAGATTATAATTCCGGACCGCCGTGGGAAGCACTATCGCAGAAGTGCTAGTGGTCCCAATAACTGGCCTGGAAAAATCTCCCATGTACTGGACATTCTGCTCCGCCATTGCTTCTTGGTCAGGATTAGGCCGAGCTTCTTCTTTTTCTTCTTCAGAATGCACTGAAGGCGTCTCCTCCACGGCTTCCAGGATGGGATCGGAAGCAATTCTCTCTTCACAGTTTTTCTCTTGAAACTGTGATTCCACAAAACTTCTCGAACTGGACTCGGACTCCTTCTCTAGGCTTGAAAGAACCTCCCGAGGTCGATGAATGTTGTCGTAGTAAGGTGCAAGCTTTCTCTTCAAGCTTCTACGTCCTTGCATACACAACACAAACAAACAAATCAAACGCACCGGAGGGAGAAAATAACCGAGTCAAAAGAAATAAACAAAAATAAACACGGAAAACAATGCAACACAATCAAATGCCTAAAGCCTTCCCCGGCAACGGCGCCAAAATTTGACTCATCCAAAAACACCTAACGGATGGACTCGAATTTATACGAGGTCGTCCTAGGGTGGTAAGGTGACTCAAGTCGTCTCACAAGGAAGACTTAGCAGGGCTCTAACCGTATTGCTCACAAGAAACTTAAAAGAAATCTAAACACTCTAATCGGGTAATTGGGTCTGGCACTCTCTCCGATTAACTAGCGCGTAATTAAATAAGCTTGTAATTATCTAATGCAGAATCAACAGAAAGCATATAAATCTATCTAGGCGGAATGAGAAGGAAGCAGATTAAGAACGCAGGAAACTAAGAAACCTAGGGTTTTAACTAGCAATCTAGAAAGCATTAGATAAATCAATCAATCAAAAACAACGATTATCTAGGCGAGATTAAAGAACAACGATTCATCAATTGAACATGGAACAACGATTATCTAAGCAATGCAATAACGAGAAAGCTTGTAAAGATTAACTAATCAAAATGAAAAACTTACAATCGATCCAATGAAATCAACGATCTAGCGGAATCCACAAATATCTAGAATGTTTCTATCTATCTAAACTATGGGAAAAAGCATAAAATCGCAGGTGGAGGCTGCTGGAGTCGGAAGTGTGAAATAAAACCCTCAAAATCGGATTTTATAGCAATTTCCGTAACTGCCAGATCTGCACAGGGGCGGCGGCCGCCGTGAGACGGCGGCGCCGTGGACGGCGGCCGCCGTGGGACGGCGCCGCCGTGATGCCCCTTCGCGGTTTCTTCCAAAAATTGTACGGCCCGCGCCGTGGGGCCGCGGCCGGCGTCTGGACGGCGGCCGCCGTGAGACGGCGGCGCCGTGGACGGCGTCCGCCGTGACACGGCGGCGCCGTGGTCCGTCTTCGCAGATTGCTCCCAAGGTTGCACGGCCTGCGCCGTGGGGCCGCGGCCGCCGTCTCCACGGCGGCCGCCGCCTGGCGGCGGCGGCCGTGAGCCTGACTCCAAAACATGCTCGAAACAATACCAAAACGCTCGGCAATTCGCGAATCCTGCACGCGACAATAGTACATCCAAAAAGATCATCAAGCACGTGAAATATAGAGCAAAAAGGTACGAAACGAGCTCGAATGCACAGCAGGAAAACTCATAAAATCATCACGAAATAGGGCTAAACACTCATCGTAGAAAAACACTCGAATATTTAGGTTATGCCCATGCCATCAACGTACTATTGGCGTTCGTTACGCTGCTCGATCTTCATACTCGTGGTTTCATCATGCGACCCTTCGTGTAATTCTTCTTTCTCTATTTCGACCATCATTGTCGATGTCATCGTAACATGAAGAAAAAAAAAATTAAGGCATCTCCCTAGGTTCTCTTCTATGTTCCGTCGTGAGAGTGAGCATATATAACTTAACAGTTCTAAGTTCTTGTGATTCATACTATAGTCATACTTATTCATGCTTCATACATTTCAAGAAATTAACTTAATTAAAACTTGAAAGTACTTACCATAACCTCCGTTGAGCGTGACGAGATGTAGTGCCAAGCTTTTGTCAACTAGTTCAAAGTGTATTTACTTACTTAATCTAGACTCAACTTAGAAGGAATGAGTAGTACTCAGAGCAAAAGAAATGCTCTGATACCATTCTGTCACGACCGCACTTGCTAAGGATAGCAAATTCGGGAAAACCGCGACTAGGGGAGGGGAATTAGGAGCGGGATTAGAAAAGGGCATATTCGGTTTCTTGATGACTCGACTTGTATAAGGAAAACAATTGAAATTAACTAGAATTTAACGGAGGTCAAAAGGAACCGTACATAATATTATCCAAAAGAGGTACTCAACGAGTTTGAGTACATTATTAAATAATACATATTGTTTTGACAAGATAACATAATGTCTTTAGTAAAATCAGTGTTCGCAGCGGAATAATAATAATTTGAGTATATGTATGAAGACATATACTCTACTCTGAGGTACTCATCCTAGATTGACAGAAGCTCCGCTTGCACACTACATCCTCAATCACAGCTCAACCTGCACATTTAAAAATACATGCAGGGCTAAGTACAAAAGTACTTAGTGGACACTTACCGAAATTTACATACATGCATAATATTTTATTGTCAAGCCTTTCAACAGTAGTAATATACGAGGGTTTTCTTTTAAAGTCTCGTATTTACCAAACATAATATCATTTCTTTCATCAATAAGCCGCGCAGGTATTTTATATCATTAATCACCATATCAGTAACTCGTGCCGAGAGGGAGGCCTCTGTCACGACCGGACTTAATTAAGGATAATTAAGTCGGAAAACCATGACTAAGGGAGGAAGATTAGAAGTGGGGATAGAAAGGGTAAATATATAATGAAGGATCGAACTTAATCTTTGACAGCGAAGGGGACATTTATAATATAACTTATGTTTAGCCACAAAGATTCAATTAACTAGTAAGTTCGGATAAATCCGACTTAATTCAAAAGACTTATTACTTAAGAATACGCAGCGGAATAACATAATCTGATTACATGTATGAAGACATGTATCCAAGAGTTCATTCATTTAACTTTTGACAAAAGCTCCGCTCTTCACTTCATCTTCATCAGCCACTGCTCAACCTACACATTTAGAAATATATGCAGGGCTGAGTACGAGAGTACTCAGTGGGCACGTATGCCTAATTGTAAAAATACATGCTTCAAAACTGTAAATTGTCATGCCATCATAAACAGTACAGCAAGGGAGTTTTAGCTAAAAGGCCCAAGCTTACTAAATTCATTTGTGATTCTTAAAGTTCGACTGATCAGTCTAAGTTCTCTTGTAATCTATCATATCTGGAACTGTGTGCCGGAGAGGTGGCCACCTCTCACGGTCACTTAACCGGCCAACCCGCTAGATGACTCACGGTCACTGGTGTACACTAGCCCTGGCAGGATAGCTATCAACTGCTCAAGACCCGAATTCGATTACATGATTAAAGTCACATCAGATAGATATCATACTGAAATTTAAACATTTTATGGCAAGACAATATTTGAAATAACTTCAATTAATTTAGTCATGAAATAACTTGCTTGAACGTAACATTTAAACTCATTTGATATATATGAAAGTAATGCCCACCTGACAGCAACTCTTGCGGTACAGTAGCTCCTTGATTGATTATTAATCTCGTGCTTGACCTTTATCACGAGAATATAAATAAGATACTGCTCGAGCAAAATCCTCAAATAATGAGAATACGATGCATGATCCTCTTATGCATGAATTATTATTCTGAGATAATAATCAGGGAATTTCTATTGTTAATCCAGGCTATCGGATTTAAACAAAAGCTAAGTCTCGTCTCATGAAGCCGGATAATTAACTAAAATTAATCTACTCTCTTCAGGATGTTCTAATCCACTGATTAAATAAATCTCATTCGAGGTAATCGATAGAAAAGAAATAAATAAATACTTCGACTTACTCGCTTTATAACCTCCTAAAACTCAATCGGCTTAATAAAAGGAAGAAAGTACTGTTGTAAGTTTAAATAGTTAAATAGGCTCGACATAAGGCCGCTAAATAAATAATTAAGCAGAAGTGGGCTTGAAATAATTAATATAAAAGGCCCAATTGAAATAATTCATTGGCTTAAGTAATTAAATAAATCTTGGTCCAATAAATAAATAATTTGATTAGCTGGGCTCAATTAAATAAATCAAACGAGACCCAACGAAGATAATATAACAAAAAGGCCCAAAGAAAACAAATAGGAGGCCCAATCGAAATAAAATAACAAAGGCCCAATTACAATTAAAATTGGCCCAATTGAGATTATTGGACTCAAATAATTAAATGAATCAGGGCCCAAATAAAATATTAGCAGTCCAACTGAAATAATTAACTCTGGGCCCAAGTTAGATGATTAAACTTAGTCCAATTGTAAAGAAGTAAAATAAAAATAATACAAACGCCCAACTTTCAGCCCAAAAGAAGAAAAATAATTGAATTTTGTCCAAAATCAAATAAAATGGTGAGGCCCAAGGAAATGGCCCAACCCTCTTATTCACCCAACTCGTCTCTCTCTTTCTCTCAATCCGTCGACCCCCTTCCCTCTCTTCTCTCTCTCGTTCTCAGCCCACCAAATCCGGCCAGCACGACGTCACTACCTCCATCGTTCCCTCCGGCGGTGACACGACCGCTAGCTGCTTCTCCATCTCCCTCTGCTGGCAACGGCGAGGCGCCGCTGCCGCCCCCTTGTTCTCCTGTTCTCTCCCTCTCTTTCGGCCCTCTGGCTCAACTCCGGCAAAGCAAACTCGCCGCCGCCGCGGCATTTCTGGAGATCCGCGAGCGCCCGCCGCTGTCACTGAGCAACCGGCGAATGGTTGGCAGCGTCGTCTCGCTCTCTCCTCCGCTAGAGCCCAAAATCGTGCCCTAGACTTCTGGAAATCGTCGCCGCGTTCTGGTCTCGGCCGCCTCCTCCGAGTCATTCCGGTCCCGATTCAGTCGTCCCTTCATCTCTAGCAAAGCAGAGGCCTGCTCACGGTTGCCTATTGTTGCGTCGTCGGCTGCCTTCGAGATTTCCGCCGCCTCCGTCGATTAACGCCGCTGCTGCTATTGGAATCTTCGGCTTCGCCGTGCCGCTGCACTCCAGAATCGGCGAGATTTGCCGCTGCTGCGCACGAGTCCGGCGATCTCCGCCTCTTCTCCCTTGGGGTTGAACCCGGGGTTCACCTCGGCTCCGGAAGAAGTCGTGGGCACTGTACGGCTCCGGTGAGGGGTACTCTCCCATCTCTCCGAGCCTTCGACAAGCGGTAGAACAGCGCCCTCTTCCTGAAGTCCCGCGGAGCAGGGCAGTCAGCCCCCTCCTTTTTCCTCGCGGTTAGCGTCGACATCAACCGGCATCCGTCCCCGTTCAATGAAAATCAGGTACAGCAAAATACCTTGAGTAAGCCTCTCTCTTCCCTCCTAAATGCTAAGTCCAGTAATACTCTGCTGTGAAGAAGAACTTCTAGTTTTTGGCAATTCATAGCTCAACTCTCTTGGCTCCTATATTACTAAATGCGAGAGATCAATACTAGTCATGTGATTGCATCTGTTTGATAAGAGTTCTTAATGCATTTGCCTCATGAAGAACATGTATATAAACTAACTTCCTGTGATTGCTAAGTCCCTTTATGCATACACTCATCTGTATACTCTGTATCTTATTCAAACATGTGATTGATGGTATGATGCATGCATTGGATTGAATACTTGGGATAGTGAAATACCTTGGATATGTTCAAACTGTTGGGTGGCTGCTGTGTTGCTATTGATTCTCGTGGAGACAAACTGAAATAGAATTATGCATTGTTTTTCTTAACAAATGAAGGTGGAATCATGGAAGCAGGTGGAGGAGATTTAAGTCAGGGCTTACCTCATTTGAAGTCTTGCAGCAGCAATGGATTCTCCCGTTTCTCTCTCAAAAGTCCTTAGTGTGGAATGGGAGAGAATGAAGTGAGATTGCTGGCTGGAGGTTTAAGACTAAGAGGGAATGGTTGTTGGCTGAACACTGGAGCACTCTACGGAGATGGTACAGAGGTAGGGTGGCTGTAGGTGTTGAAAATAAGAATCAATAGTCAAAAGTATTAAAATCAATTCAAAGATTAGATCTTTGAATTGAATATAAGAGTGTGTATTTTGATTTTAAGAAGATTTTGTAAGACTTTTTATCCATCCTTATACTATATAAGGATGCATTGTAATCAAGGAAAAGTAAGCAATACAACAACAATAATCTTGCTTCTCTTTATTCTCTGCATTATGATAATAACATGTTTTATCAGTAGGGTGGTTGAAAGACCCCTTACTGCTCCAGCCGCAAGCGCCGCAAGCTACTACAGGGGAAAGGATGGGACATGAGTGTTATCAGAACTACTGTTGTTGCAGCTATTTTATTCTATGTGCACACACGCACCTTTCTCTTTCCTTTCCCCTTTTTCTTTTCTTTATTGCTGCGTGTACTAGCTATATGGTAGGAGTAAAGTGAAGAAAATCCTTCAGTCTTCGATAAATCTATATCTTGTGTATCAATAATACTAATCTCGAGTTTTGCTAATAAAATTGCGTGTTTGCAATCAAACATTGATTATTCCCATTAATCACGTATCTTGAATATCGATATCTAATTTCTTGCCTGCTAATTCTACATCAAATCCGTAAATTCAATTCGCTTCACATGTCGTCTAATATCTAAATTAAATCTGTAGATTTAATTAGATTAATAAGTCGGAATAAATCTACGACTCAAGTAACAATAATAGATAGAAATAATATACTATAGCATATAAAATTAATAACCTGACTTTGCTAAGTCAGTTATCATTCAAGAAAATAAATCATTGTCTACTCAATGAATAATTCACGATCATTTCATGTGGAAATATCTAATTCAGAATCTCAGCTGGATTAACATTACTGGAGGATGCAATAATTAAATATCGCATTTACAAATCTTAATCATAAATAAAAGAGCGGGCTACTACATACTAGCCCTCTTAAAAAAAATTTCGTCCCGAAATTTGCATATCATCGCAAAAGTTCTGGGTATTTTCTCTCGTCTTGCTTTCAAGTTCTCGCGTAGCTCTTTTTTTTTTTTTTTTTTTTTTTGTTCATATAATGACTCATAAGGTGCCATATTAATGATCGCCTGATAACTATTATTGGCAAACTCAATCAATGAATGAATGCACTAATTCTCAACTTCCACCTCTGTCTATTACTACTACTCTTAACATGTTTTCGAAAATCTGAATTGTTCTCTCAAAATATCGATCTGTTTGAGGGTGGAAGGTAGCATTGAAATTAAACCTTGTGCCCAATTCCTTCTGTAAGTTCATCTATAGTCTGGGTGTGAACTTTGAATCCCGGTCTGAAGTGATTGACATGGGCACGCCGTGCAATGCACAATTTCTCGAATATACAGATGGGCTAGCTTGTTCGATCTGTAACTAATCGGTATTGTTATAAAACGAGCGCATTTCGTGAGTCGCTCCACTATTACGCAAATGGCGGTGTTTCCTCTTTTCGACTTGTAAACTAGTTACAAAATCCATTTTTATGTGCTCCCATTTTCATTTTGAAATGTTCAATTGTTGTAGCTTCCACATGGTCTTTAGTGCAAAGCTTCGCTTGTTGGCATGCTAGGCATCCCTCAACAAATGAAGCTATATCTTTCTTCGAACCTTTTCACCAAAAATTTTCTCTAAGTCCTGATACATTTTGTGCTTTCCGGGTGGGCAGTATATGGCGGGTCATGAGCCTTACTCATTATCTCATCTTTGAGTTTGTCATCATGGGGGATATACAATCTTTCATGAACATTAACGCATTATCCACGTCTCATGGTACGTCTAGGCTTGCCTGATCTTATTGCTAAACGTATTTTCTCCAAGGTCTCATTCCTTCTTTACGCATTATCAGCTTTCCTATAAAGTTGGGTGTTATTACCATCATGGCAATAATCCCTTCTACAGATTCTAGTGGTTGAACCACTTCTAAATTCATTCTACTAAAATCTTTCATGGGTTCCTTTTCCTGAGTGAGGGGAGATCCCAACTTAAGTTGAGTCTTACGACTCAAGGAATCGTCTACCTAGTTAGCCTTGCATGGGTGGTAGTTAATACTACAGTCACAGTCCTTCGCTAGTTCGAGCCATCTTTACTGTCTCATGTTAAGATCTTCTTGCTCAAAAATATTACAGATTTTTATGGTCTGTGAATATCTCGCACCTGACTTCATATAGGTGTTGTCCTTACTGCAGTTAATTCTAGTTTATGAGTTGGCTAGTTCAATTCATGTGGTTAATGCTACCGTGATGCGTATGTTGTCACTCTTCCTTCTTGCGTTAACATGCAACTAAGTACTCTCCTTGGACACGTCTGTATAAATCATATATTCTTTGTCAACTGTTGGAACAGCTATGGTTAACTTCTCCTTGAGCTTCTTGAAATTTTTTTTTTCTCACATACTTCTGTCCAATGAAATTTAATTCCCTTCCTGAGTAATTGGGTCATTGGTCTTGCTATTTGGAAAATCCTTCTATGAATCTCTTATAGCAACCTGCTAATTCCAAGAAACGTTTGATCTCATTGAGGTTAGTAGGCGATCTCTACTCATGTACAACTTGTACTTCCTCAGGGTGCACTTTGATCCTTTCTAATGAGATAATAGGTCCCGGAAACGTGACTTTGTTGAGCCAAAAATCGCACTTGCAGAACTTAGCATAAAGATGCTTTGTTTTCAATGTTTTTAGGACTATCCTCAGGTGTTTCTCATGGTCCTTCTCGTTCCTCGAGTAGATCAAGACATCATCTACGAAAACTAAGACAACTTGCCTAAGTATGGATGGAACACTCGGTTCATGAGGTCCACGAACATGGCTGGTGCATTGGTCAATCCAAATGACACCACTACGAACTCATAGTGTCTATATCTGGTTCGGAAGACCATCTTGGGTACATCTTCTTATCAAATTTATAGTTGATGGTACCTAGACCTTAAATCTAGCTTTGAGGACACACTATCTCCTCTGAGCTGCTTGAAGAAGTCGTTTATCCACGATAGAGGATACTTGTCCTTGAGTGTCACCTTGTTCAACTCTCCATAAGTTGATGTATATCCTCGGTAGAGGATACACATTCTCAATGTGCCATCTTTATTCTTTATAAAAGAACGGGTGCACCCCGGTGAAATCTCTAGGAAACATTTGGAAATTCACGTACGATTGTCACGTCTCTTATACTTTTCTCGATTTCTGGTTTTCTGTGCAACTACACAAGGTAGGTTGGACACCCTTTTCTCATCATCTTTGTTGCTTGAGGGGCGGAGATGATCGTCTTTCTCCTACCTATGCTGATCCCATGAAAACGTGTCGGTTCCTTCCCCGAGGTCAAAAAGAAATTTGACTTTCATTGCAAATGATGGTGGCATAGTTCTCGACTAGCCATTCCATTCCTAAAATTGTGTATATGTCTCGTATCGGCATAACATACGAGTTGTTCACTACAACTTTGAAAAATTTTATGCTCAACTCTAAATTCAATCACACATGTGCTATTTGTTGTTGTTGCTGCCGTTGGCATGGTTACTCCTCTTGGTATGGTTGGGCAAAGCTTGGATTGCTCAAATGCGGAGTTTGAACAGGCGAATTTAGCCTGAGACCCGCCCTTTGTTGCTTATTCGGGTAACGATTTGCATAATGCTCATTCCAGTTGCTGTGCTACAACTTTCATTACCAGTCCTGGAGAGTTTCCCATGGTTCTTGTTACACTTTGGGCAGGGTAGAGTCCCATACTCGTTATCCCCCATCTGTTTAGATGTGTCATAGTCACGTTGTTGGGATGTCTGCCCCTGCCATGGCCTTTTTCTTAGCTTGGCCAGGGTTACTATATCCCATTTTTTTTTTTTTTTTTTAAAAAAAAAAAAAAAAAATTTGAGCCTGAGTCTGTGGAGGTGCAGACGTAGGCGCAGTTGCTGGTCTCTCTCCCAGCATAGCTGCCTCAATGCCTAACGCTTTGCTAAGCGACTCAACGTAAGACGATCCACCATGGCTTGCCAAAGCCATTCTAATCTCATGCCTCAGTCCGACGCCGAATTCTTTTAACCATCTTTTCATATGTGTCTACTTGCTCGAGCGCATATCTTGACATATCACATAACATCATGTCGTATGGAGTAATTGTTGTTCTTCCCTACTTAGGATTGTAAAATTCCATTTCTTTCTTTTTGCAATAGCTTTTGGTTGTATACTTGTCATATATTTCCATCTTAAACTATTCCCACGTCAAATTCCCTAATTGTTCAGTTGTCATTGTCTTCCTCCTTGCTTCCTACCATAAGTCAGCTGAAAGAATACGCAAGTAAGACGTTTATGATCTGTGCAGCGCAAGAATTTGAAGATGCGCTCACTAGCTTGTACCCAAGTCTCAACCTTCGTTGGATCTCCTATCCTATCGAAGACATGTGGGTTTTCTCATCAAAATAATTCTTCTATTCTACGTTTTTGTTGTATGGTTGGTGGCACTATATTGTTCTAGCCATGGTACTGGGCCTCTTTCATTATCTCGCGGAATTCGTCCTCCTCTTCTCGGACGCCCTTATTTTGGTGGCATACTGATGAGTTGACATATAGTCATTAATACATACCTATGCATATCATCGCTTCTGTAAACCGTTTCTTGATTCTCAAATCTTGCTCGCACTCTTCCTTGTATAAGCATATAAGTAAAATGTGGCGGAAGTGACTTGCCGCAAAAGACCGATAAGGTCGCTAAATAGACATAAGAAAATTCCTTCGATGAGAACTTTTGCATCAACATCTGGATCTGGATATACTGATCCATTCAAGTACTACTCATGATGAACTGGTTGTCTAACAATGCCATCACCAACGAATTTGGTCACGGAGCCAATCTTTCCGTACTAATACTAGTCAAACATGACTAAGCCAACATAGGGCATACCAAAGCATCAGAACAATCATTGTTTTCTAAAAATAATAACGTTTACCAAATCCGTAAGAGATGGTCTAGTTGCATCACGTGATTGACCCTTGGGTCGAGGCATACGTGTCTGATGGATTTAATCTGGTGAATACTTGTTTGTCTTTAGGTCACCGAAAATCTACTAACAACTAATAAACCACAATGATTAAAGTCACAAATGGCAATTATGCAAAGTGAATCAACAATTTTGTCAAATGATTGAAAAGGAATGACCTCAGGGTAGAAATGAATTGACTAGGAGGTCGGAACGAAATGACCTAATAATCGAAACCCGTTTGGCTTTTCAGATGAAAGTTTAAATATATATAGGTTTAGAGACCCATATATGACGACTACTGAGATTTTAGTCATGTGGACTGGCCAGGTCCAACACAATTACTTCTCAGTCACACGGAATTACTTTTCCGAACTTGGTAACTCTTTGTTTATTGGGCTGCAAAAGGTACTTCTGGTCTGAGATCTCCACTTTTTTTTTTTTTTTTTTTTTTACATCTAAAATTTATCCTTGAGAATATGCTGAAGCTTCCCAAGCTTGGGGTCTTCCTCCTAAAATCAACACTTTTTCTTAAAATCTTTTTTTTTTTACACGAAACAAGACCATTCAAACACATTCGACCTTATTCAATATTCATCCTTTGAACGATCCTAATGTCGTTCTTCTTGTATCTAGCGTTCATTCTCATAATGCTTGTAATACATTTATGTAATTCGAAGCACTCTCTCACGCCTTTACAGGAAATAGATTTTGCATCTATGAGCATCTTTACAAGGTCTGTGTCACCACACACAATACTAAATCATGGAACAACTTTAGTTATTACTTTCATTCTGATTACTAGACTGGATGTTCCACTCGAGACATTCTAGCCGGGGAAATGTCTCTGATCAGCTAAGGTATGTAAACTTAACTTGAGTATACCCTTAGGGTCTCATTAGAATCTCAATATTTTGACTTTAGCATCGAACCATTGTTGATACTTTTAACTCTTGTTAAACTCTAAAATATTTTCGGGAACTCCTCTCGTCTTACGCACTTGTATAGATTTCTCTGGTCGATCATAATGGTCGGTAACTTCTAGTTACCCATGTCACATCTCGTCCTTCCGGTTCGTAGTAGGCGATCATAATCAATAGGGGTTCTAAATCATGCTCATGTGTAATGTAAAAAGGTTCCGAATATCTGAAATTATAAGGTGACAGTTCTAATAGCAACACTATAACATCATTACACTAAGCTTTATGACTCTATGTGAGTCTAATTCTATAGTTCAATCATAAATCATGAAGGTTCTCTTCACGCCATAACTGGTGATAATTGAGGGGTTTGAAATGAGGCTTAGCTCATTACGCAACTGCTAGCTACTCATCACTATGAGCAATGTCTCAAGTAAGTTCTTGTCGGGTCAAGCAATAGTTGGTTCGGTATGTTATCACGGGCGAATAGTCTGAATAAGGAACTATGCCCGTATCACAGACTCATGTGTGACACTCTTCTTTTCGTCTCATTGCATTTTTCTCATTGAATTCTCGTGTCTCTTCAAGTGACATTTGATGTTCTTCCTCTTGCTTAGCTCTTCACTATGGCTATAGTGAAAGATAACTGAATTTCTACCTTCTACTGTTCTTTCGTAACAGTGATCATGCATTCTTAATATTTCTAAGTTTATTGAGATATCTAATCAATCAATAAGACATAAAACTTACATATAAGCATCTGTACATTCGCATGAAACGTGAACTTTCCAACGTTTGATAAAAGAAATCATTACCTCTTTCTTTCTTGTTGAGCGTAACGATGTGATGAAGTGATGAGCTTTTGTTGACTGACTCTTTTATACTAATATCAAATTTAGGACTAATTGGGTAACTCTTGGGTTCAGAGCAAACGAACTGCTCTGATACCATTCTGTCACGACCGGACTTAATTAAGGATAATTAAGTCGGAAAACCATGACTAAGGGAGGAAGATTAGAAGCGGGGATAGAAAGGGTAAATATATAATGAAGGATCGAACTTAATCTTTGACAGCGAAGGGGACATTTATAATATAACTTATGTTTAGCCACAAAGATTCAATTAACTAGTAAGTTTGGATAAATCCGACTTAATTCAAAAGACTTATTACTTAAGAATACGCAGCGGAATAACATAATCTGATTACATGTATGAAGACATGTATCCAAGAGTTCATTCATTTAACTTTTGACAAAAGCTCCGCTCTTCACTTCATCTTCATCAGCCACTGCTCAACCTACACATTTAGAAATATATGCAGGGCTGAGTACGAGAGTACTCAGTGGGCACGTATGCCTAATTGTAAAAATACATGCTTCAAAACTGTAAATTGTCATGCCATCATAAACAGTACAGCAAGGGAGTTTTAGCTAAAAGGCCCAAGCTTACTAAATTCATTTGTGATTCTTAAAGTTCGACTGATCAGTCTAAGTTCTCTTGTAATCTATCATATCTGGAACTGTGTGCCGGAGAGGTGGCCACCTCTCACGGTCACTTAACCGGCCAACCCGCTAGATGACTCACGGTCACTGGTGTACACTAGCCCTGGCAGGATAGCTATCAACTGCTCAAGACCCGAATTCGATTACATGATTAAAGTCACATCAGATAGATATCATACTGAAATTTAAACATTTTATGGCAAGACAATATTTGAAATAACTTCAATTAATTTAGTCATGAAATAACTTGCTTGAACGTAACATTTAAACTCATTTGATATATATGAAAGTAATGCCCACCTGACAGCAACTCTTGCGGTACAGTAGCTCCTTGATTGATTATTAATCTCGTGCTTGACCTTTATCACGAGAATATAAATAAGATACTGCTCGAGCAAAATCCTCAAATAATGAGAATACGATGCATGATCCTCTTATGCATGAATTATTATTCTGAGATAATAATCAGGGAATTTCTATTGTTAATCCAGGCTATCGGATTTAAACAAAAGCTAAGTCTCGTCTCATGAAGCCGGATAATTAACTAAAATTAATCTACTCTCTTCAGGATGTTCTAATCCACTGATTAAATAAATCTCATTCGAGGTAATCGATAGAAAAGAAATAAATAAATACTTCGACTTACTCGCTTTATAACCTCCTAAAACTCAATCGGCTTAATAAAAGGAAGAAAGTACTGTTGTAAGTTTAAATAGTTAAATAGGCTCGACATAAGGCCGCTAAATAAATAATTAAGCAGAAGTGGGCTTGAAATAATTAATATAAAAGGCCCAATTGAAATAATTCATTGGCTTAAGTAATTAAATAAATCTTGGTCCAATAAATAAATAATTTGATTAGCTGGGCTCAATTAAATAAATCAAACGAGACCCAACGAAGATAATATAACAAAAAGGCCCAAAGAAAACAAATAGGAGGCCCAATCGAAATAAAATAACAAAGGCCCAATTACAATTAAAATTGGCCCAATTGAGATTATTGGACTCAAATAATTAAATGAATCAGGGCCCAAATAAAATATTAGCAGTCCAACTGAAATAATTAACTCTGGGCCCAAGTTAGATGATTAAACTTAGTCCAATTGTAAAGAAGTAAAATAAAAATAATACAAACGCCCAACTTTCAGCCCAAAAGAAGAAAAATAATTGAATTTTGTCCAAAATCAAATAAAATGGTGAGGCCCAAGGAAATGGCCCAACCCTCTTATTCACCCAACTCGTCTCTCTCTTTCTCTCAATCCGTCGACCCCCCTCCCTCTCTTCTCTCTCTCGTTCTCAGCCCACCAAATCCGGCCAGCACGACGTCACTACCTCCATCGTTCCCTCCGGCGGTGACACGACCGCTAGCTGCTTCTCCATCTCCCTCTGCTGGCAACGGCGAGGCGCCGCTGCCGCCCCCTTGTTCTCCTGTTCTCTCCCTCTCTTTCGGCCCTCTGGCTCAACTCCGGCAAAGCAAACTCGCCGCCGCCGCGGCATTTCTGGAGATCCGCGAGCGCCCGCCGCTGTCACTGAGCAACCGGCGAATGGTTGGCAGCGTCGTCTCGCTCTCTCCTCCGCCAGAGCCCAAAATCGTGCCCTAGACTTCTGGAAATCGTCGCCGCGTTCTGGTCTCGGCCGCCTCCTCCGAGTCATTCCGGTCCCGATTCAGTCGTCCCTTCATCTCTAGCAAAGCAGAGGCCTGCTCACGGTTGCCTATTGTTGCGTCGTCGGCTGCCTTCGAGATTTCCGCCGCCTCCGTCGATTAACGCCGCTGCTGCTATTGGAATCTTCGGCTTCGCCGTGCCGCTGCACTCCAGAATCGGCGAGATTTGCCGCTGCTGCGCACGAGTCCGGCGATCTCCGCCTCTTCTCCCTTGGGGTTGAACCCGGGGTTCACCTCGGCTCCGGAAGAAGTCGTGGGCACTGTACGGCTCCGGTGAGGGGTACTCTCCCATCTCTCCGAGCCTTCGACAAGCGGTAGAACAGCGCCCTCTTCCTGTAATGACCCGACTTTTTATTAAGGATTATATACTTTTAATTACTGATTTAAGGATGTATTAGAGTTCAGCATCCATTAATAAAATACGAACTTATATGAATTTGATGATTTATATACGTGATGATTTATTTTTATTTTTATTTTCAGTGGACGATGCACTCAAAATATATTTTGAGTCCATTAATTTATTAAGGATGATTTAACATTGAAGTGTTAAATATGAAAATTTTATTAATTACTAAAGTTGATCCATGTGGTTAGTTAATTTATTAAATTGACAAGCCCAAATGGATTTTATACTTCAAATAAGAATTAATCTTGTATGTGTCAATGTATTTAAATGAGTTTGAAACCATATAATTAATGTATTAATCTCTTAGATATTTTGATGATTAAATTTGAATAGTTCCTAAGCATGCTGAAGAATTTCAGTCATACGCATGCTGAAGAATTTCAGTCATACGCATGCTGAAGAATTTCAGTCATACGCATGCTGAGAAAGAATTTCATATTCATACTTATCAAGCCACCCTCATCCATGTCCATGTTCATACTGGTCAGCTGAATAATTTACACCATCCTCATCCATCCAAGCCACCCCATTTTTCTTTAAAATCACAGCACTTTCACCATTATTTTCCATACTCAACGTCTCCTACGTTCATTCCTCCAACCAAACTTCATGGTAATTATTACAAGTATTTTTCCATCTCATTTCTTTGTCATTTACAGAGCACCTTCTGATATCCTATTATTCATGCTTATTATGCAGAAACAGTAAATCATTATCTACCAATTCAAGGTTACTTTCTAAATCGAAATACTCCATTTCTTGTATCAAGTTCATAACTCCAAAAGAACCACCAACGCATACAACTGCTCATATTCCTCTTTATGTGCATACAACTTGTGTATAAACTCGTTTTAACATTGATGTTCGAAAGGCTGAATTTGCAAGTGAGGTGTTTATATGCAGTGTGATTAATTGAAGAACAATTAAAGATCTTGACTTTTTACATGGACATATAGAGATAATTACTTCCTGACTATGTATGAATTTTTGCTCAAATCATCTATGCTATGACTGAAATTGTGGCTTGAACCTACTGTGTGTGTGAGTCGAAATCAGAGGGAGGCGGCAGCCGCGGTGGCTCGTCGCCGGCGACGGAGCGGCGGCGGTGAACCTGCCGTTGTCTCCGATCTGCCAAGAAAGGGGAAAAGATGAGGAAAAAGAAAAAGAAAATGAGAATAGGGAGATCCGGGGGCTTACCTTTGTGAGACGGTGCTCGGCTCCTCATAGCGAATCCGACGACGAACGGCGGCGGCCGTGCTCTTCCACGGCCAGGCGATGGCCGTGAACACCCAAGGCAGCGGCGTGCGGCTGACTTCCAGCGGCCGAGAGAGCGAGAGAGATAGAGGTTGAGGTGAGAAGGAGGAGGCGATGAGTGAGGGAGGCGTCGGAGCCGGCGATTCTCGCCGAGGTTAGAGCAGGCGGCGGCGGCAGATCTTGGAGGAAGAAGAAGCGGCCGGAATCGAGCGAGAGAGAGAGCGGAGGCGACGGCGAGGCGGCGCGCCGGAGGCGGCGCCGCCCTCAGCCGAACGAAGAGAGAGAGAGCCGATGGTAGAGTGAGGATAGAGAGAGAGAGAATCGGTAGAGTGAGGATAAAGAGAGAGAGAGAACCAATATTGTGAGAGAGAGAAGAGTGAATGTCGGTAGAGAGAGAGAGAGATAGAGAGGAGTGGGCCTTTCTCAATTGGGCCGGGTTTCAGCCAGGTTTGGGCCGATTTTTTTTTAATTGTTTGGGCCGATTTAATTAAATTCTTGGGCCGATTTAATTAAACTCTTGGGCCGATTTAATTAAATTCTTGGGCCGATTTAATTAAATTGTTTGGGCCGATTTAATTAAAGGATTTGGGCCTATTTTAATTTAATTGTTTGGGCCTTATTCAAAGAAAAAAAAAAAAAAACATGATAGACTTAATTTATCTAATTAATTTGGGCTTATATCTATTTAAATTATTTGAGCTCTTAATTATTAATTTAAATTGAGCTTGATTAATTTAATTATATATTGACCTTTAAATTAATTATTTAAATGGAGTTCTTTATTTCAAGTATTTATAAATGGTTTATAAAATAAAATATTTTGAGTTAAACTCTCATTTAAATTAATTCTTTTCAAATGACTTATTAATATGGATTATTTGAAAATGATTAAATGATTTTAAAAATAAGAAAGCATGATCTATGATGATATGATTTATCTATGTAATATTATAGGATTTATTTTTAAATGACGGAATATTTGACTTGATGACATAAATAGAACGAGTTATGATTAATGCGCATGTTGATGTTCGAATAAATAGTTTCGAACCTAAATGATAGTTATGTGATAATGTTTTGAGTCTAAGGTTTTGACGAGATAAGATTAATATTAAAATTTACTAATTATTTTAAGAGTGATGATGGGCTCACTTATTGGGCTTCATGATTTTATTATCTTGGGCCTCATTTGTTGGGCTCTAGAATTTAATTGATGTTGGGCCTAATTTTATTAATGCACTGGGCTTCGAATGTGTTCTTTTGGGTTCGAATTAAATTCCTTTTGGGCCTTGATTATTTTATTTTAATTGGGCCTTCATAATTATTCTATTAAGTTTAATTAGAGAAGATTTTAAGACTTACTAATTATTAATTAGTAAGTGAATTAGATTATTTTAAGATAAGTAGATTATTAAAGATTAATAATCCGACCTCATAAGACGAGCTTTAATTCCTTAAATAGGATTAGCATCTCATAATTTAATTAAATATGAGTCATGCATAATCATTTCACGCATCCTCATTTATTGAGATTTTTCGAGAATTAGAATCTTATTTTATTTTCTCGGATTAAAGGTCAAGCACCAGAGTTAGAGCTAAACCGTGAGTCTGCTATTCAGGTAGGCTTTCTACGTATAAATTAAAACCATATATATTAGAATTGCTAAGACTTTATGCTTATGAATTTAAATGATATTGTCAATGCCTAAATGCTTTATGTTTTATTATTAATTGCCTATCTGATGTTAATCGAATTCGGATTCTGGATGGGACCGCAAATCCCTTCGGAATTAGTGTACACCTTGTGATCGTGAGTCATCTAGCGGGTTGGCCGATCATAGTGTCCGTAGAGGGAGGCCTCCCTCTCGGCACGAGTTACTGATATGGTGATTAATGATATAAAATACCTGCGCGGGTTATTGATGAAAGAAATGATATTATGTTTGGTAAATACGAGTCTTTAAAGGAAAACCCTCGTATCTTACTACTGTTGAAAGGCTTGACAATAAAATATTATGCATGTATGTAAATTTCGGCAAGTGTCCACTAAGTACTTTTGTACTTAGCCCTGCATGTATTTTTAAATGTGCAGGTTGAGCGGTGATCGAGGATGTAGTGTGCAAGCGGAGCTTTGTCAAACTAGGATGATTACCTCAGAGTAGAGTATATGTCTTCATACATATACTCAAATTGTTATTCCGCTGCGAACACTGATTATGTTAAGATATTATGTCAAACAATATGTATTATTTAATAATGTACTAAAAATATTGAGTACCCCGTTTTGGGATAATATTATGTACGGTCCCCTTGTGGCCTTCATTGATATCTAGATATTTCGATTGATTTCCTTATACAAGTCGAGTCATCAAGAAACCGAACATGCCCCTTTCTTACTCCCGCTCCTAAATTCCCTCCCTTAGTCGCGGTTTCCCCGAATTTGCTATCCTTAGCAAGTGCGGTCGTGACACTTCCTGAAGTCCCGCGGAGCAGGGCAGTCAGCCCCCTCCTTTTTCCTCGCGGTTAGCGTCGACATCAACCGGCATCCGTCCCCGTTCAATGAAAATCAGGTACAGCAAAATACCTTGAGTAAGCCTCTCTCTTCCCTCCTAAATGCTAAGTCCAGTAATACTCTGCTGTGAAGAAGAACTTCTAGTTTTTGGCAATTCATAGCTCAACTCTCTTGGCTCCTATATTACTAAATGCGAGAGATCAATACTAGTCATGTGATTGCATCTGTTTGATAAGAGTTCTTAATGCATTTGCCTCATGAAGAACATGTATATAAACTAACTTCCTGTGATTGCTAAGTCCCTTTATGCATACACTCATCTGTATACTCTGTATCTTATTCAAACATGTGATTGATGGTATGATGCATGCATTGGATTGAATACTTGGGATAGTGAAATACCTTGGATATGTTCAAACTGTTGGGTGGCTGCTGTGTTGCTATTGATTCTCGTGGAGACAAACTGAAATAGAATTATGCATTGTTTTTCTTAACAAATGAAGGTGGAATCATGGAAGCAGGTGGAGGAGATTTAAGTCAGGGCTTACCTCATTTGAAGTCTTGCAGCAGCAATGGATTCTCCCGTTTCTCTCTCAAAAGTCCTTAGTGTGGAATGGGAGAGAATGAAGTGAGATTGCTGGCTGGAGGTTTAAGACTAAGAGGGAATGGTTGTTGGCTGAACACTGGAGCACTCTACGGAGATGGTACAGAGGTAGGGTGGCTGTAGGTGTTGAAAATAAGAATCAATAGTCAAAAGTATTAAAATCAATTCAAAGATTAGATCTTTGAATTGAATATAAGAGTGTGTATTTTGATTTTAAGAAGATTTTGTAAGACTTTTTATCCATCCTTATACTATATAAGGATGCATTGTAATCAAGGAAAAGTAAGCAATACAACAACAATAATCTTGCTTCTCTTTATTCTCTGCATTATGATAATAACATGTTTTATCAGTAGGGTGGTTGAAAGACCCCTTACTGCTCCAGCCGCAAGCGCCGCAAGCTACTACAGGGGAAAGGATGGGACATGAGTGTTATCAGAACTACTGTTGTTGCAGCTATTTTATTCTATGTGCACACACGCACCTTTCTCTTTCCTTTCCCCTTTTTCTTTTCTTTATTGCTGCGTGTACTAGCTATATGGTAGGAGTAAAGTGAAGAAAATCCTTCAGTCTTCGATAAATCTATATCTTGTGTATCAATAATACTAATCTCGAGTTTTGCTAATAAAATTGCGTGTTTGCAATCAAACATTGATTATTCCCATTAATCACGTATCTTGAATATCGATATCTAATTTCTTGCCTGCTAATTCTACATCAAATCCGTAAATTCAATTCGCTTCACATGTCGTCTAATATCTAAATTAAATCTGTAGATTTAATTAGATTAATAAGTCGGAATAAATCTACGACTCAAGTAATAATAATAGATAGAAATAATATACTATAGCATATAAAATTAATAACCTGACTTTGCTAAGTCAGTTATCATTCTAGAAAATAAATCATTGTCTACTCAATGAATAATTCACGATCATTTCATGTGGAAATATCTAATTCAGAATCTCAGCTGGATTAACATTACTGGAGGATGCAATAATTAAATATCGCATTTACAAATCTTAATCATAAATAAAAGAGCGGGCTACTACAGCCTCCCTCTACGGACACTATGATCGGCCAACCCGCTAGATGACTCACGATCACAAGGGTGTACACTAATTCCGAAGGGATTTGCGGTCCCATCCAGAATCCGAATTCGATTAACATCAGATAGGCAATTAATAATAAAACATAAAGCATTTAGGCATTGACAATATCATTTAAATTCATAAGCATAAAGTCTTAACAATTCTAATATATAATTTTAGTTTATACGTAGAAAGCCCACCTGAATAGCAGACTCACGGTTTAGCTCTAACTCTGGTGCTTGACCTTTAATTCGAGAAAATAAAATAAGATTCTAATTCTCGAAAAAATCTCAATAAATGAGGATGCGTGAAATGATTATGCATGACTCATATTCCTTTAATTAAATTATGAGATGCTAATCCTATTTAAGGAAATAAAGCTCGTCTTATGAGGTCGAATTATTAATATTTAATAATCTACTCATCTTAAAAATAATCTAATTCACTTACTAATTAATAATTAGTAAGTCTTAAAATTTTCTCTAATTAAACTTAATAGAATAATTATGATGGCCCGATAGGAATTTAATTCGAGCCCAAATGAATAAATTCGAAGCCCAGTGCATTAATAATATTAGGCCCAACATCAATTAAATTCTAGAGCCCAACAAATGAGGCCCAAGATAATAAAATCATGAAGCCCAATAAGTGAGCCCATCATCACCCTTAAAATAATTAGTAATTTTAATATTAATCACTAATTAAAATAATTAGGATTAATGAAGAGGCCTAAAATAATAATTCTTATTGGGTTAAATAAATAAATTTCATTGGACTTAATCAATTAAATCGTAGGAGCCCAAGTAATATAAATTCGAGACCCATTATTAATAAATAATAGGAGTCCAAGTAATAATTAATGTGGACTGGAAAGAATTAATCTTAGTCCAATAGACACTTTAATCGGCCCAAATGACGAATTAACAGCTGGGCTGAACTAAACAAATCTGAAACAGGCCCAATAGAATTAAATAAATTCCAGCCCAAGAACATTAAATAAATTCGGCCCAGATAGAAATAAAAAGATGGCTCAATGAATTAATCCCCGGCCCAACAAATAAAATGAACTAGGCCCAATAAAAGAGTCCAAAAATTTCGGCCCAAACCCGGCTCCCTTTTCTTTCAAAATCAATCACTAACACACTCTTTTTTAATTAATCAACAAATCCCTTTTTTTTTTTTTAAAGTTGTCGAATTTTTTTCTCTATCTTTTTATTATAAACATAACACTTTTCCTATCTCTCACAAATCACCATCATCATCGGTTCTTCCCCTTTTTTTTTAAAAGCAGAACCCACCATCTCTTAATTAAAGCAAAACATTCTTCTCTCTTAATTCAAAACTCACGCTGCATCTCTCCCCTTCTTTTTTTTTTTTTTATTAAAAGCATACACTCCCTCTCTCTCAATTATTAAGAAAGAAACGCTGCACATCTCTTTCTCTTTCTCACAACACACTCACACACTATTCATCATCTCTCTAAATTCTCAAGAATCGGACACTGTTCATCATCTCTCTCTCTCGCTCGATCCAGCCATCTCCTCCCCGCGTCCTGGCCGTTCCGGTCGCCAGCGAGGCCGGCGTGAGGCAGGTGCGACCACGCCGCCTGCTCCCTCTTCTCCTCTATCTCTCTCTCTCATCCTCACACGCTCGCCGCCTCCCATCTGCCCTCTCTTTCCATCACGTTTCCGGCAGCGGACGAGCGCTTGCTGCTGCTGCTCCGTTCTCGCAGTGGCTAGCGGCGCTTGGCCTTCGGCAGCGCCACCCCGTGCGACGGCGTCTCGCATCGCTTCGGGTCACGCCGCCTCGCCTCCTGCCAGCCAACAGCCGTCCGCCTTGGGCCTCCGCCTGCTTTAGCTACGAGCGGTCAGTGGGCTGCTGCTGTTCGCCTGAGGTCGACGGATCTGGCCTTCAGTCGTTCGTCTCGCTCGGAGTTCCCGCCGCCGTTGGCTTGCCCGGAGTCACGGCCTGGAGTTGCTGCAGGCTGCTGCTGCTCGCCCGGAGTCGCGGCTGCTGCTGTTCGTGGAGCACCAAGGCGAGCTTCTCGCCTGAAACCGCCGCTGCCTCTTCGGTGTTCGGCCTCTCTTTTCCTGCTCCGTCGAGCTCCGACAGGAAGCAGGGTTCTGCCTCGTCGTCCTCCATGGTTCGCCGTCATCTGTGAGTTGCCAGCTAGCGCGATGTAGCCGTTCTGTTTTGTCGACGAAGTTCTCGCCGTCGTCGTTTCGATCCTGGTGTCCAGCCCGTTCGAAGCTAAGTCTAAACTACTCTACCGTAACCTTGGTTTTCTTTAAAAATTTGTTCAAGTGATATAGTAGAGCTATATACTAAGTCCATTGATGTGTGCATATGATTCATTCCATCTCTTAAACATTTCATAATCAACGTGTGAGGTCCGTGGTTCTGCTTAAAAGTATGATACTTACATGCCTCTTGCTGTGGATCTAAATTTTAATGTTATAGCATGATGACAACATGTGTGGTTTGATTCTATAGAAGTAACTAGTTATGCTACTCCCTTCGTATGATGCATTTCAATCTAATGAATATGATTTCTGTGGGTGTGCATCATGTAACAGGAGGAAGTAAATTGAAAAGAAACAGAATACCTTAATGTTTGCTTTGGTTGAAGGTTGCAGTTGAATGAAGCAAGAATTAACTGATACTTGAAAATTTCTTTGGCAGAGAATGATGAAAACGTTTAAGTATGGAATGGGTATGAGATGAGGATTAATAGCTGCTGAAATCTGAAACCACATGAAGGTGTTCGGGTGTGAAAATTTTGCAAATATGCTGCTGGAGCTGGAGTCAAAGAAGAATATTTCAAAGGCGTGGAGCTGGAGTCAAAAATATGGCTGAGCATGCGCTTAAGGGATAGCTGCAGATTTCTTTCACACACATACACTATTCCTTTTTTTTTTTTAAGTGTTGGTAGATAGATAGAAAAATAGGGGTTTGTAAAGTGAAGTATAAACAGAAGCAATAATTCTTGTCTTGGAATTTCTATATCTGTAATATTGTATTGCATTTTTTTTTAAAAAAAATCCAACTACTGGGTTTTGTTAATATCGCGTGTTTATGAAACTACTCGATATCTGCTTCCTTTCTTAGCTAGAATAAATTTTAAATATAATCCGTAGATTTAATTCTTCATAAACCGGAATAAATCACGACTCAAGAAATAATAATAGAAAATTAATTCTATTGTGATTAATAAATAACATGACCTAACTAAGTCAGTTATGAATCTGAAATAAATAATTATTGGCTTACTCAATAATTCTCATCGCGGTTTTATTTACGCGAAGCTACTGACTTGGTAATAAAATAATAATCCTGCTTAATTAGAATATAATCCAGTGTTATAAGTTGAATTTAAATAATAAATAATTACTGGGTTTAAATATAATAAAAGAGCGGGTTGTTACAATTTACGTGGGTTAGTGGAAGTAAAAAGTTTTAAATTATTTTTTAATTATCTTTAATTTAAATTTGAATGTAGATAAAAAGTTAAACTCCATTTGGATTGAGGTATCCGAAAATATGGCATTAGTGTAGTTGAAAACAAAAACTAATTTTTAAACTTTGGCGGTAAAAAATAGCCGTTAAATTGCCTTTTTATATATTATATAGACCGAACCGCAAAAATCACCAGTTTCGGTCGGTTTAAAACCGAACCTACCGATTTTGATTCTAATTCATAGATGGCAAAGACTGAAATACAAAGGTTCATTGAAGTTGTGTAACTCGAATAGCCATCTTTTAACCCAGTACACATACAACCACTAACTCACTTTAATAAATGTGTATTTCGAATTAGTTATCCTATCAACACCAACACATTATTGAAAACAAAACATAATGAAAATTAGCAATAGTTAATAAGCATTTTATAAAGTAATAGTATAAATTACCTGTTGCAGTGTTGCTGTCGTAGGTTGCTGCTGAACGGCGGCGAGCAGGAGGGAGGAGGAGGAGGGTCGGCCGGCCGGCGATTGCGAAGGTGCTGTAGTCTGTAGACGGACAACTTTCGCTGCGCCAGTGGAGGATGGATGACTGTCGCGGCGAGGCGGCAGAATGAAAGGCGGTAGGTGGAGAGTGGGGGGCCGGTAGAATGTAAAATAGGATTTTAATTTTGAAATATGAAGTGTGAATTGTGTGTAGTTTAGGGTTTTAAACTGCACCAAAAATCGAACTACAACGAATCTAAAATTCAACCGCAGCAATACTGCCCAATTGTAAAAAGAACTAGTACACCCGTGCATGCGTTGCACAATGGGATTTATTTTGAAAAAATATTTTAAGTGAAATAAATATAAATCTAATTTAATACAATGAGCGTTATTTTGAAAGAATATTTTATGTAAAATAAGCATAAATTCATCATAAACATAAAATCTAATTTAGTATGCTCGTTTGTACGATGCATAACCAACATCAAAATTGAACAACATTTAATTTTAAATAAATAAATATACACATTAAAATATAATTTAAATATAAATAAATGCAAACATGAATCTCAAAAAAAATTAAAATTATCCACAATATAATCTCAATGAAAAACATGAATTTAAAAATATTTAAATTTTCAAATTAAAAAAAAATTAATTGATTTTAATTAATAATGTGAATTTCCTAGACTCCAGCATTCTGCTCATAAACCTCAACTTTAGCCTTTGCATAAGATCATCAGCAGCAGCATCTTTCTCGCCTTCTCGCTCGTCAGCCATTTTCTTTCTATGCAAATCTTAAGTTGTTCGTTGCTCTGCTTGAAGCCGCAACATTTCATGCTCTCTTGCTGCTACCTCTCGAACCAGGTGTCAACATCCTCCCAAATAGGTTTGGCCGCCAACCCTACTCTCCATCGTTGATTTTATTGGGAAGCGCATAATTGACGGTGAAGATGCGGCTGTAGAATTAGACGTCGTCCATGTTGTCCATGGCGAAAGTGGCGTCTTCTCTCTCTAGAAAAGTGACGAAGCCGAAGGAGCGGTGCTTCTGCGTGGCCTGGTCCACGTCCAATGGCGTCTTCACATCATTAATGTCTCCGAAAGAGATGAAGGCAGCGTGGAGTATTTGCTCGTTCACCTTGGCTAAACCGCCGACGTAGAGAGTATTTGCACTCCTTCGTTCATGGCAATTTTTTCATTTCTCCACAAATCGGATTAGTATTAATTGGCTAAATTGTCTTCGTTCATGGCAATTTGCTCGAATTATGTTTATAAGTTGTCAATTTTTTTGAAGTGGGTTAGTGGGACGGTTATGCATAAGTGAGAATACATGTATAATTATTGGTATCAATTTACGTGGGTTAGTGGAAGTAAAAAGTTTTAAATTATTTTTTAATTATCTTTAATTCAAATTTGAATGTAGATAAAAAGTTAAACTCCATTTGGATTGAGGTATCCGAAAATATGGCATTAGTGTAGTTGAAAACAAAAACTAATTTTTAAACTTTGGCGGTAAAAAATAGCCGTTAAATTGCCTTTTTATATATTATATAGACCGAACCGCAAAAATCACCAGTTTCGGTCGGTTTAAAACCGAACCTACCGATTTTGATTCTAATTCATAGATGGCAAAGACTGAAATACAAATGTTCATTGAAGTTGTGTAACTCGAATAGCCATCTTTTAACCCAGTACACATACAACCACTAACTCACTTTAATAAATGTGTATTTCGAATTAGTTATCCTATCAACACCAACACATTATTGAAAACAAAACATAATGAAAATTAGCAATAGTTAATAAGCATTTTATAAAGTAATAGTATAAATTACCTGTTGCAGTGTTGCTGTCGTAGGTTGCTGCTGAACGGCGGCGAGCAGGAGGGAGGAGGAGGAGGGTCGGCCGGCCGGCGATTGCGAAGGTGCTGTAGTCTGTAGACGGACAACTTTCGCTGCGCCAGTGGAGGATGGATGACTGTCGCGGCGAGGCGGCAGAATGAAAGGCGGTAGGTGGAGAGTGGGGGGGCCGGTAGAATGTAAAATAGGATTTTAATTTTGAAATATGAAGTGTGAATTGTGTGTAGTTTAGGGTTTTAAACTGCACCAAAAATCGAACTACAACGAATCTAAAATTCAACCGCAGCAATACTGCCCAATTGTAAAAAGAACTAGTACACCCGTGCATGCGTTGCACAATGGGATTTATTTTGAAAAAATATTTTAAGTGAAATAAATATAAATCTAATTTAATACAATGAGCGTTATTTTGAAAGAATATTTTATGTAAAATAAGCATAAATTCATCATAAACATAAAATCTAATTTAGTATGCTCGTTTGTACGATGCATAACCAACATCAAAATTGAACAACATTTAATTTTAAATAAATAAATATACACATTAAAATATAATTTAAATATAAATAAATGCAAACATGAATCTCAAAAAAAATTAAAATTATCCACAATATAATCTCAATGAAAAACATGAATTTAAAAATATTTGAATTTTCAAATTAAAAAAAATTAATTGATTTTAATTAATAATGTGAATTTCCTAGACTCCAGCATTCTGCTCATAAACCTCAACTTTAGCCTTTGCATAAGATCATCAGCAGCAGCATCTTTCTCGCCTTCTCGCTCGTCAGCCATTTTCTTTCTATGCAAATCTTAAGTTGTTCGTTGCTCTGCTTGAAGCCGCAACATTTCATGCTCTCTTGCTGCTACCTCTCGAACCAGGTGTAGTAGCCCCACCATAATTATACTGTTGTTGATTAAATAGTTAAGTATAATATTAAATTCTAATATAGATAGTCGTCAAATAGAGGACTGTAGTAACCCAAATTCTATATGGAATTAGTTGATTAGGTAAGAAATATAGATTCAATTATTTATATTAATATGAATACAACCTCTATTTTCTTTGATGAATCCCAAATAACCTTCTAATTGGGTTAATAGTTTTATTTTTGTTTTAAAAAAAAGGAGGCCAATAATGTTGTTGTTGGGCCAGTGATCTTATTGGTAACCACAGCCCAGTATCTATATATGAATTCAGTTTCTAAGTGAGCCCAACAGCTGGTATTTGGGCCGGTTAATAGGTGATAATAATAGGAATCCCAAACCAGGCATATTTGATCCTTGAAGGAAACACGTAGCATACGTGACTCAGCCACTCCCTCAACCCTCAACCGACTCAAAACAGTATAAGAAAAGGAGAGTTGAGCGTGAATCAATTTTTCCCCATTCAGCAAATTCCAAACAGCAAAGTAAATATCCATCCAAAAGCATAAATTATCCCCGCAGCAGGTTCACAGCAGAGAGGTAGTTTTCTTAATTCAGTAACAATTATCTCTTTGCTAAAACAGTAATCGACAACCAAGATGAACAATAGTTAGATATCTCTAATTCTAATCTCACAAATACAGTTGTTTCTCAATAAGCAATAAAAAGGAAACAGACTTATAACTCATAAAAATAGATCTTGAGCTGATAAAAGACTGTTGCGCCGGAGACGTCTCAAGCAACGACGACGCCGGTCGATTCCTGAAGACGGAAAATAATTTGAGATTTATTAGTTTGTGATGTTAAAACTGAAATAGAAATTAAATTGGAAGTTGCTGGGATGAGTTTTTGAACTGGTGATTGAAATAGAGAAAGTGAAGGAGATGTTAGCAGCGGCAGGCCGCGAACCACCGCGACGGAGGAGCGGCTGGTGGCGGCAACCACCGGCGCTGCCTGAGCCACGGCAGCCGCGGGGCTGCAGTAGAAGAGAGAGGGAGATTGAGCAAGAGATAGTGAGATAGAGTGTGAGATAGAGAGACAGACAGCAGGAAGAGAGTGAGAAGAAAGGAAACGAGGTAGAAGGAGAGAGGAGCGGGGCAGGCGGCGGCGAGCGCCGGCGCTGCAAGCGCCGTCGTTAGCTTGCGCGGCCGCCGCGCCCTGGACAGAGAGAGAGAGCGAGAGATCGGAAAGGGCACAGAGAGAGGGAGTTTCGAGGGAGAGAGCAGAGATAGAAGTGAGAGAGAGAGACAGGGACTTACCGAGTCAGAAGAGGCGGCGACGTTACAGAGACGACGGCGGGGCGGGCAGGCTTCGCCGGAGAGACGAATTCCAGAGGGGATGAAGAGAGGTAGAAACCCTAGGATTTTGATTTTATAATTTGGGGGATTGAAACATAGACATAGGAGAAGGTATAGAAGGAAAGGAAGGAGGAAGGGGAAGGAGCAGGACTCGCCACGCCGGAGGCGGCGAGGGCCGGCGATGCTCGCCAGGAAGTAGGAGAGAGAGAGACGACAGTGAGGGAGAAATAGAGAGAATGCAGGGACGGAGAGCGTGTCTGCGTGAATGGAATAAAAGAGAGTTCCAGATTTTATTATGAAGGCAGATATAGTTAATTACAAGTGGGCTTACTTAAATCATCGGGCCTAATCTTAACAGGCCAATAGTTATTTATCGGGCCCTGATTTATTTAGATAGATGAGATTATTGGATCAATTAAATTCTGTTGGGCTTTGGATTAATTCTGTAAATGGACCCAGCTTTGTTTTAATTGGACCTTTGATTTATTCAAACAAACTGCATTATTATTATTTGAGCCCAATAATAAGATTAACTATTTATTTATACTTAGAAGTAGTTAATTAAAGCATTAAATACAGAATTATTTTAGTTAGTAGTTAAACCTATATTAGATCATCTTAGAATCAAGCTCTTTAAAAGAAAGAGGGAATTTATAATAATTCTACATTAATATTTATTTTTAATTAGTGTGAGTTAGAATTGATTAACGCCAGAGGTTATAGTTATTGCAGTTTTCAGTCTAAGTTGGTTTGTTGATAAGTTGTCAACAACTAGTCTCCATTCCAAGATTTCCAATAGAAATATCACTTTAAAACCAGCATAAGTGTTGTTTAAGTTAGATCCATATTATTATTCTCGTTATTTATTTAGTTGGTTAATCAATATTGAAGGTCATATACAAAAGAAGGTGAATCCATAGTTCAGAATCACCTGAATCACCAGACCACGATCAGGTGGGCTTTCTTATATAAAAATCAAAGTTTAGATTATGTTGCAGTTACATAAAATCTTGCGAACTATTATCATTGCCTATCAATTTTAAGATTTATGTATGATACCTATCTGACACCAGCAGTTAATCGAATTCGGGTCCTGTTCTATCCAGATGTTAGACAGGATTAGTGTACACAAGGGACCGTGAGCCGGTTTAGCGTATCGGCCGGTCTAGGACCGTGAGCCGGTTTAGCGTATCGGCCGGTCTAGGACCGTGAGCCGGTTTAGCATATCGGCCGGTCAGTGACCGTAGAAGGTGGCCACCTTCTCGGCACACAGTTATCATTGCAGATATGGTAGAGTACAAAAGAACATAGTCTGCGCAGACGAACTTTAGTACAAGTAAATGACTAGTGGGTACAGAATTTTTACTAAAACCTCTGTACGCCATGAGAAAAGGCATGATAATTTACAGCTTTAGTATGCATGTACGTATCTTTGGCATGTGTCCACTGAGTATTTTATACTCAGCCCTGTATGTATTTATAAACGTGCAGGTTGAGCAGAGATGATGAGGAGATGGTGTCGAGGGGTCTTTTGTTTTGTTTGAATGTATATTTCGAGACGCAGTCCTTTAACATGCCTCTCCAGTCAGTCTTCCGCTTCGAAACACTTATTTTGTGTATAATAGATCACAGATGGGTCTTCTCTATTGTGATTCTCTTATGTAAATTACATCTTTGGCTTGTGAAATCCTTTCAAGTTTATAAAGAGTGACTTCTTTATACATTAAAATTTTCTTTCGGTTCAGTGTAAACTTTCGGTCCGCTTCATACAAATTAATCATTTCTGATTCCCGCTTCTTAATTTCCCTCCCTTGGTCATGATTCCCCGGATTAACTATCCTTAGTTAAGCCCGGTCCGTGACCACCAGGTGGTCAACATCCTCCCAAATAGGTTTGGCCGCCAACCCTACTCTCCATCGTTGATTTATTTGGAAGCAGCATAATTGACGGTGAAGATGCGGCTGTAGAATTAGACGTCGTCCATGTTTGTCCATGGCGAAAGTGGCGTCTTCTCTCTCTAGAAAAGTGACGAAGCCGAAGAGCGGTGCTTCTGCATGGCCTGGTCCACGTCCAATGGCGTCTTCACATCATTAATGTCTCCGAAAGAGATGAAGGCAGCGTGGAGTATTTGCTCGTTCACCTTGGCTAAACCGCCGACGTAGAGAGTATTTGCACTCCTTCGTTCATGGCAATTTTTTCATTTCTCCACAAATCGGATTAGTATTAATTGGCTAAATTGTCTTCGTTCATGGCAATTTGCTCGAATTATGTTTATAAGTTGTCAATTTTTTTGAAGTGGGTTAGTGGGACGGTTAGTGGGACGGTTATGCATAAGTGAGAATACATGTATAATTATTGGTATCAATTTACGTGGGTTAGTGGAAGTAAAAGTTTTAAATTATTTTTTAATTATCTTTAATTTAAATTTGAATGTAGATAAAAAGTTAAACTCCATTTGGATTGAGGTATCCGAAAATATGGCATTAGTGTAGTTGAAAACAAAAACTAATTTTTAAACTTTGGCGGTAAAAAATAGCCGTTAAATTGCCTTTTTATATATTATATAGACCGAACCGCAAAAATCACCAGTTTCGGTCGGTTTAAAACCGAACCTACCGATTTTGATTCTAATTCATAGATGGCAAAGACTGAAATACAAATGTTCATTGAAAGTTGTGTAACTCGAATAGCCATCTTTTAACCCAGTACACATACAACCACTAACTCACTTTAATAAATAGTGTATTTCGAATTAGTTATCCTATCAACACCAACACATTATTGAAAACAAAACATAATGAAAATTAGCAATAGTTAATAAGCATTTTATAAAGTAATAGTATAAATTACCTGTTGCAGTGTTGCTGTCGTAGGTTGCTGCTGAACGGCGGCGAGCAGGAGGGAGGAGGAGGAGGGTCGGTCCGGCCGGCGATTGCGAAGGTGCTGTAGTCTGTAGACGGACAACTTTCGCTGCGCCAGGTGGAGGATGGATGACTGTCCGCGGCGAGGCGGCAGAATGAAAGGCGGTAGGTGGAGAGTGGGGGGCCGGTAGAATGTAAAATAGGATTTTAATTTTGAAATATGAAGTGTGAATTGTGTGTAGTTTAGGGTTTTAAACTGCACCAAAAATCGAACTACAACGAATCTAAAATTCAACCGCAGCAATACTGCCCAATTGTAAAAAGAACTAGTACACCCGTGCATGCGTTGCACAATGGGATTTATTTTGAAAAAATATTTTAAGTGAAATAAACATAAATCTAATTTAATACAATGAGCGTTATTTGAAAGAATATTTTAATGTAAAATAAGCATAAATTCATCATAAACATAAATCTAATTTAGTATGCTCGTTTGTACGATGCATAACCAACATCAAAATTGAACAACATTTAATTTTAAATAAATAAATATACACATTAAAATATAATTTAAATATAAATAAATGCAAACATGAATCTCAATAAAAATTAAAATTATCCACAATATTATTATTAAAATAAAATTTCATTAAAAGAGAAAAAGAAAACCTAAACCCTTGAGAGCACAGGAAGCAAACTAAGGGCCGAGCCTCGTTAAAACCTCCAAAGGAAGGAGGAAAAGAGTACTCGTCTAAAAGAAAGGACCATGGAAACAAACCTCAGAAAATGGGGAGTACTTCCAGAGCTCCGGCCCTAACCATCGCCCTTAAGTAAACCCGGGATTTTCTGAGGCGAAAAGAGCAGAAACCAAAACTGAACCCAATCAAAGAACTGCACATCCCGCAAAATAACCCTGAGAAAAGAACTACAGCTACTAAAAGAGAGTAAACTAGTAAAAAGAGCATAACACGTCAAGAGCCACAGAATGACGACCCGAGGCCGAAAACGCAGAAGAATAATCGCGGAACTCCCAACAAGTTCCGACCTCGCAAAACCCAGCTGGGATCGATCCCAAAAGCTGAGAACAGACCGGCGAGACACCCCATTACTCTTCCAAAAGAACACCACAAAAAACTTCAACAGAAAGCATATCATGTGTTTGCTTAAAAGACCATCAACTTGTATCCGCATCTTGTTGAAAAAATTTATGTTAAAGAAGCAGCAATAGATAAGATTCCATCCACCAAGCATCCTCCTGAGCTGCATATCGATCCAACCCACTTGACAGTTTAGAAGACCGTAAAAGAGATCATAGCGCTTCGATGACCAAAACTCGCTATCTCCGAAATCTCGAGGCCGATAATGAAAAATAAAAATCGCCGAGCTACCAACGAGGTCCGACCTCCCAAGCCCCAGCTTCGAGCGCACCCGAAAACTGAAAAAAGGCCGGGGAGACACCCCAAAAAACCTCCCTCTGCGCGCTGCAGTAATCTGCCACACCATGCAAATGAAGTGTTTGATGAAATGCCAACAAGAGCAGCTCCCACTCCCCAGCGCCATGTAACAAACATCCCACCAGGAGGCAACAGCCCACCAACAGACGTCCTCCCTTCTCCAGCCGAACAGAGAGCAGATGGAATAAACGAGAAACCAGGCCATCGAGACCTTTAAAGAAATATCTTGAAAGAGAGCATAGCGCTTCAAAGACAAAAACTCGCTATCTCCAACACCTCGAGGCCGATAAAGGAAAATCATTATCGCCGAGCTACCAATGAGGTCCGACCTCCCAAGCCCCAGCTTCGAGCGCACCCGAAAACTGAAAAAAGGCTGGAGAGACACCCCCAAAAACACCCCTCTGCGATCCACAGAATTCTGCCACAACATGCAAATAAAGTGTTTGAAGAAATGCCAACAAGAATAACTCCCCTTCTTGAAACCAACAGAATTCCAACTCCCCAGCAACATATAAAAAGCATTCCGCCTAGCAGCATCAACCCACCAACAGACTTCAGCTCTCCTCCAGCCGAACTGAACGCTGAAAGAACAAACGAGAAAAGACCAGAGAAAACCAGACCATCGAAACAGTTAATGAATCATCCTGAGATGACTGTGAGTGGACATATCAAGACGAACAGCGTCTTTAATCTCCTCAATGTCAGTCGGCCACCAACCTTCTTCCATAGTATTAGAAGCCATGATATCCGCTGCCCTATTACCTTCACGGTAAATATGAGTGATGTGGAGAGTAAAATTATCCAACAAAGTCAAAATCCTTCTCCAAGAGGCTAAGAAACGCTAAGGGACATTCAAAGAGCGAGACGTAAGCAAACCAACAATATAGGTGGAATCGGATTCCACCCAAAGAGAAAACCAAGTACGTTGGTAGGCAATTTGAATTGCCGTGATGACCGCCAATAACTCAGCTTCAAATGCGAATCCCAGACCACCTTTGACATGGAAGCAGCCTCTAACCAAGCTGTGACTATCACGGAAAACTCCCCCAGCTGCAATCCTTCCCGGCGCACCCAAAGCCGAACCGTCAGTATTGACCTTAATCCATTGATGTGGAGGAGGCCACCAATAGACATTAATAAAATCCGGCGGCGGAGAAGCACGTCCCTTGATACCAATCTTCCTGAGAATTATCAAGTCCTCACAAGTGTTCTTCATCGAACCAAGTCTAAAATTCTGCTCCATCTCTCGAAAAGCCACTTTAACCGTATGAAGAATTCTTTTAGCTTCAAACTTACCATCTTCGAAAATGCAACAGTTACGTTGCATCCAAATGGCCCAAATAATCGTGATTAAACCGGCTTTCCAATAGTTCGCGATTTGAGAACTGAACTTATAACCCCAAGCCGCCACAAGCATACTCATAATATCCGAATTATTAGTGTCATACCCGTGATGAAACCAATTCAGAAACCCTTGCCATATGGGACGGACTTTACTACAACTCCAAAAAATGTGATCCATGGTTTCTAAATCATCAAAGCATAGGGAACAAAAGTTAGGCATAATGAAACCATGCCTAATAAGGCTATCAAAAGTTGGCAATCTCCCGTGAATTAATCTCCAACATATCATGGATCTCCGCGTAGGAATATACTTCTCCCATATCCATGTTCCCCAACGAACACTCGGAAAACGGGAGCAATGGTGCGCGAAGGCCAGAGCGGCAGTAACTTCCCCACGAAGCGAAGGCTTCCACAATCGCACATCATGGCCTTCTCCTATCGGAAGCAGAAGAATATCGCAGACCACTTCCGGGAAGGCATCAACGAAATCACTTGTGAGGTGCCAAACACCCTCATAGAAGTAATCCGAGATAGGATAATTAAGAAAATCTTGAACATAGTGAGGGACACCACACTTTTGAGCAATGGAATAACCAACCCAGTCATCTTTCCAAAAATTTATGAACTCCCCAGTTCCCACATAACAGTAAGAGTTGTGAACGAGAGGCTCCACTTCAGCCCGTAGCCCAAGCCAAACGGAAGAAGGTGCAGTAACCGTTTTCACCTGCCCAAAATTTTTAAAATATCTTTGCTTCATAATATCTAAGCCAAATTTATCACCGCATATGATGCTCCACGCACGTTTCATAAGAAAGCTTTTGTTCATGAGCGTGAAAGATCGGACGCCGAGACCCCCTTCTTCTTTGATAGCACAAACTCTTTCCCAAGCCACCAGACAAGAAGCCCGCTTTTCCGTATTACCAGTCCAGATGAAGTTACGACATTTAGCATCAAGCACCTTCAAGAGCGAACGAGGCCAACGGTAAATCATCATTGAGTGAGTAAGCGAACTTTGGATGACCGATTTGACCAAACAAACTCTCCCAGCCATCGAAAGATGTCTTCCACGCCAACGAGCAAATTTATTAATAATCCGATCATGTATGGGTCGGAGATAGGAAGCACGAGTTCTACCAACGAAAAGAGGAACTCCAAGGTAATTGAAAGGCAGCGATCCAACAGAGAAATCAATGATACGTCCAATGGACCTTTTAAGAGCTGTAGGAACTTTCTCCGCGAAATAGAGATGCGATTTTTCAGAACTGTAAAGTTGGCCAGAAATGGAGCCATAGTACGTGAGGATATTTTTTACAGTTTGAGCATTCTGCTCCGAAGCTTTACAGAAGACCAGGATGTCGTCAGCATAGAAGAGATGTGTGGGGAAGGGACGAGCTCTGCACATAGTCATCAGAGTGAAATGACCCGAGGCGACACAATTCTTGAAGAGAGCACTAAGAACGTCTTCGGCAATGCCAAACAGAATAGGAGACAAAGGGTCCCCTTGTCGAACTCCCCTCGAGCAAGCGAAGTAACCATGCAGACGACTATTATAGAGAATGGAGAGTCTGGCCGAGTGAAGAATGATGCGAATCCAATTAATGAACTTATCATCATAACCGCCGACCTTAAGGCAAGCAAGAAGAAAATCTCATCTCAAGGTATCGAAGGCCTTCTTAATATCGATTTTGCACGCCATGTTAATTCCTTTACCAGAACGCTTCATACAGTTCACACCTTCAGAACCGATCATGATGCAATCAAGGATCGACCTACCACTGATGAAGCTAAATTGATTATCACTGACATACCTAGAAGCAACGATGCTGAGACGATTGGCCAGAATCTTTGAAATAATTTTGAAGAAAAAATTAGACAAGACAATGGGTCTGAGATCGGCGACCGAGTGAACCACATCTTTCTTAGGCAGGAGTACCATGACACTCGAGTTGCAACCAACCGGGAGATAAGACTTTTCAAAGAAGGTCTCCACAGCCAGCCAAATATCGAATTTAATAATATCCCAACAAGTCTGAAAGAATTTCCCAGAGAAACCATCCGGACCAGGCGAGCTGCTAGCGTCCATCCCAAAAACAGCGGCTTTAATCTCATCTTCATCAGGAGTTCGAGTAAGCATAGCGTTATGATGCTCATCCACCACTTCATCAATAATAGCTTCGATATTGGTGATATCCAGTTCCTCCTGATTATCCTCTTCAAAAAGCTTGGTGAAGTAATTGATAATATGATTCCCAATCGTATCTTGTTCATAAACCACCTCATCATCGATAGAAAGATGAGATATCATGTGCGGTTTTTTCTTGTACCTGAGCATCGTGTGGAAAAAAGCTGTGTTGCGGTCCCCATCATTAAGCCACGAAATTCTACTCTTTTGTTGAAGAAGACTGTTCTTCCTAGTGAGAACCTTGTTGATATTAGCTTGAAGAGTCACTTCAGCGTCAAACAACTCCTCAGTGTAACCCGAGTTAGCAATCTGCGATTGAATCTCCAGAAGTTTGGTCTGAGAATCAGCGACCATAGTGTCAACGTTCTCGAATTCAGTACGATTCCAAGACTTAAGAACACCCCGCAAACGTTTAAGTTTGAACATAACTTTGTAAATCGGGCAACGACAAGAGACCTCCTCCATCCAAGAAATCCGCACCGTCTCCTGAAAGTTCTCATGAAGGGTCCACATATGGAGGAATTTAAAAAAAACGCTGACCAGTTTGGATTGCATTGCAACAGTGTAACACGATGGGCGAGTGATCAGAAGTTAAACGTGGAAGAATTTGAGTATACACTGAGCTCCAGTAATCCGCAAAATCCGTGGAAATTAAAGCTCTATCCAAAGTGGACTCAACATGTGAAGGCATGAACCTCCGACCAGACCAAGTAAATTTCAGACCCACCGCAGGAGGTTCAATAAAACTAGAGGCAGCAATGAAATCACAGAAATCCCGACAAGAAGTAGCATTCGGCATACAGTCACTGCTTCTCTCGTGAGCTCCCTTAACTGCATTAAAGTCCCCGATAAAGACCGTCGCCTCGTCAGAATAACTAAGGAGATCAATCCATAATTGCCGTCTCAAAGCATAAGAATTCGAACCATGAATCACAGCCACACGAAACTTATAACGACTCCAGATACAGTCAATAATTGCCACCTGTTCAGAAGAAAAAATGGTGTTAGCAGCAACATCCGGATGATGAAGCACCCAAATGTTCGGACGTTTGTTCTCTCTCTTATTCTGGTGGCAAGGTATGAGGTTTAGAGAACGCCAATAACCAGTCGGGACTTTATTAATCTTGATTTTAGGTTCCAAAATGCCTACAACCATAGGGGAAAAAGAGTGACAGTGTTCTTTAAGAGTGAGCTTAGATTCGTCCGAGAGACCTCGGGCGTTCCAAGTAAGAATATTCATTAAAGAAGTTATTGACGTGTGGCCGGAGTCTCCTCCGATTCCACTTCAGCGGCCCAGATTCTTGCTGCAATATTGCTCATTGAGCGAGCACCTGGAGTATTATTAATCTCCAACGTATAAGCCCGCGGTTGTTGCCCTGCTTCAATAGCCGCATTCATACGCTTATGTATATAAACCTCTGAAGAAGAATTAGGCCTCTGTTCCGACTTACGCGCTGCCTGTTCATTTTTCCTTAGTCTACCTTTGATGCTATCATCCTGAACCGCTTTCTTTTGTTCAGGTTTCGGCGGCCTTCCACGTTTTTTCTGTTGCTGCTCCTTCTCCTTAGGATGTTCTGAAACAGTAGAATCCACAACTCTTGCGACTTTCATCTTATGCTCCAAAATTTGTTGCGCAGAAGATGACCCCATCGGTGTTGCGATAGCCTCAGCTGTTTTCTGTTCGCCCATATTTCCTTGCACCGAAGCCATTGGAGTTGTGACGATGTCCGCAGCCGGCGGCTCCCCCATCTGGTCCTTGTCTTTTCCCTTCGAAGAACCGTGTTCTGTCTTCCTAGGCTGATGCTCTGACCCTTGCTCTTTGTTTGGCATCGAAGGAACTTGTTTCACGCCCGTTCTGTCATGATTTGGTTGCTGAAAGCTTTCCTCAAACACCACTTCCACTTCATCGTCAGTGTGTTCTTCCTCTTTCTCCTGGCTATGATCCGAATGCTCCTGATCATCCCAAGCCTCGTCCTCCGAATTATCTCCTCCATCCGTTTCATAATCCGCATCAACCGGTCCCGATTTATTATCAACTAGTAACTTTTCCAATAAATCCGGGCCATGTATGTCATCTTGATCCTGTTGATCACTACATCCTGAGGATAAACAATCAAAAGCGTTCTTATTTTGGCCATCAACAATTTCTTTGGCTTTCCATTGATTCTCTTTATTAATTTGTTGTTGCTTAGCCTTCTTATTCTCCTTATCAGTATTCCTAACAATATCTTTATCGCCCTGCTCCTTGGTTTCTCCTTTCTTGCATTTAGATGTAGAATGGCCCGTAATCTTGTATCGGGAACAGAATAGCGGCAGCTGCTCATAACTAAACTCCACGTAAAAGGATCCTTCATCACAGTTGACCAGAAGAGTCTCAGGGAGAGGTAAAGCAAGATCGACTTCTATTAGAATTCTAGCAAAATGGCCGAATTCCCCATGAGCAGAAGCAGCGTCCAATTTTAACGGAAGTCCGATATGCCGTGCGATTCCCGTGATAATCTCCGGATACCAGCATTCTACAGGAAGATAATATATTCTGACCCACACATGGCAAAGAGATGAAATTTCCCTATAAGGATCAAACATCTTGACCCATTCACGTATCCGAATAGTACCTGTTGTAAGGTCCCAGATCATCTATTTTTTCACCTTGAGTTTGTCATCCTCGCACGAGAATTTTAGCGTGAAGTATCCCTTTCCCATGGGAATAAGGCTCCAAGACTTTTGGACGTTCCAAGTATTCTGTAACTCTTGCTTGAGCACCAAGTTTGGCTTCGGCTTATCTCCCTTGCGCAAAAGAAGCTGTCCAATGAGGGCGTGTTGAAACTCCGAGACCTGCTTCTGATATATCGCCGAAGAGATGTTAAAAGCAACCTCATTCCCTTGCTGTTCTGGCTTTAGAGAGAAAAAAGTGTGCGCTGGAATATCAGGTTTACGTGCCGGACGAGGGCCCATAACAGCCGCATACGTAGGTTTCAGAGTCGTCGTAGCCTTGTCATTCCTGGGGTTTTCATTCGTGGAAGAAGATCCGGCGATAACAGTCCCCTCCACCATCGTAGGAAACTTTGAAGTAAGGTTGGCAGCTTTAGGGTTTTCCAAAACCCTAGTGTTCTCCTTCTCCGTATTGGAGATTTGCATTCGTGGAATTGGAGGATCGAAATTGGTAGAAATCTTCGGTTGTCTGGGAGAAGCAGTGCTGGACGAAGTCATGGCAGTGTTGCCGGAGCAAACAGATGCCGTCGTAGCCAAAGGAGACGGCGGCTAGGGTTTGTTAGAGAGAAACATTGCTTCACTGTTCCCAAATTATCCACAATATAATCTCAATGAAAAACATGAATTTAAAAATATTTGAATTTTCAAATTAAAAAAAAAAATTAATTGATTTTAATTAATAATGTGAATTTCCTAGACTCCAGCATTCTGCTCATAAACCTCAACTTTAGCCTTTGCATAAGATCATCAGCAGCAGCATCTTTCTCGCCTTCTCGCTCGTCAGCCATTTTCTTTCTATGCAAATCTTAAGTTGTTCGTTGCTCTGCTTGAAGCCGCAACATTTCATGCTCTCTTGCTGCTACCTCTCGAACCAGGTGTCAACATCCTCCCAAATAGGTTTGGCCGCCAACCCTACTCTCCATCGTTGATTTTATTGGGAAGCGCATAATTGACGGTGAAGATGCGGCTGTAGAATTAGACGTCGTCCATGTTGTCCATGGCGAAAGTGGCGTCTTCTCTCTCTAGAAAAGTGACGAAGCCGAAGGAGCGGTGCTTCTGCGTGGCCTAGTCCACGTCCAATGGCGTCTTCACATCATTAATGTCTCCGAAAGAGATGAAGGCAGCGTGGAGTATTTGCTCGTTCACCTTGGCTAAACCGCCGACGTAGAGAGTATTTGCACTCCTTCGTTCATGGCAATTTTTTCATTTCTCCACAAATCGGATTAGTATTAATTGGCTAAATTGTCTTCGTTCATGGCAATTTGCTCGAATTATGTTTATAAGTTGTCAATTTTTTTGAAGTGGGTTAGTGGGACGGTTAGTGGGACGGTTATGCATAAGTGAGAATACATGTATAATTATTGGTATCAATTTACGTGGGTTAGTGGAAGTAAAAAGTTTTAAATTATTTTTTAATTATCTTTAATTTAAATTTGAATGTAGATAAAAAGTTAAACTCCATTTGGATTGAGGTATCCGAAAATATGGCATTAGTGTAGTTGAAAACAAAAACTAATTTTTAAACTTTGGCGGTAAAAAATAGCCGTTAAATTGCCTTTTTATATATTATATAGACCGAACCGCAAAAATCACCAGTTTCGGTCGGTTTAAAACCGAACCTACCGATTTTGATTCTAATTCATAGATGGCAAAGACTGAAATACAAATGTTCATTGAAGCTGTGTAACTCGAATAGCCATCTTTTAACCCAGTACACATACAACCACTAACTCACTTTAATAAATGTGTATTTCGAATTAGTTATCCTATCAACACCAACACATTATTGAAAACAAAACATAATGAAAATTAGCAATAGTTAATAAGCATTTTATAAAGTAATAGTATAAATTACCTGTTGCAGTGTTGCTGTCGTAGGTTGCTGCTGAACGGCGGCGAGCAGGAGGGAGGAGGAGGAGGGTCGGTCCGGCCGGCGATTGCGAAGGTGCTGTAGTCTGTAGACGGACAACTTTCGCTGCGCCAGTGGAGGATGGATGACTGTCGCGGCGAGGCGGCAGAATGAAAGGCGGTAGGTGGAGAGTGGGGGGCCGGTAGAATGTAAAATAGGATTGTAATTTTGAAATATGAAGTGTGAATTGTGTGTAGTTTAGGGTTTTAAACTGCACCAAAAATCGAACTACAACGAATCTAAAATTCAACCGCACCAATACTGCCCAATTGTAAAAAGAACTAGTACACCCGTGCATGCGTTGCACAATGGGATTTACTTTGAAAAAATATTTTAAGTGAAATAAACATAAATCTAATTTAATACAATGAGCGTTATTTTGAAAGAATATTTTAAGTAAAATAAGCATAAATTCATCATAAACACAAAATCTAATTTAGTATGCTCGTTTGTACGATGCATAACCAACATCAAAATTGAACAACATTTAATTTTAAATAAATAAATATACACATTAAAATATAATTTAAATATAAATAAATGCAAACATGAATCTCAATAAAAATTAAAATTATCCACAATATAATCTCAATGAAAAACATGAATTTAAAAATATTTGAATTTTCAAATTAAAAAAAATTAATTGATTTTAATTAATAATGTGAATTTCCTAGACTCCAGCATTCTGCTCATAAACCTCAACTTTAGCCTTTGCATAAGATCATCAGCAGCAGCATCTTTCTCGCCTTCTCGCTCGTCAGCCATTTTCTTTCTATGCAAATCTTAAGTTGTTCGTTGCTCTGCTTGAAGCCGCAACATTTCATGCTCTCTTGTTGCTACCTCTCGAACCAGGTGTCAACATCCTCCCAAATAGGTTTGGCCGCCAACCCTACTCTCCATCGTTGATTTTATTGGGAAGCGCATAATTGACGGTGAAGATGCGGCTGTAGAATTAGACGTCGTCCATGTTGTCCATGGCGAAAGTGGCGTCTTCTCTCTCTAGAAAAGTGACGAAGCCGAAGGAGCGGTGCTTCTGCGTGGCCTGGTCCACGTCCAATGGCGTCTTCACATCATTAATGTCTCCGTAAGAGATGAAGGCAGCGTGGAGTATTTGCTCGTTCACCTTGGCTAAACCGCCGACGTAGAGAGTATTTGCACTCCTTCGTTCATGGCAATTTTTTCATTTCTCCACAAATCGGATTAGTATTAATTGGCTAAATTGTCTTCGTTCATGGCAATTTGCTCGAATTATGTTTATAAGTTGTCAATTTTTTTGAAGTGGGTTAGTGAGACGGTTATGCATAAGTGAGAATACATGTATGATTATTGGTATCAATTTACGTGGGTTAGTGGAAGTAAAAAGTTTTAAATTATTTTTTAATTATCTTTAATTTAAATTTGAATGTAGATAAAAAGTTAAACTCCATTTGGATTGAGGTATCCGAAAATATGGCATTAGTGTAGTTGAAAACAAAAACTAATTTTTAAACTTTGGCGGTAAAAAATAGCCGTTAAATTGCCTTTTTATATATTATATAGACCGAACCGCAAAAATCACCAGTTTCGGTCGGTTTAAAACCGAACCTACCGATTTTGATTCTAATTCATAGATGGCAAAGACTGAAATACAAATGTTCATTGAAGCTGTGTAACTCGAATAGCCATCTTTTAACCCAGTACACATACAACCACTAACTCACTTTAATAAATGTGTATTTCGAATTAGTTATCCTATCAACACCAACACATTATTGAAAACAAAACATAATGAAAATTAGCAATAGTTAATAAGCATTTTATAAAGTAATAGTATAAATTACCTGTTGCAGTGTTGCTGTCGTAGGTTGCTGCTGAACGGCGGCGAGCAGGAGGGAGGAGGAGGAGGGTCGGTCGGTCGGCGATTGCGAAGGTGCTGTAGTCTGTAGACGGACAACTTTCGCTGCGCCAGTGGAGGATGGATGACTGCCGCGGCGAGGCGGCAGAATGAAAGGCGGTAGGTGGAGAGTGGGGGGCCGGTAGAATGTAAAATAGGATTGTAATTTTGAAATATGAAGTGTGAATTGTGTGTAGTTTAGGGTTTTAAACTGCACCAAAAATCGAACTACACCGAATCTAAAATTCAACCGCACCAATACTGCCCAATTGTAAAAAGAACTAGTACACCCGTGCATGCGTTGCACAATGGGATTTATTTTGAAAAAATATTTTAAGTGAAATAAATATAAATCTAATTTAATACAATGAGCGTTATTTTGAAAGAATATTTTAAGTAAAATAAGCATAAATTCATCATAAACATAAAATCTAATTTAGTATGCTCGTTTGTACGATGCATAACCAACATCAAAATTGAACAACATTTAATTTTAAATAAATAAATATACACATTAAAATATAATTTAAATATAAATAAATGCAAACATGAATCTCAATAAAAATTAAAATTATCCACAATATAATCTCAATGAAAAACATGAATTTAAAAATATTTGAATTTTCAAATTAAAAAAAATTAATTGATTTTAATTAATAATGTGAATTTCCTAGACTCCAGCATTCTGCTCATAAATCTCAACTTTAGCCTTTGCATAAGATCATCAGCAGCAGCATCTTTCTCGCCTTCTCGCTCGTCAGCCATTTTCTTTCTATGCAAATCTTAAGTTGTTCGTTGCTCTGCTTGAAGCCGCAACATTTCATGCTCTCTTGCTGCTTCCTCTCGAACCAGGTGTCAACATCCTCCCAAATAGGTTTGGCCGCCAACCCTACTCTCCATCGTTGATTTTATTGGGAAGCGCATAATTGACGGTGAAGATGCGGCTGTAGAATTAGACGTCGTCCATGTTGTCCATGGCGAAAGTGGCGCCTTCTCTCTCTAGAAAAGTGACGAAGCCGAAGAAGCGGTGCTTCTGCGTGGCCTGGTCCACGTCCAATGGCGTCTTCACATCTTTAATGTCTCCGAAAGAGATGAAGGCAGCGTGGAGTATTTGCTCGTTCACCTTGGCTAAACCGCCGACGTAGAGAGTATTTGCACTCCTTCGTTCATGGCAATTTTTTCATTTCTCCACAAATCGGATTAGTATTAATTGGCTAAATTGTCTTCGTTCATGGCAATTTGCTCGAATTATGTTTATAAGTTGTCAATTTTTTTGAAGTGGGTTAGTGGGACGGTTAGTGGGACGGTTATGCATAAGTGAGAATACATGTATAATTATTGGTATCAATTTACGTGGGTTAGTGGAAGTAAAAAGTTTTAAATTATTTTTTAATTATCTTTAATTTAAATTTGAATGTAGATAAAAAGTTAAACTCCATTTGGATTGAGGTATCCGAAAATATGGCATTAGTGTAGTTGAAAACAAAAACTAATTTTTAAACTTTGGCGGTAAAAAATAGCCGTTAAATTGCCTTTTTATATATTATATAGACCGAACCGCAAAAATCACCAGTTTCGGTCGGTTTAAAACCGAACCTACCGATTTTGATTCTAATTCATAGATGGCAAAGACTGAAATACAAATGTTCATTGAAGCTGTGTAACTCGAATAGCCATCTTTTAACCCAGTACACATACAACCACTAACTCACTTTAATAAATGTGTATTTCGAATTAGTTATCCTATCAACACCAACACATTATTGAAAACAAAACATAATGAAAATTAGCAATAGTTAATAAGCATTTTATAAAGTAATAGTATAAATTACCTGTTGCAGTGTTGCTGTCGTAGGTTGCTGCTGAACGGCGGCGAGCAGGAGGGAGGAGGAGGAGGGTCGGTCGGTCGGCGATTGCGAAGGTGCTGTAGTCTGTAGACGGACAACTTTCGCTGCGCCAGTGGAGGATGGATGACTGCCGCGGCGAGGCGGCAGAATGAAAGGCGGTAGGTGGAGAGTGGGGGGCCGGTAGAATGTAAAATAGGATTGTAATTTTGAAATATGAAGTGTGAATTGTGTGTAGTTTAGGGTTTTAAACTGCACCAAAAATCGAACTACACCGAATCTAAAATTCAACCGCACCAATACTGCCCAATTGTAAAAAGAACTAGTACACCCGTGCATGCGTTGCACAATGGGATTTATTTTGAAAAAATATTTTAAGTGAAATAAATATAAATCTAATTTAATACAATGAGCGTTATTTTGAAAGAATATTTTATGTAAAATAAGCATAAAATCATCATAAACATAAAATCTAATTTAGTATGCTCGTTTGTACGATGCATAACCAACATCAAAATTGAACAACATTTAATTTTAAATAAATAAATATACACATTAAAATATAATTTAAATATAAATAAATGCAAACATGAATCTCAATAAAAATTAAAATTATCCACAATATAATCTCAATGAAAAACATGAATTTAAAAATATTTGAATTTTCAAATTAAAAAAAATTAATTGATTTTAATTAATAATGTGAATTTCCTAGACTCCAGCATTCTGCTCATAAATCTCAACTTTAGCCTTTGCATAAGATCATCAGCAGCAGCATCTTTCTCGCCTTCTCGCTCGTCAGCCATTTTCTTTCTATGCAAATCTTAAGTTGTTCGTTGCTCTGCTTGAAGCCGCAACATTTCATGCTCTCTTGCTGCTTCCTCTCGAACCAGGTGTCAACATCCTCCCAAATAGGTTTGGCCGCCAACCCTACTCTCCATCGTTGATTTTATTGGGAAGCGCATAATTGACGGTGAAGATGCGGCTGTAGAATTAGACGTCGTCCATGTTGTCCATGGCGAAAGTGGCGCCTTCTCTCTCTAGAAAAGTGACGAAGCCGAAGAAGCGGTGCTTCTGCGTGGCCTGGTCCACGTCCAATGGCGTCTTCACATCTTTAATGTCTCCGAAAGAGATGAAGGCAGCGTGGAGTATTTGCTCGTTCACCTTGGCTAAACCGCCGACGTAGAGAGTATTTGCACTCCTTCGTTCATGGCAATTTTTTCATTTCTCCATAAATCGGATTAGTATTAATTGGCTAAATTGTCTTCGTTCATGGCAATTTGCTCGAATTATGTTTATAAGTTGTCAATTTTTTTGAAGTGGGTTAGTGGGACGGTTAGTGGGACGGTTATGCATAAGTGAGAATACATGTATGATTATTGGTATCAATTTACGTGGGTTAGTGGAAGTAAAAAGTTTTAAATTATTTTTTAATTATCTTTAATTTAAATTTGAATGTAGATAAAAAGTTAAACTCCATTTGGATTGAGGTATCCGAAAATATGGCATTAGTGTAGTTGAAAACAAAAACTAATTTTTAAACTTTGGCGGTAAAAAATAGCCGTTAAATTGCCTTTTAAAATATTATGTAGACCGAACCGCAAAAATCACCAGTTTCGGTCGGTTTAAAACCGAACCTACCGATTTTGATTCTAATTCATAGATGGCAAAGACTGAAATACAAATGTTCATTGAAGCTGTGTAACTCGAATAGCCATCTTTTAACCCAGTACACATACAACCACTAACTCACTTTAATAAATGTGTATTTCGAATTAGTTATCCTATCAACACCAACACATTATTGAAAACAAAACATAATGAAAATTAGCAATAGTTAATAAGCATTTTATAAAGTAATAGTATAAATTACCTGTTGCAGTGTTGCTGTCGTAGGTTGCTGCTGAACGGCGGCGAGCAGGAGGGAGGAGGAGGAGGGTCGGTCGGCCGGCGATTGCGAAGGTGCTGTAGTCTGTAGACGGACAACTTTCGCTGCGCCAGTGGAGGATGGATGACTGCCGCGGCGAGGCGGCAGAATGAAAGGCGGTAGGTGGAGAGTGGGGGGCCGGTAGAATGTAAAATAGGATTTTAATTTTGAAATATGAAGTGTGAATTGTGTGTAGTTTAGGGTTTTAAACTGCACCAAAAATCGAACTACACCGAATCTAAAATTCAACCGCAGCAATACTGCCCAATTGTAAAAAGAACTAGTACACCCGTGCATGCGTTGCACAATGGGATTTATTTTGAAAAAATATTTTAAGTGAAATAAACATAAATCTAATTTAATACAATGAGCGTTATTTTGAAAGAATATTTTAAGTAAAATAAGCATAAATTCATCATAAACATAAAATCTAATTTAGTATGCTCGTTTGTACGATGCATAACCAACATCAAAATTGAACAACATTTAATTTTAAATAAATAAATATACACATTAAAATATAATTTAAATATAAATAAATGCAAACATGAATCTCAATAAAAATTAAAATTATCCACAATATAATCTCAATGAAAAACATGAATTTAAAAATATTTGAATTTTCAAATTAAAAAAAATTAATTGATTTTAATTAATAATGTGAATTTCCTAGACTCCAGCATTCTGCTCATAAATCTCAACTTTAGCCTTTGCATAAGATCATCAGCAGCAGCATCTTTCTCGCCTTCTCGCTCGTCAGCCATTTTCTTTCTATGCAAATCTTAAGTTGTTCGTTGCTCTGCTTGAAGCCGCAACATTTCATGCTCTCTTGCTGCTACCTCTCGAACCAGGTGTCAACATCCTCCCAAATAGGTTTGGCCGCCAACCCTACTCTCCATCGTTGATTTTATTGGGAAGCGCATAATTGACGGTGAAGATGCGGCTGTAGAATTAGACGTCGTCCATGTTGTCCATGGCGAAAGTGGCGTCTTCTCTCTCTAGAAAAGTGACGAAGCCGAAGGAGCGGTGCTTCTGCGTGGCATGGTCCACGTCCAATGGCGTCTTCACATCTTTAATGTCTCCGAAAGAGATGAAGGCAGCGTGGAGTATTTGCTCGTTCACCTTGGCTAAACCGCCGACGTAGAGAGTATTTGCACTCCTTCGTTCATGGCAATTTTTTCATTTCTCCACAAATCGGATTAGTATTAATTGGCTAAATTGTCTTCGTTCATGGCAATTTGCTCGAATTATGTTTATAAGTTGTCAATTTTTTTGAAGTGGGTTAGTGGGACGGTTAGTGGGACGGTTATGCATAAGTGAGAATACATGTATAATTATTGGTATCAATTTACGTGGGTTAGTGGAAGTAAAAAGTTTTAAATTATTTTTTAATTATCTTTAATTTCAAATTTGAATGTAGATAAAAAGTTAAACTCCATTTGGATTGAGGTATCCGAAAATATGGCATTAGTGTAGTTGAAAACAAAAACTAATTTTTAAACTTTGGCGGTAAAAAATAGCCGTTAAATTGCCTTTTAAATATTATGTAGACCGAACCGCAAAAATCACCAGTTTCGGTCGGTTTAAAACCGAACCTACCGATTTTGATTCTAATTCATAGATGGCAAAGACTGAAATACAAATGTTCATTGAAGCTGTGTAACTCGAATAGCCATCTTTTAACCCAGTACACATACAACCACTAACTCACTTTAATAAATGTGTATTTCGAATTAGTTATCCTATCAACACCAACACATTATTGAAAACAAAACATAATGAAAATTAGCAATAGTTAATAAGCATTTTATAAAGTAATAGTATAAATTACCTGTTGCAGTGTTGCTGTCGTAGGTTGCTGCTGAACGGCGGCGAGCAGGAGGGAGGAGGAGGAGGGTCGGTCGGCCGGCGATTGCGAAGGTGCTGTAGTCTGTAGACGGACAACTTTCGCTGCGCCAGTGGAGGATGGATGACTGCCGCGGCGAGGCGGCAGAATGAAAGGCGGTAGGTGGAGAGTGGGGGGCCAGGTAGAATGTAAAATAGGATTTTAATTTTGAAATATGAAGTGTGAATTGTGTGTAGTTTAGGGTTTTAAACTGCACCAAAAATCGAACTACAACGAATCTAAAATTCAACCGCAGCAATACTGCCCAATTGTAAAAAGAACTAGTACACCCGTGCATGCGTTGCACAATGGGATTTATTTTGAAAAAATATTTTAAGTGAAATAAATATAAATCTAATTTAATACAATGAGCGTTATTTTGAAAGAATATTTAATGTAAAATAAGCATAAATTCATCATAAACATAAAATCTAATTTAGTATGCTTGTTTGTACGATGCATAACCAACATCAAAATTGAACAACATTTAATTTTAAATAAATAAATATACACATTAAAATATAATTTAAATATAAATAAATGCAAACATGAATCTCAATAAAAATTAAAATTATCCACAATATAATCTCAATGAAAAACATGAATTTAAAAATATTTGAATTTTCAAATTAAAAAAAAATTAATTGATTTTAATTAATAATGTGAATTTCCTAGACTCCAGCATTCTGCTCATAAACCTCAACTTTAGCCTTTGCATAAGATCATCAGCAGCAGCATCTTTCTCGCCTTCTCGCTCGTCAGCCATTTTCTTTCTATGCAAATCTTAAGTTGTTCGTTGCTCTGCTTGAAGCCGCAACATTTCATGCTCTCTTGCTGCTACCTCTCGAACCAGGTGTCAACATCCTCCCAAATAGGTTTGGCCGCCAACCCTACTCTCCATCGTTGATTTTATTGGGAAGCGCATAATTGACGGTGAAGATGCGGCTGTAGAATTAGACGTCGTCCATGTTGTCCATGGCGAAAGTGGCGTCTTCTCTCTCTAGAAAAGTGACGAAGCCGAAGGAGCGGTGCTTCTGCGTGGCCTGGTCCACGTCCAATGGCGTCTTCACATCATTAATGTCTCCGAAAGAGATGAAGGCAGCGTGGAGTATTTGCTCGTTCACCTTGGCTAAACCGCCGACGTAGAGAGTATTTGCACTCCTTCGTTCATGGCAATTTTTTCATTTCTCCACAAATCGGATTAGTATTAATTGGCTAAATTGTCTTCGTTCATGGCAATTTGCTCGAATTATGTTTATAAGTTGTCAATTTTTTTGAAGTGGATTAGTGGGACGGTTAGTGGGACGGTTATGCATAAGTGAGAATACATGTATAATTATTGGTATCAATTTACGTGGGTTAGTGGAAGTAAAAAGTTTTAAATTATTTTTTAATTATCTTTAATTTAAATTTGAATGTAGATAAAAAGTTAAACTCCATTTGGATTGAGGTATCCGAAAATATGGCATTAGTGTAGTTGAAAACAAAAACTAATTTTTAAACTTTGGCGGTAAAAAATAGCCGTTAAATTGCCTTTTTATATATTATATAGATTTTTTCTTTTCTTTTCTTCTCTTTTCGTTTTGTTTTGTTTTTGGATGGACGAGCTGTAGCCTATTGCGTTATTATAGATTGGCCCAAAACCATCCGAATCCAAATATATACCTTTTGGTTGTGAATTCAAGTAGTTGTGAATTTGGGGATTTTTAAAGTTTGAATTCACAATTAAAATTAGAATTTATTTTTGTTGTGAATTTATAAATTTGGTTGTAAATTCAAAAATATTAAGTTGTGAATTCATCGAGCTAGTTGTGAATTCAAGAACAATAAGTTGTGAATTCATCGAGCTGATTGTGAATTCATGGATCTAGTTGTGAATTTAAAAACATTAAGTTGTGAATTCATTAATCTAATTGTGAATTCAAGTAAATTACGTTGTGAATTCATAAATCTAATTGTGAATTCAAGAAAATTACGTTGTGAATTCAAGAACATTAAATCTTCAGCGAAGCTCCTAACAGTCAATTCAAGATCTTCTAGCATCACAACTGAATATTAACAAATCTCTCTAGTGGCACTCAATATTCTCATTATATATCATACTGCTACAAACCAAGAAATGATTTTACCGGCATGAAAGCCATTTTTCATCATCAATTTATACTCCCATCTACCTACTAAAATTAACCTCTGCAATTGCTAAAATAAACAGCAAGCTCTGAACATTAACAATGGAAGCAAATTTTGTAGTAAGCACTAAATTTTCTCATTACATATTACACTGCAACAAACCAAGAAATTATTTCATCTGCATGAAAACTATTTTCCATCAACATATACTCCCATCTACATACCAAATTTACCTCTGCAATTGCAAAAACACACAGCCATTATATTCATTCTCTCAAGATAACCAGCATCGTCTAGCTCTGTCGTTTCGACTTCTCCGCCACCCAGCCCTAGATCGAAAATTGCCGCCTCCAATTTCGATTCCCGGCGCGTCGGCAGTCACAGACCGCCACCGCCGTTGCTCCCATCCACCTCTGAACCCCAGCAGTGGCACGGCCACAAGCCGACCTGCCGGATTTGAACCAATGACGCTGGAGGGGAGGTCGAAGGTGATGTTGACATTGCTGGAGTTGGCGGCGGCACTACCGGTGGTCTGGAAGAGAGTGCTGACGAGCTTGCCGGAGGGAGGGATGCGGCGGAGGTCGGAGAGGGAGAAGCACATGGAAGAGCTGATGGCACAGGTGGCCGAGCTCCGCCGCCAGAACCACCAGATCCTCACCAGCCTCCGCGCCACCCACCGCCGTTCGACCCCATCCTCTATTGCCCGCGCCAGATCTGCCGTTCAATGGGCAGCTCACGGCCGCACCAGATCTGCCCAGCCGCTGCAACGACTCCGACGAGGCGAATTGGAACCCTGGCGGTGCCACGACCACAAGCCACCACCGTTGGGATTAGATGCGCCGCCAAAATCTGGATGGGCGGCGTCGTTTTCGGCGCTGCTATGGGCGGAGACGACGAGGCCGGGGCGGCGGCGCTTCGCCGGAGGAGAGAAAGAAGGAGGGAGAGAGGGAGGGAAAGAGAGAGAGCGAGAGAAGTGAGAGAGCAGAGAGAGATAGAGAGAACACGCTAGAGAGATAAACAAATTTAGTGTAGTTGATTTTTTAATTTTTAAGAGAGGGTAATTCTGTCTTTTTGCTCAAAAACTAGCCATTTTTTAATATTTCTATTTCATAGGGTAAATTTTAATTTTACAATATGAAAGTGGATACTTTTATATATTAACTCTATTTTTTTTGCTTTTTGATCTATTAAATATTTTTATATAAATGCAATTAATTAGTATTTTACAGAATCTAATCTAGAAATAAAACTATTCAATCTTATACTTTGATTTATGAGGCAAATATTAAATTAATCATTTTGCTTAAGTAAAATTGATTCTAATCATAAAAATAAAACTATAATTATGATAACCACTACTACCCAAAATGCCCTTTTATTAATATTTATAAAATGAAAAAGTTTAATAAATTTAGAGGTTTTAAATTTCTGGAATTGGTTTTTTACAAGAGAAAAAAATCTGTAAAACCAAATTAAAACCCTATCAATAATCGTCCCCAACCACAAGAGGACACCAAGCGGTGCGATTTCCTGTGTGTGAACAGTGAGGTCCCGAGTTCAAACTCCCACTGCTCCTCCTCCCCAATTCCCCCAAGTAAAAAAAAACCCTATCAATAGTCAAATTAAAACCCTATCAATTGCCGCCACCGAACTGAACTGTGTTGATGTTGCGCTTCTGCCATCGTCCAACGCCGCCATACCAATTGCGACGCGTCATCATCTACCGCTGCCACACTCCATTGCGACTCGCCAGTCGCCACCAACACCACTGTGTAGCCTGACCTGTGCCATCATCGTAGAGACAGAAGAAGAAGAAAATTGAAGAAAAGAAGATAATCGAAAATAAAATAAAAGAAGAGAAGATTCGAACTGAAGAAAAAAGAGAAGACCACCAACTGTTTCTATTCGAAAGGTACTTTTATTTTTTTAAGGGTTAATTGCCCATAAAATACCAAACTTTCAACTAATTATGGTTTTGCATACAAACTTTAAACTGTGGCATGATAATTACTAAACTTTTGATTTTATCTGATTTTGCTACTAATCTAAATTCCGGCCAAATTTCGTCCAAATTCCATGCCAATATTTGACGTGTCGTATTTATTCTTGTGTACCAAGTAGTTCGACTCATTTGCTTTCTTTAAATATTTTATTGCAAATAACATGTACAAATCAAATTAGTCGAATATTGGCATGGAATTTGGATGAAATTTGGCCGGAATTTAGATTAGTAGCAAAATCAGATAAAATCAAAAGTTTAGTAATTATCATGCCACAATTTAAAGTTTGTATGCAAAACCAGAATTTGATTAAAGTTTGGTATTTTATGGGCAATTAACCCTTTTTTTAAACTACTGCATCTTTTGCAATTTTATGGAGCATATAAAATCCAAAAATCAATTTAAAAAATTATAAAAATTTAATTAAAAGGGCAATATTGTCTCTTTCCTATAAAATTGATTAGAATTAATATATTTTTATTTTTATGACTATCATTAACCTTTTATTAAGTAAAATGGTTATTTAGAGGTATTAACACTTGATTTATTACCCAATTATGTTGTGTGTCGTGTAAATTGTGTTTAACTATATTGTTATTGTTATTGTTATTTTGTTAAGAAAGAAATATACGAAAACAGGGAAGAGAACACAAGAAAAACTTCCATCCTAAAATTCTGTGTGCCGTTGCTCACAGATCAGCTGCCGATCTTCGCATCTCCTCACTCTTCGTCAAGGTACTTCTCTCTCTCTCTCTCTCAGTTTCTTCTCTCTCTACGAATTTGAGCTATGCTCAACACTGGTATAGCTTCAGCAATCTCACTAAGAAGTAGAGGATCCCTTTCATTCACCACGACTGACTACTCACATTGCTCAAATGGACGAAGCCCTTTTGACTATTCATCGCTCACGCCTTGTTGTTCTTGCTGTTGTACTTCATCATATGCAGTACCCATTTGCCCCAATTATGGCTATAATTTATACGGGCTTAAGCAATCCTCTTTGATCCAATGGTCTTGTTACAGGCGACCGATTTCAAATGGATTTGATTATTATGCTAGGTTACCAGCTTGTGACATTGATAGAACATGTTATTGTGATAAAGTTTCCAACTTTAGAGAGACAAGTGTGGGTAGGAAAAGAGGGGAATTGCGAAAATGTTTCGTGTATGAGGAAAGGAGTGAAATTTATAATCTTGGGGGTGTCGACGAGGCCGAGGCTATACTTAGCCTGTTGGCTGAGGACATCGGGGAGGAGTGCTTTCTTGAAACGAAGGAGACTCGAAGACTAGTAAGGAAACCGGTGGTGGAGAAAAGAAAGAATGGTAGTGTATGTCAGGAGTGTGGGAGTAAGAAGGATATAGTAGAGCAGGGTGTTTCCGAGAGTGGGCGTGGGCCGATGGTTAGTTCAAGGAAGGATGATAGTAGGAGGAGGAAGGAAATGATTCAAAGTGAAGAAAATAAACAAGCAATTTTAAGGGAAGAACATGAGTGCTCTTCATTGAAGAATCGAAGGGAAGAAAGAGAGAAAGAAGAGAGGGAGGCCTTGTTGAGAAAAGCCAGCCAAAAATCTGTAGATAAACAAGATAGGGAATTGATGAGAAGGAAGAATTTGAAACTGAGGTCAAGGACAGAAGATAAGGAAGAGTTGTTGAGGAGAGAGCATAGGCAGGTGGTGAGGGAGGATAGTTCAAGGAGAGACGAGAAGGAAGAGTTATTGAGGAGAGAGGAGCATATGCAGAAGGTGAGGAAAGATGGATCGAGTTGTTCCTCATATTACTCGTTGTCTTCAAATGGAGACTATGACACTGCCGATGAAGTTGAGCTTATCTCGTCAACTGGTCAGAAGAGTTATTCAAGGAATAATGAACTAGTTTACCAGGATACCGGGGAAGAGGGGCATGAGGGTTACAGAGAAGACCATGGGTCTAGTTTGGCAAATAGGAGTTCATCAAAGGAATTCAATACTGGATTAGGTGTTGTTGAGTGCGACTTCAGAAAGAAATCAGAGAAAAGACTAGCTGATATATCTGTGGAAGAGATTGAGTCGAGAACAGAAACCTCACTTAAGGAATCAAAATCTACAATTTCTCATGAACGTACTCATGAAAAGTCTTCTAACTATGTCGGCTGTGATGATAGGAAGGAAAAGTCAACTGAAAGCACGAAATTTGAAGAAGAGAGGACACAACAGCAAAGAGGTGGTGAAGTTTTGAGGCAATCTGAAACCATGCTGAAGTATAAGCAGTTTGTCGGAAGTCAGGATATCCGCAGTGGAAATGTTGTAGACTCTACTGGCTCTCAAAAAGTATACACTGGAAAGGGTGAGATCTCTGCTAAAGTTGCCGCTTTAATTCAGGGACGTAGTTCCAGAGAGGATGAGTATCGTAGGAATTCAAGTAAGAGTTCTGAAGTATCAGACATCCAAGAGATTGATATTAGAAAGACTTCCATTTCTCAGCAAAGTTTTGAAACTAATGTTAAGAGGGATGACTACTCAACCACTATCCATGGTTCTGTTGATAATGCAGTGCATCAGCAACAAAATGATCGAGTAAGTGGTCAGGTGGAATTTAGGGGAAAATCCCATCAATTAATCAAAAATGATGGTGAGTCGATTTCAAGAAGGCAAACAAATGAATTTGCAAAGCTAGAAGAGAATGTGGGTAGTTCTAGAAATGAATTCGATGAACTGAACAAAGTAATAGTCGCTAACTCTGGAAATACTGGTGCCACTTTGGTGGAGCATAGAAATAAAAATAAATCAGAGACACCAGTAAGACCTCCACAAGATTTATCAGAGATAGGTACGTTATCTCTGGGATCAACAGCTGGGATTGCTACTGATGATACTAATGGTGGAAGTTTACAACTCGAATCAACTATTTTACCTGGAATTAATGTACAGGGATCTTTAGTGGTTCATCCTGAAGCATACGGTGGGGACAAAACCAACAGTTCTCATGGCCAGTCTTCGAGATTCATCTCAGATGAAGATGCAATTGGATCTGCTGCCCGATTAGAGAAATCCTCAACACGCTACGTTGGTGAGTTTGTTGAACGGGTAAGGAGTGAAATTTTGAGTTCTGATATTCAAAGGGAGAAGGAAACTTATACAACTAAGATTTTGCATGGGGAGAGTTCTGGAGATCCTCACTCAATTGACCACAACTTAGTAAGTGATAATCAGCCGTCTGGAACAAAGGGGCCTTCGGATGAAATGTGGAATGTAGATGAAAAGTCAACTCAGGAGCCCTCAAAAGCAGAAGTCCAAGATAATGCAAGCAAAGATAGTGATGTCATTGTCAAGAGAACAGGGAGGTCCTTATGGAATACCATTGGAGATATTGTTCGATTTCGGTGGTTGGCACATTCTGATAGTCATGACTCAGGCAGGAAAACTGGTGGAAGAAGTTCACCAAATCAGTCTACGAGCAGCGAGAGGTGGTTTTCTGGACATGAAGCTGAGGAAAATGAAGAGGTGGTTGAAGATAAGGTGGGGGGAAGTTCCACACTCGGTTTATCTGGCAGGCATCAACAAGGTAAAACAGGTTCCCAAGTTGACAAAAGTTTTAGCTCATCAACTTTAGAGGGCCATCTTGGGCAAGCAGGAATGAATGCCCCCTCTTCCTCAGTTACTCAAGAAAGGAGTTCGCTACAAGCCAGCATTTCTTTGCCTACTGGTGGAGAAATTTCTGGAGATACATCCTCTGCTGTTATAATTGACTCCTCAATTCCTTTGCCTGCATTAAGGCTGCAGAGATCTCCTGCAGTGCGAGGGGTTCCAGAGGCAGGAGAAGCACGTGCATCTAGTGGTAGGAGTGAGCAAATAGATACTGGACTAGTGGAGCAAAAAGAGTCAGTGGTTGATGAGAGGGAGGTGAAACGAAAGAAACTTCAGAGGAAAGACCAAGTTGTTAGAGATAGATTTGATGAATGGGAAGAAGCGTATAGGCTTGAAGCAGAGCAGCGGAAAATTGATGAAGTGTTTATGAGAGAAGCATTGTTGGAAGCCCAAAAGGCTGCTGACAACTGGGAGGTACCTGTGGGAGCTGTTCTAGTGCACAGTGGAAAGATAATCGCTCGTGGGTGCAATCTGTAAGTTGTTTCCGTTTCGTCTGCTTCATTGTTTGTTATATGACTTTTACTTTTTATTGTGCATGTTTCAGGGTGGAACAGCTGCGTGACTCTACTGCCCATGCAGAGATTATATGCATAAGGGAAGCTTCAAACATGCTTCGGACCTGGAGGCTTTCTGTAATATATCTGTCTCTTTCTGTTTACATAATTTATCTGATTGGCTATGGTTTCAACAATTGTGGTAAACAGTTGCCTGGTGAATCTAATGTGATGTACTCCCTCCGTCGTAAGAGAGTATATCACATATGGGATGACACGGATTTTAAGAAAAAGTTGGTAGATAATGTGTTGAGTGGAAATGAGTGGTTGTAGTTGAATTGATTGTGGGGTTATGTAGAAATGAGTGGTTGCGGTTAAAAAGAGAAAGTGGGGTCATGTTCCAAAATGGAAGTGATATTTTCTTATGGGGCGGACGAAAATGACAAATGTGATACTTTTTATGGGACGGAGGGTGTATGTTGTTTGTGATAAACTGCGAGTCTGAGAGCATTTTTAGATTTTGTATATTTATGATGATATGAATTATACATGTTCCAGTTTGGAGTTAGAACAATCAAAATCCTATTCTCTTTCATCCAGAAAGAAGACATCGTATAGTTGGTTTCTATTTTCTTTGAAACTGACCAATGAGGTTACTCCTACCACTTTTAGTATTCTTCAAAATTATTTTCACTCTGGTGCTCCGGTTCAATGAATGCCAACCTGATCTTGTTTCAGCAGTCAGATCAGGTAGGATTGAACTAAAAATAGTTTCAATTTTTTACAAGTAATTATAGAAAGAAGTAGCTCTTGAAAATAAATGATTCTATCTCTCCTAGAGATATTCTGTTTCAAAACTCACCAAGCTATGTGTGATTCACTGCTTCTGCATAACATCCAACTTTGTTTTCATCTGCAGGAAACTACTCTGTATGTAACACTTGAACCATGTCCCATGTGTGCTGGAGCTATACTTCAAGCTAGAATAGACACTCTTGTTTGGGGTGCTCCTAACAAACTTCTTGGAGCTGATGGCAGCTGGATTAGGTAACAGTAATACGTTGATCATTGTTTTATTATACTTGGAGAAGCTTTGAATCCCATTTATAACATTCTGTGCTTGTGCTTTGGTTTTTTTCTTCTTTCTTTTAAATGCTAAATATTTTTGTTGTCTCATGAAAGCACAAAATTTATCTGAGGGAACTAGTCGTTGCTGCTTATAAACAAAAACAACATGGTGTCCCTGTGTGTGTGCTACTCATGGCAAATAGTCGGTCTACAAGAAACCACCCTCCAGCCTAAGCTTAAGATCAACTACTATCTGCTCGACACATAAAGCAGTGAAAACTTTTGACACTTCTGCTACCTATCAAAACCTTGATATGTTGGCAGTATCTGCTTTTAATCCCCAACCCTTGTTCAACCCTCTTGTTCCTGATATGTTATCTTTTGCGACTTAGGGTGCGTTTACTTTGATGGAAAAGGAGAGAGAATAAAAGTTTTCATCCGTTTTTCCACCATTTTCACATGTTTACTTGGATAGGAAATTTTCTCCGGGCAGGGTGGAATATTTTCTCGGGCAGCTCCTTTTCACTCCTTTTCTCTCCAATGTTGGATAATATTAGCTTTGGGTAGTGGACCTAGTGGTATGATTTTCCAACGTTTTCTCATCTTTTCATCTCTAGTAAACATATGATAGAAAAAGGAGAAAAATATAATATTTTCTCGTCTTTCTTGTCCAATCATTTTTCAATGAAAATTTTACAACCAAAGTAAATGCACCCTTAATGTTAATAGAGGGCTGGTTGCTACTAATTCATTATACGAGATGTTTCATATCTGCAAGAGTAGTGCATGAATGCCAAATGTTGGTGCTAAGACATAATTATGCAGTTAGAAATGCACAAACGTTTTCAACTGCTGTTAGTCTCAATAGCTGTGTACCTTATTGAACCAATGGGCATACTGGCCTGGTCCTAATGAGACAGGATTCTGAACTAAGAGAGTAAGTGGAAGCAAATTAAGTTATGCTACTTTAGATGTAAGTGGAAGCAATTTTCAGAGAGTAATTGGAAGTAATATAAGTAATGAGACAGGACTCTGAACTTTTCTAATAAAAAAGCTCAGTTATTTTAGATGTTCCTTTCCAGTTGAATGCAAATATTGACTTTCTGCATTCATTCGTATCTTTGATCCATCTTCACAGGCTCTTCCCCGGTGATGGAGGAAACAGCGCGGAACCAACTGACAAACCACCAGCTCCAGTTCACCCATTCCACCCTAAGATGAGTATTAGGAGGGGGAGTGCTTGCGTCAGAATGCTCAGACGCTATGCAGCAGTTCTTCAAGCGAAGGAAGAAAGCAGGAGAAGAAAGCTGATGCTCCGAAACCACCTTCATGCCTTCCCATTTCGAGCCGTCCCTCCAATTTCATGGCCAAGATGCACGACACCTTCAGCATAATGTTTTGTCTCTAACAGAAACAGCATTCTGTCCCCTTGCTCCAAAATCACGCTCAAAACCGAAAAGCTCGACATTCTGAGATGAGCAGATTTCTCCTTCACGAGCTTCTTCATATTGTTGCCATGTAGTTGTAGTTTGGCACCTAACGGTTCTTGTTATTGAGAATTGTATCGTCGTTGTCGTCATCGTCGTCGTCATCATCATCTCTCTCTCTCTCATCCAACATAATGCATTTGAGTTGAGATATCATTTTCTTGTCAACTTGTCTCAGCCATGTAAGGTTCATGTTTTTTCCATGCAAATCATGGATGGTTTCTTTCCTGCAAAAAAAAATAGATATCCTGTCGTCATTATTACATCCAACTCATATAATCTCAGAGTCTTGAACATTAATTGTATGAATGGATTGAGACATAATACCGAAATCGGGTGGTTTGTTCTAATCAGATTTCACATGAAACTGACAGTTTGGTTTTAGGTATTTTGCAATACTGTTGACAGGTCATCGTCATGAGGAGAAGGCCCCCAATTCTCTATTGTGGAGATCACTTACTTTCTCTAATACCGTTAGAATTTTATTTTCATAATTTTTGTCTTGGGCAAAAAAATATAAGCTTTTTTGGTTCCACAACACGATGAACAATCTGTCTCATTATCTCAGATGGGCATGTTTCAATTTTGCTGTTCATTCTTTTGCACATTTGCTATTTTTTTTCTTCTTCCACCAACCTTTTTCATTTGTAGTAATTCCATTTATTTCGCCAAGAAAGTGATCTAGAAGAAAATTAGCGTCACAAAAGTGTTGGGGAAAATGACAAGTAAAAATACATCCCTTTTTCTCAGTCTGCACGGATTACCCAAATTTACCTTGCTTGTATATTCAAATCATAAATGCATTTGCCTTCACTCCAAAGCAATTTCCAAAGTTGCTTTAATTTCTGAATGATCAAAAGGCTTTGGTAAAATAACCGAAAGCATGATCAATATGCAATACAATAATATGAACAGTGGCGGTGGACGAATCAAAATTAGATGATTGTTGATAGCAACACATGACCAAAGCACAATGTGCTGAAGAAATGATTTCAATCTTGAGGCATAATTTGAAGCCAAATTAGGTGTAACCTTCTCCTGACAGCAAATGGCAATGAGTTAAAGCAGCTATTGCATTCATCAAAATCACAAATTTCTATTTAATTTTATTTTTTCAATCTTGAGGCCCCCTTTTTTTTTGGCATTCATCAAAATGACATATCACCAAACTTTTCCTATTTCCAAAACGTGAGATATAAATGTATGTGCAAGTATCTCTGTGTCCACACCATTCCTCTCCAAAATGGCAACATTTTTATGGGCTTGCGTTTCCAGCTTGTGCATTCTATTAATCACTGCGAATGCGCAAGCACCCGCAGCTTCACCTTCTAATACCCCATCGACGAGGTCCCCACCACCATCTACACCAGCCCCCGCAGCATCACCACCAACTGCAGCTGTAGCCCCAACCACTCCACCACCGGCTTCCAGCCCGATAACTCCACCACCACAACCTCCAGTAAGCCCGCCCGTTGTAACTCCAACACTACCACCGGCTTTACCACCAGCTGTACCTCCACCACAAGCATCTCCCACGCCAACGCAGCAGCCAGCACCAGCCCCCGCAGTAAAAGCACCTGCACCAGCACCAGTATTACCAGCACCGGTGGCACCACCTGTGGCAGCACCGACACCAGCACCGGTCCCAGCACCAGTAGAGGTCCCTTCACCCGCACCAGCACCTGCCAAGCACAAGAAACGAAAGCACAAACACAGGCATCATCATGCCCCAGCACCGGCACCAGTTGTTGTTAAAAGCCCTCCAGCACCACCAACCCAAGACACGGAGGACACAGCACCAGCACCCTCACCAACCTTAAATTTGGTAGTTAAACTGAATTCGTCCTAATATTGTCTGATCAAATATCCTACCGCTATATAGCTTCTGACTGCTCGTCGTTCAATTACAGAATGGCGGCATCTCACTTGATCAGCACGGAAGAACCAGAATGCAGGTGACCGCCGGAATGGCTCTCGCTACCCTTTTGGCTGTCAGCGGTTTCTTCTTCTAAATTTATGCAAGAAGCAGTCTCCTGTAGATACACTGTGGGACCATTTTGGCATTGGAGAATGGCGTGTTGGCATACAGAAGAGGATCAGAGCATCATAGCAGTTTTATCTATATGATATTCATTCTTTATCTCCAAAATGTTTTACTATCATTCTATAAATTTTAAATTTGTTATATTTTTCATGAGATCACAGCAGTTTTTTTTCCCTCAAAAATTGAAATGCTGACAAACTAAAAGCTCTGTCTAGACTTGATCTGTATCAATTTCCTCCTGCAAGTTGTACTCGATAACAAGTCCAAGATTGTCGACAAGCTTGTGGTACTGAGAACATCCTGAACACTGTTCAATAGAATAGTAATAAAAGAATACAGCAATAACAATAAAAATAAAGAATCTAAAGAAGAAGGTAACAGAACATTTTCTGGATTTCGAATGTTCTAAGCATCCAGTAGAAACAGAATAAGCTAAGACTTGGAGGAATATCTGACAGTCAAGAAAAGATTTATTTGGCATCCTGGCTCAAATTTATATAAATATCTTCCTTTCGGTTCAATTGTTTATAATAAGGTTGTATAAGATGGGCATCCCTTATTTTCACTCTCATTTACCTAATTGTTTCTATGAGCAGAGAAGTCCTTAGCCAAGAATAAGCTGTTTGTATAAATTTAACCGCGTCATATGTTGTTCAAGTTTACTAATCTAATTGAAATAACTTTACATTCTTATTTTACTAGCTAGAAAAGGTATGGGTTTTACTGTGTGGGAAACTAGTCGTAGAGATAGACATTAGCCGAAATGACCATGAGAAGACCAGTTGCTAACTAATCAAGTTTACATTGATTGGGGATACTTGCTCACTAGTCATGCTTTCAGGGAAGAAGAGAAAAAGGACGCCATGGAAGAATAGAAAAATATAATAATTAATCCATAATTACCTGCACATAAACAAGCCCACGTTCATAAGCTAGTCTATTTATTAACCTCTGTGACCGAGCATTACAGGCATCACACGTAAAAGTTACTAACAAACGTCTTCTTGGGAGCTTCAAGTCAATAACACCCTCCTGTGAGCAAGAGCATAAGGAGCACAGCTTAACTCAGACTCTTCATCAAGACATTTTTCATAAATAATAAACGTCCACGTACTTTGACTGAATTGAGTAATCTTTGAGCTTGTTGGATATGTAAACCTTCAAATACTCAATGTACATATTGCAAATCCAATTTATCACCCAAAATAAATGTCCAATAATTTTATAAGATAATTAGATCTGCAAAAGCATGAGAGATGCTTCAAAGAAGCCATTGCTAATCTATCAAGAGGAATGCTCGTATATAAGTGCTAATTTATGTAATAACAAACCGACTCCTAATGAGGTAGGGTAGCCAGGCATAATCTAGAAGTTCAAGCAATTAAACAATCACCACGGTTCACTAATAGCATGAATATTTTTTCATATTCACTACTTCTAATCCCTACGGACAAGCAAAAACCAACAGAAAACGGAAACTATACCTGCCGGCAATCCATTGAAGAGGACTGCTCCATTTCTTTGTAGTCTCCAGTGCCATCTACCATCGAACATGAAATGGTTGGCACTCTAAAACATTGCTCCGCACCCTCATTTCCTCGGTAAGAGATCCTCGACCTCCTAAAAGTTTATAGTTGCGGAATATATAAAATCAGGACAAGTACCAAATTAAAAACGAAGTATTTCAATGCTGTTACTAAAATAAGGATCATTGTCAAAAAACTCGACCTTTCCAAAAAAAAAAAATGGTCCATTTTGGATTGAACAAAAGAAAGTGAAGATAGAAGAGTGATGAAAAAGTAAAAACATTCTAGTCTAGGCAATACTGCATACCAACTACTGCGAACGGCGATGGAAGATGACCTCGGAAGTGTAAACTCTCCATGTTTGGCGCCTAAATTAGGTCTGAATAATTGGGAACATGGAAGAGAAAATTTAGGGGCTTTGGCCACAAGGGACAGATAATTATCAAATCCGAGAAATTTGAAGCTGTTAGCGGCGTCCATTTTCAACAGCAGAAGAAGATGAACAGAACCTTCAATTTCGTTGTTCCTCTTTCCACTGCGTTCTTGAATTCACGACGGTTTTGTTTAACTGAAAATGAATCTGTTCGTATTATATTTCCACATATAATAATATTCTAATACTATATTTTCTTATTTAGTAAACTAATTTAACAATTTTAAATGTTGCTCTTTCATATGTTAATTTCATATCTCGTGATTCTTTTACAAAATACTACTAATGGGCTCTTTAATAATAATAAGATAAATATTGAATTTAAATGTTTACTAATAAAAATTAAAAATAATTTATTTTCATATGTTGAAATGAGAAATTATAAATATAAACCATTTTTTCATAGAAATGGGAGATATATTTTGGGGTAATGGCGTTACTAGCGTTTAAATATACCAGTTTTCCCATATTTTTATGTTGTATATGAACTATAAATCAGACTTCAAATATATGAACTTTTATTTTATTTTTATTTTTTAATTTCACACGTAAAGAAATACTTTTAATTCACAATTCAATTGTCAATCCATAACTCGAAATCCTAATCGTGCAAACTTATATCCCAAAATCATAAATCGACATGAATGATTAAACAGTGTGGTGAAGGTGGTGTTTACCAACACTAATTTATAATATATTTTTTCACCTTACCTAGTTTCTGAAAAATGAAATGAGAAGAAAATGAAGATTGTTACTGTGGTGCTCTTCCTCTTCGCGATCACAACTTCTAGATTATTTTCTTCCTCAACAGTCAAGTATTTCAAACTAAAACTCTTCATTCTTTTTGTTTTCGAGTGAAATTTGAACTTCGCATTTTCATAAACGAACCTTCATGCTATATATAGAGTGCATGACCTGAAGGGTATTTTAGTAACTTCACCCCCGGGATGCGGAGGGGTATTTTCGACTTCTTCCTTTCTCCTTCATTATGGATGGGGGCAAAATGGTCCTTTCTATTCGACAACATCTTCTATGTCAGTCGACAATATGTTAGTTACAAGGGCAGGACCTGCAAAAGGGGAAAATGACCACCTATGACTCTGTTACATTGAGTGCCTACAGGTGCACTTCCCTTTTTTCCGTATGCAGTTACTTTTTGTTCGTATTCTCCGACTCTGGCTTGATAATTCCATATCTGAGCATGTTCTCTGGTATCACTCGTTCAGATGTTGTTAATTTGTACAGACCTGGTACCTAGGGGGAGTAAGATTAGGTATCCTCCTACTCTAATAGAGAATTATTCCTCATATCTCTTTTCTCCAAAGGGCTTTCCAGACAAAGTCTCCGTATTTTACCGTTTTCCGCTCTGAATGATGTATTAACAAATTTTTCCCTTTATCGAGGTAGGCAGAGTAATTGATTCTTCCAATTTGTCCCAGAGGTGGGAAATCAATACCCCAAATTTTGTCCTCATCACGGTGGAAAACCCACAATCTCGAATTGTGAATTACGGCTTTGAATCGTGAAATCATTGCTCTCTAAACTTTAAATAATAGTATTTCCTCCGTCCCTCGAAACTTGATCAAATTCTTTTCTGCACGTATTTTAATGAGTTAGTATTTTGTGTGTTAAGTGTGGTAGATGAAAAAGTGAAAAGGTGAATAACGGGATTTTTTTTGCCATATAAGGAAAGTGCTCAAGATTCACGGAACAATCTGAAAAAATATATTGCTCAAGCTTTGCCGGATGGATGGAATAAAAAATAATGCCTTAAATAATAATTTAATTTATATTAAAACTTATCAATACTAATCCAACTACATCGTTTAGAAATATTTCCGTTTAAACCACTTAAATAGTCCGACTTTCACCTCCGCATTCATTCGACAAAGATATTTATTATATGCAAAACTAGAGAATATAAAAAATTGTGTATTTAATAAAAAAAAAAAAAAAAAAACCGTAGTTTATGTGCAAAGTAAAAATTATGTAAGGATTCGTATATTTAGATGCTATTGCCTCATTTATTATTGCGCAGTTTTAAAATTAAGTGTTGTTAAACCAATTGAACTAAGATTTAATAAAGCAAAATTAAACCAAAATCTGACTGTTAAAAGCTTGCCATTACACGGAAACTGAAAATAATAGTATAACACAAACTTCATTGTGGAAAGAGGTGGACATGGGTGAGGGCGCCCGCATCCCATGCGGCCGGTCGACCCGCGCCCTAACCTTGACTCGGATCCGCGCCCCTGACCCGCGCTCATTTGATCCGTCGCCCCAAATTATTACATTTGCTTATAGTAAATGTTACTTTTAATAAGCATAACATATACATTTATTCACATAAATATATACTTTTGTAAATATAAGTATTTATCTTCATTTAATATAAAGTATTATATTTTTTAAACCCTAAATCCTATAAACTAAACCCTAAAACCTAAACACTAAACCCTAATAGGAATATTTAGTTTTAATAAGCATAAGATATACATTTTGTCGCACAAATGTATACTTATGGTAATATAAATATTTAGCTTCATTTAATATAAAGCATTATACATATTAATAATTATTGTTTCTTACGATAATAATTATTTGATCAAATAATAATATTATTATTTATGTTTATTAAAAGTAATCATTGATATGGAGAAATGTAATGTTTCAAAAATATTATATTTATTGTAATTATTGTTGTACTAAAAAGTAATTATTGTTATTATAAAAAGTAATTATTATTATTATTATAAAGAAAGGTAATATTTTTAAACCTAAAAATAAGTATTAACCATCATTCAATATTTTTTAAAACTAAACACGGAATACTAAACCCTATACACTAAATACTAAACTCGAGCCATTCAATAATAAACCCAAATGGAAATATACTCTGTAATGGAAATACTCACTTTTATTTATCATAAGATATACATTTCCATACTTAAATGTATACTTATGTGAATTTAAGATTACCCATCATTCAATATTTTTAAAACCTAAACACTGAATACTAAACCCTAAACACTGAATACTAAACCCTAAACCTTGAATACTAAACCCTAATCCTTGAATATTAAACTCTAAATAATGAATACTAAACCCTAATGGAAATATTCACTTTTATTTATCCTAATATATACATTATTGTGCATAAATTTATATTTATGTGAATATAAGTATTACCTATCATTCAATATTTTGTAAACCCTAAACATTGAATACTAACCCTAAATAGGGAATACTAAACCCAAAACACTGAATACTAAACCCACCATTCAATAATAAACTCAAATGGAAATATTTACTTTTATTTTATTAAGATATACATTTTCATGCTTAAATGTATACTTATATGAATATTAGTATTAACCATCATTCAATATTTTTTAAACCTAAACACTGAATACTAAATCCTAAATATGGAATACTAAACCCTAAACACTGAATACTAAACCCTAGTCATTCAATAATAAACCCAAATGGAAATATTTACTTTATTTTATGTAAGATATACATTTCTATGCTTAAATGTATACTTATGTGATGTAATGTAATGTTTCTAAATTATTACATTTGTTCACGATAATTGTCACTTTTATTTTAAGAATTTGTACTTTTAGTTATTTGCTCAAATAAATATTACATTACATCATATCATTAGTTACTTTACCTCACGACAATGATTACTTGAATAATTATTTGATTATTATTTTTCTTTATTCTAGTATTTATTTATACGTTATTCAAAATAATAATTATTATTATAATGAAAAATAATTATTGACATGAAGAAATGTAACGTTTTTTAAGAAATATGATATTTTAAAATATTATATTTTTCACAAAAATACATAACAAAATACAAAAGAAAAACAATAAATAAACAAAAAATAAAAAAATACCGAAAGGATAAAAAACTAAAATATATTAAAAATGCAAAAGAAAAACCGTAAATTTAAAAAAAAATACTGAAAAGAAAAAAAAACATATAAAAAATGCAAAAAAGAAAAAGAAAACGGGAAAAGGAAAAAAAATATACAAAAAAAAAAAGAAAGAAAGAAAACCATTAAAAAACCCAAAAATTGTAAGGAAAAAAAAAAGCCAAAAGACAAAAGGAAAAAGGAAAAAGGAAAAATGAAAAAATCGCAAAAAAGGGGGACAATAGGATTCGAACTGGGAACCTGTAGTTTTAAGGGATTGGTATCCTATTACCACTACACCACCATGCAATTATGTGTAGTGTCTCTTAAAATATACTTCCTCCGTCCCTGAAATAAGTTCATCTTTTTCCTTTTTGGGACGTCCCCAAATAAGTTCCTCTTTATTTATTTTCATTTTTGGACAACTACCCCACCACTAATAATGCCTTATTTATTCTTACTTTTCACTTTTTCACCACTTCCAATACTAATTATAACACTTTTTCACCTTTTCACCACTCTCAATACTAATTATAACATATTTTTCTCCACCATCAATACATTTTACCATTTTTCCTTAAAACATGTGCCGTCCCCAAAGAGAAACTTATTTTGGGGACAGAGAGAGTATATAAAAAATAGGTTTAATAGGCGGGTGACCGCATCGTATGCGGACACCCGCACACAAGTTTTTGCCTTGTGAAAAAATTGATTTAATCCCAATAATTTCAAATTACTATATACTTACGTATCCAAAACAAAAATGGATAGCAGAACCTCTGTCCGAAAAATAATTATTTTTGTCATTTTGATGTATATATATAAAATATTCCTTTTACATTTATAAGTATTATTCCACAGTATATTATTTTCAGGAGGCATATACTTTGCATGATTGATAAACTATATGATTGAATATTTTTATCCTCAAAAGTAAAATTTCTCTTATCCCAGTCTTTCAATGTAATAAAAAACAAGCAAAATTAACTTAAATAATAAAAATAATCAAGGGCGTTGGGATATCTCAAAATTTCAATTCATTAAAGTGAACAAGTGAATAACTTTACTATATCTATCAAGACTAATCCTCCAAATAAACACCCCCTTAATATATCAACTTATTTACCTGTTCAATCACATAATGGACTTTTCTCCATTAACAATACAATTAATTATCATTATCTTTTAATTGTAACCCTTTCTTCACTCATGAATAGGGATGGCAGTGGATCTTGGACCCGGTCCATATCCGTGGATCCAGATCCGTTTTTACGGATCTGGATCTCAATTTTTTGGACCCGACGGATCTGGATCTGGATCTGGATCTCAGTTTTGAAAACGGATCTGGATCTGGATCTTGAAATTTTAGATCCGGATCCGGCCCAGATCCGACCCTTGGATCCGTTTTATTTTATATATATTTTTTATATTTTATATTTAGTTTAATAATAATATTAACTAAATTAAAAATAATAAATAAATTATATTCAAAAGAATAAAAACTAAAAGTAATTAGATAAAAGTATTTTGTGTTATATTTTTCATGATGGAAATTAGATGTTGTTGATTTTGTGAATTTTTTTTAATTTAATTTAAAAATAGTAGATCCATGGATCTGGACCCGTGGACCCGCGGATCTGACGGTTCTGGATCTGAATCCAAAATTTTCAGATCCACTGATCTGAATCTGGATCTGGTATATGAAAACGGATCTGGATCTGGTATTGGCCAGACCCGGTCCAGATCCGGCCCGTTGCCATCCCTACTCACGAATCACAATACATTCAACCACTTTAATTAAAACTTGTATCACATTAAGACTGTTTTTAAAATAGTAGTACTTTCTTTTATTAAATAATACTCCATCAGTCCATTCCATTAAAACTATGAGATGTTTAACATCCACTAAAAATATAACACTTTCTTTTTTAGCATATGATCATATTTTTTCCTTATCTTTTACAATTCACAAATACATCTAATTTATATAAAAATAAATAAAAAATCGCTCATGACTTACACTTAATTCAACTCCAACCACTTATTTCATTACAATGATGAGATCACGTCAACTATATAAAATCACCAAATATTGCATTAAACCTGTATCGAACCAAATTGATATAATTCTCATGAACGGTGGAAATAAAGAAGAAGAAGAAGAACGTGACTTTTAAAGTGTGACGAACTAAATCACCACATTTTCAAATTGTACAATTTCATCCCCCCAATCACGTCCCTTCATATTTTCTCAAATTATAAAAAGGTATCCTCTACTGCACCATAATTTTTAATATTCAACAATTTTATTGCAAACAGCGTCGTAACATGAATATTATGTGGCGAACTAATCCATGTAATCTGCAACTAAATAATCTGACGACTGAAAAAGATTAATTGGACGAAATTGCAAAAATTGAAAAGGTGGTGATTTAACTTGCCACATTTCAAAAATCATGTTAAAATTGCAATATCGAACTAGTTCGTGATTTTATTTGCCAACAATAATAATAAACACAAGGCAATTTTCATGCCATAAAGAAGTGGCTTTAGTCTTGTTCCGAAATGGAACAAGCAGATGGAAGAAGAAACAAAATGATATAATATGAGTAGATATGTATATATGCTACAACGTGCAACTCTGAAGCTAAGAGCACAGCAACATCACCTACAACTCCAATCTGGACCTCTACAGTCTACACCATTGCTTGCCTCACTCACCTCACGACATTTCTCGAAAGCGGGCGATGGCCTTCTTCTGAATGACAGCTTTGTAGCTATCTCCGGCCTGCACCTCCAGGCTCGGATCCACTTTCTTCGCTTGATGGATCCCTAGTCCCGCTCTCGTTTCTGTGGCCTGAGCCTGGACAGGCTCTACCATGCCACTCCCATCTCTCCCCAGCCCCTGGACCACAAACCAACACAAACACCAACCAAAAGTATCGCCAAACAAGTCAGATCTAAAATACAGACAGAATATTGTTGCTGGCCACTATGCACCCGCGCCTATACGGCTGTTGAAGCTCCAAACTAGAAATAAGGTTATGGTTGAGCAGGACTAGGAAAAGCTACTAGTGTTGGCAGATTAAGGAGCAACTTAGTGATGAAAGTATCATTATTAACTCAATTTGCAGAACATCAAAATTAGTTTTAAGGGTTCAGAGATGATACCGAGCCTTCATGCCAGCCCATGCTGCGGAGCATCCGGTTGCCCACATTGCTCTCATCAATGGCCCTGTCTGCTGTAATCACCTCGTAACTCTGGATATTTGCATCTCCAGTACTTCGTCCCCCACCAACACCAGGAGGGAAAGGCATGGAGTCCAAAACACCCCGCCTATATGCTGGATCTCGATCTTGAAGTACACGATAACAAGAACATAAATTTTCTCACAAGTCAATACAGAGTCCGTGGAGAAAAAAACTAGCAATTCGACCATAGGAATGATTCTTCTCAATTTTTCAACACATAATTGCAGTTGTCAAAGCTGGGGTCTAAGGACAAGCTATCCAACTATCGCCTACCACACACCTTAACTCTGTCAAATCCCAGAATCATACAACCACAAGAAGCTAGATATAAAGTAGGGTCTAAAAATTCACTCAAAGAGAAGATTGAGATAAAAATAACATATAATCCATTATCAAAGAAAGCTTACTTGAATCTCCCATTCCAGCATTTAGGTCATCATCCCCAAAAGCCGATGATGAACCATACAAGCTTCTCCTTTCAGCTGCACGATCTCGATAAGTTGATTGAGACTGTTCTTTGTTTGTAACTGAAGTGGTGGGCATCTCAGAAAACCTTCTTTTACCACTTCCAGCAGCAGAAGATGGTGCGTACCCGCCTAATGCAGATGCGCCTGTTCTAAATGGTGTAACCGGTGTGGAAAATTCCGCGTATGTCAATGAAGAAGATCCTGCAGTAGATGCACCAAATGACGAAGCAGGTGTACCTTCTGGTCCCGTATAAACAGAGTCATATTTCACCACACCCATCCCAGAACTCCTAATCACTCCTTTTAAGGTTCCACTAGGACTGGCGCTGATGGGCTTTGTCCTGTTCTGGGATTCCATACCAGCAGATTGAGTTGAGACACTCGTCAATCCTGCAGAAGCTATAACATTCTCTTTTGCTGCCAGTCCTTCATTTTTGAATTTGCTCTTCATAGATGATGCTGTGTTAGATCTCTCCTCAATTGATGTGGACGGCTGATTGTCCTCAAGAGCCACACGTGGTGCTTGTCCTTCATTACTCCTTTGCTTCCACATGGTTAAGACATTATTCATCTTCTTCTTGTTAGCCATTATGCTACTTTTGGAAGCAAGTCTTATCTCTTTCTGTTTCTCCTTTTCTTTCTTCTCAGCTGCTATTGCAGCCGCAGCTGCAGCCTGGACAGCATCTGGTAATGAAGCTGCTTTCTCATTTGATGTTATGGTAGCAGCTGGTGCAGAAATGATGACTTTTCGATTATTGGAAGCATCTGATGTCTTAGAAGCATCATTTTGTTTTTCAGCTGTCTTGCCATTCTGATCGGTACAAGGAATATACTGCAGAGTTTGTTGATCATAAGAATACCAGAGACCATTATTCCCATCATAATATAGACCTGCAGAGCAAACTTTTTTAGCCATCTTCTTCAGCCTTTTCAAGAGAAAGGACCTATGAGGTCCCATATTTTTCGAACATCCACAACATCAACACTATGATGGACCTATATACTAAGCATTTTCATATAGAATGTAAGACATGATTGATTGGAAAAAGCCTGGTGACTATACATGTCTAAGAAAAACAAGCCGACATTGCAAAAGTATATAACAATTGAAAACGGATATGTCTCCACATAAAGAGCTTACTCAAGTGAGGTATAAATTAATAAACAACTACAACAATGGTATATCTGGCACATCGCAAATGTGGGCCATTATGATCACATAATGGAAAAAGTTCAAAAGAAAAATAAAGGTAGGGTATATACTATAAACTGACAACCACATTGCAGTCCACGTATGTGCAAAGTAGTTGAACAAATTTTAAACATTAATCATGGATAGATGATCTATTAACATGTTTTTCAAGTAGGAACTTCATAATCTTCCATTACTTAAATCATGGGTAAGGAAATAAATCTGAGTCGTATAACCAGTACAGAACAGAACATGATATTTATACCAAGGAATGTAGAGAAACAACAGGATTATTTCTCAATACACAAAGCCGTAGATTAGATGCAACTTGTAAGAGTGTACGCAGAGGAATACAAAAGAGAACGAACTGTATCATGGAATGCCAAATATATGTTAATGAAGACTGCAAGGATTAAGAATTTTAAAAATCACCAAAACGTATCTATAACAAACATAGATACGAAGTTGGCCCGAAATAGTGACAGACATTATCAGGTCACAACCAACTCAGCAGATAAGGAAACTTCAAACAGAAAGCAAGGAGAAAGTTGGAAAACCTGTATTTCCATCATAGTAGAAACCAGAAGTAGCATCGTAGTAATAGCCAGAGGCTTCATCCCACACGAAACCAGATTGTGGAGCTGAAGAATCTGTTTGTCCTGCAACATGCCCACTCTGGCCATGACCACCACCAGATTGGTTGTCCTCTGGATTGTATTCTTTTGGTGCCCAACCAACAGCATCATACTAATAACATATACAGAGAGAAATATATAGATTATCTCCTTGTATTAATCCAATACAAGTAGCCAAACACCAGTATCAAGCAGGAATAGATAAGTTAGAAGAACTTCCACACCCAAAAGAATAAGAAAAGGCCGAGGGAAAGATAATGAACCATGTAAAACAACTATCATGATGCACACAAGGCCTATTTATTCTCTTTTAAGGATGCCTCAGTCTCACAAATGCTTTTCTTTGTCAGATATGACTACCTCAAAATTTGACTGTTAGATAAACTAAGGACACTAAAAAAGGTCAAAATTTTGACAAATAAAGGAAAATCAATACTTAAAAATCTGCTTTAATCAGCAATACAATTTTCCAGATGTACCCAGAACCAAGCTTGTATAATAATAATGATTCCTCATGTATATTTAATGGTTAAATGGTTAAATTTTGTATAATCTACAGCATGAAGGCACCAAGTGTCTTTTAACCATACCTATCTGGCAGCATATACAAGGAGTGCAAAAAAATGGAGAACTTAGGTTAATGGTTATCATTAATTTATTAAGCACAGCAAGTGAACTTCAAATACTATTAAAGAAACATTAGAGGAAACTTCCACTATTGTATATAATATATGCTTGATGCAACATATGACCAACTTTCACATGTTATGAGAAAAGGCCAGACATCAAACCTGCTGAGCAAATGTAGCTGCTTCAATCGCAGCAGCAGCAAGACTGCTCGACTGAGAAGCTCCTGAAACTGCTGATCCAGGTCCAACAATACTTTTGGCATAGGCAACTCGAAGAATCTGACCGTTCTTCTCCAACGTAGTACCATTTGTTGCTTCAAGAGCTTTAGTGGCATCCTCAACCTGATGATCCGTTTTCACATTACCAACAAAGTCAATGAAAATAAGCATACGATCAGTAGATGAACCCACAATAAATCTGCATATTAACGGTATTAACAGTACGCACAGCAACATGAAAGTGAAACTTACAGAATAGAAATGGATAAATGAAAATCCTCTTGAAACATGTGTGAATTTGTCTCTAACTAACCGCAAATCCTGAAAAGGTAAGATGTTTATTGTCAATAGCAGACTAATAACAAAACACCACCAAAAAAAAAAACAATTTTTTTTCAAACCTTAATAGGAGCATGTTTAGAAAATTCATAGCGTAGCATTTCCTCATCAGCATTCTCATCCAAGCCACGGACAACAAGAACATGTGTTGGGCCTGAAGCATATTCAGGTTAATGTTCTTCAAAATTAAGAGAAGTACCACCAAAAGGATTCTTCAAGAAAAGTAAACCTGCTTCCCCTCTCTTGCCAGTTGGAGTGAAATTTGATGATGCCATATCAGCAGGGGGAGCATCTTCTGTTCTTGGCTCATTACACTGATTGAAAAGATAGAAAGATGTTCAATAGATGAGGCCGGTGCGAGAAACAAACTTCTGTAGTAAATTACAGGTTTAGGAGAAAAAAAATCAGATTTCTGAATGAAAACATGCTAATCGACTTGCAGCATACTTCACATCTACATGATATTGATGTAACTTGAAGTGAGATTTGGGCTTATGAGCACCAGTACCAGATATAGCACCTACTACCTAGCAATGCTGTATCCCCAAAAGAGAGATATTCACTTGCAACGAAGTCACCTATGGGAAAAAATGTTCAACCAGATAGAATAAAGCATCCAGACCAGTGGCACTTGCTCATGGAAAATTTGCCAAAAAGACATAAAATTTCACATAGATTGAGATGAAGAAAGAAACTAAACCTGAAAACAAGATGTCCTTCGGGCAAAATTGACACAGCCACATATTGTGCACATCCAATCAGATGAAACCATCATATTTCTATAGCTACCATGGCCTGATCTTGATGCACTGTCCATCCCAAGAGATCCATTAGCTCCACCTGTTGGCTTACTACTGCAACAAAGGCCAGGAATCAGAAAAAACTTCCAAAATCCTGCTAGGCCCATAAAAAGTTAAAAACCATGTAATTTGACGAATGTCAAGTGCAATGTTTATCATTCTGAAGCTCGCAATAAAAACTGTGACGCCGCTTCTGCAACTAAATCAATTTTATTCTTCTATATGTATATCATGGAAATCAACTGTCCCTAATGTGTGCAATCAACAGAAATCTGCCAACCAAGTTATCTTACACTATATGAACAAGGTCAAAATGCATGATACCAATCAATGGGTTCCACTGTCTATTCATAAATGAGAAATTTGCAAATAGTGCTGATACACTGAGTTTAGGCGGATTGACTTGTCAGGGGCCAACAACAAACATTAAGTATGTCTACCTGTACTCAAAGAAGAGCTTCCTGCCATCGACAAGAAGACCTTCATGCCCGAGCTTATCCATCATTGCTTGTGCAGAATCCTATACAAGAATGAATTTCATTTTCTAAGGAGCATAATGATAAATATCAAGTACGTGACTGAACCTCTACTTTCATACCACAGAGGGGAAATCAATAAAAGCAAATCCCCGAGAGATGCCAGAGTTTCGCTCTTTAATAACTCTAACATGACGTAGGGGGCCCCATTCCGCCTGATACAGAAAAATGAGACACATATCATATCATAATGAAGTCCACTCCACAAATGAAGCAATAATAGCATTTTGGCAAACTTCAAAGGACAGGTGGATAAAGGAGTTACAAGAATCTGATACAAATCTTCTTCGGTTGTCTTTTGAGAAAGACCCTTCACCACAACGGTGGCAGAGGGAGCCTATAAAGAGAAAATGGAGCTGCTTAGTTAAGTCACCAAAAAGAAGAGTAGATCAAGAAACTAGTAAGAGCTGACAAAAACAAATGGAGCATACAACAGAGTAATGGTTATGTTGACGCCTATCTTCACGATCCCTTCGCCTGTCACTTCTATCATAGCGACTGTCCTCATAACTGTCTTCCCTATAACTTCGACCATGACTGCGGCCTCGAGGAGACTTTGACCTAGCCCGATCATCACGACCACGAGAACGAGAACGAGAAGGGGAATGCTCATGCCTCCTATAAGGACTTTCATCCCTTTCGCGACTCACACCTCTCTTGTCCCATTCTCGATCCCGAGATTCACGTCTTCTCCAGTTACCATCTCTTCTACCACCCCTTTCATAGTCAGAATCATAACTGTGTCTTCCATGATCATAATCCCTTTCACGGCTGTCATCCTTGCTTTGATGAGAAGCACGAGATCTGTAGTCATAATCATCATAGCCATAATCCTCCCGATCACGGCCACCATATCTAGCAGGCCTGTCAAATCACAATCATGACCCATGATCATAATAACCGTCAGTATGGTGACAGTCATCACAGAATTCTATTAATGTTTCAATCTCAGTATACTTATCAGCTACACCAAAAAATAGGGATCATAATATGAAACTACATACGGCTTTTCATGCCTTCTAATATCCCTATCAAAAGAATACTCTTCTTCATAGCTTCTCCTCCTCGTTTGAGGCCACATCCCAACTGATGATGGCGGTGGAGGATAATTATCCCTCTCCAGTACATCTCGATGAAAGGCACCCCTTGGGTAGACATTTTCCCTTGAGAACCTTTCATCTATAAACCTCCTATCATCATATGATCCATCATCCCTGCCAAAACAATATGAGGCAAGGGCCCATAGGAAGAAGTGGAAAGAACAAAACGCAACATGCTTATGTAATTGGCGAAAAAGTACCAAGAAAGTTGACATCTTTAAGATCATTTAGTTGACATTTTTAGAAATATAGACACCAATAAAATCAAAAACACGGATTGGGGGGGGGGGGGAGTCAACTGCCTGTTATGCAGTTTTGCTAATAAATCATCTGAAAACTAATTAAGAAAATTGACATCTTTAAGATCCTTCAGTTTAACCACAGGAAATCAACCCTCTTGGAAATAAGCATCACAGTGCACTCACCGAAAATTTGTATCATGAACTGCACCATACCCCTCCAAAGCCTGTGGATTCAAGAGAATAAGTTGTGTCAGCAAGTAATAATCATGGTAAACGTAGGCAAACGATTCCACATCCTCACTGTCCCATGGCTTCTCTCATGTTCTTTAAGGAAGAGATACCGGAAAAAAATGGACAATCACATGATCCTAATTTCTTGTATTTCATCCCATATATGTGATGTAAAGGAAACCACAATTACGCTGTTATTTTCCCATCCTTGATGAAGACCATAGCGTCCAGGGTCCATTGCTCTCACGGATCACCCTTTTCCTGCAAATGTCTATCTAATTGTTGGAAAGTTGTAGATGCAAGACGAATGGAACCTTTCCTGTAAACATTGGAAAAACATGAGCTATGCCACGACAGAAAAACAATTTCCATCCATTGGCTTTTCCCCCTAAAGAGCCTCCCTAAAATCATAGTCTTTCAGAGAAATCTCCATTCACACACTTCCAATACATCTCTTTTTAAACTCGGTTAACACATACATCAAGGTGTGTGAGCAAGCAAATATATTATATCACAACAAAGTAGAGCTAGTTTATATAGCCAATGTAGTTATAAGGAACTGTGGGAGATTGTATACATGTAAAGCAATTCATTTGAGTTTCCACTGTAGGTGGCTATTGCACATACCGACCAATTTCAAGTCGATTTCGATGAGACAAGGTCGTGAGCAATCGAGGTTGACCGGAAGAAAGAGGGAGAGAGACAAGAGCGACCAAGGGGGTCGGAGAGGGTTCCTGTTTTGCTTCGGAGTCGACGACTCAGAAACGTGAATCGCGGAAGAAGAAATCGTTCAAAGCTCGAAGGGCGACGGCGTGTATTATGATGTGAAAAAGAGAAAGTCGATGACAGAAACGGAGATGAAGTCACATAGGCGTAGCGAGGGTTTGAGAGAGGCGGCGGCGGAGGAGGGGGAGAGAGGGAGGCGCAGAGGCGGAGTGTGGGTTTGGGTTTCAATGTCTAGAATTGGGGATCTGGGTGTGGCCGTGCGGGATTTACCAGACATTAACCAAAAATAAATAAAATACTCTTTATCAATTTATTTACAAATTTTATAAAGATAAAAATAAAGTTCCTCGAGTCCTACTTCTTTTTGGATGAATAAAGATAAATATATGATCCAAGTGAGAAAAAAATAAAAATAAATAAATAAATATATGATCCGCAAAATTTAAATAGCTATTCAAAAGTTAAACACAAATTCATCTTTACATATAACCAAAATAATTATATTATGATTTTATCAAACATGAAACCACGATAATTTATACTCCCATGTTCCGCTATTAATGACTAATTTTTTTTCGACACGAATATTAAGGAGCGTTTTATTAAGAGAAAAGTTGTAGGGGCCACCTTCACCCATTTTTCTAACATAATCTTCCTAATATTTAGCAGCAGTTTGTTGAGGTTTTATGTTGATATATTTAACAGCAGTCTTCTTGGCAATTTAAGAGGTAAATCAAATTTTAATTCTTTTAAAGAGAATGTATATTCACCCACTAATCCACGTTCACCCACATAATATATCTACCAGTTTAAATCCACCACGTGTACATCAATATGTATACATCCATTACATTAAAATAGATAGCTAAATAAACAAAACAATAACTTTTCTAATTTTACACACACGTCTTAGCAGTTACATACATTGCTTATAAATTATATCATTCACTTTGCACCACTTTTATTTCTCAACATTCAGCAGCTTTCTTCTAATTCTCCACACCTCTTACTACTTCAAAGATGCCTCATCTTTTTGGTTCGATCAAGGATTTGGAGCTGGAAAAGAGTAAAATAGCATTACAACTAAGGTTGGTTCGTAGCTATGACATTCCACAATATCATAACGAGAATGAAGTTCTCAACCATGAATGCATTTTTCATGACAAAGAGGTATGTAACTTTTTTGTCAAATTCTGATTTTAATATAGATTTGTATTGATATTGTTGGGTCCCGGAAGGTCAGAATAGGTGTATGGGGGGATACACCTATAGGCTATTTTCAAAAACTGGTCGTCAATACAATCCTTCACTGATAACTGATACTGGAACATTTGAAAGGATGACCAGTTATGGAAAGATTGAAGACTGAAATAAGCAAAGTCTCAGACTTTGACTGATGCACTCAAGGAGCTTCAGTCTTGGATTGATCAGAGAGGTGTTATGAATCTTACTGACTATCCGAAGATTTATCAATTAGACTAATAACACACGTAGCGGAAAACTTGTAGTTTTGAAAAAGCCTTTGAGCACGTTTGTCAGTTAGAGTTTCACTTTGCAGTTAATTAGTTTTCAGTTTAGAATCAGTTTAACACAGAGAAAAAGTAAAACTGAAAGCAGTAAACGACAAAGTGATTTTTACGTGGTTCGAAAAATACTTTCTACATCCACGGTCAGTTGATCAGGCTGACAAACACTCTGGGCATGTACTTGCGGGTGCACAGCAAACCTTCAACTGAAACAGCACGCTTCAGTACCAACCAACACAGTTGGATTTCTCAAACCACTTAGCGCGCTGTTCAACCTAAAGTATACTCTTTAGATTGCTCGCAAGAGAACGAGGTCAATCGTAGAGTGACAAGTTGACCCAAGTCGTATTCCACGAGAAAGACTTAGCAGGGCTAATTATCTATGTGTTAAACACGTGAAAATAAAAACACCTAAACATTCTAACCAATTTTCAAGTGATCAAGTAATGTATCTAAAACAACGAGAAATAAATTCAAAGTAATAAATCAAACGGAAATTCAAGGATTAAAGATTCTAGGGCGACGGATCATCTTCTCGGGAAATCAATAAACAAGTGAAGATCATGCACAATTAATAAACTCACAAAATTCTCCTAACGTAGGTGCTCAAACCATAGTTTTCACATTCAAGTATGAGTCTACGCTAATTAAATCACATGAATTCATCAATTATTAGACTATACGTTTCCGATTAAGTCTAATTCCAATTCAACCACGGTCAAACAACGAGTTCTTCTCTCGATCTCACACGTTGCAAACACAATCAAGCAGTGATCAATTGCTAAATCGAATATCAAACAATTGAATCGGATAAAGTGCATCAATGCATCACAAGCAAATCAATTAAACCCGATTGAATCTCCAACCGTAGATTATGGAAATTAGTTCATCATGTTGTAGAATTCAAAGTAGGAGAAAAGGTAAATCGTGGAATTAAAACAAAGAATAAAGATAAAGAAATAATTGTGAAATTCAAAGTGCAAATCCGTTCCAATGCGTAAAGAAAGTGAAATAAAATGGTAAACCAAAGTTCTCCTATTGTTCTTGCTTCAAAAAGGGAAAAGGATGGAAGTTCTAAGTGAAAAAAGTGTATTTGAATCTCTAAAAACCGCCATTCTTATGAGAAATCCCGTCAGAAAACTGTCAGGGTCAGCCCGGTTGACTAGTGCGCCGCGGCTCACTTCACATTCTGCCCATTTTCCTTCAAGCAGTCAACCCGGTTGGCTAGTGCGCCGCGGCTTACTGCCTTCTCTTCTCAATCTTCTTCTAATCACCCCCGATTCATTGTGAGCCATGGTTAGCATGTCTTAAACACTCTCTTTTGCGTCGTTGCGAGCTTTCTTCACAATCTTCAAATGCTTAAACATCGACATTCTTCATTTAACACCTAAAGCATCACAATTAACCATTAAGCTCAAATTAACACAAAATCACCACTACTCTACACAACTTTTACAATAAAATATGACTAAACTAATAATAGACAATGTCACAAACACGACGAAACAAATCCCCCCACACTAAGCATTTGCTTGTCCTCAAGCAAAAATCTAGTTCAACGTAGTAGAGTTCGAACTTAAGAGACTTCATTTTCGGTTAACTCAGCATAGACATCATATCCTCTTCAGAATCATGGTCAACCATTTCCCAACATCAATGAAAATCACAATTAACCCGAAGCATGTTACTCGTCTATGAGATAATCAATCGGATCAGACCCAGTCCCCCATAAGAAGTGAGTTACCTAATGCAGCTGTTTTTATCAACAAGTCTCTTTACATTTATTCAACAATAACGAAAAACTAAATGAGGTACATCCCTCTTATTCCCAAACTCTCAACCTTTTTTTTTCTTTGATTTTTGTTGCTTTTTTTATTTTGTTTTTTTTTCTCTTTTTTTTTTCTTTCCTTTTCATTCGTTTTTTTTTTAAAGGCAACTCCTCAAATTCCAACGAGTACAAAATCTCAAGAATGAACTACAACCAAATCAATTCGTACAAGATGGAACACTTCTGAATTAGAGACAAGTATTTAAGCAACTGCAATGATAACACTCCTTCAAATTTCAGTCGGACAAATAACCTCAATCATATTTCATAAACTTGCCCCACAACAACAAGTATAAAAATGACCTCATCTCAGTTAAGTCACAATCAACAATGAATTCCAAAGGTTCAACTCAAATCTAGCCGACTCAACCAAAAACAAACTAACTTAAATCAAGCCTCTACTATGCAAAACTAAATTACTACAGGGATTCACAAATACTCACACATTCCATACAAAACAAAACAAATATCACAACACACGCAAACTCATCAATTCACATGAGAAACAACGACCCCCCCACACTAAAACTGAGCAATGTCCTCAATGCTCAAGTGCAATGAAGTAGTGCAAAGGAGAAAAATGAAACTTCCCTGAAACTCGATGAGCCGGCAACAGTGTGATTCATTGATCAATAGCTTCGTCGACCCTGCATAAAAATCTATCACCAAACAAAGAAACGGATCAAATGCACCTGCAGAAAGAAGGAAAAGAAAATAAAACAAAACACAGAAAATAAAATAACACACAAATACTAAGCCTAAAGCCTTCCCCGGCAACGGTGCCAAAATTTTGTTCAACCTAAAGTATACTCTTTAGATTGCTCGCAAGAGAACGAGGTCAATCGTAGAGTGACAAGTTGACCCAAGTCGTATTCCACGAGAAAGACTTAGTAGGGCTAATTATCTATGTGTTAAACACGTGAAAATAAAACACCTAAACATTCTAATCAATTTTCAAGTGATCAAGTAATGTATCTAAAACAACGAGAAATAAATTCAAGAATAGACCCGTTGGCGGAGATGGTCTTCAAGAATTCATCCGTTGAGAGATTCAAATCTCGGCTGAGTCTTCAATCTTTGAGGTTCCTTGTTTTGGTGAGAAATGTCTTCTCAGATATAAGAGGTAGAGTCCTTCTGAAAAGGTAATCACCAAAAAGGAATGGCTCTGCAGAGAAAGGACGATCCTCAGGATCTCTGCATTTAATGCGGCTGTACTTGCGGATGGAAAGCTTCATTTGTAAGCGTTGGAGGTTCAGTCCGAGGAAGAATGTTGGCTGATACTTAACGTTAGTATCAGTCCGCAATTTCCACGTAGCCACATTTAAGGAATCATTTAAGACTGATCCTTACTTAAGTCAAATTCTAGTATTTCACTTCTGTCGTAGTTCGCAGCTTCAGTTGAGTTCTTCAGTCTTCAGTCTTCGTCTTCTGGTCTTCAATCTTCAGTCTTCATAACACTATAAACTAGAGAATGAACTCAAACAGTCGAGTTCAAGAAGGGTCTAGTCTATTACAAAGAAACCTTAGGAATTTTGGTATCATCAAAACTTAAGGGTGGGAATATTTCACAAAGTTCCCAACAGATATATACATATACATATACATATATATATATATTTCATTTTGTTTGTAGAATAATCGTATCCATGCAACAATTCCACAAAGTGCACTATTAACAATGAAGCCCAAACTTCTGCTAAAATAGAAATTTTATTAAAAAGAAAAAAAGAGGGAAAAAGGACTTAAAAAAACCCTTGAGAGCACAGACTCTAAGAAAGGGCCGAATCTCAAAGGATTCGTCTAAAAGCAAAAATAAAAAACAGCCTAGAAACACCCGCAAAGGACCACGGGTAGTCGAAAACAAAGAAAACGAAGGCTAAGAGAAAAAATTTAAAAAGGCATCCTCGTCTTCATCATCTTCATCATCCAACATATCTCCCCAATTTTTCTTTATTGTAGAGACCACTGCCGACATAGTTCGGGCTGCATCGGAAGAGGAGAGAATCACAAAGTTTTGCAGAATCGCTCCTCTAGACTGAGCATTCTGCACTTTATTCAAGAACTCCACCAGCGACGGAGTGTTAAGAACGGCGCCCTGCAAAACGGCACCAGTAGCACGGCCTGCAGCTTTTTGGAAATCCGAAGACATACCATTATTGATTATGCGCCTGAGTCTATGCTTCAAAGAGGAATCAGGAACCTTCCATTTCTTGGTAGTCCCCTTCGGACGCCCTCGGTCGAGAGTTATCAAAGCCAAATTTGGTCTGCTATAGTGCGCAACCGAGTCCGAAGTCGGGCAAGCCTGATCAATCTTCGAAACAGGAGGCGTTCGGTCAGCCTCAGACTGGTCAGAGACGGCAAGAACAACAAGCGGCTGGACTATTAGAGGTTGGGCTGGTCGGCCTGCCATAGAAGTTATGGCCTTGCCAGAGGAGACCGTCAAAGCAGAAGAATCATGTATAATCTCTATATCCTCTCCATCAGCAAAACTCATCTCCTCACCAACATCAAATTGATCGAGAGTAGCCAAGGCAGAGAAAGAATTGTGAGTATCCATACCCATTTCTGTGTAACTAGAAGCATCAGATGACCCACCAGGGTTCGGTTTGGGAATTTGGGCAGTAGTAGTCGGACCAGAGAATTCTGGAGGAATTCTCAGGCCCCCACTGGGTGAAGAAGAGCGCTTGGACGTTGAGTCGTTGGCTGCCAAAATTAGGACACGAGGACTCTGGTCCCCAGTGCCGATAAGATCCATCACCTCAGTAGTTTTGGGAACCTGAACGACCTCTAGCCTTCTTGTTTTGCTCTTTTCTATTCCTTTTCTTTCTGAGGACATTCTGATCATCATGCACACTAGTTTTTACCTGCGCGATGCGCAGTCAATATTCTTATAATTAGCACAGTAAGAAAGGCATTATAGGATGTACATAATATATAATTTGTTAAGCAACTTGTACGCAGACAGTACTGTTAGGTCCGGAGGGTCTCGAATAGGTGTATGGGGGGGAATACACCTATAGCCTATTTTCGATCTTTACAAGAGATCAAAATGAAACTTCAAACACAAACTCTGACACCTGTTTACTGAAAAGAGTTTTGACCAAAACAGGATTGACGACTGATACTGAATACTCTTCAGTAAGGAGTTATCTATTAAGTCAAAAGAACTTAACTGATGCACGTAAGGCTTCAGTCGAGTTTGATAAACAAAGATGTTATAAATCTTACTGACTATCAGATGATAGATCAGTTAGACTGATAACACACGCAGCAGAAAACTTTTGTTTCGCAATAGCCTGTGAGTTGAGCACGTTGTTAATCTTAAGTTTCTCTTTGCAATTAATCAGTTTTCAGTTTACGAAAGGAAGAGCACAAGTAAGAACGTAAATACTGAAAGTTGTAAATAACACATAGATTTTTACGTGGTTCGGAAAACACTTCCTACATCCACGGTCGGTTGATCAGACCAACAACTTCACTTTGTAAGTGCTTACTGGTGCACTGCAAACCTGAACATGTGCTTATGGGTGCACACAACCGAAACAACCAAAGATCCAATCTTTAGTACCAACACACCTTGTTGGATTTCCCACTCCTAGCACGCACTGGGCACTAGGATCTCACGGAGACAGAATGCCTTTCTGAACTCCTTTACAACACAAACACTCAATTCAGTCGGTTGAAGGGAGGTTTGAAAACTTGCTAACTAAACTTTAAAGAACAAGTTCTTTGCAGTAAGTTTGACCTAGGCTTTGGATAAACAAGGTTTGCCTAAGGTCTAAGAGAATTTATGTAATCAGCAGTGACTGATTTTTGGCTTTGGGATTCTCTTCTTCGATTCAAACTTTGGAGAGTCTGGGCTTTAGTTGAGAAACAATTTTGGCAGAGTTTCAGCTTATGTCGTTGAATCGGTGAAGATTAAAGTGATCCTCGAGCGCTATTTATAGGAGAAGTCTTGAATAGATCCGTTGGCGGAAAAGGTCTTCAAGATTTCTTCCGTTAGAGAGTAATTTGAACTTGGGCTGGGGCTTCAATCTTCGAGGTTCCTTATTTGGTGAGAACGGCTATCTTGAAGAGCAGGAGATGCGACATCTCTGAAAAGGTAATCACCAAAGAGGAGTGACCTCTGCAGAGAAAGGACGATCCTGAGATCTCTGCATTTAATGCGGTTGTACTTCTGGAGTGTGTGGCTTCCTTTGAAGGTTGGAGGTTTAGTCCGAGGATGAATGTTTAACTGATACTTAACTTTAGTATCAGTCTGCTGATTCTACGTGGCACGCATTAAGTAATCAGTCAAAACTGATTCTTCGACTGATATTTCAGTTGGCAACTTCAGTTTTCAGTCTTCAGTCTTCAGAACAACAAGCTAAACTAGAAAAATAACTTTAACACTTGAGTTCGAGCAGTTCTAGTCTATTACAAAAGAAACCTAATGATTTTGGTATCATCAAAACAAGGATTAGGATATTTCATTAAGTTCCCAACAATTTCCCCCTTTTTGATGATGCCAAAACTACACAACAGTTCTAAGCAAGAAAGAGACAGAACTCAAGGCACAAGTTATTAAACAGGGTGAATACTATTCCCCATTAACAAGAGATCCTAAAACTTGTGCTCAGAGAGAATAACGCAACAGTTCAAACAGAACAAGGACAAGACAGAAAAACATTAATCAGAGCCTGGACAAAAAGTCATTGTCTTCAGGTTGAGATGAAAAAGAAGTTCTTTTTCATTTAAAGAAAAACTGATGAAAAATCAGTTTGAATTACAGGAAAGGTAAGGAACAACCAAAGAAGCGAAACAAAACACTAAGGCTTCTGACCATACAAACTGAAGACCACCTTCCTGATATTGTCATAAGCTTCTGAGTTGACGTTTGTAGGCACATTCCAAATGTTGCAGATGCTCTTGACTTCCCTTTTGATAGAATCTCTATTGACGCTGTTTCTGATTCTCGGAGGGCAAACCGTCGTCTTCAGGGAATTTGAGGTCGGAATTCCAGCTTTTCTTTGGGCTGACTGCATTCTCTGAACCATTGCTCTTTCAGGCCAATTCACAAGAAAGTATTTCCATGCTTCATTTTGGAAAACTCTACTCCTGTTGAGATTGGCGAAGACAACCCATTTGGTGTAGCATTCTTTCAGCTTTTCCCACCATTCATTCAATTCAGTTGGTACCCACTGATCTTGTGGCTCAAATTTATCCAAGTAGGATACCAAGAGACCTTCGCTGATATATTGCATCAGTTTTTGTTCTTCTCGAAGCCTTTGTGGGAAGGGTTATTGAGTATCTTCGCCCATAAGGAGAACTTTCTTGGCCTTGGGCTCTGGGTCTCTAGACGATGAGGTTTCTCCTCTTGATCTCTTTCTGTTGAATTCTCTTGAGGCAGAAGGAGCTTGTGCAGAGGGGTTGGTAGTACGTGAGAAGAGAGCTTGAGCTTTGGCAAAATCCTGTGCCAAATCTTCAGGGAGAGAGTTGACTGTCCTTTGAAGATCCTTGATGTCGCGAAGCATCGATTGAATGAGCGATGGGTTGGATGAATCATGAACCATGTTCAGCTCACTTTCAAATTTTGCCAGGCGAGCAAAGATGGGACGGAGTTCTTCTGCGATCATAAGTTTAGCATCTGTAGCAGTCATGAATTCGATGCGGAGTTTTCCAAGGTGATTTTCGAGATCGAGAAGTTGTTGCTTGGATTTTATCTCTGCTTCCAAGACTTGTTGCTGTAGCTCGTTGATGTCCTTTTGAGCTTTTGGAAATCCCTCTTGAACTGGAACCAGGTCATTTTTGAGATTAAGATGATCAATTTCTGCTCACAGAATTATTCTTCGGAGAGCGATGATGCTAGCATCATGATTGATCATGTCATCTTGGGCCTGTGCTTCAACAACAATGAGATACCTTAGGAACTTGGCGCCGTAGATGTCCTGACGTTCTCTCTCATGCTTGAGCGTCTCAATCGCGTATTGTTGATCAGAGATGACATCCAGCAAGGCATCAATTGGATTCTCAGTGCCTTCAGGGATTTTGAACTGAGAATGGACAGGTTCTCTCTTTTTCCATTCAGTGAGATAGCCATCAGTGTCAACATCTGAGTCATATCGAATGACACCTGGTTTGCGAGTGAGTTCGATGACTTCATCTGGTTGCTCAGGAGGAGCAAGAGGTGCCTGTGCTTGCCCTTGAGAGGTTGAAGCTTCATAAGATGATGTAGCAACATCAGTGGCTATGGTTGGAGCAGGAGGGAACACTTCTTCATCTGTGGGAAAGGAAGGAGCAAAAGTGCGTCATTATCTGATGTTGTGGCCCTCGGTTGGAGTGGGCTCATCAGTGGTGAAGATTGGCGGTGAGGAAGGTCGAGGAGTTACTGTGATGTCCTCAAGACGTCCTTCCAGAGAGGAGGGATCAGTATCGTCAACTGATTTCATCTCAGCTGCAGGAGGGGAGCTCGGATTTTTAGCCTTGTCAAAATCACCGGGCTGAATATCCTCAAGGAAAGATGGCATGTCAGTTGATGTTTTTGTCATTGACTGACCGATTGGATCAGTCATTAGCTGATCCGAAGAAGCGAAACAAGTTGCAGAGTCAGCTTGAGGAGCAGACTCAGATGCAGGGGCTTCTTGAAGAGTGACTTCTGGTTCTGAATTTTGATGAGGAGAAGGCGATGGAGCAACAGAATCAAGGACTAGAGTCTCTTCAACGATTCTCGAAGTGGATGTTCCAGTATCTATGTTGAGAATCAGGGTGTTCTTGGAGTAGCGTCGTGATTCAAGATAATCTATGGCGAACTTGTCAAAGCCATAGATCACATCCCACACTCTGGTGAATTGGAAGATGCTGATCAGAGAGGCTTCTTCAAATTCAAATGAATGTTCAGTTTCAATGCTTTGAAGATCATTGACCTGAGGGCAGGGAGTCATCTTCAGGAAGGTGTAGGTAAGAAGTCTGTGAAGATTCTGGTAGACTTCTAGAGAGGTATCAAAATCACTAAGAATATGCAGTAAGTGATTTGTTGCATCTTGTCTGGCTTCAGACTGCATTGCTGTGACTGCTTGGATTCTTGCTGATGAACCAGTGGGAGTAGGTTCAGAAGGAGTCTGCAGTACAGCCTTTCCTTTGGATTTGGAAGAGATTGGAGTTCTGGAAACAGCTTTGGGCTTTGGTTTGGGGATATTTTTGGATGTAGTTTTCGGAAGAGAGGAGCGAGGATGATGAGGTACGTTTGAGGTATGGGGAATGGGATGCTCAGAAGTGGGGGGTTCAGGGAGTTATGATTCATTGGACTCAGGAGAGGAGAGAACAATTACCTTTGTCTTCTTGAAAGGCTTAGGTCCACCTTTCACAATCTTGAGAAGTCGAAAGCTGTCAGTAAATGACAGCATCTCCGGCCAGAAAACTACAGGGAATTTCTTCGTCCCTTGTATGATGATTTGGGAAACCCTATTTCCCTGTCTGAGCAAGTTTGCAGGCTTGGAGTTGCGAGGCTCGTTGAAGAGGAGATTGAGATAAGCCTCTTCCCAGTTGAAGGGTCCTTCCTTGAAGAGAGCGGCCAGAATATTCTTCTGGGGCTGAGAAGCCTTGTCCGGAGTTCCTGTTGCGCCTATCCAGCACTTTTGAATGATTTTGCCTAACAGAGAGTATTCAGGCTTGAGTAGAGATAGAACGAGAGTTCCTTCAGTTGACTCGTCTGCTTTCTTCAAGGCAGATTTGAGAGTGGCATTTGCTTCTTCATCTGAAAGAGATAAGAGTGACGGACCACTGTTCGGAAGATTGAACAGATCTCTGACAATGTTTGTAACATTTAGATTTTCTTCTTGTTTGTCAGAGAGGTCTGATGCAGTGTAGACTGTAATTTTGGAGAGGAGCTCGCCAGAATCATCGAAACGCAGATTCTGATAGAATTGTTTGACAGCATCAGTGAGAAGGTAATTTGCTTCCCTGGTCACGAACTTCATCCATTGATGTCGAGTCAGAACTTCTTCTACTTCAAGGTGCTCCGGCTTCTTCTGAAAAGATGGAGTATCAAGAGACTGTTCGTATCTGATTCTTTTGGTGGTGTAGTCGATTTCCTTGGTGTCAAACTTCTTTCCATCGGATTTGGTCATTTTTGTGAATCTGCAGAAAAAGAGTTTTGGGACTGGAAAAATCTCATAGTTGATGGCTGTGGAGGGTGGTTAGTTGGAATGCGAGAGAGAAAGAGTAGGATGTGAGACGTGGTTTGTGGTGACAGAGTGCAAATGTGAGACGTGGTGACAAAGTGTGATCGTGGAAGATGAGCAGTTACTAAGGGCAATTGAAAAGACATCGGCGGTTTGAAGTCCGCGCGCCAAATCGTATTTAATGATTTTTGAAATCCGTAATAAATGCCCGTCAGAGAAATACCTTAAAATAAGAGATTTTAAATGATGAAGAATATTTGACGTAATCTCTTACTCAGGAAAAAAGGCGGAGAACCAATCATGCGATGATCAGAAAAAGATAAGTTCAAATAAGGTATTTTGAATTAATCTCGTTCATCAAGAAAACATGGTCACCAGTTAACAGCAAAAAGTCATCTCAACTCTTATCAGTTAATGTTAAGAGCATTTCAGTCAAGTTCTCAACAATCAGTCAGGAAGCATATCATTAGCTGATTTGAACTGAACAACGTTCCCCCTTAGTTTGACAACCAGTAATCAACAGAAAAGTTGACTGAAGTGGATAAAATGGGAGAAACAAACATAAGCAAGGATAAACTAGTTCCAATGCATCAACAGTAAAAAATTGCAAAACAAAACTAAACAAAAGGAGGTTGTCAAAACAGCTCTAGAACATCATTTACAAGTATGAAGTTAAAGACAATTGACATTCTTAACCTTCTTTTATCTTTAGTTGATGCGTAGTTTCTTTCTTGATTTCTTCTGTGGACTTTCAGTTGTCTCTGCAGTTTTTTTCCCTTTTCCTTCTTGTCCTCTTCTTGCTTCTTGATGTCGTGAGATTCAGGCACGACGTTGTCTTTGGTCTGAATTCCCAATTGCTGTTGAAGATCTATGACAATAGATTCAAGGAGGACAAGTTTGACTTTGAGATCGTAGGTCTCATTTTCTTGTATGAGCAGCCTTTCATCTAGCATTTGAATTTTTTCATCAGAGAGAGGCCTTGCTGATTTCGGAACTTCATCAGTTGAGTCTTCATTCACTGTATCGGAAGGAAGAGTTTGACGAGTTGGAAACTCAGGATGAGTTTCATCATCATTGTTGTGATCTTCCTTGAGAAGACCTTTTGACACCAGGTACTGTCTAAAGTTGGGAGACCAATCATGGATTGCATCCCAGAGATTTGTGACTTTGAATTTATCAAAGACACTGTCTTCGAGAGCGTCCATTTCAGCGTTTGAAAGAACTTCGTCAATTCCATGAAATCTGGATCTGGGCATCGTCTTAACGAAGATGAAGAAGAAGTATCTGACGAGGTCTTGAAATTCTTCAGCATGTTCGGTTGCCATGATTGAAGAAAAAGTGGTAGAGACACAGTGTTGAGAAAAAATTGTTAGATAGTTCTTGAGAAGAGCGAGCGGAGTCACTGAGGATGAAGATGCAGCATTGAGATCAGCAAGTTCTGCAAACTTGACCTTTTTGTTGAAGCCTTCAAGGCAGAATTGGAAGAATCCGGTGAGAGGAGGATGAAGCTCTTCTGTTGGACTACCTTCTTTGTTAGCCGCTTGTGACCTGTTTGGCTGTTGTTCTTCTTGACGTTGTGGAGGAACAACAGAGGATGACGGTGTTTGATGAGAAGTTTTGTCATTCGGAATTGGTACTTCCTCTAACGTCTTCTGTGCAGCTTCTTCAGAGTGTTCATTGAATTGTTGCTGATGAGAGTCAAGAAAGATCTTGACTGGAGTTGAAGAACTGTCGAGGTTCCTTTTGACTGAGCCTCGAGTTCTGTAGTGAGCCTATGTAGTTGAAACAGGGGTTTCACTAATCACACAGGGAATCCCTCTGGTTGAGCTCTTTTGCCCTTGAAAGAGATGAATTGTTGAAGACACTTTGGCGGTGTTCTTCCAGAAGCATTGAATTCTTTTCGTGCTATGAATGATCAATGATGACACTCTTGTCCCTTGACGTAAATGTCTGGAGGAATGAGTTTCTCTATTTTCTTCAGCAAGAATTTGAAGATATGCCCTTTTCCAGTTGAATGGGCCTTCTTGAAGTAGTGTGATCAGTACAAGTTTGTGCGGTCTTGACAGATGATCAGGTGATCCAAGATTGCCAAACCAGCATTTCTTGATAATTTTGGACAATGGGTCTAAGATGGGGATGCAGTCTTGACATGCTCTAGACGTTCTTGATGTTCAAGTAGGAGGAGGCATCATCCATCAGGGCTTGTCTCATGAGGTTGGTGGCTTCTTTATCTGAGAAGAATGGAGCAGGTCCTTCAGCAGGAAGATTGAACAGTTCTCTTGCTGCTTGAGAGATGTTGATAGTAAACTTTATTGACTCCGAAAAATCTTCGTTGGTGAAGATGTTGATGTCTGTTGTGTAGTCACCAGTCGACTCATCAATCTGAATGGTGTCATAGAACATTTTGATGATCTGTTCGTCGAGAAGGAATTCTGGTGCATTGTGAAAAAACTTTGTCCATCCATGTCAGCTCAAGATCTCATTAATCTTGTCGTATTCAGAAAGTTTTTAGAGAGCCTCAGTTGTGACGAAGGGTTCGAAACAAACAACTTGTTGAGAGGCGGATTTCAAAGATCTTGCCATGAGTGGAGTTTGAGAAGAAGGGTTTATGCAAAAATCTTGAAATTTTCTCACAGAGATTGAACTGTGGATTTCACGGTGAGTCGAGAGAAAAGAAGACACTTTTTAATTTGAAGCGAATGAGCTCTCAGAGATTGAGTAAATCTTTTTACAGAAGATGAAATGATTTTGAAGAGAATGTGGAAGATCGTGCACAAGGCGGTTTCAATGATCTTTTGAAATCCGTGCAAATAGAGACGTGACACGTGTGGTGTTGGATTTGTATACTGAAAGCAAGAACGTTTTATGCTTGTATACAATGTTTCCTAAGTTCACTATCCAATCTCCTATCTGATTGTGTTCATGATTGCATATATATGTTCTCTATCTCTATACAAGTAGATTATATGGTGTGTTGTAGATCACAGAAGACCATATAATTGGATTAACCTTAAGAGATATAATATGATCACAGCCGAGATGACTTTAGGACGAGTCATCGATTTAGGCTGCGGTATAGATGGAAGTAGTTTATCTTGACTACTTGTCTATACTGGTACGTCATAACGTATTGATAGGACCACAGTGAGATGTATTCTTCTGTCTAACTTAAGTGAAGAATCAAGATCTCGGTGACTTAATAAAATCTTAATACTAATAAGATTTCGAATATATATGTTAATTCGTGTATCACTTTGATTTACTATGAGTGAGAGTTATATAGTAACTTGAGTACTCTGTATCTTGGGTGATAGTGGTTAATATATGATATTTGATTATCTGTATTAGTACTCGTATCCGATATAGGATAATGACATCCCCTTAAGGAGCTCAATAATATTTATTGCGCTAAACCCTGCAGGTTGATTAAGTTTAGGCGCAATAATAAGGTTTGAGTGGTACTGCTTAAGGATTACAAAGAGATTAATTAATTTAAGCTGTCAGAGCTCTAATTAATTAATGGATGTCGGATATTTTAAATACGGGGATTTAATAAGTCTAAATACAAGCCCCGACTCATCACCGGCAATAAAGGGGTAAGTTAATATTGGTTCTCGAGTGGAATGAACTGATATTTATAAATTAATTATGGTCTGGGCTGACCATAGATAATTAATTTATTTGAGGCCCATCTTTATTCCTTGTATCTGGTCCCTGGACTGGCCCAAAGTCTCCTAGCCGAAGATGGAGAAGAAAAACGCCTAGCACAGAGATCAGGCGCCTCACACGTATTTATTTTATTATAAATACAGCTGTCAGCTCTCAGGAAAACATACAGATAAAATTAGGGTTTTTGAGAGCAGTGAGTAGCGCCGATCGTGCATAGCACTTTTCTCTCCTGGGACTTTCATAGAACGTTGTCCATCCAACGGTGAAAGCTGAGCGGGATACAGTTCAGAAGATCAGAGCTGGAGTCAGATTTTTCGCAGGAAATCAAGTTCTGGCAGTTTCAGGAGAACGACCATAACTTCCTCCACAGAACTCCGATTCAGGTGAAACAGGCAGCCACGGAAATCTCTCTCGAAGACGAAGAAGTCGTATTTCTGGGCAGAATACGATTTGAGGACGTTTGAGGCTTCAAACGAAGGCTTGAAGCTGACTGGTCTGTTCAGTTGCGAGTTTGACGAATTCTTCTGAATTCTTCAGGTATTTCGGAACTCCAACGTGCAGCACTTAAATTCATAGGAGCATGTTAGGATTAATCGTTGTATGATAAATTAATAATAATCCAAGAAACGATCATCGGGCAAACGGAGCATTAATTCAGTTTAATATTCCTTCATGTGGATCAATCCGTTTGTTAGTAAAAAGGGCGGGATCGTGCGAACGTGTGACAAACATATTTAGACAAAAATTCTAAGAGCATCAACAACCCTTGCACCCATAGTGGGTGCAATAGCCATGGTCCCACTTCTATTGCACCCACTCCAACAATGGTATTGCACCCACTTGGGTGCAATGGATTTTATTTTATTTTTGATATAGTTTTATTCTAGTTTTCATTTTAAATTTACAATAATTTATAAATTAAAATTTCATTGAATTCAAATTCAAATCCTACATTGATTGAAATAAAGTTGCAATACAAGAAATTAAAATCTTAAATTACTTAAATTAAAACAAACATAAAATAAAAAATCCTAAAAATCTAGCGGATGTTGTTTCGTTGCTTGATCTCCGCCACCTTGCACATGTGAAACGCCAATTCGTCGGGATTCATTTGAGAGGTGTCCCGGCTCATCAACATGCTATCGGCGAGGTCACGTTGAACTTGGGAGAACGTTTCCATTGCAGTCACCATATTCGCCATGTACCCGAGAGCTTTTTGGTTATCCTCCGACGTCTCTTCGGCCTTTTTCTTGCCTTTCCGTTTGTCTCTCTTGGCCGCCTTTTGCCCTTGGGGCCTGGTGGAGATACTCACATCGCTAGAAGTCGTTGTGGGAAGACCGTCGGAGCCCTTTGATCGTTTGTCCGAATGGACATCAGAGTGGACATCCTCGCCGAGACTTGCAAATTTCTTGGACTCGCGCAAGATCTTCCATGCATGCGGATACCGGAACGGAACACGGTACTCGGCTAGCCACATTGTCTCTGCTTGCTCCACGATTTGACCATCACTCATGCCTGATTTCCATTGATCGTGACATTTTTTGTGCATGGCCTCAAACCTGTTCGAATCCTTCGCCACCCGTTGAAAGTGAGATTTGATTTGCGTGACGTCGCGTGAAATAGATCCTCGGGGCTTTTCAGCGTTGTATTGGGTGCAGAGGGAGCCCCAAAACTTCGCCCCTTTTTGGTCGACACCCACCACAGAGTCGTGGGTGTGCTCGTAATACAAACGGCAAATTAGCACCGTTTCTGGCGGATAATAGTTGCTACGTTTGGCCGCCGGCATAGAAGCAATCTCCTCCACGTCGGGCTCAGGGTCGGCAACGGCGGAAAAGCGGGGGTTCAAATTGGTGGCCGCCGCTTGAAAGGCATTCGATTCTTGCGTGAACGGCGAGAATCCTTGCCTGGAAGCATTTGATTCGCCGGGGGATGGATTTTGAGGGTGTTCACGCCAATAGTTGCTCCAATCACCTTCCATTGCTATTTGTTGAAATAATATAAGTAGAAGATGAAGAAGAAAATGAGGAGAATGATGAATGTTTGAGGTATTTGTTGATATATATATAGAGGTGCTATAAGAATTAAAAAAAAAAAAGCCAACGGATACAAAAAAAACGGATAGAAAAAAACGGCTACTGCCGATTTTAATTTTTTTTTTCAATTTTCCTTTTTTTTTGGTTTGAAAAGGGGCGCGTGTAAACACGCCCCCTCCTTCGCTCCCACAGCAGCCTGGTGCGTTCCATCGCCCCACTCCCTTCACACCCGGGTGCAGCAACGCCGCTGGGTGCGATAGGCCGGGTTCGATCCGGCCTTCGCACCTAGCGTTGGTGATGCTTTAAGTACCATTAAACAAGAAGGAAAAGATATTATCATGACAAATCAGCCTTTTAATAGTTTTCAGTGGAGAGTCATAGATGAAAAATAGTCATTAACGCTTATGAGCTCATTAAGAGAAACTTACACATCAACGAGTTTTGAATTGGACGTTAAGTGCAGTGGAAGCTCCCCCTTAATAGATGACTGATTCTTCTTTGGGCACTCCGGTTTGACTGTTATTGCACCTGCTTCACTTGTTTCATCTTTCTTCTGGTCAGCAAAATTGCTTCATGGATCACTCTTTCAAAAATTTCCAATTTTTTCTTGAAGTTCATTTCTGTTTCTTCAAGATGAGTTAGGAGTTCTTGCTTTTGGGACTGTAGAAGTTTCAGCTTGTTGATCAGTCTGCGCTCTTGAACGTTTCTGTTATCAACTTCGTCTTCGTCTGAGATATAGCGCATGACGTTCCTTTGAGCATCTTGCACAAGGAGAATTTCTTTGATGATTTGCCTGTGCTCCCTAAGGAGATTTTCAAATCTCATTCTTAGGTCTTGATACTCTTGACGAACTTGATCATATTTGCAAGTTTCTCCTGGAGGTGAGTGGGTTGGACTCTGACTTTCTTCTGGAAAGATGAGTCTGTCGTTGAGGTCAAAATCCAGTGGCCCAATTTCGAGCTCGTTGACTCCTCGAAAGAATGTTTTGATATAGTCGCTGGAGGAGTCTTTCTTGATCCTGTTCATGAGGAAGAGAAAAGGAAACACACAGGAACAAAGAAAAGAACACATAACATGCAACCTCAATAAAAATCTTGAGAAAATTTTGACCAGGGAAAATAACCCTCTCAAGGATCTAGTTCAGTTAAAACCTAATTAAAACAGAATTGTTCTTGCGAACAACCTGCTCTGATACCAATTCTTAGGTCTGGAGGGTCTCGAATAGGTGTATTGGGGGGGGGGGGAATACACCTATAGGCTATTTTCGATCTTTACAAGAGATCAAAACGAAACTTCAAACACAAACTCTGATACCTGTTTACTACAAAGAGTTTTGACCAAAACAAGGTTGACGACTGATACTGAATACTCTTCAGTAAGGAGTTATCAGTTAAGTCAAAAGAACTTAACTGATGCACGCAAGGCTTCAGTCGAGTTTGATAAACAAAGATGTTATAAATCTTGCTGACTATCAGAGGATAGATCAGTCAGACTGATAACACACACAGCGAAAAACTTTTGTTTCGCAATAGCCTGTGAGTTGAGCACGTTGTTAGTCTTAAGTTTCTCTTTGCAATTAATCAATTTTCAGTTTATGAAAGGAAGAGCACAGGTAAGAACGTAAATACTGAAAGCTGTAAATAACACAGAGATTTTTACGTGGTTCAGAAAATACTTCCTACATCCACGGTCGGTTGATCAGACCAACAACTTCACTCTGCAAGTGCTTACTGGTGCACTGCAAACCTGGACATGTGCTTACGGGTGCACACAACCGAAACAACCGAAGATCCAATCTTCAGTACCAACACACCTTGTTGGATTTCTCACTCCTAGCACGCACTGGGCACTAGGATCTCGCAGAGATAGAACGCCTTTCTGAACTCCTTCACAACACAAACACTCGATTCAGTCGGTTGAAGGGAGGTTTGAAAACTTGCCAACTAAACTTCAAAGAACAAGTTCTTTGCAGTTAGTTTGACCTAGGCTTTGGATAAACAAGGTTTGCCTAAGGTCTAAGAGAATTTATGTAATCAACAGTGTGTTGGATTTGTATACTGAAAGCAAGAACGTTTTATGCTTGTATACAATGTTTCCTAAGTTCACTATCTAATCTCCTATCTGATTGTGTTCATGATTGCATATGTATGTTCTTTATCTCTATATAAGTAGATTATATGGTGTGTTGTAGATCACAGAAGACCATATAATTGGAATAACCTTAAGAGATATAATATGATCACAGCCGAAATAACTCTAGGACAAGTTATTGGTTTAGGCTGCAGTATAGATGGAAGTAGTTTGTCTTGACTACTTGTCTATACTGGTACGTCATTACGTATTGATAGGACCACAGTTTGAGATGTATTCTTCTATCTGACTTAAGTGAAGAATCAAGATCTCGGTGACTTATAAATCTTAATACTAATAAGTATTCAGATATATATGTTAACTCGTATATCACTTTGACTTACTATGGGTGAAGGTTATATACTAACTCGAGTACTCTGTATCTTGGGTGATAGCGGTTGATATATCATATTTGATTATCTGTATTAGTACCCGTATCCGATATAGGATAATGACATCCCCTTAAGGAGTTCAATAAGGTTTATTACGCTAAACCCTGCAGGTTGATTAAGTTCAGGCGTAATAATAAAGTTTGAGTGGTACTGCTTAAGGAATTATAAAGAGATTAATTAATTTAAGCTGTCAGAGCTCTAATTAATTAATGGATGTCGGATATTTTAAATACGGAGATTTAATAAGTCTAAATACAAGCCCCCGACTCATCACCGGCAATAAAGGGGTAAGTCAGTATCGGTTCTCTAGTGGAATGAACTGATATTTATAAATTAATTATGGTCTGGGCTGACCATAGATAAATTAATTTATTTGAGGCCCATCTTTATTCCTTGTATCTGGTCCCTGGACTGGCCCAAAGTCTCCTAGCCCTAGAAGGAGAGAAGGAACGCCTCCTACATTATTTCTGGCGCCTCCTACGTATTTAATTCTATTAAATACAGCTGTCAGCTCTCAGGAAAACACACTGATAAAAATTAGGGTTTTGAGAGCAGAGGGAGGCGCAGGAAACGTGTGTGGCCATTCTGTCTTGGGAATTTCCATAGCTCGTTGTCCATCCAACGTTGGGAATTGAGCGGGATACAGTCGAGAAGATCAGAGCTGGAGTCAGATTTTCGCAGGAAACCAAGTTCTGGCAGTCTCCGTAAAACGGTCATAACTTCCTCTACAGAAGTCCGATTGAGGTGAAACAGGCGGCCGCGGAAAGCTCTTTCGAAGACGAAGAAGTCGTATTTCTGCACAAAATACGATTGGAGGTCGTTTGAGGGGTCAAACGGAGCGTTGAAGTTGGCTGACCTGTTCAGCGACAGATTGACGAATTCTTAGGAATTCTTCAGGTATTTTCTAACACCTGTGTGTAGCTGTTAAATTTATAGGAGCATGTTAGGAATTAATCGTTGTATGATAAATTAATAATAACCAAGAAACGATCATCGGGCAAAGTGGAACGTTAATTCAATTTAATATTCCTTGACAGTGACTGATTTTTGGCTTTGGGATTCTATTCTTCGATTCAAACTTTGGAGAGTCTGGGCTTTAGCTAAGAAACAATTTTGGTAGAGTTTAAGCTTATATCGTTGAATCAATGAAGATTGAAGTGATCATCGAGCGCTATTTATAGGAGAAGTCTTGAATAGATCCGTTGGTAGAGAAGGTCTTCATGATTTCTTCCGTTAGAGAGTAATTTGAACTTGCGCTGAGGCTTCAATCTTCGAGGTTCCTTGTTTGGTGAGAACGACTATCTTGAAAAGCAGGAGATGCGACATCTCCGAAAAGGTAATCACCAAAGAGGAGTGACCTCTGCAGAGAAAGGACGATCGTGAGATCTCTACATTTAATGCGACTGTACTTCTGGAGTGCGTGGCTTCCTTTGAGCGTTGGAGGTTCAGTCTGAGGAAGAATGTTTAACTGATACTTGACTTTAGTATCATTCCGCTGATTCCACGTGATACGCATTAAGTAATCAGTCAAAACTTATTCTTCGACTGATGCTTCAGTCGGCAACTTCAGGCTTCAGTCTTCAGAACATCAAGCTAAACTAGAAAAAGAACTCTAACACTTGAGTTCGAGCAGTTCTAGTCTATTACAAAAGAAACCTAATGATTTTGGATCATCAAAACAAGGATTATGATATTTCATTAAGTTCCCAACAAGTACCTATATACCACATGACTAAAAACGGGTTCTTTCAAGAACAAACCAACACGTTTGAAGGATTGACCTTGACTTTTGTTAATGGTTGAGCATAAGAGACAATGGGCGGAAATTGTAGCCGTTGAAACTTGAATGGCAACTTGGGATCTGATGGAGTAAGTGACATTCTTGGAATCAACACTTCGCAACCTGCATTCTGACCGATCATAACTTTGCCTGTAATACAGGACTGTCAAATCTTGTAATATAACCAGTCTAGTTCCATTGCATAAACCGTTAGCACGATCAAGATTCCTAAGAAGCATTACTGGTGTTCCAATTTTAAAAATAACTCATAATTATGAATACCAGAACATCTAATACTATTTAAGAATTATTGAATATCTTATAATATAGAATCATTTTATTTTAATATGCATGGTGTATCTAAGCTCAAGTATGATTCAGATTCACTTTCATTCAACAAAATCATATGTTGGTTAATAAACCTTACAACATCTAAAGTTGGTGCCAAAATTGCACGTTCTTGTAAATAACATGCGGTGTCGATGGCTTTATTGTCCGATGAATAAATGTAATCAACAATGGTAGCAATAGGATCTTCGTAGCAAAATGTCATATGAAATATCAATGGTTGCTTCTCCATCATTAGGACTGATAACACTCATGTTTCCATTGTTTTTACTGTTCATATGATGTTAATTTTATAGGAAATTGAGTGTTGGATGATTGTTTTGTGCTTAATTTGCTTTATCTTTTGAAACATGATTCTTACTCAAACTTTGAAGGAAATTTCAGGTTTATTGAGTTCGAATTTGGAAAACTTATCTGAGATAGAATTTGTATATCGTCTCGATACGAGTTCGTGAGCGCAAACGGATCATAAATCGGAGTTCGGACGAGAAAGTTATGATCAAAACAAGAAAGTCGGCGCATCAGCAAAACAGCGGCGACCCCGCGGCGACCGGGCGGTGACCGCCGCCTGAAGAAGGAAATTTGTGAAGGAGCCGGCGACCGGGCAGCCCGCCGAGTTTTTGGCGCCAGCGGTGTCCGCGCAGTGAGCGCCGTCCGATCGCCGCCAGACCGCCGCGCCTCCGTGTTTTTGCGTTTTTTATGCATTTTTCAAGTCCTTTTCGAGCTCAAACTCTGTATTTTACCCTGATACTATAAATAGGTCTTCTTTTGACCTATTTTGGGGTTCCTTTTTCAGTTCCTAGCTTTTATTTTTCAGTTTCATAGCTTTAGAATTTATTGCTTTCCAGTTTTTATTGCTGGGATTGGATTTCCACAAGATTGAATATTCAAGCTGCTACAATTGTTCTTATTCAGTTTTTATATAATTCAGTTCTTCCAATTGCTGTTCTTTTAATTATATTTATGTTTTATTTTATTATGTCTGGCTAGTTTCGTTTAGCTGATTCTAGGGTTTGTAAATAGTTGATTGAATTTATGTGATTGATTTGTTAATACCTTTGTGTCTTCCAGTTTATGATTCATAATTTCTGGTGCTTAATTTCTTGTGAATTATCTGGCCAATAATTTGCATGTTTAGCTATTCGGTTTGAGACCTAGCGGAGATAACTGTTTAGCGGATTCAGGAATGTATGATATGATTTTAACCTTGAGACCTAGCGGAGATCAATGGATCATAGGGAGCTATTTTTTTTTTATCGGAAAAAGAACGATTATATAAATGAGAGAGAGCGTCAGCACCAGAGGTACCAACAGCTCGAGAGAAAAGAAAGCGACAAGAAGCAGAGTACAGACACCACCTCCGCTCGCCCCATGGGGGTCTCAAGACAACGCCCCCCGGCCCCTCTCAAACGAGAGGCGACAGCATCGAAACAGGAAACCCTTTTCTTACACAAGACAATTAGAAAAGTCATCAGTACACCAAGACGACAAAGGGATCTCTCTATCGAGAAGATTGAGAGAAGAATTCCAGCACCTCATCCTAACCTTGATCTCGAGGGTCGTGGACTTCACGTCTCTTTGTTTCCCTTCGAACCTCCTATCGTTGCGTTCCTTCCAAAGTTGCCAAATGGTACAAACCCACAAGGCTGGCATGAAATTTCGGCACTTCTTTCTCGGTCCCAGATTAGTGAAGGACAGGAAATTTAGTTAGACAGGAAACCCATAGGGAGCTATTCTTAGGAGCTATTGGGAGTTAGTAGATTTTCTTGAGACCTAATGGAGATAGATAATTTACTAATCTACGATCGTTGCTGCTCTAGCGAGAGTGATTGATTAATTAAGTGATCTCTCATCATAACTGGATTAAACTGGTACATAGGATTAATAGATTTATTGCGTAGATTTAGTTAATGAATTTACTACCCTAGGATCAGTTGTCTTTAATATTTGATTTTTCTACGTGCTTTGAATTATTGCTATTTGCGTTTTAGTTTAAGTCAATCAATCTCTATTTTCGTTTGCTTGTCTATTGTTATAGTCTGTTTAGGAGATAGCTAGAGTGATTTCGATTTTTCAGTCCCTGTGGATACGATACTCGATTACTTATTGCTTGCTACAATTACCTGTGTTAGTTGCAGTCATTCTTGTTGCTAAGAAATTAGTGATCAAGGACCTCCAATTGTCTTATCTCCAATACTTGCAATCCACTTAGAAAAAAGGTCCAATTGAATTGATTCATCTTATGAGCATGTATTATGAAGTCTCATGTTTTTGGTTAGCCTTAATATTGTGCAACTTTTCCAGAGATAAGATACATTGATTGTAGCATTCACAACATCTTGTCTGCTGCCTTTGGAAATGACTGGTAAAATTTGTGAAAATCGCTGCCAAAGACTATTATTTTACTGCTAAAGGGAAGTTTGGAGCTCAATGGATTGCAAAAGCTCATAAGATCTCGTAATCTTTGCTTTTATAAGTAACTTAGCAAGTGGACTTCCATGTTTATGTTGCATGTGGAATCTTTATTTGCATTAATTACAATTTTACAACGTGAATGTGCGGTCCTTCCACCAAGCAATAGAAGTAATGCTATTCCACTCGAAGTAACATTTATAACTATTACCCCTTTTGACTGCAAAGCAGCTGACAATCCCTTCCAAACAAAAGCTTTTTCAATTGTTCCATAACTGTTTTGTTACTTCATAAACTTTGAGTTACTTGCATGATCGAGAGATGTGTGTTGATTGTAAAATTTTGAATTGACTTTGTGAATGTTTGGATGGAAATTAGCATTGTTGAAACCAATCTCTTCCTAGGATTCATACGGATTTTGCTTGAGGACAAGCAAAAGGCTAAGTGTGGGGGGGTTTGATTTATGCTTAATTGTTCTAAATTTTGGGGTTTGCATGTGTGTATTTTAAGATAAATCTTCTGGAAATTGGTGCATTTTATGGTTTGTTTTATGCTTTGCAGGAGATTTAGGTTTTATAGATGGAAGAGTGCAATTTTGGAGATTTTAGATGAAAATGGCGTTTTTAGGAATACTCTGCCGTGCAGAGCTGAAAAGCCCGCGCCAGAGCCGAAAATCCCGCTGCAGAGCAGAGCATAGAAGCTCGTCAGAGCAGAGCTGCGAGGATAGCTCTGTAGCAGAGCAGAGCCAAGTTGCAGAGTCAGAGCTGAAGTCTCCAGAGCTGAACTTCCCTATCAGAGCTAAAATCTCCAGAGCAGAACAAACTTGTCAGAGTAGAGCTAAACTCGGAAGAGCAGAGCTAAATCGACAGAGCTGACTTACGCGCCAGAACTAAAGATCGACAGAGTCAACATATGCAGAGTCAACTTTATAGAGCTGAATTTTCTACTCTGCACTTCTCGCCAGAATTAAAATGGCTGTGTTAGGGGAGTCGGTGTCCTTCTCTGTGCATGATAGTCGTACACTGCCGTCTGCAAGTTTTATCAATGAATGCTCATTTATAGATCCTATTGATGGCTTGGTTGAGACGGTATTTGTGCAGGAGCAGGAGTGTGTGGACATTTTTTCAGGATCGACCGATATGGAGGAGCTAGCTCGGGAAGCTGACGAGTTCAGCTCTGCCGAATTCAGCTCTGCACTCGCCAGCTCTGAACAGACCAGCTTTGCATTGCCTAGCTCTGCACTGCTCAGCTCTGAAAAGGCGTGCCTAGATTAATTTTAAGATTAATTTATAAGTTCAAGTTTAAATTCACGTTTAAGTTTATTGTTTTTAAATCAATTCTTTACTGTTTTTCCTACGATACAATTAGAAGCCCTTAAAAATCTTCCTTGAGAGATGACACCGGGTCAATGACTCAACTAGAAACACCTCTAGTTTGACTTGCAATAGAACAAGGACATCCTAGCGATGGTAAGTTAACCCAATGTCGTCTCTCAAGGAAGATCTTTAAGGGCAATTAATTATGTCACAAGAAAGCTATAAACTAAGGATTGAAAGCTGTAAAATTATCTAAAGCTGGGAAATAAACTTAACTAGAAACTTAAACTAAAGAATTATCTAGGCATGAAAAAGAATTATTAACTAATGCTTGTAATTTAAACTTAAATAAATCTTAATCTTAAAATTATCTAGGCGTGAAACTATTAAACCCTAGGCAAGAATTAAACCAACTTAAAGTAAAGAATTAACTAGACAAATTGAATTTAAATAACTTTAATTAAAACTTCTAATCTAATCTAACTAGGCAGAAACCAAAGTGCATAATTTAAAGAAAGCATCATAAAAACGCATAAGTAAATTTGCAGAATTTAAAGAAAGCATAAGTAAAAGCAAATAAATAAACTTGATTAAAGAAATACCGTAAATCGTCTCGAGAAGTAATCTGTCACGTAATTACAACTCTAAACGGGAACTAATCTAAAACATGAATTAAAAGAATTATACTAAACTAACTAGAACAGAAATCGAAACTAACACTAGAAAAGCAATAAACCTAAGCTTTAGCTAACTTGGCGAAAACTAAAGATTAGGGCAAAAGGATTTATCTAACTACACGCCTGGAGGCAAAAGTATTTTACAATGAAAACTAAACCCTATTTATAGACCTCAAATTAATCTAGATCACCATAGAAGTTGCCATGCAAAGTAGAACTCTAAAGGCAATAAAATCGTGCAAGATAAGGCAACTCCAGCTGGATGCGCGCTCTGGAAAAATGCAGAGCTGAAAAGTCAGCTCTGGTGAGTAGGGCAGAGCTGAACGGTCAGCTCTGGCATCGCGCGTTCTGAAAAGTACAGAGCTGAAGGGTCAGCTCTGTCATAGTTGACTCTGGCAGTTTGACTCTGGCATTTTACTCTGGCGTTTTTCTCTGGCATTTTACTCTGGCGTTTGACTCTGTAAAGTACAGAGCTGAAAAGTCAGCTCTGGTGGTTGACTCTGGCACTTAGCTCTGCTCTGCTCTGGAGATGTCTGCTCTGCTCTGGTACAGAGCTATCTTCGCAGCTCTGGCGCGGGCTTTTAACTCTGGTTAGCTTTGGCTTTTCAAGTCAGCTCAGCTCTGGCGACAGAGCTATGCTAAAAATGCCATTTTTAGCCCAAAAATCTCCAAAATGGCATTCTTCCATCTATAAAACCTAAATCTCCTGCAAAGCATCAAACAAACCATAAAACGCACCAATTTCCAGAAGATTAACTTAAAATATGCACATTTAAACCCCTAAAAGTAGAACAATTAAGCATAAATCAACCCCCCACACTTAGCCTTTTGCTTGTCCTCAAGCAAAATCCATATGAATCCTAGGAAGAGATTGATTTCAACAATGTTAATTTCCATCCAAACATTCATAAAGTCAATTCAAAATTTTACCAACAACACATATCTCTCGATCATGCAAGTAACTCAAAATTTAAGAAGCAACAAAAGAGTAATGTAAGCAATTCGATCAGACCCAATTCTCCGCTAGAAGTGAATTCCCTAATGTGATCGCCTTTATAATCGATATCACCAATTTCACACTTTGTGTGTTTAAAGTTTCGACAATTGAGCCATAGTTCGTGAAATAAAAACCATTTGAATGTAATCCAAAGTCTTTTCACGTGGTTTCCCATGCTCATAGTTAGACTAGAGGAGCAGAGACTCAGAGCTGTCACGTTTCAGAACAGGCCAGATGTTTCAGAGCTGGCAAAATTAGAGCTGATATATATCCAGCGTTTTTCACAGATAAGATACGATCGTAGGCAATCACAATGACAACACTCCTTCTAGCATCTACCGGACAAATCACGTTTTACTTACTTACAATCGTGTTGCAACAAAACTTATAATTCTTTGCATAATCAAGAGACACATATTAAAAGTAAAACAAGAATAACCATTATTCATTCACAAACCCGAAATTCACATCGAAAACCATCTCTTCTTCCACAAATTCATAAAAATTCGCACGATTCAAAGACCAAAAACTAAGCATAGAAAGACTAATCTCGCCCAATTGAAAATATAAGCACAACAAAACACCTCCCCCCCCCGCACACTTAAAGCATGCCATGTCCTCAGGGCAAAAGAAAAAGAGTTAGAAAACATCCCTGATTATCGGCATTGCAGAGCTGAACTATCGTGAGAGGCGATGAAGAGTGAGGTTTGTGGCCTTGGCAGAGGAGAAACGGCAGCGCTGCACAGGGCAGCGCTGAATCTGAGCGGCGCTGAATTTGGGAGGCGCTGAATCTGGCAGCGCTGAAAATTAAGCATGAACACCAAGCATCAAAGTATCCGCACAAGCAACCAAAAACTTAGGAAACACCAAAACAAAAACGGAAAACAAAGAACAAGAAAAACAAAAACAAAAACCAAACCACGGTGGGTTGCCTCCCACCAAGCGTTAGTTTTAGAGTCACCAGCCCGACGTAGAGGATCCCTTAACCAAAATCGTTATGAAACATCAGCTGAATTAGTCCTCGTGAAAGCACATCATCCTCCAGTTCAGCTGCGGGTCCTCTTAATGAGCAAGCAGAGCTCATCGCATTCATCATTCTCTCGAACCAAGAGCTATGTCGAGATCTCTCCTCTTTCTTCTCTTCCAAAGGTGGTGCACTCTGCACTCTTAGCACAGTATCATCCTTGCATGGCAGCACATCAGCCCGTTCTTCCTCAACGGTTGCATCCTCTTTCACTGTAGAGCACGAATTTGTTCATTAGTAGCCATCGTATGCAGTGCCTGAAAAAAAGAAAAAAAAAGAAACAGTAAACGCCTGAAGTACTACTAAGTCCTATCGGAAATATTAAAGTAACTTCTTATCATTCCCCGGCAACGGCGCCAAAAAGTTGATCACTAATTTCTTAGCAACAAAAACTGCAACTAACACATGCAATTGTAGCAAATAATAAGCAATCGAGTATCGTATCCTCAGGGACTGACACAACGAAATAACTCTAGCTATCTCCTAAACAGACTATAACAGTAGACAGACAACAGAAAGTAGGAAGATTTGATTATCACTAAATTCAAATAACAACAAATAAAATAAGGTAAAAACTCAAATAATAAAAGACTCTGACCCTAGGGATGTACTTTTACTAATTAATTACATGCATTTAATCTATTGATTCAATTACCAATTTAATCCAACTCTTATGAGAGATCACAGAACTATTCACAAGCTTCTCTAACGAACACCTATGAAAGTAGATTAATTTACCCCCCTTCACATTCAAGACTCCAAGGAATAAATTAACTCCCAAGCGTACACAAAGAATAGCTCCCTATAGTTTCACCTATCCCATTCAAGTGTCAAGGCTACTTCTATAACATGCATTCCTGAATCGGCTGAACAATTATCGCATTCAAGACTCAAACTGAACAGCTAGACATGTAAATTATTGGCCAAATAATTCACAAGAAATTAAGCACCAGGAATCATGAATCACAAGTTGGAAGGCAAATTGATATCAATAAATCACACACACATAATTAAATAGCTATGTACAAACCCTAGGTTCAGATAAAAGAACTAGCCAAACATAATAAAAGAAAGCAAAAATGTAATTAATGAGAACGCAATTGAAAGAACTGAATTAAATAAAACTCTGAATAAAACAATTGTAGCGGCTTGAATCTTCAATCTTGTGAAAATCCAATCCAAGCTGTAAAAACTGGAAAGCAATAATAATCTAAAGATATGAAACTGAGAAAATAAAGTTGGGAACTGAAAAAGGAACCCTAGATAGGTCAAAAGAAGACCTATTTAAAGTATCAGGGTAAAATACAGTGTTTGGAACCCAGAAGAACTCTAAAAATCGGAAAATCTCGCAAACCCGCCAAATTCGGCGGTCAAACTCGGCGATCGCCGAGTTGACCGCTGTTTAGCCCTATTTTGTGATGAATTTGTGGGTGTTTACGACTTATTTTGACTTTTATTTTGGTCTCTTTCAGTCAAGAGTTGATTGATTTGAGCTTTTGTGCTAATTTTGTTGTCTCAGGATTTTATGCTCAAATTGATTGATATGTGGACAAAACATAAAGTCAGAATTTAGTTGATTGGTCTCAAGAAGAATCGAAGTTCGTCTCGATACAAGTTCCTAGGCGAAAACGGATCCAAAATCCGAGTTGAAACGAGGGAGAACGGACCAAAACAAAAACGCTGCGCATTGCAGTCTGCGAAAGGCATAGACGGCGGTGCCGTATCACGGCGGGCGCCGCCGTCCGTACGGCGGCCGCCGTCACTGGGCGGCAGTTACGTTTTTCCATTTTAAAGCCGATTTTTAGGGTTTTTGGAGGTATTCTCGACCCCAGCAGCCTCCTAGGCGATTTCCACTTGTTTTCTCTTAGTTTTAGAGTAGTTAAACCATCAACAAACATATTTTGGCTTGTAGATTGAAGATCATGTTAGTTTTCATTACATCGGATTGAAGTTTCGGATTGTTCTCGCTGTAAGAATTCAGTTTATGTTTTCTTTGGATTGAATGTTAGTTTATTTCCTTTGCGTAGATTATTGTTGCTTCGAGTTTACTTGATGAATTAGTTGTTCTTTATTCTCGCCTAGATAATCGTTGTTTATGATTTATTGAATTATCTAATGTTTTCTAGATTGCCAGCTAGAACCCTAGGTTTATTAGTTCCCTGCGTTCTTAATCTGCTTCCTATTTTCGCCTAGATAGATTTATATGCTTTCTGTTGATTCTGCATTAGATAATTTTACAAGCTTTATTTAATTACGCCTAGATTTAAAGAGAGAGTGTCAGACCCAACTACCCGATTAGAGTGTTCAGGTTTATTTCCCGTTTTCTGTGCGTAGCATGATCAGAGCCCTGCTTAGCCTTCCTTGAGAGACGACTTGGGTTAGCTTATTACACTAGGACGACCTCGTACGATTGCGAGTCAATCCCTTAGGTGTTTTGGGTTGAGTCAAATTTTGGCGCTGTTGCCGGGGAAGGCTTTAGGCGTTTGGTTGTGCTACTTTGTTTTCCGTGTTTATTTTATTTTTATTTTTGCTCGGTTATTTTCTTTCTCCCACTGGTGCGTTTGATCTGTTTTGTTGAGTGTTGTGTTGCTAGGAAGTTAAAGTCTTAACAGGAATTTGGCATTCTATTTGACAACACTCACCGTGCACGCGAGGTGCCTGAAGCCTAGGAGAGGGTACCGAGTCTCTTTTGTCTAGCGTTGGAGTTGAGAAGATGGCAGGAAGAAATTTGCAGTACATGGGGGATTTTACCAGGCCTTTCATAGAGGCCACGAACTCAGCTATTGTGCTCCCCACTGTAGTCAGGAATTACAACCTGAAGCCCAATGATTCAAGTCTGCTCTCTCTCTTTTATGGGCTGCCGAATGAAGATGCCCTGCAGTTTATCCGGGACTTTTGCACCCAAGTGCAAACTTTTCCACTGTTGGAGATCACAGAAGATCAGCTGAAGCTCAAATGTTTCCAGTATGCACTTAAGGATCGGGCAAGGACTTGGCTTCTCTCCTTACCGCCTAGTTCTATCACTACTTGGGGAGAGGCATGTGAGAAGTTTATGTTGAAGTTCTACCCAAATCACAAGACACAAGAGATTAGAACTCAAATCATGAACTTTGTTCAAGGAGCCGACGAGCCACTTCATGAGGCTTGGGAGAGATTCCAGGAGCTCCTCCGCCAGTGCCCGCAGCATCAGTTAACCCCAGTGATGTTGATGCAACTCTTTTATGACGGGTTGCTGCAGACTTCTCAATTTATGGTGGATAGCACGGCAGGAGGCAACATTGCCCGGAAGACAGCTGATGAACTCAAGGAGATCTTCAACATACTTGCCGCGAGTTCCCAACAAAAGTCGGTAAGAGGAAGGAGGGTTGAAGCTAATGCAGTAGCTCCAAACAATGAGCTTCAGAAGCAAGTAGCGGACTTGATGAGGCAAGTACAGCACCTCAGGATGAACCAGGAGGAGGCTCCACCCGCTCACGCGCCACCAGCAGAAGGTTGTGGCATATGTGGCGAATATGGCCATGGAGCCAACGAGTGCCATAGGATGGGCGAGCGTACTTATGAAAGAGGAGTAGAAGTCTTTGCTGCACAAGGGTATTCGAGTAGGCAACTCCAGGGTCACATGCAAGGACATGGGCAGAGATCTCAATACTGTCAATTCCACCAGCCTATGGGTTATCAGAACCAGCAGCAGTTCTACCCACCTCAGCAGCACCAACCTCCAGGCCCCTTATTTGAAGATCAGATGCAAGCTAGCAAACAGGCGATGGAGGCTCAGAGTGCTACCATCAAGCGCCTCGAGACTACAGTTGGGCAACTAACAGGAGCCTTGAATCAGCTGCAGCAACAACAGCCAACTGGGAAGTTCCCAGACCAGGACAAATAGCCGCATCAAACTCATGCAGTGGCGGTAGTCAAGGAAAATACCCCAATAACCATGGGGAAATGGAGAAGCAAAACCGTGAAAGCAATCAAGGCTACCCAATGCCCCAGTGAACCACTACCACCTGTCACTGTTGCACCAGACCAACCACCACCCAAGCAAGGAGATCCAGGTAGCTTTATTTTTGATATTAGCTTAGGTGGGGTCGAAAAGGTTTTTGGAATGCTTGATTTGGGCGCGGCAGTCAATTTGATGCCGCTTGATATTTTTGAGAAATTGGGTAATAAAGAGCTGAAATGCACGAATATGAAGATAGAGCTAGCTGACGGCTCTATTAGCAGCCCGCGAGGCCTTGTTGAGGATGTTGAGGTTGTTGTGAGGGGGATTAGAGTTTTGGCTGATTTTGTTGTCCTTGATGTGGGAAAAGGGATTAGAGGAGAGAATGGGCATCTTGTTTTGCTTGGCCGACCTTTTATGGCCACCACCCATACTCGTATTGACATGAGTACTGGAAATTTGAGTATGGCGGGGGCAGGGAGGTCTATAACTTTCTCTGTTTTTGATAAGAAATCTCCTACTCGTACCCCCTTATTGCAAAACTGTTCTTATGTTGAGACTTTTGATGTTTTGGATGAAGACTGTATTGTACAGGACTTTCTTTATAAGTTACAGGAGGAGGACGAGATTGTGGAAGAATTCCTTGCTAACTTGCAGGATGAGGCTGACATTGAGCAGGAATTTCTGGAAAAACTGCAAGAGGAAGATGATATAGAGCAAGGCTTTCTGTGTGCCTTGCTACTGGAAGAGAAGCTTGTTGAGGTTGTGTCACTCGATCTCCTTGGATGTGTGGATAGAAGACCATCTCATGATATGAGCATGGAGCGCTCATTTGGAGGACCCGCAGCTGCAATTCACGAAGACGTGTTTACACAGGCACTTAAGCAGCTGACGCTTCAATCGGATTTTGGTTAAGGGATCCTCTTAGTCGGGCTGGCGACTTAAAAACTAGCGCTGCATGGGAGGCAACCCATGTTTTTCTTGCTTTCCCTTGTTTTCATTTTTCTTTCGTTTTGTTTGGGTTTGTGTTTCTGTTGTTTGGTGCAGGTTGGTGCGTTGGGGACTGTTTGGTTTATAGATGAGGATTGGCAAACATCGTGGGATACTACGGCTCGCCACTTGGATCGATATTCAGGGAAGTTTTTCTCTTTCACCCCTCTTTTTGCGAGCACTGAGGACAGTGCTAGATTTTAAGTGTGGGGGGGGGGGGTGTTTGTTGATCCTATGGGTGCCTTTTTGTTGTGTTTTTGGGCTTTCTTGTGTGGGGCAAATGGTCTCCTTTATCTTGATTGTTGCTTGGCTTCAAGTAATAATGCACACTTTGATGATTTGTTCACAAGTAAATTTCATGAATTGTGTTGGCTTGGTTGCTATCTTTGTCTCTCAGGCTATGCATATTCCTCACTTGATGTAAGTTGTTTAATGTTTTGGATGCAACACCCTTATGAGCTATTCTTGACGTGATTTGTCCGGTAGATGCTAGAGGGAGTGTTTTCATTGTGATAGCCTACGATCTTATCCCTTGAGTTTGAATGTTGGTTTGTTGTGAAGTTTTCTGTAGCTCTGGGTCTCTGCTCCTCTGACGGTAGTGTTATGAGCATGGAAAACCACGTGAGAATATTTTGGATTACCTCCAAAAGTGTTGATCTCACGAAAGTTGGCCCATCTATTGATAATGGAATAACATCACCTTGAAAAGAAAGATGTATAAAATTGAGATTTGGTTTGATTGTTTATCATCTTCAAGGGAAATGGGATTTGATTATAAAGGCAATCACATTAGGAAACTCACCTCTAGCGGAGAATCGGGTCTGATCGGATTGAATTGTATCATGTGGTTGTTGCTTCTTAAAATCTTAACAATGAACATCTCGTGAGGAATGTAATGGCTAAGAGACTTAGATTGGTTGGAGATGTGAATGGTGAGGAAGTTTTCTTGTGAACTATCATTTGGTGTCGTGACTTTGCTTGAGGACAAGCAAAGGATCAAGTGTGGGGGGGGGGTTTTTAGCCCTATTTTGTGATGAATTTGTGGGTGTTTACGACTTATTTTGACTTTTATTTTGGTCTCTTTCACTCAAGAGTTGATTGATTTGAGCTTTTGTGCTAATTTTGTTGTCTCAGAATTTTATGCTCAAATTGATTGATATGTGGACAAAACATAAAGTCAGAATTTAGTTGATTGGTCTCAAGAAGAATCGAAGTTCGTCTCGATACGAGTTCGTAGGCGAAAACGGATCCAAAATCCGAGTTGAAACGAGGGAGAACGGACCAAAACAAAAACGCTGCGCATTGCAGTCTGCGAAAGGCATAGACGGCGGCGCCGTATCACGGCGGGCGCCATCCACGGCGCCGCCGTCCGTACAGCGGCCGCCGTCACTGGGCGGCAGTTACGTTTTTCCATTTTAAAGCCGATTTTTAGGGTTTTTGGAGGTATTCTCGACCCCAGCAGCCTCCTAGGCGATTTCCACTTGTTTTCTCTTAGTTTTAGAGTAGTTAAACCATCAACAAACATCTTTTGGCTTGTAGATTGAAGATCATGTTAGTTTTCATTACATCGGATTGAAGTTTCGGATTGTTCTCGCTGTAAGAATTCAGTTTATGTTTTCTTTGGATTGAATGTTAGTTTATTTCCTTTGCGTAGATTATTGTTGCTTCGAGTTTACTTGATGAATTAGTTGTTCTTTATTCTCGCCTAGATAATCGTTGTTTATGATTTATTGAATTATCTAATGCTTTCTAGATTGCTAGCTAGAACCCTAGGTTTATTAGTTCCCTGCGTTCTTAACCTGCTTCCTATTTTCTCCTAGATAGATTTATATGCTTTCTGTTGATTCTGCATTAGATAATTTTACAAGCTTTATTTAATTACGCCTAGATTTAAAGAGAGAGTGTCAGACCCAACTACCCGATTAGAGTGTTCAGGTTTATTTCCCGTTTTCTGTGCATAGCATGATCAGAGCCCTGCTTAGCCTTGCTTGAGAGACGACTTGGGTTAGCTTATTACACTAGGACGACCTCGTACGATTGCGAGTCAATCCCTTAGGTGTTTTGGGTTGAGTCAACCGCCGTTTTTGTGCTAAAAATTGACCAAATTCGGCGCCCGCCGAATTTAACACTCGCAGTGCAAATCTGAAACAGAATTTTCGGCGACCAACTTGGCGGTCGCCGTTTAGGTCGCCGAATTTCTTCTTCAAAATGCCCATTTTCGGCGACCAACTTGACTGCTGCGCGCGACGTTTGTGTTTCGGCCATAACTTTCTCGTCCGAACTCCAATTGATGATCCGTTTGCGCTCACGAACTCGTATCGAGACGATCTACAACTTCTATTTCAGAACATTGTTCCAAATTCGAAGTCATTAAACCTGAAATTTCCTTCAAAGTTCGAGTAAGAATCGTGTTTCACAAGATAAAGCAAATTAAGCACAAAACAACTATCAAACACTCAATTTCCTATAAAATTATCATCATATGAACAATTAAAACCATGGAAACATGAGTGTTATCAACTCCCCCAAACTTAAGCCATTGTTCGTCCTCGAATAATGAGAAGAACACAATCAATAACACGAATGGGTAAGAAATCTAGCTCATCGATGCCTCCGAATAATAAAGAATGATAGAATTCTTAAATCCTCAATAATTAAGCACAAAATTCAGCAATAAACACAACCTATAGCAAAATCAACCTTGACATTCCAAATAATTGAATCTCACAAGGTATGTGTGTCACTCAACTCTCAATTTGATGGAATAGGACGTGTATACTCTCATCGAAATTCAATGCAATGCAGATCACTTACCATAAGCTTGCCAATCGTCTACAATCTCCATCGCTAAAAGTGTGCCAAGACTAAGATCAAAAAGGTCTTTTTCTTTGGGTTATAATGTAGGGACATTGGTTAAGGTAGGGAAATATAGGCTAAGTGACTCAAAATAATTTAAGAACACCAACCTTATAGCTTCACAAATCACAAATCAAGTATGGAATAAATTCCATCTTCCACCCAACTATATCACCATAATCAACACAACTCAAGGGATTTAATCATCACAATGCAAAACTAACCACTCTTTTATGCTCTCCATTTATTTCCAACACACGAAGTCGATTATCTAACAACACTCTCAATATACACTCGACTTCACACTTTTCTTTTCTTTTTCTCTTTTTTTTTTCTTTTCTTTTTCTTTTTCTTGAACATTTTTTTTCTTTTCTTTTCACAACTTTCTAGAGCTTATAAGAGTAAATAGTAGCTCAATATCATCCCTTCTTTTTCACAACCCACTATGAATATTCACCACACGAAGATCCCCATATACTTCATCACCCCCTATCATCCGGCTAAAGAATAAAAGCTAAATAGGCTCAAAGAGGATAACAAAGGATAATTTTTTTTTCAAGGATAGTGTTTGGGAAAAATTGTGGCTAACAAAAGATGGCCTAAAATCATCTCATAATCTTGGGCACAACAACAACCTCAACACAGAAACCATGGCAAGTTTTAGAAGATCACCACATGGAATGACAAAACTCACAACAAAGAATAAACTGTGCATGATAAACAGTTATGGCTCAAAATCTCACAGGTTTATTCAACGTCCAAAAGTCAAGGTCAAAATCACTCTAGAATTATGCAAATTAGTTCCAATTATGCTTAAATCATCAAAGAAAATCAAACTCGATTTTTTTTTTCACAGAAATCATCATTGGCATCTCACCAGAAATCTAATGGAGCATTAATCATCTCAAAAACAAAACAAACACACACCACCAACCAAGCAGGATAAAACAATAAAGCCAACAAAAATAATAAAAGTGATACACATATCTACTCCCACCCCCTCCCCCAAACTTATTACAGAACATAAGTTCGAAAATAAGTTTGGAGTGATGATGATATGTGTGTCACTACTCACAGAAAAATATGCTCCATGGTGGTGGTATGAACAAAGTGCGAGTTCCCTCATCTTCCAAGCTCAACACTGCACTAAACTCCCAAAGAAAACAACGAAACAAAAAGAAACAAAAAGAAACTAAAAGAAAGAAAAACAAAACAAAGAAAAACAGTTGGGTTACCTCCCAACAAGTGCTTAATTTAACGTCTAGAGCTCGACGATACCTCATGGTCTCAATGAACATCAAACGCTGCGGGCGTGATAGACCGCCTAACACGAACAGAGATAGAGGACTCATGCGCATCAGCTGCGTGAAAGATGACGCTTCCATTGGGCACATCTATCATAGCCCTCCCCGTAGCTAAGAATGATCGACCAAGAATCAACGGCGGATTTGCATCTTCAGGAATATCGAGGACCAAGAAATCCGTAGGGAAGACGAGCTTGTCAACCTTCATAAAGATGTCTTCAAGCTTTCCTCTCGGCTTCACTCTTGATCTATCCGCCATCTGAATCTCCATTGAGGTCGGCTTGAGATCTCCAATTCCCAACCGCTTGAAAACAGAGATGGGCATCGCATTGACATTAGCCCCTAAATCACAAAGAGCCTCGGGAAAGAGCTCTCCTCCAATCTCGCACTCAATGGTGAAGCTACCCGGATCTTTCTTCTTCGAAAGTAGCTTCATTGGCAGCTCAGTGCACACAGCTTTCGCCTGCGAGATTTTCTTATCCTCATCCCCCATCTTCTTGGTGTGAACAACTATATTTTCTTCTTTTTCCTTGGGATCCTGCAATTTTGAGAGAGTTTGAGGCTGTGCACGTCGGTCCGATTCTTCAAGTAGTCTCTCTAGTTCATCCACTATACATCTATGCTCTGTCTCCTCGGGATTGACAACTTTTTTCTCATTCTTGCAATGGGAGATCTCCAACTTGATTTCCTTGGCATCCTTGCCGTCCCGCTGCTCTGGATGATCCCGCTGCTCTGGATGATCCCGCTGCTCTGTCCCGCTTCTCAATTGAATTGCGTTATACTTTTTGCTCGGCTTCACAGCACATTGCTCTTCAAGCACCTCCCTCTTCATCAGCCTACGGGGGAATGGAGCTTTTGGGATGTATTCCCTAAGTGGAATAGGAGATTTGTATGGTTCCTTACTTGGTTGTTCATTCTCCTTGCTCATTCTCCTATTTTTTGGAGATAGAGTGCCATCGAAAATAGCATTGCATTGGCCCTTTGGATTGGCAGTAGTGTTGCTCGGGAATTGGCTCGACTTGTGCTGCGCAGCTGCTTTGGTTGGCCATCTGACCAACTTGAGTCTCCAACATCTGCACTTTCTTGGAGAGTGCCGAAAAATTATTTCCAATATGACCCACTTGAGACTCCAAATTGGTCATCCTTGTATTAACAGTTGTCTTCATACTAGACATCTCTGTTAACATCTGCTGCATCATATCCTCCAGTGATACTTTCTTCGGCTCATTGATAACTCCTCCACTAGACACAGAAAACCCAGGTGGAGGCTGCAAAGCATTGTTTGGGTTGCCATAAGAAAGATTCGGTTGCGGTCGTCCTCCTGGCTGGAACTGCTGCTGGTCCTGCTGATATTGCTGACCTCTGCCATACATTCCTGGCTGACCTCGATTCAACTCACTGATCTTAGTAGTCAGCTCTGCCAGCTGCGTAGCCATCGCTGCCTGTTGAGTAACCATTGCTGCCATAGGATCAGAACTGGAAGCAGCTGCCACCCTTTTCAATTGTACTCTTTCTACTGGCCATTGATAGCTTGTAGCAGCCATACTTTCTATGATGTTCCAAGCCTCTGAACTGCCTTTCTGAAGCAAAGAACCTCCTGCAGCTGTGTCCAAATGCATTCTTGTACGCTCTCCACAAGCATTGTAGAACATGATAATGAGCGTGCCTTCATCAAATCCATGGCTCGGACACTTTCTCAACTTCTCTTGATACCTCTCCCATGTATCTGCCAGCTTTTCTCCCTCAAACTGTTGGAACTGCACAATGTCCATCTTTAATTTTAGGGTCAGGCCAGGGGGATGGAACTTGCGTAGGAATGCATGAGCCAAATCCTCCCATACGATATTCTCTCCCAGCTACAGCGTATGATACCACGACTTCGCCTTATCCCGCAGTGAGAAGGGAAAAAGACGAAGACGGATAATGTCATCAGGGACACCATTCATCTTTACCGTGCTACACAGCTCCAGGAAATGCGCCAGGTGCGCATTAGGGTCTTCATTCGCTTATCCACCATATTGGCTCTGTTGGACCATCGTGATCAAACCCGTTTTCAGCTCAAAGTTGTTAACGTTCACTCGTGGAGGCTCCTGATACACATACTGCGGAATGAACGCTTCATTTATGGCTGGTTGTTTCTGTGCCTCTTTAGCAGCTTGAGCGTCCAACAGCTGTTGCAGCTGCTCCTGTAGAGCACGAATCTGTTCATTAGTAGCCATCGTATGCAGTGCCTGAAAAAAAAAAACGAGAATTAGAAAAAAAATAAAAATAAAAAGAAACAGTAAACGCCTGAAGTACTACTAAGTCCTATCGGAAATATTAAAGTAACTTCTTATCATTCCCCTGCAACGGCGCCAAAAAGTTGATCACTAATTTCTTAGCAACAAAAACTGCAACTAACACAGGCAATTGTAGCAAATTATAAGCAATCGAGTATCGTATCCTCAGGGACTGACACAACGAAATAACTCTAGCTATCTCCTAAACAGACTATAACAGTAGACAGACAACAGAAAGTAGGAAGATTTGATTAGCACTAAATTCAAATAACAACAAATAAAATAAGGTAAAAACTCAAATAATAAAAGACTCTGACCCTAGGGATGTACTTTTACTAATTAATTACATGCATTTAATCTATTGATTCAATTACCAATTTAATCCAACTCTGATGAGAGATCACAGAACTATTCACAAGCTTCTCTAACGAACACCTATGAAAGTAGATTAATTTACCCCCCTTCACATTCAAGACTCCAAGGAATAAATTAACTCCCAAGCGTACACAAAGAATAGCTCCCTATAGTTTCACCTATCCCATTCAAGTGTCAAGGCTACTTCTATAACATGCATTCCTGAATCGGCTGAACAATTATCGCATTCAAGACTCAAACTGAACAGCTAGACATGTAAATTATTGGCCAAATAATTCACAAGAAATTAAGCACCAGGAATCATGAATCACAAGTTGGAAGGCAAATTGATATCAATAAATCACACACACATAATTAAATAGCTATGTACAAACCCTAGGTTCAGATAAAAGAACTAGCCAAACATAATAAAAGAAAGCAAAAATGTAATTAATGAGAACGCAATTGAAAGAACTGAATTAAATAAAACTCTGAATAAAACAATTGTAGCGGCTTGAATCTTCAATCTTGTGAAAATCCAATCCAAGCTGTAAAAACTGGAAAGCAATAATAATCTAAAGATATGAAACTGAGAAAATAAAGTTGGGAACTGAAAAAGGAACCCTAGATAGGTCAAAAGAAGACCTATTTAAAGTATCAGGGTAAAATACAGTGTTTGGAACCCAGAAGAACTCTAAAAATCGAAAAATCTCGCAAACCCGCCAAATACGGCGGTCAAACTCGGCGATCGCCGAGTTGACCGCTGTTTAGCCCTATTTTGTGATGAATTTGTGGGTGTTTACGACTTATTTTGACTTTTATTTTGGTCTCTTTCAGTCAAGAGTTGATTGATTTGAGCTTTTGTGCTAATTTTGTTGTCTCAGGATTTTATGCTCAAATTGATTGATATGTGGACAAAACATAAAGTCAGAATTTAGTTGATTGGTCTCAAGAAGAATCGAAGTTCGTCTCGATACAAGTTCCTTGGCGAAAACGGATCCAAAATCCGAGTTGAAACGAGGGAGAACGGACCAAAACAAAAACGCTGCGCATTGCAGTCTGCGAAAGGCATAGACGGCGGTGCCGTATCACGGCGGGCGCCGCCGTCCGTACGGCGGCCGCCGTCACTGGGCGGCAGTTACGTTTTTCCATTTTAAAGCCGATTTTTAGGGTTTTTGGAGGTATTCTCGACCCCAGCAGCCTCCTAGGCGATTTTCACTTGTTTTCTCTTAGTTTTAGAGTAGTTAAACCATCAACAAACATATTTTGGCTTGTAGATTGAAGATCATGTTAGTTTTCATTACATCGGATTGAAGTTTCGGATTGTTCTCACTGTAAGAATTCAGTTTATGTTTTCTTTGGATTGAATGTTAGTTTATTTCCTTTGCGTAGATTATTGTTGCTTCGAGTTTACTTGATGAATTAGTTGTTCTTTATTCTCGCCTAGATAATCGTTGTTTATGATTTATTGAATTATCTAATGTTTTCTAGATTGCCAGCTAGAACCCTAGGTTTATTAGTTCCCTGCGTTCTTAATCTGCTTCCTATTTTCGCCTAGATAGATTTATATGCTTTCTGTTGATTCTGCATTAGATAATTTTACAAGCTTTATTTAATTACGCCTAGATTTAAAGAGAGAGTGTCAGACCCAACTACCCGATTAGAGTGTTCAGGTTTATTTCCCGTTTTCTGTGCGTAGCATGATCAGAGCCCTGCTTAGCCTTCCTTGAGAGACGACTTGGGTTAGCTTATTACACTAGGACGACCTCGTACGATTGCGAGTCAATCCCTTAGGTGTTTTGGGTTGAGTCAAATTTTGGCGCTGTTGCCGGGGAAGGCTTTAGGCGTTTGGTTGTGCTACTTTGTTTTCCGTGTTTATTTTATTTTTATTTTTGCTCGGTTATTTTCTTTCTCCCACTGGTGCGTTTGATCTATTTTGTTGAGTGTTGTGTTGCTAGGAAGTTAAAGTCTTAACAGGAATTTGGCATTCTATTTGACAACACTCACCGTGCACGCGAGGTGCCTGAAGCCTAGGAGAGGGTACCGAGTCTCTTTTGTCTAGCGTTGGAGTTGAGAAGATGGCAGGAAGAAATTTGCAGTACATGGGGGATTTTACCAGGCCTTTCATAGAGGCCACGAACTCAGCTATTGTGCTCCCCACTGTAGTCAGGAATTACAACCTGAAGCCCAATGATTCAAGTCTGCTCTCTCTCTTTTATGGGCTGCCGAATGAAGATGCCCTGCAGTTTATCCGGGACTTTTGCACCCAAGTGCAAACTTTTCCACTGTTGGAGATCACAGAAGATCAGCTGAAGCTCAAATGTTTCCAGTATGCACTTAAGGATCGGGCAAGGACTTGGCTTCTCTCCTTACCGCCTAGTTCTATCACTACTTGGGGAGAGGCATGTGAGAAGTTTATGTTGAAGTTCTACCCAAATCACAAGACACAAGAGATTAGAACTCAAATCATGAACTTTGTTCAAGGAGCCGACGAGCCACTTCATGAGGCTTGGGAGAGATTCCAGGAGCTCCTCCGCTAGTGCCCGCAGCATCAGTTAACCCCAGTGATGTTGATGCAACTCTTTTATGACGGGTTGCTGCAGACTTCTCAATTTATGGTGGATAGCACGGCAGGAGGCAACATTGCCCGGAAGACAGCTGATGAACTCAAGGAGATCTTCAACATACTTGCCGCGAGTTCCCAACAAAAGTCGGTAAGAGGAAGGAGGGTTGAAGCTAATGCAGTAGCTCCAAACAATGAGCTTCAGAAGCAAGTAGCGGACTTGATGAGGCAAGTACAGCACCTCAGGATGAACCAGGAGGAGGCTCCACCCGCTCACGCGCCACCAGCAGAAGGTTGTGGCATATGTGGCGAATATGGCCATGGAGCCAACGAGTGCCATAGGATGGGCGAGCGTACTTATGAAAGAGGAGTAGAAGTCTTTGCTGCACAAGGGTATTCGAGTAGGCAACTCCAGGGTCACATGCAAGGACATGGGCAGAGATCTCAATACTGTCAATTCCACCAGCCTATGGGTTATCAGAACCAGCAGCAGTTCTACCCACCTCAGCAGCACCAACCTCCAGGCCCCTTATTTGAAGATCAGATGCAAGCTAGCAAACAGGCGATGGAGGCTCAGAGTGCTACCATCAAGCGCCTCGAGACTACAGTTGGGCAACTAACAGGAGCCTTGAATCAGCTGCAGCAACAACAGCCAACTGGGAAGTTCCCAGACCAGGACAAATAGCCGCATCAAACTCATGCAGTGGCGGTAGTCAAGGAAAATACCCCAATAACCATGGGGAAATGGAGAAGCAAAACCGTGAAAGCAATCAAGGCTACCCAATGCCCCAGTGAACCACTACCACCTGTCACTGTTGCACCAGACCAACCACCACCCAAGCAAGGAGATCCAGGTAGCTTTATTTTTGATATTAGCTTAGGTGGGGTCGAAAAGGTTTTTGGAATGCTTGATTTGGGCGCGGCAGTCAATTTGATGCCGCTTGATATTTTTGAGAAATTGGGTAATAAAGAGCTGAAATGCACGAATATGAAGATAGAGCTAGCTGACGGCTCTATTAGCAGCCCGCGAGGCCTTGTTGAGGATGTTGAGGTTGTTGTGAGGGGGATTAGAGTTTTGGCTGATTTTGTTGTCCTTGATGTGGGAAAAGGGATTAGAGGAGAGAATGGGCATCTTGTTTTGCTTGGCCGACCTTTTATGGCCACCACCCATACTCGTATTGACATGAGTACTGGAAATTTGAGTATGGCGGGGGCAGGGAGGTCTATAACTTTCTCTGTTTTTGATAAGAAATCTCCTACTCGTACCCCCTTATTGCAAAACTGTTCTTATGTTGAGACTTTTGATGTTTTGGATGAAGACTGTATTGTACAGGACTTTCTTTATAAGTTACAGGAGGAGGACGAGATTGTGGAAGAATTCCTTGCTAACTTGCAGGATGAGGCTGACATTGAGCAGGAATTTCTGGAAAAACTGCAAGAGGAAGATGATATAGAGCAAGGCTTTCTGTGTGCCTTGCTACTGGAAGAGAAGCTTGTTGAGGTTGTGTCACTCGATCTCCTTGGATGTGTGGATAGAAGACCATCTCATGATATGAGCATGGAGCGCTCATTTGGAGGACCCGCAGCTGCAATTCACGAAGACGTGTTTACACAGGCACTTAAGCAGCTGACGCTTCAATCGGATTTTGGTTAAGGGATCCTCTTAGTCGGGCTGGCGACTTAAAAACTAGCGCTGCATGGGAGGCAACCCATGTTTTTCTTGCTTTCCCTTGTTTTCATTTTTCTTTCGTTTTGTTTGGGTTTGTGTTTCTGTTGTTTGGTGCAGGTTGGTGCGTTGGGGACTGTTTGGTTTATAGATGAGGATTGGCAAACATCGTGGGATACTACGGCTCGCCACTTGGATCGATATTCAGGGAAGTTTTTCTCTTTCACCCCTCTTTTTGCGAGCACTGAGGACAGTGCTAGATTTTAAGTGTGGGGGGGGGTGTTTGTTGATCCTATGGGTGCCTTTTTGTTGTGTTTTTGGGCTTTCTTGTGTGGGGCAAATGGTCTCCTTTATCTTGATTGTTGCTTGGCTTCAAGTAATAATGCACACTTTGATGATTTGTTCACAAGTAAATTTCATGAATTGTGTTGGCTTGGTTGCTATCTTTGTCTCTCAGGCTATGCATATTCCTCACTTGATGTAAGTTGTTTAATGTTTTGGATGCAACACCCTTATGAGCTATTCTTGACGTGATTTGTCCGGTAGATGCTAGAGGGAGTGTTTTCATTGTGATAGCCTACGATCTTATCCCTTGAGTTTGAATGTTGGTTTGTTGTGAAGTTTTCTGTAGCTCTGGGTCTCTGCTCCTCTGACGGTAGTGTTATGAGCATGGAAAACCACGTGAGAATATTTTGGATTACCTCCAAAAGTGTTGATCTCACGAAAGTTGGCCCATCTATTGATAATGGAATAACATCACCTTGAAAAGAAAGATGTATAAAATTGAGATTTGGTTTGATTGTTTATCATCTTCAAGGGAAATGGGATTTGATTATAAAGGCAATCACATTAGGAAACTCACCTCTAGCGGAGAATCGGGTCTGATCGGATTGAATTGTATCATGTGGTTGTTGCTTCTTAAAATCTTAACAATGAACATCTCGTGAGGAATGTAATGGCTAAGAGACTTAGATTGGTTGGAGATGTGAATGGTGAGGAAGTTTTCTTGTGAACTATCATTTGGTGTCGTGACTTTGCTTGAGGACAAGCAAAGGATCAAGTGTGGGGGGGTTTTTTAGCCCTATTTTGTGATGAATTTGTGGGTGTTTACGACTTATTTTGACTTTTATTTTGGTCTCTTTCACTCAAGAGTTGATTGATTTGAGCTTTTGTGCTAATTTTGTTGTCTCAGAATTTTATGCTCAAATTGATTGATATGTGGACAAAAAATAAAGTCAGAATTTAGTTGATTGGTCTCAAGAAGAATCGAATTTCGTCTCGATACGAGTTCGTAGGCGAAAACGGATCCAAAATCCGAGTTGAAACGAGGGAGAACGGACCAAAACAAAAACACTGCGCATTGCAGTCTGCGAAAGGCATAGACGGCGGCGCCGTATCACGGCGGGCGCCATCCACGGCGCCGCCGTCCGTACGGCGGCCGCCGTCACTGGGCGGCAGTTACGTTTTTCCATTTTAAAGCCGATTTTTAGGGTTTTTGGAGGTATTCTCGACCCCAGCAGCCTCCTAGGCGATTTCCACTTGTTTTCTCTTAGTTTTAGAGTAGTTAAACCATCAACAAACATCTTTTGGCTTGTAGATTGAAGATCATGTTAGTTTTCATTACATCGGATTGAAGTTTCGGATTGTTCTCGCTGTAAGAATTCAGTTTATGTTTTCTTTGGATTGAATGTTAGTTTATTTCCTTTGCGTAGATTATTGTTGCTTCGAGTTTACTTGATGAATTAGTTGTTCTTTATTCTCGCCTAGATAGTCGTTGTTTATGATTTATTGAATTATCTAATGCTTTCTAGATTGCTAGCTAGAACCCTAGGTTTATTAGTTCCCTGCGTTCTTAATCTGCTTCCTATTTTCGCCTAGATAGATTTGTATGCTTTCTGTTGATTCTGCATTAGATAATTTTACAAGCTTTATTTAATTACGCCTAGATTTAAAGAGAGAGTGTCAGACCCAACTACCCGATTAGAGTGTTCAGGTTTATTTCCCGTTTTCTGTGCATAGCATGATCAGAGCCCTGCTTAGCCTTCCTTGAGAGACGACTTGGGTTAGCTTATTACACTAGGACGACCTCGTACGATTGCGAGTCAATCCCTTAGGTGTTTTGGGTTGAGTCAACCGCCGTTTTTGTGCTAAAAATTGACCAAATTCGGCGCCCGCCGAATTTAACACTCGCAGTGCAAATCTGAAACAGAATTTTCGGCGACCAACTCGGCGGTCGCCGTTTAGGTCGCCGAATTTCTTCTTCAAAATGCCCATTTTCGGCGACCAACTTGACTGCTGCGCGCGACGTTTGTGTTTCGGCCATAATTTTCTCGTCCGAACTCCAATTGATGATCCGTTTGCGCTCACGAACTCGTATCGAGACGATCTACAACTTCTATTCCAAATTCGAAGTCATTAAACCTGAAATTTCCTTCAAAGTTCGAGTAAGAATCGTGTTTCACAAGATAAAGCAAATTAAGCACAAAACAACTATCAAACACTCAATTTCCTATAAAATTATCATCATATGAACAATTAAAACCATGGAAACATGAGTGTTATCAACTCCCCCAAACTTAAGCCATTGTTCGTCCTCGAATAATGAGAAGAACACAATCAATAACACGAATGGGTAAGAAATCTAGCTCATCGATGCCTCCGAATAATAAAGAATGATAGAATTCTTAAATCCTCAATAATTAAGCACAAAATTCAGCAATAAACACAACCTATAGCAAAATCAACCTTGACATTCCAAATAATTGAATCTCACAAGGTATGTGTGTCACTCAACTCTCAATTTGATGGAATAGGACGTGTATACTCTCATCGAAATTCAATGCAATGCAGATCACTTACCATAAGCTTGCCAATCGTCTACAATCTCCATCGCTAAAAGTGTGCCAAGACTAAGATCAAAAAGGTCTTTTTCTTTGGGTTATAATGTAGGGACATTGGTTAAGGTAGGGAAATATAGGCTAAGTGACTCAAAATAATTTAAGAACACCAACCTTATAGCTTTACAAATCACAAATCAAGTATGGAATAAATTCCATCTTCCACCCAACTATATCACCATAATCAACACAACTCAAGGGATTTAATCATCACAATGCAGAACTAACCACTCTTTTATGCTCTCCATTTATTTCCAACACACGAAGTCGATTATCTAACAACACTCTCAATATACACTCGACTTCACACTTTTCTTTTCTTTTTCTCTTTTTTTTTTCTTTTCTTTTTCTTTTTCTTGAACATTTTTTTTCTTTTCTTTTCACAACTTTCTAGAGCTTATAAGAGTAAATAGTAGCTCAATATCATCCCTTCTTTTTCACAACCCACTATGAATATTCACCACACGAAGATCCCCATATACTTCATCACCCCCTATCATCCGGCTAAAGAATAAAAGCTAAATAGGCTCAAAGAGGATAACAAAGGATAATTTTTTTTTCAAGGATAGTGTTTGGGAAAAATTGTGGCTAACAAAAGATGGCCTAAAATCATCTCATAATCTTGGGCACAACAACAACCTCAACACAGAAACCATGGCAAGTTTTAGAAGATCACCACATGGAATGACAAAACTCACAACAAAGAATAAACTGTGTATGATAAACAGTTATGGCTCAAAATCTCACAGGTTTATTCAACGTTCAAAAGTCAAGGTCAAAATCACTCTAGAATTATGCAAATTAGTTCCAATTATGCTTAAATCATCAAAGAAAATCAAACTCGATTTTTTTTTCATAGAAATCATCATTGGCATCTCACCAGAAATCTAATGGAGCATTAATCATCTCAAAAACAAAACAAACACACACCACCAACCAAGCAGGATAAAACAATAAAGCCAACAAAAATAATAAAAGTGATACACATATCTACTCCCACCCCCTCCCCCAAACTTATTACAGAACATAAGTTCGAAAATAAGTTTGGAGGGATGATGATATGTGTGTCACTACTCACAGAAAAATATGCTCCATGGTGGTGGTATGAACAAAGCGCGAGTTCCCTCATCTTCCAAGCTCAACACTGCACTAAACTCCCAAAGAAAACAACGAAACAAAAAGAAACAAAAAGAAACTAAAAGAAAGAAAAACAAAACAAAGAAAAACAGTTGGGTTACCTCCCAACAAGTGCTTAATTTAACGTCTAGAGCTCAACGATACCTCATGGTCTCAATGAACATCAAACGCTGCGGGCGTGACAGACCGCCTAACACGAACAGAGATAGAGGACTCATGCGCATCAGCTGCGTGAAAGATGACGCTCCATTGGGCACATCTATCATAGCCCTCCCCGTAGCTAAGAATGATCGACCAAGAATCAAAGGCGGATTTGCATCTTCAGGAATATCGAGGACCAAGAAATCCGTAGGGAAGACGAGCTTGTCAACCTTCACAAAGATGTCTTCAAGCTTTCCTCTCGGCTTCACTCTTGATCTATCCGCCATCTGAATCTCCATTGAGGTCGGCTTGAGATCTCCAATTCCCAACCGCTTGAAAACAGAGATGGGCATCGCATTGACACTAGCCCCTAAATCACAAAGAGCCTCGGGAAAGAGCTCTCCTCCAATCTCGCACTCAATGGTGAAGCTACCCGGATCTTTCTTCTTCGAAAGTAGCTTCATTGGCAGCTCAGTGCACACAGCTTTCGCCTGCGAGATTTTCTTATCCTCATCCCCCATCTTCTTGGTGTGAACAACTATATTTTCTTCTTTTTCCTTGGGATCATGCAATTTTGAGAGAGTTTGAGGCTGTGCACGTCGGTCCGATTCTTCAAGTAGTCTCTCTAGTTCATCCACTATACATCTATGCTCTGTCTCCTCGGGATTGACAACTTTTTTCTCATTCTTGCAATGGGAGATCTCCAGCTTGATTTCCTTGGCATCCTTGCCGTCCCGCTGCTCTGGATGATCCCGCTGCTCTGTCCCGCTTCTCAATTGAATTGCGTTATACTTTTTGCTCGGCTTCACAGCACATTGCTCTTCCAGCACCTCCCTCTTCATCAGCCTACGGGGGAATGGAGCTTTTGGGATGTATTCCCTAAGTGGAATAGGAGATTTGTATGGTTCCTTACTTGGTTGTTCATTCTCCTTGCTCATTCTCCTATTTTTTGGAGATAGAGTGCCATCGAAAATAGCATTGCATTGGCCCTTTGGATTGGCAGTAGTGTTGCTCGGGAATTGGCTCAACTTGTGCTGCGCAGCTGCTTGGTTGGCCATCTGACCAACTTGAGTCTCCAACATCTGCACTTTCTTGGAGAGTGCCGAAAAATTATTTCCAATATGACCCACTTGAGACTCCAAATTGGTCATCCTTGTATTAACAGTTGTCTTCATACTAGACATCTCTGTTAACATCTGCTGCATCATATCCTCCAGTGATACTTTCTTCAGCTCATTGATAACTCCTCCACTAGACACAGAAAACCCAGGTGGAGGCTGCAAAGCATTGTTTGGGTTGCCATAAGAAAGATTCGGTTGCGGTCGTCCTCCTGGCTGGAACTGCTGCTGGTCCTGCTGATATTGCTGACCTCTGCCATACATTCCTGGTTGACCTCGATTCAACTCACTGATCTTAGTAGTCAGCTCTGCCAGCTGCGTAGCCATCGCTGCCTGTTGAGTAACCATTGCTGCCATAGGATCAGAACTGGAAGCAGCTGCCACCCTTTTCAATTGTACTCTTTCTACTGGCCATTGATAGCTTGTAGCAGCCATACTTTCTATGATGTTCCAAGCCTCTGAACTGCCTTTCTGAAGCAAAGAACCTCCTGCAGCTGTGTCCAAATGCATTCTTGTACGCTCTCCACAAGCATTGTAGAACATGATAATGAGCGTGCCTTCATCAAATCCATGGCTCGGACACTTTCTCAACTTCTCTTGATACCTCTCCCATGTATCTGCCAGCTTTTCTCCCTCAAACTGCTGGAACTGCACAATGTCCATCTTTAATTTTAGGGTCAGGCCAGGGGGATGGAACTTGCGTAGGAATGCATGAGCCAAATCCTCCCATACGATATTCTCTCCCAGCTGCAGCGTATGATACCACGACTTCGCCTTATCCCGCAGTGAGAAGGGAAAAAGACGAAGACGGATAATGTCATCAGGGACACCATTCATCTTTACCGTGCTACACAGCTCCAGGAAATGCGCCAGGTGCGCATTAGGGTCTTCATTCGCTTATCCACCATATTGGCTCTGTTGGACCATCGTGATCAAACCCGTTTTCAGCTCAAAGTTGTTAACGTTCACTCGTGGAGGCTCCTGATACACATACTGCGGAATGAACGCTTCATTTATGGCTGGTTGTTTCTGTGCCTCTTTAGCAGCTTGAGCGTCCAACAGCTGTTGCAGCTGCTCCTGTAGAGCACGAATCTGTTCATTAGTAGCCATCGTATGCAGTGCCTGAAAAAAAAAAACGAGAATTAGAAAAAAAATAAAAATAAAAAGAAACAGTAAACGCCTGAAGTACTACTAAGTCCTATCGGAAATATTAAAGTAACTTCTTATCATTCCCCTGCAACGGCGCCAAAAAGTTGATCACTAATTTCTTAGCAACAAAAACTGCAACTAACACAGGCAATTGTAGCAAATTATAAGCAATCGAGTATCGTATCCTCAGGGACTGACACAACGAAATAACTCTAGCTATCTCCTAAACAGACTATAACAGTAGACAGACAACAGAAAGTAGGAAGATTTGATTAGCACTAAATTCAAATAACAACAAATAAAATAAGGTAAAAACTCAAATAATAAAAGACTCTGACCCTAGGGATGTACTTTTACTAATTAATTACATGCATTTAATCTATTGATTCAATTACCAATTTAATCCAACTCTGATGAGAGATCACAGAACTATTCACAAGCTTCTCTAACGAACACCTATGAAAGTAGATTAATTTACCCCCCTTCACATTCAAGACTCCAAGGAATAAATTAACTCCCAAGCGTACACAAAGAATAGCTCCCTATAGTTTCACCTATCCCATTCAAGTGTCAAGGCTACTTCTATAACATGCATTCCTGAATCGGCTGAACAATTATCGCATTCAAGACTCAAACTGAACAGCTAGACATGTAAATTATTGGCCAAATAATTCACAAGAAATTAAGCACCAGGAATCATGAATCACAAGTTGGAAGGCAAATTGATATCAATAAATCACACACACATAATTAAATAGCTATGTACAAACCCTAGGTTCAGATAAAAGAACTAGCCCAACATAATAAAAGAAAGCAAAAATGTAATTAATGAGAACGCAATTGAAAGAACTGAATTAAATAAAACTCTGAATAAAACAATTGTAGCGGCTTGAATCTTCAATCTTGTGAAAATCCAATCCAAGCTGTAAAAACTGGAAAGCAATAATAATCTAAAGATATGAAACTGAGAAAATAAAGTTGGGAACTGAAAAAGGAACCCTAGATAGGTCAAAAGAAGACCTATTTAAAGTATCAGGGTAAAATACAGTGTTTGGAACCGAGAAGAACTCTAAAAATCGGAAAATCTCGCAAACTCGCCAAATTCGGCGGTCAAACTCGGCGGTCGCCGATTTGACCGCCGTTTTTGTGCTAAAAATTGACCAATTTCGGCGCCCGCCGAATTTAACACTCGCAGTGCAAATCTGAAACAGAAATTTCGGCGACCAACTCGGCGGTCGCCGTTTAGGTCGCCGAATTTCTTCTTCAAAATGCTCATTTTCGGCGACCAACTTGACTGCTGCGCGCGACGTTTTTGTTTCGGCCATAACTTTCTCGTCCGAACTCCGATTGATGATCCGTTTGCACTCACGAACTCGTATCGAGACAATATACAACTTCTATTTCAGAACATTGTTCCAAATTCGAAGTTATTAAACCTGAAATTTCCTTCAAAGTTCGAGTAAGAATCATGTTTCACAAGATAAAGCAAATTAAGCACAAAACAACTATCAAACACTCAATTTCCTATAAAATTATCATCATATGAACAATAAAAACCATGGAAACATGAGTGTTATCAGTCAGCAATCTCAACAAGAGAACAGATATGCATTGAGAAGTTAGAAATAATAGGCTTTTTATTAAAAATGGAGAATGTTACCCATCTACCAGACCCGACCATGCTCAAAGTTCCAGAACCCACATCAATGCGCGTCTGGGTAGTAGCTATAAAAGACCGACCAAGTAGAACAAGCTGCCCATTCTCTCCGGTAATACCTTGCCCTGCTTCAAGCACCACAAAATCAGCTAGCACCGTGATTCCTCTCACCATGACTTCGACATCCTCTAAAAGTCCACACGTTCTACTAATTGCTCCATCAGCTAGCTGAAGTCTCGTGTTTGTGCATTTAAGCTCCTCTTTCTTCCTGCCCAATTTCTGAAATATAGCATACGGCATCAAGTTGACTGCCGCACCTAAGTCTAACATGCCCGTGAATTCTCCAGCTCGACCCAAACCAATACCAATAATGAAACTCCCTGGATCTTCTTGCTTCGGTAAAGGTTGGGTTGGATCAAAACTTGATGGTGGCAGAGGTGGGCTGGGCTTCGGTGGTTGATATGGCGTATTGGATTTATGAAGTTTCTGCTCTGGCCGTATCAACTCTGGTATTCTCCTCTGCTCTGGCGGCCTTCTCTGCTCTGGCTGCCAAGTCAGAGCTGATTCTCTTCTCTACTCTGGCCATCGTGCCAGAGCTGTCATCCTCGTCTGCTCTGGCATCCTCGCCAGAGCTGGCCTCCTAGTCTGCTCTGGCATCCTCGCCAGAGCTAGCGCCTGATTTATTTTCCCGATCTGCTGCTGCTGCTGTTGTAATTGATTCAAGGTTCCCGACAGTTGCCCCACAGTTGTCTCGAGGCGTTTGATAGTGGCAGCCTGAGACTCCATACTTTGCTTGGTCATCTCAAAGTTTTGCTTACTAACCTCCATAAAAGCCTGCATAGTCTCCTCCAGGGACTGTTTTTGCGGAGGCATTGGCTGTTGTGGAGCATTCTGGAATTGTTTAGCAGGCTGAAAATTCCTTTGGTGTTGACCTCTCCATCCACCATTGCTTTGATTATAATTTATGCTCTGCGCAGGGACAGGTGCAGCTTCCGTATGGCTCATCTTGAGCTGCTGTACTTCGCGCATGATTGAGGCCAATTGTTTCTGCATCTCAAACTGGTTCGTCACAGCGCTGGCCTCAACTCTCTTTCCACGGACCAACTTTTGTTGAGAGCTCTCCGCTAATGTTTTGAATATTTCATTAAGCTCTGCCACAGCCTTCCGAGCTATGTTCCCTCCTGTAGTGCTGTCCACCATAAATTGGGCAGTTTGCACTAACCCGTCGTAGAAAAATTGCATCAACATCACGTTGGGAAATTGATGTTGCGGGCACTGGCGGAGAAGTTCTTGGAATCTTTCCCAAGCTTCATAAAAGGGCTCGTCCATTCCTTGGGTGAATTCCATGATTTGCGACCTTAGCTCCTGAGTCTTGTGGCTGGGATAGTATTTTAGCATGAATTTCTCACAAGCTTCTCCCCAAGTGGTGATAGAGTTGGGCGGCAGAGTTAGCATCCATGTTCTCGCCCGATCTTTAAGTGCATAGGGGAAGCACTTGAGCTTAAGTTGGTCCTCCGTGAGATTCAGCAATGGAATGGTTTGAACTTGTGTGCAAAAATCACGGATGAATTGTAGGGCATCTTCACTCGGCATCCCATGGAACAGAGGTAAAAGACTTGAATCATTCGACTTTAGATTGTAATTTCTGACGGCGGTGGGAAGCACAATAGCCGATGTGTTGGTATCTCCGATGACGGGCCGGGTGAAATCTCCCATGTACTCCATGTTCTGCACCATCTCTTCTTTGGTATGCTGGGCTGGCTGTTCTTCCTTGTTGGCAGTGCTGGACTCGTCAGCACTGTACTCTTCTTGTGCTGAATTCAGCTCTGTACGGTTGAGGTCAGAGCAGAGCTCGTCAACTCTGTCACTTTCCCTTTCGTCCGAACTTGAATCAGAGCTCTCCTCTCCTTTATTTATGAAAACCCTTGTGCTCGTGCTATCCAACGGAGACACCAACGGTCTTTTCAAACTGCGGAGTCCTTGCATGCACAACACCAAACACACGGATTAAACGCACCGGAGGGAGAGAAAGGTAACAAAAACGAGAAAAATAGAAATTTAAATAAAGCAAGTAAAAAGCAACACAATCAAAACGCCTAAAACCTTCCCCGGCAACGGCGCCAAAATTTGACTCAACTAGAAACACCTCTACTTTGACTTGCAATAGAACAAGGACATCCTAGCGATGATAAGTTAACCCAATGTCGTCTCTCAAGGAAGATCTTTAAGGGCAATTAATTATGTCACAAGAAAGCTATAAACTAAGGATTGAAAGCTGTTAAATTATCTAAAGCTGGGAAAATAAACTTAACTAGAAACTTAAACTAAAGAATTATCTAGGCATGAAAAAGAATTATTAACTAATGCTTGTAATTTAAACTTAAATAAAACTTAATCTTAAACTAAACCCTATTTATAGACCTCAAATTAATCTAGATCACCATGGAAGTTGCCATGCAAAGTAGAACTCTAAAGGCAATAAAATCGTGCAAGATAAGGCAACTCCAGCTGGATGCGCGCTCTGGAAAAATGCAGAGCTGAAAAGTCAGCTCTGGTGAGTAGGGCAGAGCTGAACGGTCAGCTCTGGCATCGCGTGCTCTGAAAAGTACAGAGCTGAAGGGTCAGCTCTGTCATAGTTGACTCTGGCAGTTTGACTCTGGCGTTTTACTCTGGCGTTTGACTCTGTAAAGTACAGAGCTGAAAAGTCAGCTCTGGTGGTTGACTCTGGCACTTAGCTCTGCTCTGCTCTGGAGATGTCTGCTCTGCTCTGGTACAGAGCTATCTTCGCAGCTCTGGCGCGGGCTTTTAACTCTGGTTAGCTCTAGCTTTTCAAGTCAGCTCAGGTCTGGCGACAGAGCTATGCTAAAAATGCCATTTTTAGCCCAAAAATCTCCAAAATTGCATTCTTCCATCTATAAAACCTAAATCTCCTGCAAAGCATCAAACAAACCATAAAACGCACCAATTTCCAGAAGATTAACTTAAAATATGCACATTCAAACCCCTAAAAGTAGAACAATTAAGCATAAATCAGTCAACTTACCATCGCTAGGATGTCCTTGTTCTATTGCAAGTCAAACTAGAGGTGTCTAGGTTTTAGGCGTTTTAGTTGTGTCGTTTTTATTGCTTTATTTAAATTTCCGTTTTTCTTGTTTTGTTTTTACTTTTCCTTCCGCCGGTGCGTTTGATCCGTTCGTTTAGTGTTGTGCATTTAGGGACGCCGTAGTCTTAAAGGCAAACTTGTGTCTCCGTTGCATAGCACGTACGATGGGATTTTCAGGAAGAACAGCTGCAAAGGAGTGTTTGCAGAGGACAGAGCAGGCGACTCTGAGTCTGACTCTGCCAGAACTGACGGGGACTACTCTGACTCTGACCTTCCAGAGCAGAGCGTAGAAGAGAAAGGACCAGAACTGCCAGCGAACTCTGACTCTGAATCTTCAGAGCAGACCACAAAAACGGAGGAAGGCAGCTCTGACCATACAGAGCAGACCACAGACACAGCTGAGCACATCGTAGAAACAAAGGAGGATGAAGTCAGCTCTGACTCTGACCGAGCAGAGCAGAATACACACGAGGAGAAGAAGGAGATAGCGCAAAACATGGAATACATGGGAGATTTCACCAGGCCTATCATCGAAAATACCAACACTTCGGCTATTGTGCTTCTCACCGCAGTAAGAAATTACAATCTTAAGCCGAATGACTCAAGTTTGCTACCGTTGTTCCACGGGATGCCGAGTGAGGACGCCCTGTAGTTCATCCGAGATTTTTGCACGCAAGTTCAAACCATCCCACTGCTAAATCTTACGGAGGATCAACTTAAGCTCAAATATTTCCCATATACTCTCAAAGATCGGGCGAGGACGTAAATGCTATCTATGCCGCCCAACTCCATCACCACTTGGGGAGAAGCGTGTGAAAAGTTCATGCTCAAGTACTATCCCAGCCACAAGACACAGGAGCTCAGAACGTAAATCATGGAATTCACCCAAGGATCGGACGAGCCCCTACATGAAGCTTGGGATAGATATCAAGAACTCCTCCGTCAATGCCCTCAACATCAGTTCACGAATGTCATGTTGATGCAATTTTTCTATGATGGGTTAGTGCAAACTACCCAATTTATGGTGGACAGCACGGCATGAGGTAACATAGCTCAGAAGACGGCCACAGAATTAAAGGAGATATTTAAGACCTTAGCCGAGAGCTCCCAGCAGAAATTAGTCCGTGGAAGGAGAGTTAAGGCCAGCGCGGTGAGGAACCAGTTTGAGATGCAGTAACAATTGGCCTCAATTATGCGGGAAGTACTACAACTTAAGATGGGCAAGATGGAAACTCCTCCTGTCCCGGTGTAGAATTCAGCTCTGCAGAATCCAGCTCTGTAGAACCGAGCTCTGCAGAATGTTGAGCCTTGTGGCATATGTGGAGATTTCAGCCATGGAGCTAATGAGTGTCATAGAATGGGCGAATTTACTCCAGAGGGTCAAGTTGAAATCTATGCAGCTCAAGGATTTCAGAGCTACAATCAAGGGCAGAGCAGACTGCAGTACGGGCAGAATTTTAATCAAGGTCAACAAAATGTTAATGGTGGCTAGAGAGGTCAGCCGAACTTTAGATGGGGAAATCAAAATTCTGGAGGGAATCAATTTCGTCGACCACCCTAAATGGGATACCAACAGCAGCAACAATACTTCCCACTGCAGCAGAGCTCTCCTCAACAGTACAAGCAGTAATACCAGCAGCAGCACTCCATGCCGCAAGGAAATTCTCAGCCACAACACTTCCAGAATGCACAGCAGATGCCACCACAGAAAACGTCGCTGGAAGAAACTTTGCAAGCTTTTATGGAGATCAGCAAACAGAATATGGAGTCTCAAGCATCCACCATAAAAAGACTTGGAACAACCGTTGGTCAACTTTTCGGCACTTTGAACCAAATTCAACAGCAACAGCAGCCCGGAAAATTTTATGGCCAACCCTTGCAGACTCACCAGGCTCAACCTATCACTGTTCTTCACAGTGGTAAGATGGTGGATAATAGAGTGGAAGAATCATAGCAGACTTGCGAACCAGAGCAGACCAGAATGCCAGCTCTGCCGGATCCAGCTCTGCAGACTCCAGCTCTGCATACGCCAGCTCTGCACTCGCCAGCTCTGAACAAACCAGCTCTACATTGCCCAGCTCTGCATTGCCTAGCTCTGCACTGCTCAGCTCTGAAAAGGCGTGTCATACAGAGCTGCCGTTGGATGAACAGGTAGGAGCCAGGAAGCCAGCGCAAGAACTGAAGGAACCCCCTGACAATCTCAAGCACGTGTTCTTAGAAGAAAACAAGGAGAAGCCGAGGTTCAGATCGGCAGAGCTATCTCGGGAGAAAGATGGTATGTTGCTCAAGGATGTGTTTGAGCCTGGTGCAGCCGAGCTCTACGCTAAGAATGCTAAGGAGAATTTCAGAGGAGACGGTCATAGCATGAAATCCTCTTATGGGCACTTGAGTACTCTGATGGTGGTGGAGTCTCAAGCTCTGCATGATCCTGATTGATGGTCAGAACTGAAGTCGGGCTGGCGACTTTAAATCTAGCGCTTGGTGGGAGGCAACCCACCGTTGGTTTAGTTTTTTTTATTTTTGTTTTTCTTGTTATTTGCTTTACGTTTTTGTTTTGTGTTTTTTTCTAAGTTTTGGTTGCTTGTGCAGATGCTTTGATTTTTTGGGGGTTAATGCTTTGTTTTCAGCGCTGAAAAGGCTAGCTCTGCACTGGGCAGAGCTGAATTTTTACTCTGAAGGTTGCCAGCGCTGCCCGTCTACTTTGACTCTGCCGTGCAGAGTCAGAGCTGAATTTCCACTCTGCACTTGCCAGTGCTGACATTCTACTCTGCACTTGCCAGCGCTGACATTCTACTCTACACAGACCGTAAATTCCCACTTTTCGCCACCTCTCACGATGCTTCAACTTTTCAATGCCGATAATCAGGGATGTTTTCTAAACTCTTTTTATTTTGTGCCCTGAGGACATGGCATGCTTTAAGTGTGGGGGGGTGTCTTATTTTGCATGCTTTCAATTGAGCGATATTAGTCTTTCTATGCTTAGTTTTTTCTTTGATACTTGCTAATTTTTATGAATTTGTGGAAGAGAAGATGGTTTTCGATGTGGTTTTCGAGTTTGTGAATGAATGGTGGTTATTCTTATTTTACTTTTGATATGTGTTTCTTGTTTGTGCAAAGAAATATGAGTTTTGTTGCAACACGATTGTAAGTAAGTAAAACGTGATTTGTCCGGTAGATGCTAGAAGGAGTGTTGTCATTGTGATTACCTACGATCGTATCTTATCTATGAAAATGCTGGAAACCAGCTCTGAAATTGCCAGCTCTGAAACATCTGGCCTGTTCTGAAAACGTGACAGCTCTGAGTCTCTGCTCCTCTAGTCTAACTATGAGCATGGGAAACCACGTGAAAAGACTTTGGATTACATCCAAATGGTTTTTATTTCATGAATTATGGCTCAACTGTTGAAAATTTAATCACACAAAGTGTGAAAAATGGTGATATTGATTATAAAGGCGATCACATTAGGGAATTGACTTCTAGCGGAGAATTGGGTCTGATCGAATTACTTGCATTACTGTTTTGTTACTTCATAAACTTTGAGTTACTTGCATGATCGACAGATGTGCGTTGATTGTAAAATTTTGAATTGACTTTGTGAATGTTTGGATGGAAATTAGCATTGTTGAAACCAATCTCTTCCTAGGATTCATACGGATTTTGCTTGAGGACAAGCAAAAGGCTAAGTGTGGGGGGGTTTGATTTATGCTTAATTGTTCTAAATTTTGGGGTTTGCATGTGTGTATTTTAAGATAAATCTTCTGAAAATTGGTGCATTTTATGGTTTGTTTTATGATATATGTATAAACATAACTTTTTTTTGATAGATAGATGAGACCAAATTTACTTTTGGAGAGAATATGAGAGAGAAACCCTAGCTCCTCTCTCGCCGCCGCCGCCGCGTGTTCCTCTCTCGCCGCCACGTGATCCCCCTGCCCGCTCCCATGGCTTCCGATTTTCCTCCGATCTCCAACAACTTTGCCAGGCCTACGCCTGCTTCTTCCGGTAAGAACCAAACTCGGCCCTCGGTTGTTCCTCCTTCTCAGAACAGCAAGAGTCATTCCGAGGCTCTCGTCAACTCGACGCTGCATGGAATTTCTAGCCCTAGCGCTGGGGCGAACTCTTTTGCGCGAACGGTCCAGCGTTCAGTTCCCAAACCAGCAGATGTGTTCGCCCAGGATTTCAACGCTCTTCACCCGGTGAACATTGGCAACAAGTCTATTCTTCGGATTCCAGAAGCCCTGTATCAAAGTAAACTCAAGGAGTTTGAGTTCGCTGTTCACGCCAGGCTTTTGCTGAATAAGGGAGACGCCCCCAGATTTGCTTCTGACATTAAACAAGAACTCACGGCTTTATGGAAAACCTCGGATGCGATCCGTGTGGTGCCACTCGGGAAAGGTTTCTTTTCGATAATTTTCGCGAATGAATCTGAGCTTGCTACGGCAAAATCTAGGGCTACTTGGAAATTGAGCAAAGGTATTATTCGAATCAGGGAATGGGTTCCAGATTTTGACCCATACAAAGAATCATCTGCCCTCTCTCAAGTCTGGCTGAGAATCTATTATCTTCCTCATGAATACTGGCATCCGGAAGTGATAATCAGCATCGCCAGATATGTCGGTCTTCCTATTAAACTTGATGGTTTTGCATTTTCTGGGCAAGTTGGACACTTTGCTCGTGTTCTTGTCGACATGGATGTCTCTAAACCTATTCCCGAATCTCTCACGGTGGATAAGGGGACGCGCTCTTTTGAGGTTGAATTCGTCTATGAAAATTTGCCGCATTTTTGTGGTTTTTGCAAACTTGCAGGTCATGACATTGCTCAATGCCGCCGCAAGAAACAGCAGGATAACAACACTGACATCACAAATCCTACAAGCTCGGATCAACCTTCTCTCAAGACCAATCACAACAAAACTATGGGGAAAGAATGGCAGAAAAACAAAGAGATTCCTATCGGTAATTCTTTCGATGCTTTATCTCAAGAGCCTTCCGGAGATGAGGACGTCAACCAGGAGCCTCTTCTTGAAAAGGAGAGGACTTCCATTATCAGCGCTCACACCCCCGCTGAGAATCTTCATGAGGAGACTCCTCATGTCGCTCCTAATGAAACTGGGGAAAACGTGGCTCCGGATGGCATCTCGACATCAAATTCCTTTGCTATTCTTGAGACTGAGGTTCCTATAGACAATGGCAAAGGAATGAACTTGCAATCTGTGGATCATGGCAAAGAATTTCGAGAGGGGATGGTGGAAGAAGTGGATGAGGAGACGAGCTCTCCGCCATCACCTCCTCTGGACTTGACTTCTCCCGCCCCGAGTTTTAGTGATGTGACACCAGAGAAGGAGCTGCCGGTGGTTCCTCCTCGCGGTCGAGGGCGACCGAAGGGCGCTACAAAGAAGGGGAAGGTTTCTGATTCCTCGATCAAGCACCGACTCCGAAGTATTATAGAGCGTGGCCATGCTCTTTCAGCTGGCCGGGCTACTGGTGTTTTGCAGGAGGCCGTTCTTAACTCTACGGTGCCGGTGGAGTTCTTGAATAAAGTACAACATGCTCAATCTGGAGGAGCGATTCTGCAAAACTTTGTGATTCACTCCTCTTCCGATGCTGCCCGTGCTATGTCGGCGGTGGCCAACAAGAATAAATGGGGTGATATGTTGGATGATGATGATGTTGGGGACGAGAATGTTTTTTAATTTTTCTTCTTAGCTTTTGTTTCCTTTTTTTCGTCTTCCCGCGGTGCTTTGTGGGGAGTTCTTACACGGTTTTTGTTTGTCGGGTTTTTTTGTGTTCCGACCCTTTGTTGAGTCAGTGCTCTCTTTTTTTTCTCTTAATAAAACTTCTATTTCAGCAGATGGAAGAGTGCAATTTTGGAGATTTTAGATGAAAATGGCGTTTTTAGGAGTACTCTGCCGTGCAGAGCTGAAAAGCCCGCGCCAGAGCCGAAAAGCCCGCTGCAGAGCAGAGCATAGAAGCTCGTCAGAGCAGAGCTGCGAGGATAGCTCTGTAGCAGAGCAGAGCCGACTTGCAGAGTCAGAGCTGAAGTCTCCAGAGCTGAACTTCCCTATCAGAGCTGAAATCTCAAGAGCAGAACAAACTTGTCAGAGCAGAGCTAAATTCGAAAGAGCAGAGCTAAATCGACAGAGCTGACTTACGCGCCAGAACTAAAGATCGACAGAGTCAATATATGCAGAGTAAACTTTATAGAGTTTACTTTTCAGCTCTGCACTTCTCGCCAGATCTGAACTTTGCAGAGCTGAATTTCAGCTCTGCCATGCCTTTGCAGAGCCGAGTTTCCAGAGTTCGCTAAATGTTGCAGAGCTGCGATTTTCGCCAGAGTTGAGGTGTTTTGCAGAGTGCGTTGCCAGCTAGAGTTACCTTTGCCTACACGATTCTATTGCCTTTAGAGACCAACTATGCATGGCAACTTTGATGGTGATCAAGAGTGATTTGAAGTTTATAAATAGGGCTTAGTTATTCATTGTAAAATATCATCCTTTGCCCTAATTTTTGTCGCCTTTGAGAATCCTTCTTCCATTGGCAGCCGAGACTTAGGCGTTTAATTGCTTTCTTAGTTCCTTCATAGTTTTCGAATTTCATTGTTCTAAGTTAGGTTTCGATTTAGTTTTTTAAGTTTCTTGGATTGTGATTGAGTGACACAATTACATGTTCAAGACGTTTACGGTATTTTGTGTTTAATTCAATTTATTTTGCTTAATTATGTTTATTCTTTACTTTTACGTTATTGCTTTCTTTTCAATTATGCTATTTAAATTATGCACTTTAGTTTCACGCCTAGATTAGAAGGTTTTTAATTTACAAGTCTTTAAATTCTTAAGTTAGGTTTATTTTAAGTTATTTAAATTCTTGCCTAGGGTTTTTATAGTTTCGTGCCTAGATTAATTTTAAGATTAATTTATAAGCTCAAGTTTAAATTCACGTTTAAGTTTAAGTTTAAGTTTATTGTTTTTAAATCAATTCTTTACTGTTTTTCCTACGATACAATTAGAAGCCCTTAAAAATCTTCCTTGAGAGATGACACTGGGTCTACTTACCATCGTTAGGATGTCCTTGTTCTATTGCAAGTCAAACTAGAGGTGTCTAGGTTGAGTCAATAACCATATACAAAAAATATACCTTCACTGTCGGATTTACTGCATTTAAAACTGTATCATGCACTTGACATTGTTCGTTTGTGCATTTGTGTAAAAAAAAAAATCGTGTACTCTTGTTCAAGACATTTTCGACCATACTTCAGCTCATTGATGATCAATCTATTTTGACTGAATTGAGCAAAATCAACATTTGGAAGCAGCACAGATGAGAAATCACGTAACCCAAAAGCTTGTAACGATTTCTCAACTTTTAAAAATAATTGTTAATCAATATAATTCCATTACAGTTATCTATGTTTCTTAATAGACTAACTGGAGTTTCAACTTTTAAAAATAATTGATGATTATGTGTATCTGAACAACAAATTTCATTTAAAAATTGAGACATATAAATTTTATCCAACAAATTGGTACTTTAGTTAGACTTACATGCATCATTTCAGTTGCATGTATAACTCTATCATGTAAATTAATAACCATCATCATTATACAATAGATAAGTGTTTGACATTATCTCATGTAACGAATTTTCAAAATAATTGAGCAAAATATTACTTGGTATTTTAACAACACTATGATCATACTTTAGATCACCAATGATTTAAAACAACACTATAACCATCCTTTAAATTAACAGTGGTATTCTTAAAATAATAAATGGAAAGGAAATTCATGGAAATATTCTATATAGAAATATTAAATAAATTCAAAAGCATAAAAAAATACATTAATTTAATTTTACAGGTGCAACAGAATAAAACTCTATCTCATCCTCACTCATTCACCTCAATTTTAAGTTTCTCTCTCTCTCTCTCTCTCCTCCTTAAGCCTGTCAATTTATATTTTCCTGCTATTTCTCCCCTTCCCCTTCAATTATCATAAATGTATCAATTTATTTTTTTACTTATTCTACCACATATATTTAATTAAGTGACTCTTTTTCTCCACTTACAATACAATAATAAATTATCTTTTAGCAGCAATGTAAGGGGTTGATTCCCGACACCTTCACTTGTTGCTCTGGTTCCTTTCGAGATTTTATTGTACCCGTGTGATGCACGATCTGTAAATATATAAAATTTTGTATACATGAATAATCAATATATAAACATATGTAAAAAAATAAATATAATGGTGTAGAAAGATAATATTATATATACTCATATAATATATTATCTCTATCCACGAAAATTATAGTGCGATTTGAAAGTATGAGTGATTGATAATTGAGCGGATAAAGGACCTATCAAAATTGATGTGTTAAATGGTTGATTTTTTTTTTTGTAAATGTTGAGTGTTATATGATGTGTAAAATATATTTGATAGTTTCCAAAAAAGAAAGTACTACAATTTTCATGGACGGAGTGATTAGTATATTTAAATACTTACATCTAACATTTTGGAAGACTTCCATATGCAAAACATTCTTCGTATAGGCACAATTTTAATCATCTCTCCATATATATATTAGAATTTTCGGACTTCAACAATTAGTAACCCTTGATACAAAGTGACCATAACTTTTATTACTCGTTATTACATAAGACACAACTAATGAAAACTGTCACGACCGGACTTAATTAATGATAATTAAACCGGGAAACCATGACCAAAGGTTGGAGATAAGAAGCGGGATAGAAATGGGATGGACGAATAGATAATAAACCATGAAGGAACTTACATAATCATTAATAACGAGGGAAACATTTATAAACGGAGTTGGAGTTGTAATGACTTAATCAAGCTAGTAAGTTCGAATTTCTCCGACTTAGCCAAAATCACATGAAGTTCTTTTGAGTACGCAACGGAAGAAGGTTCTGATTACATGTATGAAGACATGTACTCAAGAGTTCGTTAATACATATAACTTTAGTCAAAAGGGATTTCCTGCTCGTCACTTCATCACCACCAGCTACTGCTCAACCTGCACATTTAGAAATACATGCAGGGCTGAGTACAAAATAAATACTGAGTGGGCACATATGCCTATAGGTACTTGCATTGTTAAACAATAACATAACATTATTAACAAACCATAACATCGCATAAGAGACATGAGCTTCTTTCAAATCCTTTGTTCACTAATCATTTCCAAAACCATAAATAGCGTGAATGCATTCTTTTTTTCATCGAAAGTCATATTAATAAGCATCGCGTCGTGAGGAAGGCCTTCCTCAACGAACACAGGCATTGCGCCGTGAGGGAGGCCTCCTGTTGGGAACTTAATGAAATATCCTAATCCTTGTTTTGATGATACCAAAATCAATAGGTTTCATTTGTAATAGACTAGAACTGCTTGAACTCAAGAGTTAGAGTTCTTTTTCTAGTTTAGTTGTTGTTCTGAAGACTGAAGACTGAAGAACGAAGGACCGAAGACTGAAGTTGCCAACTGAAGCATCAGTCGAAGAATCAGTTTTGACTGATTACTTAATGCGTGCCACGTGGAATCAGCGAATTGATACTAAAGTCAAGTATCAGTTAAACATTCTTCCTCGGACTGAACCTCCAACGTTCAAAGGAAGCCACGCACTCCAGAAGTACAGCAGCATTAAATGCAGAGATCTCAGGATCGTCCTTTCTCTGCAGAGGCCATTCCTTTTTGGTGATTACCTTTTCAGAGATATCGCATCTCCTGCTCTTCAAAGTAGCCGTTCTCACCAAAAAAGGAACCTCGAAGATTGAAGCCTCAACCCAAGTTCAAATTACTCTCTAACGAAAGAAATCTTGAATACCTTCTCCGCCAACGGATCTATTTAAGACGTCTACTATAAATAGCGCTCAATGATCACTTCAATCTTCACCGATTCAACAACATAAGCTGAAACGCTGCCAAAATCATTACTCAGCTCAGAGTCAAAACTCTCCAAAGTTTGAATCGAATAAGAGAATCCCAAAGCCAAAAATCAGTCACTGCTGATTACATATATTCTCTTAGACCTTAGGCAAACCTTGTTTATCCAAAGCCTAGGTTAAACTAACTGCAAAGAACCTGTTCTTTTTAGTTTAGTTGGCAAGTTTTCAAACCTCTCTTCAACCGACCGAATCGAGTGTTTGTGTCGAAAAGGAGTTCAGAAAGGTGTTCTGTCTTCGTGAGGTCCTAGTACCCAGTATGTGCTAGGAGTGAGAAATCCAACAAGGTATCTTGGTACTGAAGATTGGATCTTCAGTTGTTTCGGTTGTGTGCACCCGCAAGCACACGTTCAGGTTTGCTATGCACCCGTAAGCACTTGCCCAGTGAAGTTGTTGGTCTGATCAACTGACCGTAGATGTAGGAAGTGTTTTCCGAACCACGTAAAAATCTCTGTATTATTTACAGTTTTCAGTACTTACTTTCTTACTTATGCTCTTACCTTCTTAAACTGAAAACTGATTAATAGCAAAGAGAAACCCAAAGACTGACAACGTGTTTAACTCACAGGCTATTACGAAACAAAAGTTTTCCGTTGCGTGTGTTATCAGTCTAACTGATCTATCTTCTGATAGTCAGTTAGATTCATAACATCTTTGTTTATCAAACTCGACTGAAGCCTTACGTGTATCAGTTAAGGTCTTTGGCTTAACTGATAACTCTTTACTGAAGAGTATTCAATATCAGTCGTCAACCCTGTTTTGGTCAAAACTCTTTTCAGCAAAACAGGTTGTGTGAGTTTGTGTTTGAAGTTTCGTTTTGATTCTTTTGAAGCAAAAATAGCCTATAGGTGTATTCCCCCCCCCCCATACACCCATTCGAGACCCTCCGGACCTAACAATTGGTATCAGAGCAGGTTATTCGCAAGAACAATTCTGTTTTGATTAGGTTCTATTGAACTAGATCCTTTTGTTTCTCTCAAAGGTCTCGAAAAACTTTTCCTTTTCAAAAAGGGTGCTTACTGCTTTTCTTATATGTTGTTATCTGTTCTCTCTTTTTATGTGGAGACTAACCATAGCAGAATATCCTCACTACCTATGTTTAGTATTGAAAAATACGACATATGGAAGTTTCGACTTGAAAGCTTCCTCACCGCCCAACATTGCTGAATGTGGGAAGTCATCACCAGATGACCCATGATCATCACGGAGGTGGTCAAAAGGGTTCCTCTAGACCCTTCTAGAGATTCCTTTGATGAAGTCCATATTAAGTCAAAGGCTGACTTCACCACAGAAGAAATAAAGTAAGATGATCTTGACAACCTCGCCGAAAGCATCATCTCCGGCACAGTTCCAGACAAGCACGTCACCAAGATCATCAAGTGCAGAACTGCAAAGGAGATGTGGAACATTCTTGAGGGAATGTGCATAGGATCCGAGGAGATAAAGGAGAACAAGTTATCTATAGCTTGTCAAAAGTTCGACTCCTTCCTCATGCTCAAGAATGAATCTATTGACGAGATGGAACTCAGATTCAATCAGATCCTGAATGAAGTTCAATCCATCTCGAAGGACAAGTACACACAACGAGAAATCAACTTGAAGATTCTACCAGCACTTCCGCGAGGAGACTGGCAGATCTACTCAGTCGCTCATCAGAACAAGCCAGGATTCAATCGGCTCTCGACGAACAAGCTTTTCTCTGATCTCGTGGCAAATGAGTTCGACATGCAGAGAAATCTTGAAACCAAGAAGGCTGGAGGATCAGACGAAGATGGTCCATCAACCTCAAAAGTAGCTGCGCTGAAGGCCTCAGCAAAAGATAGCAAGAAGTGGTCAAAGGAACCAGCGGAACTCAAACCCGAAGACTTCTTCAGTCAATATGCTCTATTGGGAAGATTGGAGGTCTCCAAAAGGGCGACTTGGACTTGAAGAGGGCAGATGCTTTGAAGCCAACGGGGAAATTTGAAGCTAATTGGGAAGGACCTTTCATAATAACAGAAGTTTTGGGTAGAGGAGCTTATCATCTATCGGACCAAGAAGGAAGACCTCTCACTAGGCCGTGGAACATTAACAATTTGAAAAAGTTTTATATTTAATTTTCATCACAAACAACGTTATGTATTGTAGACCAAACACTCTTTTTCCCACCGGGTTTTACTGAGGTTTGGGACCATATTATCGTAATAAAACATATTTATGGTTTTAGGGATATCCATTCTTCCCAGGCATGACAACAATATGCATCTGCGCAGACAACATATAACAATACAAATACAATGAGTACCATCATTATTTCAAAGAGGGGGAGTACCATCATTATTTCAAAGGGATGGAGTAACGCACTACAAGAAACTGGGCGATTAGCGACGAAATTTTCCGTCGCTAATCGCCAAAAATCCGTCGCTAATTTCGTTTACCGACGGATCAACGACAACCGCCGTGTGTCGTTGTAAAAGTGGTCGGTAAAAAAAATAGCGACGAAATTCATTTCCATCTCTAATTACCGATGGAACGTCCGTAGGTAAGCACACGACGACGCAGGCGTCGTCTGAAATCAACGACGCAAATAGCGACGGAAAATTTCGTCGGTATTAGCGACGAAAATGAATTTCGTCGCTATTTTTTTTTTCAAAAAATAATAAAAATAATTTTTTTTTAATATCAATCTAGCTTTATTCTCCACTAGTATTTTTGGTATTTCTAATGTATTTTTGAACTTAATTGCATACGTTAAGACGAACTTCCCAGTGGATCACCCATCTTAGTTGTGCTCTAATTCAAGCACGCTTAACCTTGAAGTCCTTTTCGAGTGGTCACCGGTACAGAACACGCGTATTATTGATATAACTATCACCTATTAATTCATTTAAACTCTATTTTAATATACAATATCATTTATTCATGACCTTAGAATATGCTGAAGTCATATCTAATAAAAAATATACGATCGAATTTAAAATAATAAAAAATATTAATATTATAGTTAGTTAAAAAATATATATATTATTGTTGAAAATAACAATAAATTTAAAATATTCTCAATAATTTAAAAATAAGAATAAATTAGAATATTAATTAAAAAATAATAAAAATATTTTTTAAAAAAATAAAAATAACAAAAAAAATTAATAATATTTACCGACGGAATTACCGACGGATTATTAATTAAAAAATAAAAAAATTAAAAAAATTAAAATAAATAAATAAATTATATTTAGCGACGGAATATTTTCCGTCGCTATTTTTTTTACAAAAAATAATAAAAATATATATTTTTTTAAAAAAGAAAAAAATTAAAAAAAATAAATAAATTATATTTAGCGACGGAATATTTTCCGTCGCTAATTCCGTCGGTAAATTTAAAAAACATAAATGAAAAATAATGAATAATATTTAACGACGGATTATTTTCCATCGCTAATAATTCCGTCGGTAATCCGTCGGTAAAATTTTGAAAATATCTTCGACGGAATTCCGCCGCTGTTCCGTCGATGATTACCAACGGATTATTTTTCGTCGATAATTCCGTCGGTATCCAATATGTCTTTGTAGTGAACATCACTATTTCAAATGGATGGAGTAATCTATGATTTAAAGGGAGGAAATGAAACGCAGTTTACATTCTAAAAAAAAGGGAATAAGATAAGCATCACACAACAAATGAAAAACTTCACATAAAAATTAATCACGATCGCACAAGAGGCTACGGGCGAGGAATATTATCTAAGACTAATGTCAAAAACCGGAAATAAATTTGCACCAAGAATGATGGAAATTTCAAAGTTAAATGTTTCACAAGGCATCCATCAAAAGAAACGGGAAATAAAAAGTCGTACAGAACAACAACAATCTAAGAAATGGAAATTCGAGTACATCATCAAAATAGAGTCCAAAAGTTATGAAGGATAACTAGGGGTTAGGGGCAGGGGGATCTTCCGCGACAATTTCGTCATCAACTTGTTCTTCGGTTGCACTACCATGATCACTATGATCACCAGCCAATGCAATCTCCAACACAGCCTGTGCGCGAACCTCATCACCATGTGATGAAACTGTGGCTTACCTAGGGAAGCAGGCGCTAGAGCTGGAGTAGGAAGAGAGCTAAAACATGACACCTGATATGATCCTCGCCGGTAACCTTTAAATTCCACCGGAACGAACAAATAACTATGCGCGGAAGACTTGAATGATAAATAAAGTAAATGATAAAGGGTGGAAGTTTGTCCCAAAACCCCTGAATCTATTCTACGTCGTTTCTAGAGAGCGGATCCCTAACCCCAACGTATGAATGATGCAGCAACTCGGAGACGCTGAATGACACACGACGAGGGATGAAGAACTCGTCGATTCGTCGATAGGTTGAATTCTTGTTTGTATAATCGAGAAGAATTCGAAACTTGAGAGAGAATAAACTCACAATATAATATCAAAAATCGTTTGTCTTCGTCCAACACAAAACAACCCTATTTATAGGGAACAGGAAACCCTAACGTAAATAAGGAAACAAACGTAAACAAAGAAACAACGAAACTTGTTCAATAAGTCAAAAGAAAACCCTAGCGAGAAAACCCATCGGCTCTGGAAACGTGCAGAGGAAACGTGCAGAGGAATTAAGTCTGCCCTGGCGGAATGATTCCTCTGCTCCGGTAAAGCCAGAGGAATCGAGTCTTCTCTGGCGGCTCGATTCCGCTGCTCGGGTAACGCCAGAGGAATCGACGCATCTCTGGCGGTTCGATTCCGCTGCTCTGGCAAAGCCAGAGGAATCGAGGCTTCTCGGGTGCTCCGATTCCGCTGCTCTGGAAACGCCAGAGGAATCGACGCATCTCTGGCGGTTCGATTCCGCTGCTCTGGCAAAGCCAGAGGAATCGAGGCTTCTTTGGAGATTTCGCTGCTCTGGCGATTTCGCTGCTCTGGCGATTTCATTGTTCTGGTGTCCGGCTCCGCTCTGTAAGTAACAAGGTTTACTACCTTTGAGCTCTGATTTGTCAGTCCTTCTCCAATTGGTCTTTTCAGCTCTTGCCTCCAGATTTCTTCCACCAACGTCATTAAATTAGCCTTGAACGTCTTGGCTCTAGCTCTCGTCACTGGACCAACGGGCACACGTACCGGATCTTCACTCTGTGCAGCCTCTGAAACTCGGTTCTGCTTTGCATCCTGATCGCTGCTCTGAACTGCATCATTCTCCCTCTCTTGAAAAGGATTTGTCCTCAAATCCACAGCATCGCCTACATCAAAGGGGCTTAAATCAGTAACATTGAATGTAGCGCTCACATTATACTCACCTGGTAAATCGAGTTTGTAGGCATTATCATTGATCTGTTCCAATACTTGAAATGGCCCATCTCCCCGAGGAAGCAGCTTGGAACTGCCTCTGCTGTGGAAAACGTTCCTTGCGCATGTGAAGCCAAACCCAATCTCCAGGCTCAAACACTACCTTGCGGCGACCTTGATTAGCCTGCTCTGCATACTGTCGTGTGCGGCGCTCTATGCTAGCTCTGGCCTTCTCATGTATGTGCCGTACAAAGTCTGCTCTGCACTGACCATCCATGTTGACGTGCTCGGACTCGGGTAGGGGTGCCAAGTCCAGAGGGGTCAAGGGATTGAAGCCATACACAATTTCAAAAGGAGAATATTTAGTGGCAGAGTGTACAGTACGGTTATAAGCAAACTCAACATGAGGAAGACACTCTTCCCAATACTTGATATTCTTTTGAATTATGGCCCTAAGCAACGTAGACAGAGTCCTATTTACTACTTCGGTTTGACCATCAGTTTGTGGATGATAAGTAGTAGAAAATAACAGTTTCGTGCCTAACTTACACCACAAGGTCTTCCAAAAATAACTCAAGAACTTTGCATCCCGATCAGAAACAATGGTCCTAGGCATACGATGCAACCTAACAACTTCGCGAAAGAACAAATTAGCTATGTGGGATGTATCATCGGTTTTATGACAGGGTATAAAGTGTGCCATTTTAGAAAATCGATCGACAACCACAAAAATCGAATCTCGCCCAAACTTTGTTCTAGGCAAGCCTAATACAAAATCCATGGAGAGATCTATCCAAGGTGTGTGTGGGATAGGAAGGGGTGTGTACAAACCAGGTGAATTGACTCGAGACTTGGCTTGTTTGCATGTAATGCAACGACCACAGATACGCTCGACGTCCGTTTCATATGAGGCCAAAAAAAATGCTCTTGTAACACCGCCAAAGTCTTAGCAATGCCAAAATGTCCCATTAAGCCCCCACCATGTGACTCAAGTAACAACAGATTGCGTAGAGAACACCTAGGGACACATAACTTATTCTTGTGAAAAAGATAGTCATCATGTCTAAAGTATTCACTACTAGAAGACTGTGCACAAGCTCTATAGATCTCACCGAAATCCTCATCATGCTCATAAACACTCTTGACACACTCAAACCCAAGTAATTTAGCATCGAGAGTAGAGATCAGAGTGTGCCTGCGAGAAAGGGCATCAGCAACGACATTCTCCTTACCTTGCTTGTACTTGATGACGTATGGAAACGTCTCAATGAACTCCATCCACCGGGCATGGCGCTTGTTCAGTTTATGCTTGCCCTTTCAAGTGCTTCAACGACTCATGATCGGTGTGAATGACGAACTCGTTGGGCCACAAATAATGTTGCCACGTCTGTAAGGCCCTCACGAGCGCGTAGAGCTCCTTGTCGTATGTAGGATAGTTCAACGTGGCTCCACTCAACTTCTCACTGAAGTAGGCGATGGGGCGCCTCTCTTGCATCAACACTGCACCAATTCCAAGACCCGAAGCATCACATTCTATCTCAAAAGTTTTGGAAAAGTTAGGGAGAGATAATACCGGGGCGTGAGTGAGTTTGTGCTTCAACAACGCGAATGCCTCCGCTTGCGCTTTGCCCCACTTGAACTCCACGTTCTTCTTGATCACTTCGGTGAGTGGTGCGGCCACGCTGCTAAAGTGAGGTACGAATCACCTGTAGAAGCTAGCGAGTCCGTGGAAACTTCGTACCTCGCCAATGCTCGTTGGTGTCGGCCACTCCTGAATGGCGCGGATCTTCTCTTCATCCACCTGGACACCCTGCGCACTAACAACGAACCCTAGAAACACGACTCTATCCGTGCAGAACGTGCACTTCTTAAGATTAGCAAATAGCTTCTCTTTGCGAAGTACGTCCATAACAGATCGTAAGTGCTTCACATGGTCATCAGGATGCTTGCTATAAATTAGGATATCATCGAAATAGACTACGACAAAACGACCAATGAAAGTACGTAAGACATGGTTCATGAGACGCATGAACGTACTCGGAGCATTAGTCAAGCCGAAAGGCATAACTAACCACTCGTACAAACCAAGTTTTGTTTTGAACGCAGTCTTCCATTCGTCACCTTCCTTAATACGGATTTGATGATATCCGCTACGCAAATCAATTTTGGAAAACACACAAGCACCATGTAACTCATCAAGCATGTCATCTAAGCGAGGGATGGGATGACGATACTTTACCGTGATATTATTGATGGCACGGCAATCGCAGCACATCCTCATGGTGGAATCCTTCTTTAGGTACGAGAAGAACAGGTACCGCACAAGGACTCAAGCTCTCCCTTACGTGCCCCTTAGCGAGAAGCTCGCCGATTTGCCGTTCCAACTCTTTTGTCTCCTCCAGGTTGGTGCGATAGGCTGGTCGGTTCGGGAGCGTCGCGCCGGGCATGAAGTCAATCTGGTGCTCAATCCCTCTGAGTGGTGGCAGACCATGCAGTGTCTCATCTGGAAAAACATCTGCATAGTCCTGCAAAACCGAGTGAATAGAAGGGGGTAGGGAGGAGAGATCGTTAGCAGTAAACAAGGTTTCTCGAAACCGCAACAACACCATCGATCGTTCCTCCTTCACACATAGCTTGATATCACATGGTCTCGCAAGGAAAGACTTATGTGTCATACCCATCGGCTTGGCCTCCACGTGTTGTGCTCTGTTTTGAGTCGTGGTGGCTTCCTTGAGTAATTGCACCTGGTCCTCGTACACTTGTTAGGGGACTGAGAGGAACAAGGGTCATTCTCTTGTGCTGAAACTCGAAGGAGTACTTGTTGGTGAAGCCGTCATGGGTTACACACCGATCGAACTGCCAAGGGACGGCCCAACAAGATGTGGCACGCTTGCATTGGAATCACATCACACAAAACTTCGTCCTCATACTTGCCAAGTCGAAGCGGCACACGGACTTGGCTTGTGACTCTCACATTACCAGCGTCACTCAACCATTGCAAGCGATATGGTTTTGGATGTTTCACTGCGGTCAACCCTAGTTTCTCCACCATATGCTTACTAGCCAAGTTCGTGCAACTCCCGCCGTCAATAATCACGCTGCAGAGCTTGTCACGGACCAAACACCGCGTGTGAAAAAGGTTTTACCACTGCTCCAGTTCATCCGTTTGCGGTTGCATGGTCAAAGCTCGCCGGGCTACTAGGAAGTGTCCCTTGAGTGCATCCAGCTCTACCTCTTCCTCGGGTTCTTCCAATTCAGGCATCTCAGGGTCTGTGTCTTCCCCATCGGTGATAACATCTCCATCGTCTCGGAGGATCATAATGCGCCGATTCGGACACTCGCTCATGATGTGGCCGAATCCCTGACAACGGAAACACTTCTTATCACGGTATCTTCCCTCGGATGCGGTGACGGAGCTGGAATTTATGTTCCTCGGACCTCTGCCAATCTGATTCTGTCGGGGTTGTGTGGCAGAGCTGGAAGAGCGCTGACCGTGGCTTTGACTTCCGCCAGAGCTGAAAGTGCTCTGTCGCGGGCTCGGCTCTGCTCTGCTCGTTCGCCCGCTCTGCTCTGCGCTGCCGCTAGCGCTGGAAGTGTTGCGCTGGTTGTTGCCAGCGCTGCCACTGCTGCTCTGCCATCCGCCAGGGCTGAAGACGCCCCGCTGCTGCTTGCCAGTGCTAAAGGTACTCCGCTGACTACCTCCATAATTACTTCGCCTCTGGATTTGACTCTCAATCTTGATTGCCATATGAACCATATCTTCTAACTTAACGTAGTGTTGGAGTTCTACTTTGTCGCGAATATCCCACTGTAATCCAGCCAAGAAGCGAGCCATGGTAGCCTCCCTGTCTTCCACAACATTAGCTCGTATCATAGCCATCTCCATTTCCTTGAAGTACTCATCGACACTCCTACTTCATTGCTTCAATGTTTGCAACTTGTTGAAGAGCTCCCGGGAATAATGGTTTGGCACAAACCGCTTCCTCATCACTGCTTTCATCTCGGTCCAAGTTTGGATAGGCGGCTCGCCATTCCGTCTCCGACTAGTCACCATTTGGTCCCACCAAACGAGTGCGTACTCTGAGAATTCAATAGCTGCCAGTTTCACCTTTTTGAGCTCTGAATATGTGTGATAATCGAACAAGAGCTCCACCTTCTTCTCCCATTCAAGGTACAGCTCGGGATCATTCTTCCCTTGGAACGAGGGAATATTCATCCTAATATTATTGAGGTTATCATCCTGGTATTTCGGACCGTTCACTCGACGCCAACGCCCCTCTCCATCTTCCTCATACTCAGACTCCTCATCCTGCTCGTCACGACGGTGCACATGGCGAACTGGCATGCGCCAACCTCCAGGACCACGGCCACCCCCTCGACCTTTACGACCCCCAAAATCATCTCAAGTCGAAGTGGTATGGTATTGTTCAAACAAATCCATTCTCTGATCCATCGATGCTTTCACTCTATCTACCATGCTTTCGAGTTTGGACTCGAGTTTGGACTCCAGGAGTTTCTCCATCATCGATTGGAGAGCCTCCATTGGAAAATCCAGTGTTGAAGTTATGGCAGATGCCTCCTCCCTATGCAAACCCTGTTCAACATTTTTTGACATTATGACTGAAACAAAGAAAATGTTAGTAGCAATAAAACAAAATAAGACCTCACCACCTCAACACTCGTGTATCACACACATTATGGCTTTTACCCTCTATTGATCTCACCACTCTTGCCTTTTTCCGCTCTATTTCTCGCCTCAAGAAAATCGAACTCCCTCGATCTACCACGTGAAGCCAACGTACCAACTGCACAACGAGATCAACAAGCGCACTCGACGAGAGCACTCGATGTCACGCCTCACGAAGAACCACAGCAAACACACAGAAAAGATAGGACTCGACAAAAGAAAGAAAGACTCCTAAACTGCAGACTGGAACCCCAAAGTCAGTGCTGCGCAGAAAACAAACGCCGCAACTAGCTATGTTACCAAAAAAAAAAAAAAAGAACACACGAAGGGTTAAGAGACAAGAAGTTTCGAGATGTGCAAACACAACTTGGATGCTTTCTGCATTTCTTTTTCTTTCGTAATTTTGTTGTTGTCTTGTTTTTTTTTTTTTTTTTTTTTTTAAGCTTATGGAAAATGGAATGTAAAAGAACAGGTATAACAAACCCTAAAATTGTAACCCTTACGAAACCCGGAAAAGCTGATACCAACCGATATGATCCTCGCTGGTAACCTTTAAATTCCACCGGAACGAACAAATAACTATGCGCGGAAGACTTGAATGATAAATAAAGTAAATGATAAAGGGTGGAAGTTTGTCCCAAAACCCCTGAATCTATTCTACGTCGTTTCTAGAGAGCGGATCCCTAACCCCAACGTATGAATGATGCAGCAACTCGAAGACGCTGAATGACACACGACGAGGGATGAAGAACTCGTCGATTCGTCGATAGGTTGAATTCTTGTTTGTATAATCAAGAAGAATTCTAAACTTGAGAGAGAATAAACTCACAATATAATATCAAAAATCGTCTGTCTTCGTCCAACACAAAACAACCATATTTATAGGGAACAGGAAACCCTAACGTAAATAAGGAAACAAACGTAAACAAAGAAACAACGAAACTTGTTCAATAAGTCAAAAGAAAACCCTAACGAGAAAACCCATCGGCTCTGGAAACGTGCAGAGGAATCAAGTCTGCCCTGGCGGAATGATTCCTCTGCTCCGGTAAAGCCATAGGAATCGAGTCTTCTCTGGCGGCTCGATTCCGCTGCTCGGGTAACGCCAGAGGAATCGACGCATCTCTGGCGGTTCGATTCCGCTGCTCTGGCAAAGCCAGAGAAATCGAGGCTTCTCGGGTGCTCCGATTCCGCTGCTCTAGCAACGCCAGAGGAATCGACGCATCTCTGGCGGTTCGATTCCGCTACTCTGGCAAAGCCAGAGGAATCGAGGCTTCTCTGGAGATTTCGCTGCTCTGGCGATTTCGCTGTTCTGGTGTCCGGCTCCGCTCTGTAAGTAACAAGGTTTACTACCTTTGAGCTCTGATTTGTCAGTCCTTCTCCAATTGGTCTTTTCAGCTCTTGCCTCCAGATTTCTTCCACCAACGTCATTAAATTAGCCTTGAACGTCTTGGCTCTAGCTCTCGTCACTGGACCAACGGGCACACGTATCGGATCTTCACTCTGTGCAGCCTCTGAAACTCGGTTCTGCTTTGCATCCTGATCGCTGCTCTGAACTGCATCAACACCACCAGGGTAATTTCCTTTGGGTGACCGAAGGGCTCCCCGCCAGAGACGATCGAGGTAGGGGGAGCGCACCAAAGGCTCTGTGGGCGTCGGGTCTGCATAGGCACCTTCAATGAAGAGGCGTAGAGCCTTGTCCAGCACAGGCACCCACCAGCTTGGTGTCTTCGGTGCCTCATAGTTAATGCCGAGTGTTTGATCCAACTTCTTGTCATCGACCTTGTCAACAACTTCGTCCAAGTTATATCGGTTGCGCTGGATGGGAGTAGCTTCTATTCGGTCCAGTAGGATTCGGCAAGCATCATCAATCAGAAATTCCATACCGTGGCCTAATACCAACAAAGACTCCGGGGTTCGGCAAAAAGCCGCTAGAGTGTCTTGCAGAATTATACACAGAAATTGATGACCCTGCACAGTCAAGAAATACTAGGACCGATATTCCGTGATACCACGGATAAAGGCTTGGTTCTCTTGCTCAACCCTCTTCCTCTTGACATCATGCAATTTGTTTTCAAATTCTTGGGTAAGGGAATGGCGTAGGGCTTCAAATTCTTCATCTTTATTCTTGATAACCCTTTCTAGTTCGGTGTTAAGGGAATCCCTTTCCACCTTCATCTGATATGCTTCAGCCTTGGTCTGACGGAGCTCCTCCTCCAAGCTGGTACATCTCCCCAGCGCAGCCAACAAATTGTCCTCTTTCGTCTTCAATTCGGCAGCTGCCCTCTTAAGATGACGAGAAGTGGACAAATTTCTCCTGCACAGTCAAAAATGGGGAAAAAAAGAGAAATGAGTATCCATATTCAAAATAATAATATATATGGGGAGGGAAAATAAATACCACTTCAATGGCTAAGCAGAGCTCGTCGGCAAAAGCCACTAAGTCAATCGAATCAAATTTCTGAAGGTCAGATGAAACAATCTGAGCTCCCATTTGTGACTGGCATTCCGCGCCAGTTAGGTCCTTAAGAGAACGTGGGCCAGGAAATACAGGGAGAGAAGTCCCAGTGTCTTAAACTTGTCCATCCCCACCAGCCTGCACTGGGCTAGCAAAGAGAAGTTGAAGATAATCGTCATCACCTGAAGCACCTGGGGTGGTTTTCTTTTTCTTCTTCTTTGAGCTGGTCGAATCAGGCTACTTACATCTCCTATGCAGCAAGGGTTGCTCATTATCACCAGAAGCTTAATCAAGAAGCTGGAGTTGAGTTGGGGTAAAACGAGGTTCTCCAGGGTTAAAAGAGGCAGGATCAACTTGGTACCGGTAGTAGTGTCAGCACCTGCCTGCACATGCGCGGGCACAAAGGTCAAACCAGAGAGCTTGCCTCAATTTTTGGTCTTCCACATGCCTGCACAGGATAACATATATTTTTAAGAAAAATGAGAGAGATAGGGTATTGACGACAACACAGAGACAAGAAAAGATGAATCTCATAGATAACAACAGAAAGGAAAACTAAAGGAACTATACCAACGGAGGTAGCAGGATATTTGAAAAATAGCCCTGCACCGGCAAGAATGGAGGGCGTAGATATCAATTCCAAAACATTGAATTCTTTTTTCAAAAAGCTTCGGTTTAAAGCTTGGATTAGGTGATACTCAAAATCAGTTAAGCGAGCTTTATTAGGAGGGTTACTATGTTTAAGACGATGCAACTCTACTTCGGAAGTACCTGCGCATGAGGTCCAATCCTCATTCCGTACCTTAACGAAGAAATATTTATCATGGAATTTCTTATCTAAGGCAGTCAAACTCTTTAAAAAATCTAAACGACTATCGGTCTAGAAGTGAAGTTATAATGACAACTGATTTTCTTTATGATTTGTGTTTTATGGAAAAGCTCTGCACTGTGGGGATAGTCATTAACAGTGCAGAGAATGTGAAGGCCCGTCATATAGCCGCCGAGGACAGTTGGAAGAAGGGAACACCAAAACGCTCACTGATATCCACTAAAAATTTAGAGGGTGGTAATTGGAGACCCGATTCTACTTGATTTACCCATACCGGGATTATATCTGACGAACAAGCATCAGGCATATCCTCCGACGGAAATTGGAGGCGCATCTTGAAATCAGGATCATCCGTAGGGATACGAAGTTTTCGCCTTATTTCTGGCATATCGGAAGTAGTTAGGATGGAGTGGGGGAAATGATTGTAGGCACATGTCAAATCATCTTCCCTATTGATCTCCTCTTGGCGAGCACCAACGGTAGCCATGGTGGTTTATATATATAGGAACAATCGGGAAGATATCTACAGAATAGGAAAAGAGCGATCGAATAAGTAATCAAGAAGGAGAAGAGAAGCCTAGTACCTGGAATGGAAGGTGATCGAACCAAATGGAGCAAAGAGGAAAACCAGGGGGCGGCTGAAAACAGATGCAATAAGAAAAGGATAATGCGTTAGTGGCAGAAGAAGAAGAAGAAGAAGAAGAAGAAGAAAGAGGAGGAGGAGAATTGAAAACGGCGATTATTTATAAGGAGAGTCAGAAGGGGAAAAGGTGGGAAAATGATTAGGCTCGAAAATCGTGGGATTTGAAAGGAACGGCCTAGATTTCATCAAATAAAGGGAAGTTATAAATAAAGGGCTGAGATTAATGCAAGTCAATGGTGAAAAATAGGGAGACGGAAGCAAACCCTGGAAAAGTAAAAAGTGGATGTCAGGCATTAATTACCTACTGTGTTAGTTGATTTGACATAATGACGTGTATAAGGGATTAGCTGCGCAGGAACGATAGTAAATGAAAGACACTGGCTACGCAGAATTAATAATAAAAACCTATGCTCGAAAAAACTTCATGCTTACTCGTTTCTTGGAGACTGGGGGAGAGTAGCTGATGATGAATCAAATACTCATCAGCGTTTGATACTCCTTTTATTATTATTATTATTAGGGTTAAGGTGCAGATAAGCCCCTGAAGTGTGAACCCTTAGAGCGATTTGCTCCCTTTACTAACTGTGTGTGCAACTTACCCCCTAAACTACCAAAAATCGCACATTTAACCCCTTCTTGACTAACACCGTTAGTCAACGTTAGATAGTGATTTTTTCTTTTGTTTTTTTAATTCTAATTGTGGGGCCCACCTTCCTTTCTTCTTCTTCTTCTTCTTCTACGCTTCTTCCTCCTCCTCACACTGCATCTCTCTGCATCTCTCTTTCTCACTCTCACCAAACCGTCAACGGCGGCGCCTCCCTCCCGACGGCAAGTAAATCAAATACCCATAACAAGTAAATCTCCAGGGCAAGAAAAATAGAAAATCTCAATTCCTGAAACTCGGACAAGTAACGCTCGGCAGAAGGCAAAATCACCACAAAATAAATAACGATGGGAAACTCGGATTCAAAAAGCTTAGATCTACAGCAGCTAAAAACAGGATCTTACACACCAACATTAGTTCATGCTGACAAGAAAGCTAATGAAACCAAACTCCAATGAAAATGAAATCAAACTCCAATAAAAAGAAACAATAGCAAAGGATATGATTTGCGGACGGTGGCCATGAGTGAGGGATAGATTTGTTAAATAACATTGGCCCAAAAGTGGCCCAATCTCCTTCGACCTCCGGCGAACAGCGGCTCTCCCTCTCGTCTTGATTTAGCAATTGACAGCAGCAGCAGCAAAAGTCGGTCACCACCGCCTCATCTCTCATCTCCATCTCGACTCGCTTCTCAGACCGGATACCCCAGCAACCCTCCTCCTTGGCAATGACAGCCGCCGTGGCCTCCGTTGCTTCCCTCGATCTCCCCCTTGGCGACGACGAAGCGCCGCCGCCTCCCTCGGTTTCTCTCTCGCCTCTCACATCACAGATCCCCCCCCTTTCTCCGAACGGTGACTACAGCAGCGACAAGCCGCTGCTCCGCCTTCCTCGGACCCCGATGGACAATGACCTCCAGGCCACCGTCGTTCTCTCCCGTCACACCCTTAGCAAAGCCCATATCAGCCTAGGCCAGTCCATTTCTCTCTTTGACCATGGCCGGGCAGTAGCAGTAGAGGGGGATACGAATTGTAATAAAAAAAAATGAAGAAAACTACAAGTGGGCCCCACAATTTGAATAAAAGAAAAAATTACTAACGTTGACTAACGGTGTTAGTCAAGAAGGGGTTAAATGTGCGATTTTTGGTAGTTTAGGGGGTAAGTTGCACACACAGTTAGTAAAGGGAGCAAATCGCTCTAAGGGCTCACACTTCAGGGGCCTATCTGCACCTTAACCCTTATTATTATTATTATTATTATTATTATTACAAGCGAATCAACTAGGATCGAAGGCTTGCAATCGCTTAATAAAGAGTTTACCTGCGCAGTCATGATCAAGAGGACTTCCCAACGCAGACCGAAGGAAGATCCTATCCATACTACTTAACCCAGCCAAGGATGCTAAACTCCACGCTGCACCGCTAATATACATGCCTGCGCAGGCAAAAGCTGTACCTTTCATCTGAAAAGCTGCAAGTTAGTTAACTAAGAACGTACCTCAGATAATGATAGCTATCTGCGTCTGTACATGTAGAGTATACGAGGATTCAAGAGGACAAAATTAACCCTATTCATGTAACCTCTATAAATACCTCTTATTCCTCGTTGTAAAGACCAGAATGAAAATGATAACAAAAGATGAAGTGTTCTACAAGTTCTTCAGCTTAGTTTCTATTTTTTTTGTAATTTTGAGGACTTCAGGTTTATATTCCGTCTATATTTCTTGATTATGGGTCATTATGCTTTTCTGTTTCACCAACTATTAATAGTGCAAAGGAGAAAATTTTCTTTTTCTCTAAATTTTTGAATGATCTCCAGATTTCTTCTAAATAAGCTGTTAATTAATTCCCATTAATTCCGTTATCCATATTAATATAAATAAAATAAATAACAAAATTAAGATTAAAAAAGTTATATATATATATATTAATATAAGAGCATTTCTTAAGATATAAAATAAGAATCATTTTCAGCCCTTAGATCATCAAGATCTACGGTTGATTCGTAATCCTGTTGGATGGATTTATGGTCCTGAGTTCGAATCTCAAAGGTAGCAATTTTTTTTCCACAATTCATACCTTTATACAGCGAATTCATACGTGTTCTACATAAAATTCATATATTAAAAATTGCTCTTATTTCTTATTTTAAGATGTGCTCTCACGGTAGTCCACCCCTATATATATATATATGTAGTCATATCGATTAATGTTTGAACCAATTTACAATTTATAAACTCATACCAATCTCAAATATAATTAAAAAAAAAATATTTTACAACTCGTTCTCGTCCCGAACTTGTATAATGATACCCACTTATTACCCAAGCTCATTTATAATCGTTTTTCTAATTTAGATTCAAAGTTAAGGTAGGGAATATCATTGAAACATAAAAATTGTATTAGAATTTCATAAATTAAATAATTACATGTATATATAATATTTTTAAATACAATAAAAATTATATTGTGTAAGAAATGAGAGAGATGAGAGAAAAATATTTTATTTTAAAACTTCTAATTTGTATGGATTTCTTAGTTTAAATCTATTATTTAATACTCCTATATCAAATTAAAGCTTTTACCACGATCTTTAATTTGATATGTATATTGAATATTTTTGTTATTAACTACAAAATATTTTTTTAGGAAAAAAAGAAAGATAAAAATGAGAATAAAAATAAAAAAATAAAAAGAAAAAAAAATAATAAAGAAAGTATGATAATTATAAAAAAAAGTTTCTATGTTTAGTTTGAGATTTTTCCATATTTTTTCATGTTTAAATTAGGGTTAAGGTGCAGATAGGCCCCTGAACTGTACACCCTTAGAGCGATTTACTCCCCATACTAAGTGTGTGTGCAAAATAGCCCCTAAACTATCAAAAACCTAACATTTAAACCCTCACGACTAAACGACGTTAGTCAACGTTTGGTCAATTTTTTTTTTTTTTTTTCAAAATTGCTCTTGCTGCTGCGTCAATGGCAGCGGGAAGAAGAAGGAGGCGTGCTGTGGCTGGTGGTTCAGGAGCAGCTGCCAATCTTCTCAGCGCTGGATCTGCTGAAATTAGGGAGCGTGGGCATGAAGCTGCCCCCAAATTGGTCCCCGCCGAAGCCTTGATCCACAACCCCGAAGCCGCCGCTGAAATCGAACTCGGCGGCGGAGCCAATTTGGAGGGTTTTACTGAGATTGGCCATTGCAGGATCCTCCACATCTCCCATGACCCAGCGGATGAAGGCCTGCTCCTGGCTGGGGGAGACGGCGGCAGACTCCGACAGCACGCTCTCCCAGTCCTCCATGGCGAATTTCTCCGGGTTGCCGCCGCCGCCGTCGAGAGAAGGCAGGACTGGGAGCAGGTCGGCTCCGCCTCCGGCATTGGAGCTGGTGGCAGTGGTGGAGTCTTGCTGCCATTTCGGGGAAGGGTTAGTGTCCGAAACCGCCGCCACGCCGGCCGTGTCGGTAGAAGCAGCACCACCCCCGCCGGTGCTCCCGCCGAGAGATGAAGACAGTGTTGAAAAAAAAAAAAAAAAAAAAATTTGACCAAACGTTGACTAACGTCGTTTAGTCGTGAGGGTTTAAATGTTAGGTTTTTGATAGTTTAGGGGCTATTTTGCACACACACTTAGTATGGGGAGTAAATCGCTCTAAGGGTGTACAGTTCAGGGGCCTATCTGCACCTTAACCCTTTAAATTATGCTAAAAGCTCTAGAATTGCAGAGATTTGAAATAAAAATCTCTCATGAAGCTACGTAAGACCTAAAATTAAGGAGAGTCAAGAAATCCCAAACTGTATTTATTTATATAATATAATAATATATAATGATTCCTAAGCAAAATTACTCAAAATACAATGGAGGGGAAGTGCATTTACACAATTTTCCTTGTAAAAAAAATCATACTGTTACTACCCTACGAAATATTTTGCTAATATATTAATTATATTAAACTAGATACTTATTTGTAAGCTTCATTATCCCGTCAATATAAATATAATGTTGTATAATTTTCAGAGCACAATGCTTCCAACAATCATTGAACACGATCGGATTCAATCCAACCCAAAATATCCAGTAAAGATCCATGTGAAAGTACATTGTTGTCGACTACATTTTTTTTATATACACAAGTATGTATGTATGTGTGTATTTATTTGTAAACAGAAAAAAAAAAAAAAAAGTGTCGACAGCTTGAGCATCAACTTATACAAAAGGGCACTATCATTTTCTACTCGAGAACATGTATTGCCTAATTACATATGATATCTATTAGAATTCTGCTACCAAATTGCTCTCAATCTTGATCATCCACCTCATGGAAAGGCAGAGGCACTGTCTTCACAGCTCTAAATTTCCCTGCATTATTCAGATGCTCATTCTCCAGCCTAATCCAAAACAAAAAAAAAAAAAAAAAAAAAATTAGTCTTCAAATTAACATGAATCAAATGATCTCTAACTTATTCAACATCAAGCCCTAATCTTGGAATGTTTTTCACCTGTAAAAATTCCACTGTCCTCTTCTTACAACCTCAAGTGCTGCTAAGAAGAGCATGGTAACTCTGTAGTCAACCTTTTCAAAGTTGTAGTGAAAAACTGTCTGCAACCAAGCTAGCCTGAGCACTAGGTTCAACCCCTGCACCCATGCAACAGAATCTTCTTCATCAATAAGAATCCTGTATTAGGATGAATAGATTCCATGTTGACAATACTAGATGACTAACCAAAGAGAAGTAGTAGATGAACTTGTGGCGCAGGACGAGCTCGTCTCTGAGCCATGGATTCTTGGAGTGGAACTGGAGGAGGCCCCAGTCCTTGACAAAATCCCAGTAGAGCTGATACACAGTTGCAGCGCTTGACATGATCACCACGAGGCAGAGCCACCCCACCGTCTTCTCCTTCTCGTATGCCACTTTGGCTCCTGCGGCCAGCATTGCAGACACATACTTTCCTAGGTTCAGAAGATGGCTCTTGTGCCCTTCATCAAACCAACGTCGAGCACACTGCACATAATAACACGTTCGTTTAGGTTTAGGCGTTACTAGCAGCCTTAAAACAGATCAAAATTTGATAAGCAGAGGAGGGAAACCTGCAAAGCTCTCCAATAATAAGGTAGAAATGAAACTGCATAAGCCAAGTCTTTGTAGTATGTTGTGCTAGTGCAGTAGTTGTAGTCTTGAGTTTTGTAGCTCCCAGTTATGTAGTAGCATGCTATATACTCTATGTTTCTAAGTGTCGGGACCTGATCCAGAACGAAGAAACAGACGAATCAACTCAAAAACTTCAAGATTAATTCATCTGGATGTAGCTTAATTGAATGATGAATGAGCTTGATTACCTGGCTACAAAGTTGATCAGCCATGAAAAAGTCTAGCATCAGGACCTTATACAGAGGCGATAATACGATGTTTCTTATTACAGAAAGCAAACGGTAACGACTTGACTTGTAGATTATGTTGAAGGGACAGATGAGGACTATAATGAAAGCCTGCAAAAAGAAGTGATCAGTTTACTAATTGTGCAAGCAAACTGATCTTTTATTACTTGTTTTAGGGACATTGTTATTTAGTCGACAGTTACCAGCAGTAGAAGGCCCGGGATTGCTTGGACTTGAGTGTAGGAGTAGCCCTTTTCCACGAGCGATAAATGGACAAACAAGACTCCGACCACAGCAGCCATGGATGAGGTGCAAATCAAGAACACATCTCTGTACTTGAGCTCCTTTGTGGGGCAGAGTTCAAAGATGAAGCTGTAGTTTATACGCGTTTTTCTCCACGCGAAGATATTGCATCCAAACAGGAAGAGATGCAGAAACAGCATGCCAAATATGCTGCAAAATTTGAAACAAATTCTTCTTCAGATTATTGATTCTGAAAGATAACATGCAATCTGCAAAAATGAAGCGCGAACTTGCCTGAGCACAGGGTAGACCGTTTCCATGTACACCGTGTCTGTCTTAGATCTATACATTCCTGTAATATGAGCCATGATAACATATCCTACAAAGAGTGCCACGAAGCCCCCAGCGAACAATCCTGATCGTTGAAAAGAAAAAAATCAGCTCAGTCTCTCTTTATTGCATCTATTGATGAAATTTGGTTGTCCTGTTTAAGGTTCAGTTCATGAGATGAAGCCACTAGTTATCATATTAAGCAGATTCAGTCTATTTCAGGCTAATCTTGCATTAACTACACATGATCAAAGATCTAGCATTTTTTTAACATTATCTTAAAAAAAAAATTCACTGGACACCAATTTTTGGATGACTCACCAATAAAAAAGGTGACAGCATGCGATTCTTTACGCTGAGTCGGCCTAAGATACTTCATGGCCTTTCTTTTATCCTCTTCAGCAAAATGCTTCACAAAAAGCTCCTCAACCTCATCTGCTAATTTCAGTGCCTGCCACCGTAATGAAATTTCATGAGTTTGAGACAAGAAAATCTAGGATTCATAATAGGAAATCTAGGCAATTGCAAACTTCCATTGCCACAGACCCCACATCCAATCATCTTCCAGTCACAATGCTTATTATTGCAAGACTATTGCTTTTCATGACCATCACACATTTTACACTCACAAGACAAAAAAATGCAACTTTTAAGCTATGTGGATCACCTTGTCTGAACTGTTGAAGAATGAGCTCTCTACCACTTTTAAGTAAATGGGAAGAGCTTGTTTGTTCGTCACCTGAGAAAGCAACGTGGAAGTTTCGTCTGTCATGAACATGATGAGCAACGCAAGAAATAGTGAGAAAAAAAGATGAAGATTGGCAAAGCGTATACTTACTTTGTCGAATTTCTTCAAAATCTTCACAAAAGCAAGCATGTTCAAGTTCCTGAAAGAATTTAAAGAACAAAATTCAATTTTCTAAGAGCAAGATAAGAAGCTTTAAGTTATAGCAAGGCAGAAATGTGCAGAGAATTAAGATCACACCTATAAGTTTTGAGGTAGCCTAATCCTTTGTAGAGCTCAACAAAGGCACCCCTAATCATTTTTTCTGCATGATGAAGCTTTTTCTTGTTAATATGGAGCTTGTTTCTCTCTGGACCACATTTTTTCGACGTCTGGTTCACCAAATCATCCCACAACAAGTAAGTGATGGCTGAAAATGTACGGGTTGGATTCGTGGCAGGAATGTTGATTCTCAAGTTCTTCCCTTGGCAGTTGATCACGCAGTTGGAGACGGACTTAAGTCTTCCCTCCCCTTGCTTCATTCTCATTGATCTTCCAAGTTCACCCGATTTGGGAGATTCGGAAGATTTCATATCATCTTTATCAAACTCTTTGCTTACATTCTCCAATCCCGGCTCCATAGCTGCTGTATACTTGATGGACTCTTCATCTGTCAGCAATCAGAACAAGTTTGATGAATAATACAAGTAGCAAAATCATGACATAGTTTTCAATCATAACTAAACCACTAGTGTTAATGAATGACCAAATGCATTTCTTGATCATGCAAAAAACTAGAGGAAATCTGCTCCATACCACATGATATAGTGCCTGAAATGGACTCCTCCTCCTTAGACGAAGGCCCTTTAGCCTGTTGCTGCTGCTTCACCGCAGCCTTAAGCTCAGTGAGAATCTCCATTTGTTTCAACAACGACTCACCCCTCTCAAGGAACTCCTTCTCCTTTATTCTGTAAAACTTGTTCACTTTGTTGAGTTGGAGATCCAAACAAGCAAAGAACTCGACTGCAGCATCCGTGTCAGCAACTTGCTCCAGCAGCTCAGTCTCATACATGTCTGTCTTACTAGCCGAGCCAGCAAGCTTGCGGTGAACCTAAAACACGGTACAGAATCAAATAAAAAGCTTCGAAATGAATCAAACTATCAACTCTGGAGATGCAAGGAGGCAGAGAAAAAGTACTTGAATGACCCTTGGCTCTCTCTGCTTTCTGTCAAGAAAAGTATGCTTTCTCAAAGAAGATATGATGAAACTAGAAAAGGAACTACTCTTATGTTTCTTGCTGTTGGCATTTTGGTTATCGAGTGTGTGTATTTTCTTGACGGCCTTCTTGAGCTGCCAGTAATCCACAAAGGCTTCTTTCCATTCAGGAACCAACTGCCCCTCAAACTGCTTAGTGAACTTCACCATTTTTGGACAATGCAGATAGGCCTAAACCTCTAAATTTATGGTGTCTGAATTGGTGAGTGAAGCAGTGTAGAGGGGTGAGATCCCATTATATATGGAGAAGAAAAGGAATCTTGATTGATGGCCATGGAGTGATGCTCAGACAGCACATTCTGTTTATATCCTCTACGCGTATCTTTTATCCTATGCTCCTCCCACTTGGAAGGTATAAGGAATGGTTTGATTTCACCGGAGGTAGCTGCTCTCGGACAACATGCTGCTGCTTTCAAAAGGTTGTAAGAAAAGGTGTCCATTTTGCCATTTTTGCATAGGAGAAGTTTGTTTATTAAGAAAGTTTTCTGCTCATCAAAAATCAAGAGGTCATTGGCTGAGTATTTTGCTAATCACACAAAAACTGATTCTAATTAGAGCAGCCAGAAATCCACTAGATTTGAGGATAAGAAAAGGTGTGTAGTAATTCGAATTCTCCCACTTTCAAAAGAAAGGATTTTTTGTTGGTTGTTTTGATGCATTAGTGGTGAAGGTATTATTTTAAGAAATGGTGGTTGTTGTAGTATATTGTTTTCTGGTAAGTCCGAAAGCAGTTGTGAGTGAGATGCTATTATTAATCAGTGCTACAACTAGTGATTATTGGTGATGAAAGTTCTAAGTTCTATTCTTCAATCTCTATCCATGTTGTCAAGGATAGCTACGTGTCGGGTGCAGTGATGTAACCAACGTGGACTCGAAGATGTGCCGCTCCTTTTCTTTTTTGCATCAAATTTCATCGGAGGTAGAATGTGATTTCCAATTCTAAGATTTCAAATTAGGAATTATGAATATATGTTTTTTTTTAATAACAAAAAACACGATTGCCTTTAGTGGATTCTGTTGAGGAAGTTTCCAATATAGTTGAAACACAGTTTTTTGGAAAATTATAGTATCATATTTTAGTGAATTAATATTTTCAAAGGCAAAATAGTAGTAGTAACTTTTTATAAGGTATAGAAACAGCACAATTCTTGAAATCCGAGAGAGGGAACATTTTTCTAGCTCAGTGCATTTAATTATACTATCAAATACTGCTGTGTTCAAATTTTGCCATGTTTGACTTGTACAAGTTTAAGTGAAACCCTTTTTCTTTTAACTTCTATTGTAAGTTGAAAATTATAAAAGGCAAAGTTCTTCTTTATTTTCCAATATGTTTTTGTGCGGTTTGGCAATTCGTAAATAATCTGACGCAATTTGATACGTAAGAAAAGTTAAAGTAAAAAGGGAACCTTGCTCTAAATTCATCTAAGACGTGAATATATAATGTAAAAGTTTGGACCCAGATTTACAGCTAAAAACCCTTGCATTTAACAATTTTCGTCAAAGTTATCTCAAAAAAGAAAAAAGTAATTCTCATCCAAGTCAGAATTAGATGATCCGATGGATCATAATCCATCAATTATGCAAAAACACCTCAACGAGTGTCAACAAAAAGGCACCAAATGTTTAAAACACCCTTTTGTCTTTTTTTTAATAGTTCGAACAATTAATTTTAAAAATAGTGTATGATGGTAATCTTAAATTTCAGATTTTTACCTGGCGGACACAACACACTATTGTTTTTATGGCGTGGATATGTCATTTTATCGAATCTTGATTTGTTGACAAGTTTTGACCCTTGTGGGACGAATTGCCACATTTTTTTTTTTTTTTTTTGTAATTTGTATCAAAAGCAAATTACTATTACATTATACGCTTATTGAATGAATGATTCTATGGTCAAATTACATAACTTTTTTCTTAAATTGAATTTGTTGTGTAGGGCTCGTTTGATATGATTTATCTTTTTTGTGTAGTTTATCGACTACTCCCTCCGTCCCACGAAATCTTGACACGTTTTCCTTTTTGGGTCGTCCCATGAATCTTGACACATTTTTATTTTGGGTAATAATTATTACATTTTCTCTCCTACTTTATCACTTTTATTACTCCATCTCTCCTACTTTATCACTTTTATATTTTATTAATTACACACTTAAAACACTAATCTACAACTTCTTAATTCCCGAATCCAAACGTGTCAAGATTCGTGGGACGGAGAGAGTATTTCAAAAAAACAAAGCATGAATAATACAGATTGTTCAATTCCTTGACATATGTCAAACATAGGTGCGTCTATTTTGATGGAAAATGAGAGAAAAAATATATTTTCATCTATTTTTCACCATTTCCCATAATGGAAAATTTTGTTCTGACATGATGAATTTTTTTTCGAGCAGCTCATTTTCACTCTATCTTAGAGTAGGAATGTGAAAATATTTTCCAACGTTTTCTTATCTTTTCATCTCTAGTAAATATATAAAGTAAAAAAAAAATCTCATTTAATCTTATCATTTTTCAATGAAAACTTTACGACCAAAGTAAACACACCCATAACAATAAAAGAAAATCTTTCAGGTCTATGTAGCCAGTGACAATCATGGTCGACTAGGATGCCTTTTTTTTCATGATGCGATCATCCGTTCTCACCCACCTATTCTCTCTCTTGCTCCAACAATTGTTGTCAAGGGTCTTTCTAATTTTAAAAAGTAAATAAAATAATTGGTAAATATCACTTTATGTCTCATCGTTTGGCCGAATTATCGATTATGTCCCAATTTTTCGATAATATCTAATTGGTACCCAACCTATCAATTTTTTTTAATTGTATCCCGTAAAAATTTTCTGACGCTCGAGAATTGACGTGGAACGCCAGAGTTTGATTACGTGTACTTATTAATCCACTTGGAATTGCCAGGTTTATTATGTTTTAATAAAAAAAATTTAACACAATCCACGTCATCCCGTCCTCCTCTCTTCCTACCCCTCCATTAGGGTTTTTGATCTTCCTACCTCTGCGCAAGAATGGACCACCTCATCTCCTTCTTCCGCCTCGCCGCTGACCTCCACTCCCGCGGCGCTACCGCCACCATTATCACCGTCGAGCCTACCGTTAGTGTAGCAGAATCTGACTGCCTTTCCAACTTCTTCGCCACATTCCCACGCATCAAATGCCTCCAACTTCACCTTCTCCCTCACAAGAAATCTCAACTCATCAACGGCAATCCTTTCTTCATCCAATGGAGCGCATCGCCAACTCAGTCCATCTCCTCCAACCCTTGCTTTCTTCCCTCTCGCCACCTCTCTTCGCCGTCGTCGTCGATCTCTCTGTCCTCATCTGAGTCCTCCACCTCGCCTCCTTCCCCATTTACACACCCATCACCACCTCCGTCAGATTATTCTCCCTCATGACCTCTCTCTCTCTCACCATATCCGATGGGCTCAGCGACGGTGCAAATTTAGGGATCGACTTTGGTTGGGGAAAATGGAGGGTCTGCGGGGGTGAGGGAAGGAGAAGGGTCTGACGGAGGTGGGGGGTTGGGGGAAAGGTCGACTGAGAAGGGTCTGCGGCGAGGGTGGGAAGGGGGGGAAAGGTAAACCTGGCAATTCCAAGTGGATTAATAAGTCCACGTAATCAAACTCCGACGTTCCACGTCAATTTTCGAACGCCGGAAAATTTTACGGGACACAATTAAAAAAATATTGATAGGTTGGGTATCAATTAGATATTATCGAAAAGTTGGGACATAATCGATAATTCGACCAAATGATGGGACATAAAATGATATTTACCCTGAAATAATATCATAGTCCCTAATTTTTACAAAAAAAGTTGATTTGGCTCTCATGCTCTTTATTGTTTTTTATTGAATACATGAAAAATTTAAAAATCGTGTTATGATGGAGTTGAACCCAAATTTTTTGACTTCAAACATATTTAACCACTCTCATGCATATGACTCTTGGGCTCTTTAATTAACTTTGGTCCATATTTATTTTATTATGGCTCTTTAATTAACTTTGGTCCATAGTTATTTTATTATGCGTTAAATTATATCCCATTATCTAATGGAATTATTTACAATATTCTAAATGTGCAATGTAATCGGACATATATATCATATACTTGATACTTTAATGCAAACAAAAACTATTTCTATTATAGATGTGGATGGATGATCCTTACCCCGTTTGATGCAATCAAATTTATATTGTATTTTTTAATTAATCCAAAGTTTGTATATTATAATGTTTTGAGCGTCATGACATGTTCGTTCGATCGATTCATGATTTAACTTTATTCATGATGATGAAGTGTAGTTTGTTGGTAAGTCGTTCTCTTCCAACCAATAAATTGAGAGGCACTCTTGCGCGCACCTGAGTGCACGGTGCACCCGGGTCAAATCTGACCCGATATAAGAAAACGAATATATATCAAATTTGGGCATCATTTAACATTTGCATGGATAGTGCATTTGGTTTGAACCCGCGCCTCCGAAATGAAGGTCACGGGTTCGATTCTCAGCAAGTGTGTATTTTTTATGTTATTTCATGCTTTCCAGTCACACTTTCTTTCCGGGCTTTTTTTTCCCTTCTTTTTTATAGCAATTTTTTTCCCCTTTCGTTTTTTCTTTTTCTTTCTGCATTTGTTTTTGTTTTTTTCTTCTTCTTTTTTCTATCTTTTCGTAATTTTCTTCTTCCTTTTTTTCGTGTTTTTAAATTTATATTTTTGATTTTATTTTTTTCTTCTTTTTGATAAATAACACTATTTTTCTTACTCCCTCCGTCCCTGAAATAAGTTCTCTTTGAGGACGGCACAAGTTTTAAGGAAAAGTGGTAAAATGTATTGATAGCGTAGAAAAATGTGTTATAATTAGTATTGGAAGTTGTGAAAAAGTGAAAAAGTGAAAAAGTGTTATAATTAGTATTGAAAGTGGTGAAAAAGTGAAAAGTAAGAATAAATAAAGTATTATTAGTGGTGGGGTAGTTGTCCAAAAATGGAAAGAAAGAAAGAGAAACTTATTTGTGGGACGTCCCAAAAAGGAAAAAGAGGAACTTATTTCAGGGACGGAAGGAGTATTAAATTACACCATATGCATTAATCAATAATATTACATTTATATTTAAATAACACTATTTTTTTAATAACTAACGCTATATGCATTAATAAATGATACGACATTAATATTTAAATGACACTATCATATTATATAAATAACACTATATAGTTCTACAAATGACATTATCATGTTATATAGTCCTACAAATGACACTATAACATTTCGAATGACACTATAACGTTTCGAATGACACTATGAGATTTCGAATGACACTATAATATTTTGAATGACACTATAACATTTTGAAAGACACTTTAACATTTCGAATGACACTTTAATATTTCGAATGAAACTTTAACATTTCGAATAACACTATAAGATTTGGAACGACACTTTAACATTTCGAATGACACTACCTGATTTCGAATGACACTATAACATTTTGAATGAACAACACTTTAACATTTCGAATGACACTATGAAATTTCGAATGACAATACAAGATTTCGAAATGAAACTTTAAGATTTCAAATGACACTACAAGATTTAAAATGACAGTTTAACATTTGAAAAGACACTATGACATTTCGAATGACACTGTGTCATTACGAAATGACACTATAAGATTTCAAAAGACACTTTAAGAATTTGAATGACACTACAAGATTTCGAAATGACACTATAACATTTCAAAAGACACTACAAGAATTCGAATGACACTACAAGATTTCAGAATGAAACTTTAAGATTTCAAAATGACACTACAAGAATTCAAATGACACTACAAGATTTCGAAATGAAACTTTAAGATTTCAAATGACACTACAATAAGTTGAATGACAATACAAGTGTTAGGTCCGGAGGGTCTCGAATAGGTGTATGGGGAGGGGGGGGAATACACCTATAGGCTATTTTTCTTGCAAATCAGAAGGATCTCAAGATAGAGAATAAAATGAAACTTTACACATAAACTAAGATGCATGTTTACTGAAAAGAGTTTTGACCAAACAGGGTTGACGACTGATACTGAAATACTCTTCAGTAATGAGTTATCAGTTAAGTCACTGGAACTTAACTGATGCACGTTAAGGCTTCAGTCGAGTTTGCTAAAACAGAGATGTTATAAATCTTCCTGACTATCAGATGATAGATCAGTCAGACTGATAACATACGCAGCGAAAATACTTTTATTTCGTAATAGTCCTTTGTTGAGCACGTTGTTAGTATTAGGTTTCTCTTGTATTTAATTAGTATTCAGTTTATCAAAAATAAGAACACAAGTAGGAAAGTAAAACTGAAAGCTGTAAATAACACATAGATTTTTACGTGGTTCGGAAAAAACTTCCTACATCCACGGTCGGTTGATCAGACCAACAACTTTTACTCCGCAAGTGCTTACGGGTGCACTGCAAACCGAATCTGTGTGCTTAGCCGGGTGCACACCACTGAATCAACTGAAGATCCAATCTTCAGTACCAACACTTCACTCGTGTTGGATTTCTCACTCCTAGCATGAACTGGCACTAGGATCTCACGGAGTCAGAGTACCTTCCTGAACTCCTTTTCAACTCAAACACTCGATTCTATCGGTCGAAGGGAGGTTTGAAATCTTGCTAACTAAACTTCAAAGAACAAGTTCTTTGGAGTTAGTTTTGACCTAGGCTCTGGATAAACAGGGGTTTGCCTAAGGTCTAAGAGAATGTATGTAATCAGCAGTGACTGATTTTTGGCTTTGGTATTCTCTTCTTCGATTCAAGCTTTGGGGAGGTTAAGCTTTGGCTGAGAAACAATGTTGGCAGAGTTTCAGCTTATGTCGTTGAATCGGTGAAGATTGAAGTGATCCTCGAGCGCTATTTATAGGAGAGGTCTTGAATAGATCCGTTGGCGGATAACGTCTTCAAGATTTCTTCCGTTGGAGAGCTTTTTGAATTTGGGCTGAGGCTTCAATCTTCGAGGTTCCTTGTTTGGTGAGAACGGCTATGTTGAAGAGAAGGAGATGCGACGTCTCTGATAAAGTAGCCACCAAATAGGAATGACCTCTGCAGAGAAGGATGATCCTGAGATCTCTGCATTTAATGCGGCTGTACTTTTGGAGTACGTGGCTTCCTTTGAACGTTGGAGGTTCAGTCTGAGGAAGAATATTTAACTGATACTTGACTTTAGTATTAGTCCGCTGAATCCACGTGGCACGCATTAAGTAATCAGTTTCAGACTGATTCTTCAACTGATACTTCAGTTGGCAACTTCAGTCTTTAGTCTTCAGTCCTCCGTCCTTCAATCTTCAGTCTTCAGAACAGCAAACTAAACTAGAAAAGAACTCTAACACTTGAGTTCGAACAGTTCTAGTCTATTACAATCAAGGCCTATGGATTTTGGTATCATCAAAACAAGGATTAGGATATTCCATTAAGTTCCCAACAACAAGATTTAAAATGACACTTTAACATTTGAAAAGGACACTACAAGAAGTTGAATGACACTATGACATTTCCAATGACACTATGTCATTTCGAAATGACACTATAAGATTTCAAATGAAACTATGTCATTTCGAAATGAAACTTTAAGATTTCTAATGACACTACAAGATTTCAAAAGACACTATGATATTTCAAATGACACTACAAGATTTTGAAATGAAACTTTAATATTTCAAATGACACTATAAATTATTTGCAAGAATAAAATAGTGTCATTTAGATATATTAAAAGTGTCATTTGTAATATAAATATAATATTATTTATTAATGTTGATGGTGTCATTTATCAAAAAAATAGTGTCATTCATTAAAAAGAAGATAAAATTAAAATTGAAAATACAATTAAAAAAAAGAAAAAACAAAAAAAAAAGAAAAAAGAAGAAGAGAGAGAAAAGAAGAAGAAGAAGAAAATACAAAAAAAAAGAAAAAAAAATGAAAAGAATATCGCCAAAAAAGAGAGGAAATAAAACGAAAAGAATAAAAAAGAAAAGTAAAAATACCGAAAATAATACTACAAAAAAAGAAATAAAGGTAACTTTAAAGACTGAAAAAAAAATTGCCCACAAGAGGATTCGAACTCGCGACCTCCCTACTGAAGCATGGGTTCCATCCAACTGCATCACCTAAACATATGTTAACCAATGCGCAAATGTAATAGTGTTAATAGGCCAAAATGTCCATATCCTTAAGTTGTATAGTAAAAATGCCCTAAGTTATAAACTTAAGAATAGGGCATAGAATGCTTATGTATATAAAAGATGACATTTTTCACATATAACTTAAGGAATAGGGCATTTTAAATTTTCACTCAATGTAATATATATAGTATTATTGGAACCAGGTCAGATTTGACCTGGGTGTACACAAGATTCTGTGATAGATTGGGGGTTCGAGCCATCTAAAAAGCTTGATTATGAGTGTCTTTCTTTCTTTAATTAAGTGCTAAAAAAAGAAGAAAAAAAAACATGATGCAAGGTCCCGTTAGTGTGTATTTTTTTTTCAAAGCTAGAGGATATGTTGTGCATCATTTGTGAGTATGTATTGTGAGCATCTTGTGTAGTTTACGTTAGTGTCCTTTTTTTCAATTTATTTATTCTCTAATATTTCTCAAATTTATTTATGTTCATAGTCATAATTTATTGGATACAAGAAAAACAAATATTAATATGAATTATACATTTTCAAATGAAATCAAAGAAATATAATCATAGCAAAATTGTTGTATATATGCAAAGAAGTTTTGATGTAATTTTTTCTCATTATACATTTTCCTAATATATTCCCTCGAAGTTTTATATATATAGGGGTAATTGCCTGTAAATCCATAACGTTAACACGAAATTGGTTTTTGCTCCTATTTTAAAAAATCCCCCTCTAAATACATAACCTTTCATTTTTGTCTCGTTTTTATCCGATGATCGGTTTTTTCTTATGCCGGCGCCAAAAATGGCACGGTGGCAGCCGGAATTGATGCGGTGGCAGCCGGAAATTAACATCTAGGCATATTATTGACATGTGAAAAAAAAAACCAACCTATATCATCATCTTCCTCAATCTCCCCCACTCTCAAACCCTAATCTCCCCTCCCTCCACCCCCCGCTGCCACCCTCTGCCTCCGGCGACGGTGCCCTCCGCCCCCCTCCCCACCTCGACGCCAGCGACGACGAGCCGCACCCCCTGCTCCTCGGTTGTTCATCTCTCTCTCTCCCTTTGAATTAATCAACCTTAATTGAGGCTGCACCTTCTCACATAAACTGAGCCCTAATTTCCCCTCAATCAAATCGCCGTCGTTGTTGCCGCTAGAGGGCCGGCGAGGCGGATGCCATTTCCACCCTTCTTCTCTCCCTCACTCTCAAACCCATAAAATCTCAAGTCAAAAGCATTAACATAAGATCCCTAAGATTTTTTTTTACTAATCCCGTCGCCTTTCTCCTTTCTCGTCCGCTGCATCGTCGACTTGTTCTCTTCTAATAACCCTGCTGCCGTCGCTGAATTCCAGTGAGTAGCAGTCTCGAAGGTCACTGCCGCTGCTCCCCTCAGATTCTGACGAGGCGGTAGGAGCTTTACCTTTGTCGGTGGCTTTTCTGCCTCAGCGAAGGCAGGGGACTCTCCATCCATCCTTCGTTCGTTCTCCTCGTGGTTCGACGAGCATGGCGGTGGTGGAAAGGGTTGGAGAAATTTGGTTGTGGTGGTGGGAAGGCCTGATGGAATTTGGCGCCGAGGTGGAGAGGTGGAGGGAAGTGGCGGGTGCCGTCGCTGGCCGTAGAGGGTGGCGGCGGCGGGTAAGGGATGGGAGATTAGGGTTTAGGAATGGGGGACTGGGGAAGATGATGATGTGGGTTGGTTTTTTGTTTTTTTCTAATTAATTTTTTCGACATGTCAATAATATGCCTAGGTGTCAATTTCCGACTGCCACCACATTAATTCCGGCTACCACCTTGTCCTTTTCGGCGCCGGTGTAAGAAAAAACCGGTCACCGGACAAAAATGAGACAAAAATGAAAGGTTATGTATTTAAAGATGGATTTTTTAAAATAGGAGCAAAAACCAATTCAGTGTAAATGTTATGGATTTACAGGCAATTACCCCTATATATATATAGGGGATGGCTAAAATAAGTACACTTCTTAAGATATTAAATAAGAATCATTTTCAGCCCTTAGATCATCATGATCTACGGTTGATTCATCATCCTACTGGATGAATTCATGGTCCTGAGTTCGAATTCCAAAGGTAGCAAAAATTTATTTTCGCAATTCATGCCTTCATACATCGAATATGGTGAATCGTGATTGAGCGGGTGGTATTTTAATTAGTGAATTGTGATTAGATTATGAGTTTTACCTAGTGTTGATCGTGGAAATCGAAAGAATAGAGTTGAATTGCTGAGAGAAAGTGAACTTGCTGTTGTATTGATAGGAAAGCACCTGAAAATACATAATATGGGTGCATGGGTATTTATAGAGTACATTCTAGGGTAAAGTGTTAATTTCAGTCTGGGGGTCATGTTCCCCGCGTGGTTAGGGGTACAATGGTAATTTCGCCTTCCTTCGCTCGTTCCTCTGCTCAGTGACAGAGAAGCGTATGTATCGCGGAGCTTTGGATTCCTCTGCGAACGAGTGATTCCTCTATTCTGGCGCTTCCCAGGTGAAGTGGTCATTTCTACCGTTGACTATCCCGCAGGTAGAGCATTCCTCTGACCGAGCCCATTCCTCTGACCGAGCCCGTTCCTCTGACCCGAGCGATGCCTCTGTCCAAGTCCATTCCTCTGCTCTGCATATATTACTCCTCATAAGCTACTCCCCCCTCTGGTCTGGCTAGTTGCTTTGGAACTGAAGTAACTAGTCAGAGTGTTTGCCCGCATTGCTGACGTCATCTGCATTAAATGCCTGCCCTCTTGCAGCATACTTTACCTGCATCCCGAGGCTACCTTTTCAGCCCCTCCGTCTTTTTGTTTTTCCGTAGAAATTCTCAACCTGTTGATCCTTACCCTAGTGCCATGTTTTTGTTCATCCCGCTACTTTGTTGTTGCCCGCGTAGGTTAAACCTTGGTGGATTCAAACTCAATTTTTACTTTTCATTTTCTTCGTTCTTGCTTCGTACGCTTCAACTACTCCCACTGTTTCCGGCGATCTTCCTTCCTCGATTCCGGCGTAAACTCTGCGACTTATCTTCTTCAGTTTCCACCGCAGACCTAGGTAAATCCTACATCCCCTCTTCCTGGTACTTGTGTTCGGCGTGGGTTGATTGTGTTGAATCTGTTGGTGCTCTCTTTCAGAGTTATAGTCAGCCATGGCTTCTTCCTCCGCAGACCAACCTGTTTTTTCCCCTTCTCCCACTCCCTCTCCTCCGGCTTCTCCACCTTCTTCTCCCGATCCCCAGAATCCCCAGGACCTTTCGACTTCTTCTGCTCCTCCAAATCCTCAAGACCCTCCGGTCTTCCCTGAATCTCTCCCTAAAATGCCTAGGCCCATTCCCGACTCCAGGCTGGATGTTGCGGTCATGAACAGGATGGCCGAGATGTGTAGAAATCCCGCCAGCCTGAGGTTCGAACCCCAGTCCAAATCTTTAGAGGCATTCCGTAGGATGCAGATGAATACTGCGGCCATATGGCGGGCCCAGATTGACGCCGGATTGAGACTTCCCCCTCCTCCACTTCTAGTCGAAGTTTGTAATTATTTTCAGATTCCCTTCTACCAAGTAGCCCCCTCCGCCCTTTGGAGATTATTTTGTTTCCATATTTTGTGTAGATCTCACGGTGTCGAAGACACCAAAAAGCTATTCCTTCAGACCCAATCCCTGAGATTACAGGGTGGTCCCCTGTATAGCTTCGCCGCCCGCAAAACATACCCCACCACCTTCCTTAGCTCCCTAAACTCCTACAATAAGGGCTTCCTGCCCTATTATTGCTTCGTGGTGACCTCCACTGGTACTTGGCGCCAATATGGTGCCCAAGAGCTAAAGTGGCATGACATTCGCACCAAACATAAGCCCGCCTCCCAAGGAACCCCCAGTGATTTTGATCTGGGGGTGATAGCTAATCTTAACGCCCTAAATAACGAAGAGCCCTTCCCCTGCAAACAGCTCACCGAGAGCAACTCGACTCTAGCAGCCAATGACTTATTCCCCCTGTATCCACGCACAACTATAGGTAATATCACGTGTTAATAAATATGTGTATAGTCCTTACTGTGATTCTGATAATATAACATTGTTTGTGTGCAGGCATGTCGTGGAGACAGAAATATCGGTCGATTCTTTTTGTCGACTGTCCCTCTGGTCCCGAGGGGTGTGGCTCTGGAGACGCCAGCTCTAGAGTGGATACATCGAAGCAACCCGTTGACTCTGGGATGGACACCTCTCGAACGGTGTCTGACGTTGCCGGGGTGACCACCCCCACTCAAAGCCTTCCTCCAGGCAAAGGAAAATCCATGGAGGTCCTGGCAATGTTCAGCCCGGATAGTCAAAGGGCTGGTGGCTCGGGCTCCGGTTCTCACAGGGCAGATGGAGGGTCTGTTATTTTTGGGGGTAGTATCCCCGTGGTGGATAAGACCCAAGACATCCCTACTCCTGCATTCACAAGAAAAAAGAGGAAGGGTACCTTGGTGTCCCTTGGAGAGAAGAGGAAGAGGGAAGCCCTGCAAAAAGGGAGCACGCTGGCGGTGAAGGAGGAGCCGGCAGATGAAACGGAGACCACCTCCGTGGACGCCGAAGGGGGCAATCTTTTGGCCCTCACTGCAGAGGCATCGGAGGCCTCTGCTTCCAAGCCCGTCTCGTCCATGAAGGGATGAGACTTTATGCGGAAATTGCTTACCCAGATCCACCCTAAGGATCGGGATGCAGCTTCTAAAATGAAGAGGGCGAAGTTGGCCAGCAGCATCGGCCAATTGTGGACTCAGATACCCTGGATTTATTCTTACCTTGGTGATGTTTGATGTTTACTTTTTAGTTTCTCTGCTCTGACACTTTCCCTCTTATTCCCTGCAGCTGGAGTCCCATATAGGTGAGGTAATCCAGTGTATCGATGACTACGATACACTGGAGAAAGATCTAAAAAAGGAGAAGGAGGCGCAGGCGAAGCGTGACCAGGAGGTCACAGTCCTGGTGGAGCACTTCAGCCAGGCTGATACAGACATGGCCACACTACGAGCCAGGGTCGATCAGTTGGAGATGGAGAAGGCCTCCCTGGCTTCAGAGCTGGAGAGGACCAAGAAGGAGGGGTATGAGAACTTGGCGCGTTTCCGGGCCCGATATCAATTGGAGTATAAGGAGTCCAAGCGCCGCTGGAAAGTGGCCTGTGAAGGTGCTCTGAAGCGGGGCTACGTGCTGGGTGCCCGGGACCATCGTCTGGAGTTCTTCATCTCCCCTCGGGGCCAACAGTTTCTAGATATGATGCTGGAGGATACCCTGGCAGCATTTCAGAGGACACCAGAGTATCTGGAGGGGTTCTCCCAGCTTTTTGCCCATTTCAACAGAGAGACGGCCATGAAGACGGCAGAAGTGCTGGGAGAGTCAGCGGAGTAGGCCTCTGCTCTGGATCTGGAGGCCCTGATGGACAATATCAAGGATGAGGACCTCAATACGCTGCTGGGCGTAACTACTAACTCCCCGGAGATGCCCCGGTGGTGGTATCCGGTTCTGGAGAGGGTCCTTCCCCTATTTGGCTTTGGGGTTTGTTCCGATCCTGCGCCGACTGCTCCCAAGTACCAAGCTCCTTTCTGTGAGGCCCTAAAAACATTTATGAGACAATTGAGGAGCTGGGCTGACGTTGGCTCCTAGGGGTTTGATCAGTTCAGCATGGACCCCCCTTTGCCTCCCACCTTTGATGTTTCCGTCTCCACCTCTGAAGCTGTGGATCAGCTCTTTGCCTTGTACCGAAATGAGAAAGAATATACCAAAGAGGCTCTGAAGTTGTTGGACGTGGAACAGCGACTACGCGAGGTGGATGACTCTGATACTTTGAAGGTGCTTGAAGAAGGGGTCCCCTCTGACGTTGCCGCTGAAGTTGTTGCCCTGGACTCCTCTGCTGCTGCTCCTTCCGCTTGACTGTTGTTATTATCCTCTCTTTCTTTCCGGAATTTGTACATTTCAACTGTAAATATTCTGCTACATTTGAATGATACTTTTCTTTTTTGTGATGCAATGTTTTGTCTTTTTAAATTATTGATGAACTCCCATAATGATTTCTCTCTTATTTCGAAATGGCATGAGTTTACTTTTGATCTGGCTCCGTATTTATTTACCCTTCGTGTCGTCCTGTTTCCTCTATAAAGAGTAGAGTTTTGAATTGATGTGAGTTGTATTTCAGCGCTCCGAGATGTACTTGTTATTTCCTCTGTAAAGAGTAGAGTTTTGATTTTTTGTTGAAGTGTTCATGATTCCTCTGATCGGCTTTTCTCTGAGTGTGTTGTTGAAATTGTTGCGATTCTTCTGCCCTCCGTTGCTCTGACTTCTTTTTAGCATGCCCTACTTTGACTTTTTCCTTTCGTCGTTCTGGCTCTTTCTCATGTGCGTTTCTCTGACTCTTTCCTCTTATGCATTTCTCTGACTGTTCCCTCGTACTCATTTCTCTGACTCTTCCCTCGTACTCATTTCTTTGACTCTTCCCTCGTGTGCATCTCTCTGATTGTTCCCTCGTACTCATTTCTCTGACTCTTCCCTCGTATGCATTTCTCTGACTCTTCCCTCGTACTGGCTGGAATACTCTGCGCGGAGCATAGCTAGTCATAGGGACTCAGCTAACTTTCGCGGCTTACGATTAAGAAAGAACCCTCTACGCGGAGCATGGATGATCTGGGGGATGCATCCAACTTTCGCGGCTTACCATTAAGAAAGAACCCTCTGCGCGGAGCATGGATGATCCGGGGGATGCATCCAACTTTCGTGGCTTACGATTAAGAAAGAACCCTCTGCGCGGAGCATGGATGATCCGGGGGATGCATCCAACTTTCGCGGCTTACGATTAAGAAAGAACCCTCTGCGCGGAACATGGATGATCTGGGGGATGCATCCAACTTTTGCGGCTTACGATTAAGAAAGAACCCTCTGCGCGGAGCATGGATGATCCGGGGGATGTATCCAACTTTCGCGGCTTACGATTAAGAGAACACCCTGCACGGAGCATAGACGGTCAGAGGGACCCGCCTAACTTTCATGGCTTACGGTTAAAACGAACCCTCTGCGCGGAGCATGGATGATCCGGGGGATGCATCCAACTTTCGCGGCTTACGATTAAGAGAACACTCTACACGGAGCATAGACGGTCAGAGGGACCCGCCTAACTTTTGTGGCTTACGGTTAAGAGAACACCCTGCACGGAGCATAGACGGTCAGAGGGACCCGCCTAACTTTCGTGGCTTACGATTAAGACGAACCCACTATTTTTCCCTTCGCATGGATGTTGACCCTGGATGTTTGCCTTCCCCTTGACTTGCTAAGCAACAATTTAGATTGAAATTATGAATTATGGGTATATACCCTACTCCCCCCTCTGGTGACATGTGCAATGCTCTGCATGAACATGTTTAGTAAAGTGTGCAACGTAAAATGAAATAATTAAAATGAACGAGACAACACCGCGGAATTCCTAAAACCACGCATCTAATTTTATTGATAAAATGGCCCCGAACCTCGTTAAAACCCCTGTGGGGAAAAAGAGTATCCGGTCTACAATTTGGTATTTCGTTTAACAAAATTACACATAGAACGTTTCAAGGTGTTGATATTCCATGGTCTTGGGAGAGCTTTGCCGTCTGGATCCGACAGTATGTATGCTCCGCTACCCAAAACCTCTGTGACGATGAAAGGACCCTCCCAATTGGGCTTGAACTTGCCCACTGGTTTCAGAGCGTCGGCCCTCTTGAGAACTAGGTCGCCTTTGGACAGCTTTTGCGCTCTGACCCTCTTGTCATATCCGGCCTTGATAATGCTCTTGTATTTCGTTGCTCTGACCTGGGCTTCATCCCTCTGCGCTTCCACTAGGTCTAGCTCTGCTTTGCGGAGTTCTGCATTTTACTCTGTGTTATATGATGTTATCCGGTACGACTCCAGTCTGGCTTCCGCTAGTATCACCGCGTTGGATCCATACACCAGAGTGAATGGTGCCTCCCCGATTGCTATTTTTGGGCTGGTGCGATAGGCCCAAAGTACGGTATCTAGCTCCTCGACCCACTTCCCTCTGCTCTGATTTAGCCACTTTTTGATCCCTTCGCAAATTGTTCTATTTGCTAACTCCACCTATCCATTTGCTTGCGGATGGGCTACGGAAACGAAGCGTTGCGTTATATCCATGTGATCACAAAAATCAGCAATCCTCTGCCCTGTGAATTGGGTTCCATTGTCCGATACAATGATTCTGGGGACTCCAAACCGGCAACATATGTTTCTCCAGATGAATCGTTCTACGGTTCCCTCATTGATCTTTGACACAGCCTCGGCTTCTACCCACTTGGAGAAGTAATCCACCGCCACGATGAGAAAGCATTTGCCCCTAGTGTCGTACGAAATTTCCCGACGATATCTATGCCCTATTTGTCAAATGGGCAAGCAGCATACATTACTCACATAGTCTTCCCTGGAATATTGATCTTTCCGGCATGCCTCTGACAAGCTTCGCATTTGCGAACGAATTCTCTGGCGTCATTAGTGATGGTTGGCCAATAGAACCCTGCCCGGATGGTTTTTCGTATAAGATCCCTGAATCCCGTGTGCCCACCACAGCAACCTGCATGAATTTCTGTCAAAGCAAAGTTAGCCTCCTCAGGAGATAAACATTTCAGTAAGGGATGGGTGAAGGAGCGCTTGTAGAGTTGATCATTGATCAAACAATAGTTCTCGTATCGAGCCCTCTGATTAGATTCTTTGCTCAATCGTTCCCCTGTTATGAGAAATTGTATAATTGGAGCCCGCCAATCATCCCGGATTTCCACCGCAAAAACCTGGGAAGTTTCCATTTCTCTGGTGTCGCAGAGCAGCGTGATCTCATCACTCCACGTTTGCTCCACTGCACTGGCAACCTGTGCCAATAGGTCTGCCCGAATGTTCTCCTATCGAGAGATCTGTTCTATTTTGAATTCCATAATTTTTTTCCTCAGTTCAGTAATCTTGCAGTGGTATGCCCGCATCTGATCCTCTTTGATGTGATATCCTCCCGAGAGTTGTTGAGCCACCAGTTGTGAGTCGGTTCTGATGATGACACACTCCGCCCGCAGCTCTGACAAAATATGTGCTGCTCTGACCACGGCCTCATACTCGGCTTCATTGTTGGACATCTTACAAGTGAATTTGATAGCGAATTGGTATAGCTCTGATCCTGGAGAAATTATGTACACTCTGATCCCACATCCCTATTTTGTAACCGATCCATCCACGAAAGCCACCCAAAACTCTTGCACAGGGCGACGAGTAGTTTCTTGAATAAAATCCGCAAGGGCTTGGGCCTTGATAGCCATCCTTGGCTCATAATCCACATCATATTCCCCTAACTCCACTGCCCATTTCACCATGCGCCCTGAAAGATCTAGCCTCCCCAGCACTTGTTTGAAAGGTAAGGCGGTTCGAACCACCACGCGGTGTGATAAAAAGTAGGGTCTTAGTTTCCTGGCTGTGACCATGACTGCCAGAGCAGCTTTTTCAATTTCTGAATAGTTTAATTCAGGCCCTTGAATCACCCGACTGACAAAGTAGATTGGCCTCTGATGGCTCCCCTCCTCTCTGATAAGGACAGAACTAATTGATTCCTCGCCCACTGCTATGTACAAATATAATACTTTCCCGGGAATTGGTTTGGTCAGAGTCGGGAGCTCTGATAGGTATGCCTTGAGATCATCGAAAGATGATCGACACTCCGCATCCCATTCAAATCTGGTCCCCTTCCTTAAAATCTTGAAAAATGGCAAGCTTCGCTCTGCAGATCGTGAGATAAACCTACTCAGGGCAGTGATACGCCCATTCAGAGTTTGCACCTCTTTGATTCCTCAGGGTGGTGTCATATCCATTATGGCTTTGACCTTGTCCAAGTTGACCTCGATTCCCGCCGGGGTGACCTTGTACCCCAAGAATTTCCCTGTGGTGACTCCGAAGGTGCACTTCGCTGGATTAAGCATGAGCCTATGATTTCTGATGACTGTGAAAATTTCTTCCAGGTCAGAGACGTGATCCTCTGCCCTGATACTTCGCACGAGCATATCATCCACGTATACTGATATATTCTTCGAGAGTTGTTCCTTGAATATTTTTTCCATAATTCTTTGATATGTAGCCCCCGCGTTTTTAAGATCGAACGACATGCTCCTCCAACCAAATACCCTGCAGCAGACGACAAAGGCCGTTTTGGCAATATCCCCTTTATGCATTTTGACTTGGTGATACCCCTGATAGGCATCCATAATGGATAGCAGCGCACATCCCGAGGTAGAATCCACAAATTGGTCAATCATTGGCAAAAGATAATGATCTTTAGGGCAAGCAGCATTCAAGTCCCTGTAGTCCACACACATGCGCCAAGTGTTTATCTTTTTGGCCACCATCACGGCGTTTGAAATCCATTCCGGGTACTGAACCTCTTCGATATGACCCGCATCTAGTAATCCCTGGACCTACTCTCTGATCGCAGCATCTTTTTCAGCCCCAAAGTGTCTTGTTCTTTGTTTTACTGGTTTTACATTGGGGTCTACATTGAGGCAATGCTCGGCCAATCCTCTGTCAATGCCCTTTAAGTCGATTGTGCTGAAGGCGAACACATCTGTATTCCTCTATAGGCAATTGATTAGCTCTACTCTGGTTTGTTCACTCATGGATGACCTGATTTTTGTCTGAAAGCCCTCTTTTCCCGGGAATAGCTCAATCATATTACACACGTCATTGGTAGATATCAAGGCAGATTTCTTTGAATTGTCTCGAGCATTTAACAGCTCTGTCAGTTCCCGTCGTTCCTCTGTCGGAGCAACGATATCACCCGTCTTCCCCTTCTTCCTAGTGTCTGATCCCTCTGTCACCCTATCTTTTTTTTGGCCCGAAGAGTGCGTGAGCATTTGTCGCAGCCCGTCATCTAGCCAGTGATAGCGTAGATTGGGTATCGATACGACTAATAAAAAGATAGGGTAAAAACAAGCGAACTAGAAGACTCATCAAGCGGAAGTTACTAATAATTCAAGTTAAAGCAATAAAATGTCATCAAAATTTAATAGAAACATTTTCGGCTTCATTCATTCAAAGGTATCAAGGTTCTAGTCAACGAAAACAAAGGAGTATAGCTAAATTGCTTACAATGATTCAAATTGTTCAGAGTAACACAGCAAACGCGATTAAACTATATGTATGAAGACATATAGCTGGGAGTGACATTCCTAATTAAGTTCATAGCTAGTCTTCAACTAATCACACTACCGTATAGGAGTGAAATACGGTACTAAAAAGGTCGTCTATGAACAACAGCCCTCCAGCGATCCCCAATCTCTCTCCTTGCTCATCCTGCACATTTAGAAATACATGCAGGGCTGAGTATAAAATACTCAGTGGACATAAGCCGAAAATAAACAATCTCGCTCTTAGAGCTATACATTTAACTTGCCATTTATACATCACACAGGGGTTTTTCTTTAAAAGAACCTGTGTAAGCAATTGATAATTTATAAGCATCATAAAGTAATGAAAGATAGACTGCAGTCATAAATACTTAGCATGTAGTACCACTTCTACAACTCATCATCATCATTATGGTACTGAGAAGTAGGCCTCCTTCTCAAGCACCGTAACCGGCCGACCAGACAGTCGGCTCACAGTCATTTCTGACCGGCCGACCCGGTATACAGCTCACGGTTACCTCCGTGTACACAATCCCGCCTTTGGCAGGACCCGAAATCGTCTTATCTCATCAGTAGAGGGTAACGTACAGGCTTGTCGTCATCAAAATTCGGCAAGTTAATTAGTTCAAACATCAATTTATCTCAAAACATCTTAAAAACTTATAGACATCATCATAATCATCATTTTAAAAAGCCAGTAATAGGAGTATTAGAAAGTAATGCCCACCTGGAAATCTTAGCTTTGGTACTAGTACTTCGGAGAAATCCTACTTATGCCCTTGACTCGCGTCTTCAGATATCATCGTTGGCATAGACGATCATGTAATAAAATAAACGTCAATTAGACAAAACCTCACTAGGTTTATTATTCTTATCTAAGTAGTAGTCTTCCTTTGCTCCCTTGTAACTAATCACTCTTCGTAACAAAACTCTCTTATAATAAATTCTAAATATTCATCATTTTTATTTCCAATGCATCACCAAATTTTAAGTCTAATTAGTTCATTAAGGAACGACTCCTAAATACTCAAACCCATCTATCAATCACATACTAAAGTTGTGAGGTTATAACACATTCTTTAACAAATATCTGATAATTCGCATAATGCTTAATGACTTCACCATGTGGTTAAATCTCTCAAGAGAACCGAATTTGGTTAAGTATATTTATCTCGGAAAAGTATTACATCTATATACATATATAAACATATATATATATACTCCATTAGCCTTTTTATGAATTACTAAGGTGTATAGTTATCACCATTAACACATGCAATTTACTAGATCAAAGTAGGTGTAATTAGTGAAAGACCATACTTGACTTCATATACTCTGTCCCAACTTCAAGTAATAAACTGCTTTACCTCGGAACTCTCCTGGGTTTGGGACTCATATCAATTGAAACCTCTTAACGTCTAGTTTCATTTAAAAAAAAGTAGGTTGCAAAACTTTATGTGGTTTAGGAGATATGATCATTTTCCTACAGTCTACCATATTCGACAGTTATGTGCAACTGAAAGTTTTGATTTTAGAAAAATAGTAGATCTTGTCAAAAAGACTTAACCTTTTATGGGTAGCTAGCTAACATGTTCATATTGTTCATATAAAAATTTGGAAACCATAAACTCATGAAAAGCTACTGGAAAAGTGACTCTAGTATCTGTTTCTTCCACACTTTCGGTAGAAAGTTGCAGTTAGAGACTCATAATTTAAAAGGTTATCAGACGATGTTGAAATGACCTCAAATTTTACATGAAAGTTCCTAACACTTATATATGTTTACCATAAAATTTTCAAGATTTTTGGGTATCCAATACCCCGTCGAAATCCATTAAGTCAGTAGCTTAAAAGCTAGCCAATTAACTCATAGTCAATCATACTCTATTTTCTTGTCAAACCAATTCATCAAAATCGTTATTAATCATTTCTAACCATCATTTTAATCCATCAATAATCATAACTTCAATCTCATAGGCTCATTTCATAATCAAATCCTCACTTTCTTCATGAATCTTATCTTTCCAACATCACACAATCTAACACCTTTATATACCATATCTCAAAATCAAATCATGCTTTTCATTCAAAGATCAATAATTAACATCTTAATAGCATGCATATACTCTCTATCTTAAAGTTAGAAGACGACAAAAATTGTAGAAGACTTCCAACCCTAGTAATCTTCGAAAATTACCAACTTGAATTAGGAGTTGTTTTCATGCTTTGGTCCCTCATCTACATGCTCATAAAGCTTAGATATAAGTAAATTCATGTGTTTAGAAGCTTACTCTTATGATCTGTAACGAAAAGTATAATTCCACCTTCTTGATTCCTAGCTCGAACCTTCAACCCAGATTTTGTTCTATGGATATACGAGTGTTTTCAGCTAGATTTAATCGGTAGTTATGGGATACAAGTAACTTACGAAGCTTTTTACCAGCTTATCAATGGCGTTGATAATGACAGTCGAGAGAGGAGAGAGAGAAGAGAGAGGAGAGAGAGGAAAGGGACGTCTGTTATGGTGGATGAAAGAGAAAGGTGTTATATATATAACCCCATTTACTTAGCCATCAAGTATTGGATAATTAACACATGCTTTAATTATCCACTTGCATAAAATATCTTATCCGTTAACAAAGTTTATCCACTTGCTTTGACTCCTCTCTCTCTAAAGTAGGTTCTGCACCAGAGCAGAGAAATGCTCGCCAAAGGAATGCATTCTCTGTTTGGGCAGAGGAATGGCTTCCCCTCTGTTTGGGCAGACGAATGGCAGAGGAATGGCTTCCCCTCTGTCTGGCAGAGGAATGACTTCCCCTCTGTTTGGGCAGACGAAGGCAGAGGAATGGCTTCCCCTCTGTCTGGCAGAGGAATGACTTCCCCTCTGTTTGGGCAGACGAATGGCTTCCCCTCTGTCTGGCAGAGGAATGACTTCCCCTCTGTTTGGGCAGACGAAGGCAGAGGAATGGCTTCCCCTCTGTCTGGCAGAGGAATGACTTCCCCTCTGTTTGGGCAGACGAATGGCAGAGGAATGGCTTCCCCTCTGTCTGGCAGAGGAATGACTTCCCCTCTGTTTGGGCAGACGAAGGCAGAGGAATGGCTTCCCCTCTGTCTGGCAGAGGAATGACTTCCCCTCTGTTTGGGCAGACGAAGGCAGAGGAATGGCTTCCCCTCTGTCTGGCAGAGGAATGATCTCACCTATGGCATTCCAGAGGAATGGCCTCACCTATGGCATTCCAGAGGAATGGCCTCACCTATGGCAATTCCATAGGAATCGCCTCACCTATGGCATTCCAGAGCCCGCATCCCGTGCAGAGCTCGCAAGCCATAGCAAACTCCTAGGCCAAAACAGAACTCCAAGGCCAGAACTCGGCTAACATACTATCAAAAGAAAAGACATCTTTAACCTCATCCTCGTTCAACCATCATCTCTATACATCTTTCATCTCTATACATTTTTATTTCCTCAAAGTATTTCATTCACTAGTTCTTCATTGAAAACATAATAGTTCAACTTATTAAAAATCTTATCTCATCAATAACTTATTTTTATATCTTAGTGCTACAAGTGCCCCTTAAAACTCAAGAATATTTATAATGAGGAAAAATGCGGGGTGTTACAGCATTCGCACATGGCATTCCTTTGACATCTTTTGATCACCCCAAACTTCCCCCATTCTTCCGCCTTCGATTGGGAATTTTATTTTTAGGTGGAACATTGAAATGATTGCTCTGAACGCCGTCAGAGCAGGGCGTCCGAGTATCACGTTGTAAGATGGTTTGGGCATGTCTACCACCAAAAATCGTATCATCCTATTTTTGCAGGCATCTGCCCTGCCGAGAGTAACTGGTAACTCCACAAACCCCAGTGGCATGACGATCTCTCCGCCGAATCCGAACAGAGGGGCGTTCGTGGGTTCAATATTAGCCTCAATCCCCATACTTTGAAGACATTCTAAGTATAAGATATTCACCGCACTCCCAGATTCCACGAAGATGCGATGTACAATACAAGTTGCTATGTCGGCGTGAAAACCAGCGCGTCATCATAGGGGTACATGAGTGTCCTCAGGTCCTCTGATCCGAAGGTTATGACTGGTTCCTCTGCTGCGCCCGTGATTTTTATTACTTGTTTAGGGTAATATCCTGACCTCACTGCCCGCACATCCTGTTTCTTGGCTCGGTTGGAGGTTGGTAGCCCGTTTTCCCCAAAAATTATGTGCACCTCCCTTCTAGTCGGATGGGGAGGTACCCGAGGCTGTGCAACTCCTCTGCGTTGATCACAGTTTTCCTCCGGGCGTCGATCTCGGTTATTTCCCTACTCTTGCCTCTGATCATTTCCCTGTGCCTGCTGACCCTGGTCCTCATTCCTTCTAGCTATGAATTGATCTAGATTGCCTTGGCGCACTAAAAGTTCCAGTTGATGCTTGAGATGTCCACAGTATCTAGTATAGTGCCCATAGCCATTGTGGTACTCGCATAGTTTATTGTTAGGCCCCTGCTGTGGCTGCACATCCCTGTAAGTGCCCGATGCCCGAAAAAATAGTTGGTTCTTAATCAGATGAAAGATTTCTTCTTGTGGTTTGTTCAAAGGGGTGTATTCATCGAAGCGGTTGACTTCGTTCACGGTGCGCTGTTGGCGGGGTGGTACCTCTGTCTGATGAGGAAGTACCCTAGGGGGCAACCTTCTGAAAGGTGCCCTATCCTGATTCCTGTTGTTCTACTCTGGCGCGGCCTCGACCCTTCTGGCTTTGTGCTTATCACTTTCTGCCTTTCGTGCTGTTCGGGCATCTTCTAATTGCAAATACCCTGGTAACCTTGACATGATGTTATCAAAATCTCTGGCCGGTCTGATCTGTAACTCATCAAAGAAAAGCTCGGGCTTCAACCCTCTGACATATGCGTAGTTTTTTATTTGTGACTCTACCTCTGGAACCTCCAGAGCAGTGAGATTAAATCGAGCGGTATACTCCCGCAGAGTTTCATGTTGGTCTTGTTTTATATTCATGAGAGAGATGGCTGACTTGCCTACCCTTCGCGAGCTCGCGAGCTGTCTGAGAAAATGTGTTTGAAGGTCCTCAAAAGAGTGAATAGAGTTTGGGGCCAAAGTCTCGAACCATAACTGGACACTTGATGCCCTCTGAGTACATGTGTAATGTGACGAGCCCTTCGAACCTGCTGAGGTGCACCTCGGGGTCAGTAGTGCCATCGTAGTCGAGTGAAATGGGTTTGTAGCTCATTGGCAAAGTATCCGCCAAGATATCGGCAAAGAATGGGCTCCGGCTAGTGGTGGTTTTGAGCTTAGATGTTTTGGCCCGCTTGTCATCCCTGTATCTCCCTTGTTCCTTCCTGTCCCGTGGTGAATCATGAATGTGGTGTCGTTTGTGGCTCTTGTGGCCCTGCTTGCCAGAGGTGTACTCTAGTTCTCGTTCCTCTGACCTGTCAATCTGACGATATTTCTCTGACCAATAAGACTTCCCTGCTCTGTGAGATCTCTCTGACCTCTGTGCTTTCTCAACCCTCTGAGACTTCTCGTTCAGAGTATCCTCCAGATCTTTGAGTTGATTTTTCAGTTGTGACACCTGATTTTTCAGCCTTGCATTTTCCCTTGGTCTTTCCTCTTCGAAAATAGGAGTAATGGAATGACTATCAGACTCGTCCACCCCCTCCCTTCTGACAATGCTACGCAACACAGTGCGGCTCCCCTCTGGCCTCCTCTCCGATTCCCTCTCAGCGGGGAATTTATGTGTTTCTTTCGGCAGTGCAGGTTGTTTGTTGGCAACTTGTTCGTTCACCTCCAGAGCAGCGTGAGGTGGGAGTTCAGTGCTCTGCTGGTTGAGCATTCCCAATAGAGGAGCAGTAGCGGGGACAGCCGGGACGAACGGAGTTCCCAGTGTTTGACGCACGGCAGCGTAATTTAACAGAGCCATTATCTGCTCTGCCAAGACGAAGTTTAGTGACCCACCACCAGATGTGGGGATCAAGCCCTGCAACTCAGACCCAGTAGCGACCAGAGCAGATCTCTGGGGGGTGACATTCTGACCCCTCAGCGGGGTAGCGAAGGTGTTGAGGAAGCCCGACAGTGTAGAGAAAATAGTGCTGACTGGCAGACTGCTTAGCAGAGAGACGGTGATGCAGCCCGAATAAAGCCAAGCTCGCGCCAAAAACAAGGAAGAATCCCGCGCCAGACTAGAGCCAAGGACGCCAGAGGACTCGAGCTCGCCAGCGGAATCCTCCCGCCAGAGGAGTCCACCCGCCAGAGGATTCCTTTCGCCAGAGGAATCCTCCCGCCAGAGGAGTCCACCCGCCAGAGGAGTCCTTCCGCCAGAGGAGTCCTCCCGCCAGAGGATTCCTTTCGCCAGAGGAATCCTCCCGCCAGAGGAATCCACCCGCCAGAGGAGTCCTTCCGCCAGAGGAGTCTTTCCGCCAGAGGAGTCCTCCCGCCAGAGGAATCCTTCCGCCAAAGGATTCCTTCCGCCAGAGGAGTCCTTCCGCCAGAGGAATCCCGGCTTTCCAGAACAGAGGAGCGGACGTGCAGAGCAGAGTGTACGGAGCTGGTTTTTCTGACTAGGGTTTATTTTAGCTTGTTGAGCAAGTTTATTTTGTTTCCGTGTTTTTACGATTATGTCCTTTAAATTAGGGTTTTATTTTGCCTATATATATGGCGGCTGTATGGAACGAAAAAAAACATAGACAATTTTGATATATGATATTTGTGAGTTTAATTCTCTCTCAAGTTTCGAATTCTTCTTGACTCAAACAAGGATTCAACCTATCGACGAATCGACGAGATCATCATCCCTCGCCGTGTGTCATTCAGCGTCTCCGAGTTACTGCGTCAAATGCACGTTGGGGTTTAGGGAATTGTTCGCCTAGATCATTTCGTGGTTTAGATTCAGGGGTTTTGAGACATTCCATCTTCTATCTGTCTTTAATTTGTTTGTCGTGCGTTTTCAGTCTTCCGCTTACAAATCATTTAGACCTGGTAATTTCCATATCGTTATATTATTGCTGGTGTTTGCCGGTGAAATCCTTAACTACCGGCGAAGATCATATCATCTGGTATCAGTTTCTGGGTTTCGTAAGGGTTACGCTATATATATATATAAAAAAAAAAAAAAAAAAAAGCAGAACGCATCAAACTTGTGTTTCATTTGGGCGAAATTGTCAAGGGTTTTGTAGATCTGTCTGGGTCTGTTCTTAATTTCAGGGTGTTCTGTTGGGTCCTGTTCTGAATTTCAGTTTGGGTAGACGCTTTCTAAGGTTTCAGTTTTTCGACCATGTCTAACAAAGAACTTCCTTCCGCCTGGAGTCTTACCGACGCCGATTTGATGTATATGAAGGCAGAGGTGCGGGGCATGGTAGAGGATGCATTTAAGCCTATGCGTGAGAGGGTAAATCGACCATTTTATGGCGGCAAGAGTTGGCGAGGTGGAGCAAGGGATTTTGCCAGACCTACTGAACAGTTTGATGGTAACAACAACACCAGCAATCAGCACCAGCATCCAGGTAATTGGAGGAAGTCTCACCCAGTTTCTCGTGGTTCCTCGTCACCATGGAATCAAGGTATAAAAGAAGCGCCGCCAAGCGATAACAAGAAGTCGTTCTTTCGATTTCGAACAGAGGGTATGCGTTCAGCAAATCGGGGCAATCCGGCAGTCTCCGATGGTTACTATCGAGATGAAAGGTGTTTCAAGTGTTTGGGATTCAGACATTCTCTGATTGAGTGTCCGAACATACAGGTTATGATCATGAGAGATGATCGGGAGGTGGTGACTGCTAGTGAGGAGACCGATTCCCATATGCCCAAATTGGAGGAGCCCGACGAAGAAGTGGCAGTTGTGGTGGATATCGACGATGACACTTGTTTGAATCCAAAGGAGTTGGTGGAAATCGACCCTGAGGTGGTTGCTATCAAACATGAGGCATGTATGAATCCAACAGAGACACAGGTTGCAGTGGAAGTTGTGGGGGATATCAAGGCTGAGGATTCACGTGAGGACGTTCTTGAGAAGCCTACTTCATCTATTGTGGAAGCACAGGTTTTGACACAAGCTAAGGGTGTTGAACAGGAGCAGCGCTGTGATGGTGCATTTAAGTTCAAACTGATCTTGTTCAAGCAACCTAGGCTGCCATTGATGATTGATATTGGAGATACCAAGTTGATGAAATTGGTGAAGGGTCCGTTCCACAGTGATCCGTATGAACGGGAAATCTTTGATGAGACCGCACCGATGCTATCTACATGGCTGTTCGGACGAAAAGTGCAGCATTTGGTTTTTGATCCCGGCACGATGCATGAGGGACACGAGAGAAAAGTTATGGTGCAGCTAGTGAAGTCTAAATCGTCTATCGCAGCCAATGAAGATTTTGTTTTTGATCCAGGTATTGGCATTCACGAATTGGATTTGAGGACAAATCCTCTTCAAGAAGAGGGGAATGATGCAGCCCGAATAAAGCCAAGCTCGCGCCAAAAACAAGGAAGAATCCCGCGCCAGACTAGAGCCAAGGACGCCAGAGGACTCGAGCTCGCCAGCGGAATCCTCCCGCCAGAGGAGTCCACCCGCCAGAGGATTCCTTTCGCCAGAGGAATCCTCCCGCCAGAGGAGTCCACCCGCCAGAGGAGTCCTTCCGCCAGAGGAGTCCTCCCGCCAGAGGATTCCTTTCGCCAGAGGAATCCTCCCGCCAGAGGAATCCACCCGCCAGAGGAGTCCTTCCGCCAGAGGAGTCTTTCCGCCAGAGGAGTCCTCCCGCCAGAGGAATCCTTCCGCCAAAGGATTCCTTCCGCCGAGGAGTCCTTCCGCCAGAGGAATCCCGGCTTTCCAGAACAGAGGAGCGGACGTGCAGAGCAGAGTGTACGGAGCTGGTTTTTCTGACTAGGGTTTATTTTAGCTTGTTGAGCAAGTTTATTTTGTTTCCGTGTTTTTACGATTATGTCCTTTAAATTAGGGTTTTATTTTGCCTATATATATGGCGGCTGTATGGAACGAAAAAAAACATAGACAATTTTGATATATGATATTTGTGAGTTTAATTCTCTCTCAAGTTTCGAATTCTTCTTGACTCAAACAAGGATTCAACCTATCGACGAATCGACGAGATCATCATCCCTCGCCGTGTGTCATTCAGCGTCTCCGAGTTACTGCGTCAAATGCACGTTGGGGTTTAGGGAATTGTTCGCCTAGATCATTTCGTGGTTTAGATTCAGGGGTTTTGAGACATTCCATCTTCTATCTGTCTTTAATTTGTTTGTCGTGCGTTTTCAGTCTTCCGCTTACAAATCATTTAGACCTGGTAATTTCCATATCGTTATATTATTGCTGGTGTTTGCCGGTGAAATCCTTAACTACCGGCGAAGATCATATCAGACGGGCATTTCAGTGCGGGCGGCAGAGTTGAGCCCGGTGTTGTCAAAGTCCTTCTCGAGGGTGCGGCGAACATCAGAAGAATCCATGGTACCTACACATAGAAATTGTGAGAAAAATCCCGATAAAAGACAGATCAATCCACCCATTGTCACAGGAATCCTTGATATAAGAAATCCCGAATACTGGCGCGAAGGCCATTATGAATCCCCGACCAAAATACTTCTATGCGCCGGGAAATAAACCCAGGGCACAGATTCAAACACGGAGAACGAATAACAGAGATTACCTCCCCGAATTTAGATTCAAATCTGGCGGAAGGAACAGATTATCGGAGAAACCACCCAAAAAACCCCGAAAACAAATAAAAATAGAGCAACAACCGAGAGATCGTTAGTAAAACACGTTAGATACGATAAAAAAACAAAGATCGCACGAGAAAACATGAGAACCACACACAATTAACGTCATGGCATACGAAATAAACAGATATCGGCACTCGATTCTTGATTTTACCCATCCTCCAAACGTGCACATACGAGAAAGCAACAAACCCGCGAATCTATGAGTTTTCGAATAGATCGGAGCGGAAAAAGTAGATCTACCGCCCCGAATCCACCTGGGTACTCGAATCATCGGACTAATCGGGACCTGCGCACGCAAATCCGCCCGCAATTGCAGATCTGCATGCGCAAGTTGAAACTCACGCCTTAAACTCATAGCATTCCCACAGACGGCGCCAGCTGGTGAATCGTGATTGAGCGGGTGGTATTTTAATTGGTGAATTGTGATTAAATTATGAGTTTTACCTAGTGTTGATCGTGAAAATTGAAAGAATAGAGTTGAATTGCTGAGATAAAGTGAACTTGCTGTTGTATTGATAGGAAAGCACCTGAAAATACATAATATGGGTGCATGAGTATTTATAGAGTACATTCTAGGGGTAAAGTGGTAATTTCAGTCTGGGGGTCATGTTCCCCGCGTGGTTAGGGGTACGATGGTAATTTTGCCTTCTTTCCCTCGTTCCTCTGCTCAGCGACAAAGAAGCGTACGTATCGCAAAGCTTTAGATTCCTCAGCGAACGAGTGATTCCTCTGCTCTGGCACTTCCCGGGTGAAGTGGTCATTTCTACCGTTGACTATCTCGCAGGTAGAGCATTCCTCTGACCGAGCCCATTCCTCTGACCGAGCCCGTTCCTCTGACCCGAGCAATGCCTCTGTCCAAGTCCATTCCTCTGCTCTGCATATATTACTCCTCATCAGAATAAATTCATACATTTTTTCTAGTTCTTATTTCTTATTTTAAGAGGTGCTATCACGGTAGCCCTTCCTATATATATATATATATATATATATATATATATATATATAAGGCCTAAATGTAAGAAAGAAGAGAGAAGTAATCTCATCCGTTGATCTTATCTAATCTAACGGACATGATTTATTCACGTCATGTTCAACGAATTTTTTCATTGAACATTTGTGAACATATACAATATTTTTGGGGGTTCTGGGGTTCGACCCCCCATATGTTCAACGAAAACATCCGTTGAACATTGCGTGAATAAATCATATCCTTTAGATTAGCTAAGATCAACAGATGAGATTACTTCTCTCTTTTTTCTTATATTTAGGCCTTCTTCATTGAACCTTGACCTATATATATATATATTTATATATATATATATATATGGTTGAGTTCCGGTAGTATCCAAGCTTATAATAGATCCGTAGATCCAAATCTAGACCATTAGATCAAAAAAATGGGTCAAACAGGATGTTGACACGTGTATTAACACGCGGGTCAAACGGGTCGACCCGTTCTGCCTTTTTTGTAAATTAACTAATTGACAGGGGTAGCATCGTCATTTTACAATATTACTGAGGCGGTCGCGATAGTAATAATTTGATTTCTAACAGTAAATAATTTATTACATCGCAAATGCATCCGTAATCAACACTCTTCATCTTCTTCACTTCTTCTTCTGCATTCTTCTGATTTCTACTACTTTAAGCGACGATTTCGTACAAGCACACTGATAATGGCGAGAAGAATAAAAAAACCAGCAAGAAAGAAAGATTCTAAGAAAGATGATGGTCAGTTCAAAGTGTTTGCATTTGCTTTCGTCTATCTAGGGTTCTGCATTTGCTTTCGAATGATTATGCAAATTCTGGATTTCACAAATTTTAAACTTATTTTATACTTCAAACAAGAGTAACTATATTTTAAATCGATATAGAAAACCCTAACTTTACTATTTATGGAATCGAAGAAAAGAGCAGTAAATTTGTATTTTTTTTATGTGATCTATGACTTTCATGAATTGTTTATGCATGTTATAGAGATGTGGTCCTCACTTTTCATTAAAATGTATCCCTACTCAAATAATTACAACTTTCAAAACATGAATAGATCCAAAAATAGAAGTTGGTGGGGCTATAAATGATTTGAATATGTTCTGTATACTATGTTCTGTACATTGAATATGTTCTGCATACTCTTTGTGCATATCGTTGTGTTAGTTAATGCATTTTGATTTGTTTTTTATGCATATGTCCATTTCAGTAAATGCATAATCATTTATACTAATATGCATGCCATCAAGTATTTATATGCATTTCCACTAATTACACTATGCACTTCGGTATCATATATTATGCATTTTTCTGTTATCTTAATTGCAAAATAAATATCACAGACACATCAAATGATGATTTTGTCGAAGAGACTACAACAGGAAGCGGATCTAAATCAAAATAAATAGTAGAGTACAAAGGAAAGGGCAAAGAGAAGGCGACCACAACGCCCAAAAAACAAAAACAAAAGCAAAAGCAGAAGGAAAGGAGAAAATCAAAAAGGTTGATAATTAAAGAAAGTCCAGAACCCGAAAGCTCAAAAAAGGTTGTAGTGCATGCTGAAGAAATACAAAAGAAAAAAGAGAAGAGTGGAGGCCAAAGACTAACAAGTAGGACAACAACTTACTCGTTAATTGATGCTATACAAAGAATGAATCCAACACAAAAAGCACAAATAATAGAGCTTGGTTTTGGCAACATATTGAAGATAAAGGCTAAGGAATTCCCTTCAACATAGGCATACTGGGTTGTGGATAGTTTCGACTACAGAGATTGTGCTTTACAGCTGGCAAAAGAGAAGTTTCTGCTAATTGAAGAAGAAGATGTGTACAGAGTCTTTGGTTTCCTGAAAGGGAAGAAACAAATCACGAAGAGGACAAAGAATGAGGGACAGGACTTGCTGGAAGAGTGGTTTGAATTTTTTCCCAACAGGAACAAAATAAGCCATGCACAGATTACTACTGCAATGTTAGCAATGGAGGAAGGAGGTGTTTGGTTCAAACGCCATTTCCTTATTCTGGTTGTTGCTTCTCTTATAGAGAACACAAATGTTGGCTATATATCAGCTCCAATAATGCACCATATCGAGGATGTTGATGATGATAGAAATCTTGATTGGGGAGATTATCTCATTAAATCTCTCATTTCAAGGAGAAAGGCATGGGAAAACACAAAGAAAAACTTCTGTGGACCAACATTATTCTTGATGGTAAGAATAAGTTCTTAAAATTTTATAATTTCTGAACATAAGTTTCTATAACATTAATATATACTTTAATCTTTCAAAAAAAATGCAAGCATTGTATGTGGATAGGATAAAAACATATGCTGCAAAGGCATATGAAAGGAACTACCCAGCAATCTCAAATTGGGATTATCATGAACTGAGGGAACGTGAAGATGATGAATTCACTGCTGGAGGTTTTGGTTATGGAATTGTATGTTTCTCAATTGAAGTTCTAGAGAATGAAGATTTCAATTCATTCGAAACAGAAGAACAAAGCAGTGGAATTCAGGAAGCAGTAAGTGAAATCATCAGAGATGCAAGAGTGATTGCGACAAAACTGGTTGCATTTGTGCAAAAACTGAAGTCAATGCCTGCTCAGGCATTTGATGATGATACTTTCATGCAAACAATGGAACACACACACAAACTGATTGGATATGACATCAGCCAAAAGGCAAGGGATACTGAACCAAACTGCTCTGAGATGAGAGAATCTCAACTGGATGATATATTTTGGGGCCAGAATGAAGTCTGCCAAGCAATTGATGATATTATTAAAGCCGTTCTCATGAGAGAAGAATACATACAGGAACTGGACAATGCTCCTACATTCAGCCTTGGACTTTCCCAAATGTTCGCTGAAACACAGAAAGACTCACCAGAACATGCTGCTGCAAATGAAGGCAATCAAGAACACAACAATTTCAATCTAGATGATGACAATTTCATCTTTCAACTCCAAACAGACATGAAGATGAAGAGGTAATGCATTTATATATAAAATAATCATTATTATTCAACATTAACTAAAACATTATGCTTATTTATTGCATAATTTATATTTATTGCATAGAATTATCAAATAATATGAATTTCTTAACTCATAAGTATGCGTAAACAGCCTGAAGAGAAGCAAGAGCAGGAAATCGAAGAAATTGGAATTGAAGAGGTAAAAGTAATAAATGATTAAGATATTATGCTTATTATAGTCTCATAATATGTATTTCTAAATACATAAATATGCATAAACAGCCTGAAGTGCAGCAAGAAAAGGAAAAAGATGATGGACATGAAGAAGAACAAGAAAAAGAAGGACAGGAAGAACAAGAAAATGATGAACAGGGAGGAGCAGCATTTGAGAACCAGAAAGAACTACAAAAATGAGCATTTGACAAGGACGAGGAAGAACCACAAAAAGATGGACAGAAAGAACAAACAGAGACAGGAGAAGAGAAAGAAGACCTAACAGCCAACAAACAAATGGATCATGTAAAAATTGCATACAGTCTAATTCTAATACATATAATACATCAAAAACTGATAATATTTTAATTCGCAGGTTGACGAGGAAGTGCAAGAAAAGGAACACCTGAAAGGACAGGAAGGCCAGGTAGAAAAAATACTTGAAAAATTCAAAAAATAGGTAGAAAAAAATTAAATAATTAATATAGAATGCATACCTTAGATCACTACGTACAATGCATGTTTTTATACATATACATGCATATGAACAGGGGAATGACGATAAACAACTTGGAGATAACTTGATAGATGAAATGAAACAACACACTGCACAAAATCAATTCGAAAATGAAATGGAAAGGGTACAAATAATATATAATTCAGTTTTAAGGTACATAATGATTCAAAAATTTACATATATATGTATACAGGTTGTTCAAGAAGCTGAGAAAAAACATAGCAAGAAAAAGACAGAACAGGCCAAACAGTTTGATGAAACTCTTTGGAAAAAATTGGAAGATCAAGCAGAAGAAGCTAGAAAGAAATTGGAAGAAGAGGCACTTGCAGAAAGGGAAAAACAGAGGCAACTGCAGTTGGTAATGAAAGCAAGACTAAACAACCTGAAAGCAGTGAAATTAGAAAAAATAACAAAGGAAAAAGGCAAAAGAAAGCAGCAAGAACAAGAGGTAATGATTCATATTAATAAAATTTTTATTAGACAACAATTATAACATAAAGTATTACCATATTTTTAGAAATTGGATGACACTCCTACAAACAGAAGAAGTACCAGAAGCAATACTGAACCAGCAGAAGAAGTGCCTGTGAAGAGGGAGACAAAAAAGACAGCAATGCTAGTATCGCCTTTCGCAAGACGAGCACTAAGCGCTTCAGAAAGCATGACAGCACAAGAGAACCAGCTAGCCTACTTTGCTCTGCACAGTAACGAAGCCACCATGTATATTTATTTTCTAAGTTTCTTTTATTGTCTCTAGATTTATTTTACAAAACACATCAACAATTTAACATAAACATACATGTATAACAGGAATGAAATCCTATTCAAGAACAAAGAAACGCAGCTCCCCAGACAAGAGATAATGTCGATGAAACATGGTGAATACATAAACATATCAGTAATTGATATCTGGAGCAGGATTCTGAATGAAAACGAATCAGTCCGTTCAAAGGATTCACCAGTCAGATTCTTTGCAACAACAGATCCTTCTGTAAGTATAATAAAATTATCTTTTATTTAATATTATTCATTTATACATGATAGCTAACAATTATTTCATAAAAAAAATTATACTATACAGCTCATCACAATCAGCATGCCAAATACAAACTGGTCCACTGAAAAAATGCAAGAGATTTTTCAAGAAAAGTTTCAGTATGAACTAGATCACACCAAAAACATTCAACTCAAGGAAATAGACATGGTACGTAATAAATATATTCAAAACTTACACATAAAAAAACTTTAACACATTCTAACTCACATACTTTAATTGTTTTTGCAGTTCTTCTTTCCTATTTATAGGTATGAACACTATTTCCTAATATGCATCGACATAAGGGTGGGAACAATGTTCATATTGGACAACAAAAATCAGACTGCAGTTGATTGTAACTTTGAAAAATACAATGAAATGTGCATCAAGTTGGTAAGTTCCTAAAAACATTTATATATAGTGTCAATTTCATAGTATGTAATTATATAAATAATACTCCCTTCGTCCGCCAAACGTATTCCACAATTACTATATTTGGCGTCCGCAAAAAGTATTCCACTTTCCTTTTCAAGCCATGGTCCCACCAGCCACCTTTATATTTTATTCTTATAAACACTCTTTATTTACAAAAAACCCACCCCAAATTCAATCTCAACCACACATCTCATAAAGTGGTGGGACCCTTTCTCCACTACATCAACATCATCACACATTTTATTAAACTCCGTGCCCGGCCAAATTAAGTGGAATACTTTTGGCGGACGGAGGGAGTAGTTAACTAAATGTTAATAAATCTTAAACCAGGTGAAATTCATGAAGAAATTCTTGGGAACAAAAAAAATGGCAGCAAAGGCAAAGAAGCTAGACAACCCCACATTCATAGTTCCAATGATAACATGGACCGAGAAACAAAATAGCACCGACTGTGGCATATACGTCATGAGACACATGGAAACATTTATGGGGGACGTAAACAGTTGGAGGCACGGACTGACCAACAAAGCAAAAAAGCAAATGATGAGAATGAGGATGAAGTATTGCGCATACATACTCGGATGTGACTGCAACGAGCAAAAAGCCTACAACCTGAAAGAAGCAAATATCTTATACAGAGTATCATGTGCTGATGGGCCATTGAATCTGCCCAAAATACTTCTTCCTTAGCTCATCAATTCTTGGCTTGATCACTGGATGTGAATAGGGGTTTCAGCTGCGATTTTAAACATGATTCTGAATGTGTATGGCAAATACCTAACAATCTTTTTTTTTCTTTTTTTGATGTGTCGATGAAAAACAGTGATGTTTCCAGGTTATTTTGATGTGCTAGATTATGATATTTTGATGAAATTTTATTATGTCTCCAGGCTATCATATATATTTTTAATTTGTACAGTATGTCCAATTTACATGCATAATTTCATACACTGATATGCAAATATTATTACATGAAAATGCATAAAACTTTAACTACAAATAATTATTTTTGAAAATACATTTTTTTTTTAAAAAAACCCTATACACTAAACACTAAATTCTAAAACACTAATCTAGCTCTAAACATAATTAAACCCTAAACCCTATAACCTAACCCCTAAAAACTAAAAACTAAACCCTAAATACTAAACCCTAAACTCTAAAAACTAAACCTAAACACTAAACTAAAAACCTTAAAAACTAAACCCTACTAAACACTAAAAACTAAACCCTAAAAACTAAAAACTAAACCCTAAAAACTAAACCCTAAACACTAAACCCTAAAAACTAAACCCTAAAAACTAAACACTAAACCCTAAAAACTAAACCCTAAACCCTAAAAACTAAACCTTAAAAACTAAACCCTAAACCCTAAACCCTAAACTAAACACTAAAAACTAAACCCGAAAAACTAAAAACTAAACCCTAAAAACTAAACCCTAAACACTAAACCCTAAAAACTAAACCCTAAACCCTAAAAACTAAACCCTAAAAACTAAATACTAAACCCTAAAAACTAAACACTAAACCCTAAACACTAAACCCTAAACACTAAACCCTAAACGCTTAAATTAAACCCTAAAAACTAAACCATAAACCCTAAAAACTAAACACTAACCCTAAAAACTAAAAACTAAACCCTAAACCCTAAAAACTAAACACTAAACCCTAAAAACTAAAAACTAAACCCTAAACCCTAAAAACTAAAAACTAAACCCTAAAAACTAAACATTAAACCCTAAAAACTAAACCCTAAACCCTAAACAATAAAAGCCTAAACACTAAAATCCTAAACACTAAATCCTAAACCCAAAACTCTACACACTAAACCCTAAAAACTAAACCCTAAACACTAAAACCTAAACACTAAATCCTAAAATAAAATATTATAAAACGTGTCTATATAGGAAAATACATAATAGTTTTATGTAACTTATATATACCAAAAACAAAAAATGCATATCCTGTTAACTAACAATGCATAAATATATATACGAAAATACATACTCCCTCCGTCCCGCGAGTCTTGACACGTTTGGGTTCGGCACGGGAATTAAGGAGTTGTAGATTAGTGTTTTAAGTGTGTAATTAATAAAGTATAAAATTAATAAAGTAGGAGAGAGAAGGTAATAAAAGTGATAAAGTAGGAGAGAGAATATAATAAAGGTGATAAAGTAGGAGAGAGAAAAGTAATAATTATTGCCTAAAAAGGAAACGTGTCAAGATTCGTGGGACGGCCCAAAAAGGAAAACGTGTCAAGATTCGTGGGACGGAGGGAGTAATAGTTTTGTGTAACTTATACTATTAACTAACAATGCATATTCAAAAACAAAAAATGCATATACTGTTAACTAACAATGCATAACAAGAAATGCATATACTGCATAATCAAAAACAAAAAATGCAGATACTGTTAACTAACAATGCATAAATATATATACGAAAATACATAATAGTTTTGTGTAACTTATATATACCATAACAATAAAATGCATAACAGATAACACAAGAATGTATAATATAGAACAATAATACGCAAAACGTAGAACAATGAAATATTTCAATTATTTATATAAATCTTAATCAAGAATACTACACAAAAAATGTAAAATAAAATATAAAAAACCTATTTAACAGCAGGTTCTTGATCACAATTACGAGCATCATGGTTCACCATTTCTTTGCAATTACCACATCTTCGTTTTGGTTTATTCTTATCCCTTAAAGCCTTCTCAATCCTCGACTTCAAACGACTTCCACTACCTTTTGTCTTCACAATATCAGGTGGGTGAACATCAATTACTTCAGGAGGTGCACCACCATAAAACTCATTAAAAAGATCAGCATTTGAACTGCTAGAACTATTCACAGACAAAGAATCATGCACACCTTTCAAAGTTTGAAATAACTTCTCCATCTTTACAGAATCACCTTGAACCAAACCTATACAACTATAAGCTAAAGAATATAACTGAGAGAGAGTATCTGTCCCACCAGAATGTGTACTTCCACCAACGCAAATTCCTTTTGTCCAACGCTTTAATATATATTGATCAGGAATCCTCTGAATCTTAACATTCTTCAACACACAAAATACATGCGAACAAAGCCAACCACACCTCACAAAGTACTTGCAATCACAATTGCAACTATAGTCAGCCAAATTATAAGTGACACTAAATTTACCACTTTCACCATTTTCAACTACATAAACATTCTCGCAGACACCAGTCCTAATCTCCAATATGCAGCAACTGAAACTAGCTGAAACAATCTGCTTTTGAACCTCAACAAACATCCCACTAGTATAAACAGTTGCTGCATGCCTTTCAATTGCCAGATCTGTCACCAACTTTGAGAAACAAGAAACATCAACACTATTGAGACGATCACACTGATTTCTTTGAGCTTCAATTGCACGCTCAAAATGAATAAAGAATTCAATCAGATTTGCACCTCTATTAAAATAGCTACGGAAAAAACTATTCTGACTCTCAGACATAGACGTTGTCTTAAATAAGCCACTCATATGACAATTTCTAAAAAATGAAGGAATCCAATAACTACGCTGAGCAAACATAGAATCAAACCATTTATCACCAACCAAACCATACTTCTCCATTAAATCATTCCATCTTCGTTCAAAACTCAAAGGCTCAGTAAACTCAGACCATGCAAGACGATCAAAATCCTTTTTAAACTGTAAATCGGTCTTAAGTCGATGTGGAACATTATCCATAACTTTAACCATGATATGCCACATGCAAAATCGATGACGCGTATCATATAAAATACGTTCAACAGATTTTTTTAAAGCTGGATCTTGATCTGTAATAATCATCATTGGTCTTCTCCTCATGCATTCAACAAATTTCTCAAGAACCCATGAATATGATTCCTCATCCTCATGAGAAATTAGACCAGCACCAAAGGTCACACACCTTCCATGATTATCTTTACCAGTGAATGGCACAAATATAAGATTATATCTGTAACAACAAAATAAAAGAAAAACATACTTAAAACGCAACGCATAATGTTATATAACAAGATGCACAACATATATCATAAGTATGCATACCTGTTAGTTGAGTATGTCGCATCAAATGATACAGATTCACCAAAAGCATCATATTTCTGAATTGATAAATGATCAGCCCAAAACAACCTTGTAAGTTTATCAGAACTATCAACTGCATATTCAAATCGAAAATCGCTACAAATTTCACGCTTATTGAACAAATTATTCAATAGAATCTGAGCATCAGAACCAAGAACATATGCACGCAAATCACGTGCAAAATTCTTAAAATCCACCGTTGTACATCCAACTTTATCATAACCCCTAACCAATTTCTTAAACAAATAGAATGATTTAACAGGACCAATATTGGTTATAACACAGTTCATTACAAACTTCTTATGCCCATGATCCAACTTACGATTAGACAACATAAAATGTTGAAGATTATCTGAAACAAATCCATGACTATGAGCCTCAATAAAATCCACAATAGTGTAAGAACCACCATGATCAACACGAAGAATAATACGAGCTTTGCAATCTACTCTTGTACTCATCCTAGATCTAATCTTTCCACCACCAGAGGATTTACTCAACCCTTCCCGACTACAAAAAATAAGTCTAGAAATAATCACCCCAGATTTCTTACGCTTAACGGGACCAAGACGCGCCTTAAACCCACAACGCTTAGCATAAGCCATATAAAACTTTTCACCATCGTCTAATGAACAAAAATTATTCCCAACAATAGGTTTAAACTCATCATCACATTGAGGTAAAAACACTCTATCAGAAGTTGAACTCTGATCAGAAAAAACACCATCTGCAAAAAAAAAAATGAATCATAATCTCAAAAAACCAAATGCATAATGCATAAAAACGAGAATGCATAATCTCAAATAACCAAATGTATAATTCATAAACACGAGAATGCATATCATATATTAGCAAAATAAATACATCCAATAAAAATAAAATATTTAAACACACATGCATAATCCGAACCACTAACATGCATATATATATATATATATTAAACAAATGCAATTCCATCGTCAAACTACATCAAAAGCATGACTCTCGAAAAAACCCTACGTTAAACCCATGTCAGCCGCCGCCATGAATTTTCCGTCCACCAGTTCTACTCCGGTTTTAACACAGCCTGCTGTTCCTAAAATCTCTTCCAACTTCGACAAACCTTCAAGGGAGAAACCTGTTCAAATAGCTTCCAGATCTCCGTCGCCCACACATAACTCGACTAGGGTTTTGACAGCTGCCAATAACGTCAATGATGCGGTTCCGGTGGTTGAGGATCCCAAACCTTCCTACGCGGCAATCATGGGACAAAGAAAGAGTGAACCAGCGATCCCTGCACACAACTTCTCGGCTCTAAAACCTGATACTCAGGGAGACATCGCATCCTTTTCCATCCCTTCGACGTTATATCAAAAACAAGTTTCGAAATTCTCACATGCCATCATTGGAAGAGTGCTGCTCAAGAAAGGTGAAAAACCTAAACCTTGTGAGGTTTTGAAACAGGAACTACATACAACTTGGCAAATCCAGAACTCTTGGAGGCTCATTCCCATGGGCAAAGGGTTCTTCACCATGAAGTTTTCCTCGGCGGAGGACAAGGCTAGAGTTCGAAAGCAGTTATTATGGGAGATTTCTTCAGGTTCGATTCGTATACGAGAATGGTCAAAAATTTTTGATCCCTACAGGGAAATCTCGTCTCTATGTCATATCTGGGTGAGAATCTACTACTTGCCAGTTGAATGTTGGCACCCGGAAATTATTGCAGGCATTGCGAGGTATTTAGGTTTACCTATTAAAATCGATAGTGGCTTTGCGAAATGGGAGTTTGGCCATTATGCTAGAGTTCTCGTGGAAGTTGACCTTGCTCTACCTCTACATGAGACGTTGTTAGTTCATTGTGATGAAGGCTCGTTTTATGTTGAATTTAGTTATGAACAACTCCCGTTATTTTGCTCTAAATGTCGCATCACGGGACATTCGTTGGACAAATGCAAAATGGCTGCTACTAATCAGGAAAAGGGTAAAGCTGCTTCCGAGGGAAAGATAGAAAACAAGAGTAAGGAAAATGAGGTTCGGACACAGCTTGTCCCTGATGTTGTTAAGCCACAATGGGTGGCAAAACATGATGATATTCTTACAGATAATCGTTTTCACAAACTGAATATGGAAGACACTGATCAGAAAGGTCAAGTCTATGGCCCTGAATTATTAGCTTCAGTCTTGGTTAATCTGGACGATGAGGAGGTGAATAAAATCGATGAAAACTTGGAGAAGCATCACGAAGAGCAAATGGGATCCGATCTCTCATCTTCGGAGAAGGAAGATGTGGAAAATATCTTTGATGAGAAAGAGGACAATACTAACAGATTGGACAACAGTAGTCCTTTATGTATTTCGGCGGGTAACAAGAAAGGATCTGAGGATGCTGAATGTAGGGGTTCGTCTACGAGCAGAGACAAAAATATCTTGGAAACATCACGGGAGATGATGGACAGCACCTACCCCAATCATGATGAGACACGAAAGAAATGTGACAATGGGAATGGACAGCAGGATCATATTGAGAACTCGGGAGGAGACAACTTTTTACAAATAATTCACAACACTCCTTTTGGCAAGGAGACGGAGCAACAAAAGAAGCGGGGAAGATCGCCAAAAAATGATAAAAGAAAACCAATGAATGATAGTGGTATAAAGGGGCGTCTTAGGAAAAATGATCAGAAGATAAGTTCTCAAATGATGGACTACATTAACCAGAAATTATCTTCGTCGTTTGCGGCAGGTCATCAACCTCGAGACTATACTATCGTGAACATTGGGAATCAGAGTGCGCGCTCGATGCACAATGTTTCAACACAGAGTTGGGCTGATGAAGTGGAGGGCTTAGGCCGATCCACTAAATAACTTTTCTTTTATGAATTTGTTGGTTTGGAACGTTCGGGGTCTCTCGGACGAATCTAAGCTTATGCTCAAGGAACATTGTCGTTCTTTCTCTCCGATGATTGTGGGTTTAGTGGAACCTAAGAGGAATTTTCATAAGGTCGAAGATTCTTTCTGGCGTTCGTTGAACTTAGTTCCATGTCACCAGAATATTAGAAATCAAAAGCGTTCGAATATTTGGATTTTTGTGCATCCTGATGTTTCTACTAGTCTTGTTTTTTCTTCTGAGCAGTTGGTGGTTGTGAATTGTCGTTGGACGAGTTACAGGTTTTCGGTGGCGATTGTTCATGGTTCAAATGATTATATTCAACGGCGTCAACTTTGGAATGACATCCTTAGCTTGAATACGGATCCTATCATCGTTGCTGGTGATTTTAACGCTGTTAAGGGCGCTCATGAGCGTAGCAGTGACTGTCTTCCGAATGCGGCGTCTTGTCAGGATTTTCGTGAGTTTATCTCGAGCTCTAGATTGATTGAATCTCCAATGGTGGGTCTCAAGTTTACGTGGTCGGGTCGGAAATTCATGCCTTCTCATGTGGAGTCTCTTCTGGATAGGGTGCTTTATTCAGATAACTTTGCTGCTTTTTGGAGTTCTTGTTTTACTCAAAACCTCCCTCACATTACTTTGGACCATTCTCCGATTGTCTTACGGTGCATTAATACTCAACAAGGTGGTCCAAGATTCTTTAAATTCCAACATATGTGGACTATGCACAGCTCTTTCCAGGACTTGGTGCGTCAATCTTGGATGAAGGAAGTTCAGACTCGCTGTCCCATTTATCGGGTAATGGTTAAGCTTAAACGTTTGAGAGAGGAGCTAAAAACCTGGAATAAGACGATTTTCGGTAACGTTCATAGCATGATCTCGGATGCCCAACAAGAGTTGTTGGAAGTTCAGAATCAGATCGCTACTTCTGGTTACACTTCGTCGCTTTTTGATCAAGAAGTTAAGCTGCAGGCTAAAGTTGGTACGGCGTTGGCCAGGAAAAATACCTTGCTTCAACAAAAATGCAGAGTCGCCTGGCTCAACGACGGGGATCGTAACTCTGCTTTCTTTCATGCTATGTTAAAGTATAAGAAGAAACCTCATATCATCTCTCATTTGTCTATTCAGGGAGACCCGGAATATGACCAGGATCGTATCAGTCAGCATATTGTTGAGTATTTTTCCATGCTGTTTGAAGATGAGTCGCACGATCAACTGGATTTTGGTCTGCTTGAGGTGGTCCTTGATCCAGTCATCACCAATGACCAGAATCAGATGCTGGTACGTATTCCCACTGAAGAAGAGATCACGGCGGCGGTGTTTGGTCTGGATTCGAATAGCTCTTCAGGGCCCGATGGTTTTCCAGGGAAATTTTTTCAGAACTGTTGGGCGATTATCAAAGAAGATATCTGGGAGGCTGTGAGTACGTTTTTCAGAAAATCTTACTTGCCGACTGGTTGCAACTCTAGCACTATGGTTTTGCTGCCAAAAAAGGATGTTGTCAGCACTGTGGCAGATCTTCGGCCTATTGTGCTCTCTAACTTTTTCTTTAAAATTATCTCTAAGATCTTGGCTAGTCGGTTAGGGGAGGTTGCATCTGCTTCGGTCAGCCGTAATCAATTTGGTTTTATTAGTGGTAGATCCATCCACGACTGTATCACGTTAGGTTCTGAAGGTGTTAACTGTATGAAGAGAACTAGTGGAGGTGTGAACATGGCTTGTAAAATCGACATCAAAAAAGCGTTTGACACCTTGAGATGGGATTTCTTGCTTTCGGTGCTTAAGGTGACCGGTTATGATGGCACTTTTATTCGCTGGATTGAGATCATTTTGCACTCTACTCGCCTCTCTATTCTTTATAAAGGCCGCCTACATGGGTATTTTTCATGCTCTCGTGGTGTAAGGCAGGGAGATCCTTTATCTCCTATTCTCTTTGGGATTGCCGAGGATTTCCTCAGTGTGCTTTTCAAAAATTGCGTCACCTCTGGTCATCTCTCCCCTATGGTCATGAGCAGGGAAAATCCTTTTCCGACTCATTTGTTTTACGCAGATGATATTTTAGTGTTTTGCAAGGCGTCGGTTCGTAATGCTGAGACGATCAAACACATTCTGGAGTTTTACGGTTCCTTTATCTGGCCAGATATGTAGCTCTCAGAAATCCTATCTCTATTTTTCGAACAGGGTTACCACCCCTCTTCGTCGTGCTATTGGGCATATTATAAAATTCCAGATTGGCAGCTTCCCTTTTGTTTATCTTGGTGTGCCGCTGTTCGTGGGCAAGGTTAGAGCCTCCTATTTGAGAAGCATCCATGATCGTATTATTAATAAATTCTCGACTTGGAGGGGTCGGCATCTTTCCATGGCTGGTAGGATTTGTCTTGTTAAATCTGTGATTCAGAGCTCTCTTACGCACTCAATGATGGTTTACCGATGGCCTAAATCTCTAATCAAGGAGTTGGATAGTTGTTGTCGAAACTTTATTTGGACTGGAGACACTAAAAAAGCGCCTTCATGCCCGGTGGCTTGGGCTAGGGTTTGCGCTACTAAAGAAGAAGGTGGTTTGGGTATCCGTTCGTTCTCTTTGATGAATAAATGCTTCCTCATGAAACGAGCTTGGAATATTATTGGGGGTCAGGATTTTGGGATGGAAATCATGAGAAGGCGTTATCTCACGAAGTTTGGGCAGGTGAAGCTGCTAACCGCGCCTTCCTCGATTTGGATTGGTTTGCGTCAGGAGATCTCCCCGTTGATTAATGATTCTTATTGCTGTCTCGGGAACGAGGCTGATACCAACTTTTGGACAGATGATTGGATTGGTTATCAGATCGCTCGGAAATGTGGAGTGCCACATTATGCTATGGAGTTTTTGAATTACTCTGTGGCGGATTATTTTTATGATGGTATTTGGCATTTCACTAGCAGTTTTGTGGAGAATTTTCGGGACGTGGTTTGTGATATTTTGTTGATTCCCATTGGTGATGATGATGATATTAGGCTGTGGAAGCCGTCTCTCCATGGGAAAGTCACTGATGCCTTGGCCTTTGCTCATCACTGTCATCGTTTTCCTAAGGTGAGATGGGGTTCTTGGCTTTGGGAAAGCTTTATTCCTACCCAGCGTTCGTTGGTTGTTTGGCGTATTTTACATAATAGACTTCCAACTGTTGATAGACTTATTAAACAGGGCATGATCACGCCGAATGTTTGTCCTTTTTGTCTCTCTGATGAGGAGACTATCTCTCATATTTTCTGGACTTGTGCTCGTGTTCGACCAATCTGGCAGGAGTTGCTTCAATGGTTTAATATGTCTCATATGTTGCATGATCCAGATATTGGTAGTGTCCTGGTGGATGCTTGGCAGAGTGATTTCAGTTCGCAAGTAGAAGCTTATTGGAAGGCTGGGGTCATGAATCTTATTTGGTTTATTTGGAGACAAAGAAATCTTTGTATCTTTGAAGATGACAGTTGGGATTACAGGCAGGCCATCAAGTTCATTAGAGTGTCTTTCCTTGAGATAGAGCAGAACTTCACTAAGATTGGGCATATGAAGAACACCTGGGCTGATCTTCGTATTTTGAGAAACATTGGCATCAAGGGGCGGGCGGCCCCTCCGCCAGATTTTATCAACGTCTACTGGTGGCCGCCGTCGGGAGATTGGATTAAAGTTAATACCGATGGTTCGGCTCTTGGAACTCCGGGAAAGATTGTTGCGGGCGGTGTGTTCCGGGATAAATTTAGTATGGTTCACGGTTGCTTTCACATTGATGGTGGGATTGGTTATGCTTTTGAAGCAGAGCTTTTAGCCGTCATTACCGCTCTTCGTCTTGCTCATGATCGTAATTGGCACTATCTGTGGATTGAATCGGATTCCACGTATATCGTTCAGCTGCTTCACTCGCGTTCGTTATCTGTTCCTTGGCGGTTTTTAGCGGCTTGGAAGAAGGTGCTCTCTACTCTGAGTGATTTTCATCTCCATATCACGCATATATTACAGAGAAGGGAACAAGGTCGCTGATATCCTCGCTGCGCCTAATATGGAGGAAGGCTGGTGGTCGACAGAAATTGATGCCATCAAACTTGCGGTTCGTCAGGATATGACGAATCATAGTTTTCTTCGTATGATTAGATAATGGTACAGTTGCTGGTTTGGTCTTTCTTCTTCTCGGAGTGGATGGTTAAGCTCAGATGCTCTTGGAATTTTGGGTTCTCAGCTTGTAGTTTCTTCGAACAGTTGGGGGGGCTTTCTTTTCAGGTTGGTGGCGTGCTTCGCCGCTTTTGCATCGAGGGTTTTTGGGGTTATAAGGTTGTTTTGGGTTGTCAGGGTAGTCACGAATGTGATTCTCCCAGCGACGGCGACACTCCGGCTGCGGGGAATCACTTTCGCGTCTTCCTTTTCTTTGGGTGTTTGTTTGGTTTTTTAATCGAACAGTTGGTGGGGGTTTCCTCTTTTACCTCTTCGGTTGATGGTGGTTGCTTCTGCTACTGGACTTGGCTTGATGGTTATTGGAAGCAGTTAAGTGATCGTGCTTCTCCCAGCGGCGGTATCACTCCGGCTGAGAAAAGCTATTTGCTTCACCTTTCTCTTGACCCCAATAATTGGCACGACGTGTGCATGTGTGGCCCTCTCAGCGACGGCAACATACCGGCTGAGAAGGGCTTAGCTTACAGGGGACGTCAGTACAGGTGCGTTTATGCCTCTCCCAGCGATGGCGATACTCCGGCTGCGAGGAGGCACCCCCGCATCCTTTCTTTATGGCGTTGGGGCAGGTTGTTATTCGAACAGTTGGAGGGGGCAAATTCTTGTGCTCCTTCGAAGGATGGTGTTTATTGCGTTTCTTGGACCTGGATTGACAGCTCTTGGATGCATTTTCCTGGTTGTGACTCTCTCAGCGACGGCGTCATTCCGGCTGAGAGGGTCATTTCGTTTCACACGGGTAGGCACAGCAGGTGTGAGTGCGACTTTCTCAGCGACGGCAACATACCGGCTGAGAAGGGTCTGGCTTGCATGGACTTCGTTTGCAGGGATCTTCATTTTTTTGGTTCCAGTTCTTTTGTCACCAGATTTTTGTTTTTCTTTCCTGTTCTTTGGTTTTACTGTTGTTGCTTGTTTTTGTTTTGCATTGGAGAGCCGGGATTGTTTAGGAGCAATGGTCCGGCCGGAGCTTCTGAAATAATCCTAACTCAGCTCTCCATGCTTTTCTTCCTTTTTAGACGAGTACTCTTTTTCCTCTTCTTGAGGTTTTAACGAGGCTCGGCCCTTAGTCTGCTTTTCTGTGCTTTCAAGGGTTTAGGTTCTTTTTCTTCTCTTCTATAAAATTTTATTTTAATATATATTAAACAAATGCATAAATTAAAATAAAGATTTAACGTACAAAAAATATAGCATAACACATAAATTAAAATAATAAAAAAAACTAAACAAAAAATACAGATTTCATATCAACACATAACGCAAACGTAATTTCTGATTTATTATACATAATGCAGAAGAAAAAAACGATAAAATCATCAAACTAAAGAAAATAAAAACACAAGGAACAAATAATATTCATCACGAAGAACAACGAATTAAAAAAAAAAAACTAACTGAACGACGAATAATCAATACATGATTCCTCAATTGAAAACACAATAAGAACTAACTGAACGAAGAATAATCCAGTCAAATAACAAACAATACCTGATTCCTCAATCGTCATGAACGAGAAAACAAACGATTCTCACAGATGAAGAGAATCGCACTGAAGAGAGAAAGACAAGCGCGAAGACTGCGATGTAAAAAAATAAAAGACGACGAGGTAAAACGAAGTAGCATGCGAAATATAATCTAAGAATTAAAAGATGAAAATACCCTTCCGCATTTAAAAATTAGGTTTAAAAATCGCATCAGATCTGGACCGTATAAAAAAATAGATCAACGGCTGATATTAGGATCTACGGATCTATTATAAGCATTGGATACTACATAATCCCATTCCTATATATATATATATATACTCTTTCGAACTGATGATTTCATAATGAAGATTGTGTATTCATCAAGCTTTTAATATAATTGCTATAATTCTAATATGATAAAGAGCATATGATTCTAGATTGAGGTTCCATATATATGTATGCAAATCTACGCCCATTGTGTTTATTAATCGCAAATGTTAATCTCGGTTGAGAATATCCCACTTTAATACCAAAAACAATCTTAAAATGGATTAGGAGCATCTTTATTCTTTTACCAAGCCTAATTCTTTGGATTTTGGATCCAATCAGAGCATATACTTCTTCAACTATTCTATTAAGATTATTGGAAATTATGTATAACTTTTCAAATTATTCTTTATATTATTGAAGCATTGATTTAACTCAAAGGAATATCATACAAACATGTTTGTTTTTTTCACGTGATAAAGTGTGATAGATATCTTTGATTGATATATTTTGTTTGCTTCATGCATCGAAGCCCTTAATAAAGCAAGGTTTTGTATCTATTATACAAAATGTAATCATACTTGTAATACAAATAGTTATTTTAGAAATTGCATTTAATAGAGAATTTTAATGCAAAATATAAATTAAATTATGTATTCCCCGTCATAGTATATGATTTTCAATTTTATATGATGTACTATAAGTGAAATATACACTATACAATATACATATATCCTTTATTTATATACACTACGTGCGATGTGTGCTTCAATTTTGTTCTTGCCCACAAATATTACGTTGGTTCCATATTTGATATAATCTGACATGTACCTGTTGTACATTTTGGTAGTTTGGTACATCGATCAATAAATATATAAATGAAATAATAGCCACGCGTTGAAATTATGCAAATTTAATAGCATATGCCTTTTCCTTTGCATATAATATATATATGTTTGTTATACATGGTGCATGTGTCGATTTTATTCTTTGGAAAGTGGCAAGAACAACACAGATAAAGTATAGTAGACTAGTAGTAGTAGCATATGTCTGCTTGAGTGGCTTTAATTAACTTTTGTGGTGTCTTACTCTTTCCATGAATGCACCAATAATTATTATATGGGTTAGAGTATAATTTTTGGTTCCAACTTTACTTCTTCTTTTAAAAATAACTAGCACACGTCCACTCGTGCGATGCACGATTAATATCGAATCTGAACGATATTTTAAATAAATAAATATGCATAATATATATAATTTAAATATAAATAAATGTAAATATAAATGTAAATAAAAAATTAAAATCATCCACAACATAATTTCAATAAAAAACATGAATTCGAAAATATATAAATTTTTAATTTTTTATTTTCAATTACCAATTAATTGATTTTCATTGATAATGTGTATAAATATATAAATTCACCATCAAAAGTAAGTATAAATCATAATTAGTATCATTATATATCATATAATATTGTAAGATGTTCAAAACTATTTATTTGCATATAGTTTAATAGTATATTTTGGACTGCATATTTAACCATATTTATGTGGTAATTTTATTTAAATATAAATTCTAAAATAAAGTTATTATACAATAGAAAATATAAAAAAAATGAATGAAGTAGAAAGAACAGTGTAATTAAAAGAAATTAGAAAAGAGAAAGGAGAGATAAAAGATGAGAGAGAGAGAAAATAATTTTCTAACTTTAATTGATAATAACTTATTCGTTTTAAATTTATTTTTTATAGTTTGTATATCAAATAAAAGATCTTTTCGTTATCTTTAATTTAATATCCATGTTGAATGATAACACTCATTTTTCTATGGTTTTTAATGTTCTTTTGATGTTAATTTTATAGGAAATTGAGTGTTTTGATGATTGTTTTATGCTTTTATTGCTTTATCTTGTAAACTATGTTACTTGCTCGAACTTTGATGGATTTTACAGGATTTTTGAGATGGAATTTGGAAATATTGTCAGAAATAGAAGTTGTAGTTCGTCTCAAGAGGAGTTCGTGAGTGCAAACAGATTGTAAATCGGACTTTGGATGAGAAAGTTATGGCCAAAACAAGAAAGTCGCGCACAGCAGTGAATAGTGTTGACGGAAATTTCCGAATTTTCGGGAATTTTCGGGTTTTTTATATTTTCTCAGTATTTTCGAGTTTTACACTGTATTTATCTCTTGTGCCTATATATAGGTCGTTTCCTGACCTATTAGACACATCTTTTTACATCTCTTCACCTCCTTTCTTTTTCTTTTTCTTTTTCTTTTTCTTTTTTTCAGTTTTACATTCAGTTTTCATAGATTAGATTTATTTCTGCATATTCAAGCTGCTACAATTGTTCTTATTTTTATATAATTCAGTTCTTTCAATTGTGTTCTTTTTAATTATGTTTATATTTTATTTTACGATGTCTGGCTAGTTCGTTAATCTGAACCTAGGGTTTGTACATTGCTGATTGATTATATGTTTATGATTTATTTATATCAATTTTCCCTCCAACTTGCGATTCGTGATTCCTGGTGCTTAATTTCTTGTGAATTATTTGGCCAATAATTTTGCATGTCTAGCTGTTCAATTTGAAGACTTGAATGCGGTAATTGTTCAGCCGATTCGGGAATGCATGTTATAGTAGTAGCCTTGACACTTGAATGAGATAGGTGAAACTATAGGGAGCTATTATTTGTGTCTGCTTGGGAGTTAATTTATTCCTTGGAGTCTTGAATGTGAAGGGGGGTAAATTAATCTACTTTCATATGTGATCGTTAGAGAAGCTTGTGAATAGTTCTGTGATCTCTCATCAGGGTTGGATTAAATTGGTAATTGAATCAATAGATTAAATGCATGTAATTGATTAGTAAAAGTACATCCCTGGGGTCAGAGTTTGTTTTATTATTTGAGTTTTTATCATATTTTATTTGCTTTGTTTTGATTTTAGTTTTATTCTTCATTCTTAGTTGAGTTTGCCTGAATATTACTAGAGTTTACTAGGGATTACTTAGAGTGATTCGTTATAATAGTCCCTGTGGATACGATACTCGACTTGCTGTTTCTGTGCTACGATTACACTGTTTAGTTGCAGTTTTTGTTGCTAAGAAATTAGTGATCAACTTTTTGGCGCCGTTGCCGGGGACTATTTAGAATTTACTTTAATATTTCTGACTAGACTTAAGCATTATTTCAGGTTTTTTTTTTATTTCATGGCTCCTGATGTTTGAACTGTTGTGTCCCTCAGAGTGTAGGCGTATAGTGGAAGATCTAGAAAGACTGCTCGAAGAATCGGACAGGCGTGCACAACATCAGTCTTTTTCAAAGCTGCAGGATGCGGAGGAGAAAGATGAGGAGATTGAGAAAATAGTAGCTGATGAGCCCCCTACTCCAAAGGAGGATTTTAGCATCCCTCCTATTTTTGTTGCTATAGAGCTTGTTTCTATTCCTACTCCTCCCAGACCCGAGTACAAGCTTGTTGCTCCATTCACCTGCTACTTGGCCAAGCCAAATACTGATGAAAAGAGGACCAAGTTCATGGAGATCTCTTTGAAGCAGGATGATCCCGATAGCTTTATTGTTGCTTGTGCGATTAGTTGGCTTACCTTTTCAGAGGTGTTATGGGATTTAAAAGTTTATCTTCTTTTGATGCCTCTCATTGCTTTCCACCGTGTGGGGATAGGATGAGCCATGAGGTATTGTCGAGCTCTAGACGTTAAATTAAGCATTTGTTGGGAGGTAACCCAACCGTTTCTTCTTTGTTTTGTTTTTCGTTCTTTTTGTTCCTTTGTTTTCTTTGTTTTGTTTGGAAGTTTAGTGCAGTGTTGAGCTTGGAAGATGCGGGAACTCGCGCCTTATCCATACTACCACCATGGAGCATGTGTTTCTGTGAGTAGTGACACACATATCATCATCCCTCCAAACTTATTTTCGAACTTATGTTCTGTAATAAGTTTGGGGGAGGGGGGTGAGAGTAGATATGTGTATCACTTTTATCTTTTTGTTTGCTTTATTGTTTTATCCTGCTTGGTTGGTGGTGTGTGTTTGTTTTTTTTTTTTTTTAGTTGATTATTGCTCCATTAGATTTCTGGTGAGATGCCAATGATGATTTCTGTGAAAAAAAATTGGAGTTAGATTTTCTTTGATGATTTAAGCATAATTGGAACTAATTTGCATAATTCTAGAGTGATTTTGACCTTGACTTTTAGACGTTGAATAAACCTGTGAGATTTTGAGCCATAACTGTTTATTATACACAATTTATTCTTTGTTGTGAGTTTTGTCATGCATGTGGTGATCTTCTAGAACTTGCCATGGTTTCTGTGTCGAGGTTGCTGTTGTGCCCAGGATTAGGAGATGATTTTAGGCCATCTTTTGTTAGCCACATTTTATTATCCCAAACACTGTCCTTAACGGAAAAATTATCCTTTGTTATCCACTTTGAGCCTATTTAGCTTTTATTCTTTAGCCGGATGATAGGGGGTGATGTAGTATATGGGAATCTTTGTGTGGTGAATATCATAGTGGGCCATGAAGAAAGAAGGGATGACATTGTGCTACTATTTACTCTTATAAGCTCTAGAAAGTTGTAAAAAGAAAAAAAAAATGTTGAGAAAAAAAAGAGAAAAGAAAAAAAAAAGAAGAAAAAAAAAAGAAGAGAAAAAGTGTGAAGTCGAGTGTATATTGAGAAATTTGTTAGAGAATCGACTTCGTGTGTTGGAAATAAATGGAGAGCATAAAAGAGTGTTTAGTTCTATTTTGTGATGATTAAATCCCTTGAGTTGTGTTGATTATGGTGACATAGTTGGGTGGAAGATGAAATTTATTCCATACTTGATTTGTGAAGTTATAAGGTGTTGGTGTTCTTAATTATTTTGAGTCACTTAGCCTATATTTCCCTACCTTAACCAATGTCCCTACATTATAACCCAAAGAAAAAGACCTTTTTGATCTTAGTCCTGGCACACTATTAGCGATGGAGATTGTAGACGATTGGCAAGCTTATGGTAAGTGATCTATATTGCATTGAATTCGATGAGAGCATACACGTCCTATACGTTCCATCAAATTGAGAGTTGTGTGATACACATACCTTGTGAGATTCAATTGTTTGGAATGTCAAGGTTGATTTTGCAATAGGTTGTGTTTATTGGTGAATTTTGTGTTTAATTGTTGAGGATTTGAGAATTCTATTATTCTTTATCTTTCGGAGGCATCTATGAGCCATATTTCTTACCCATTCGTGTTATTGATTGTGTTATTCTCATTATTCGAGGACGAACAATGGTTTAAGTTTGGAGGAGTTGATAACACTCATTTTTCTATGGTTTTTAATGTTCTTTTGATGTTAATTTTATAGGAAATTGAGTGTTTGATGATTGTTTTATGCTTTTATTGCTTTATCTTGTAAACTATGTTACTTGCTCGAACTTTGATGGATTTTACAGGATTGTTTAGATGGAATTTAGAAATATTGTCAGAAATAGAAGTTGTAGTTCGTCTCAAGAGAAGTTCGTCAGTGCAAACAGATCGTAAATCGGACTTTGGATGAGAAAGTTATGGCCAAAACAAGAAAGTCGCGCACAGTAGTGAATAGTGTTGACGGAAATTTCCGAATTTTCGGGAACTTTCGGGTTTTTTATATTTTCTCAGTATTTTCGAGTTTTACACTGTATTTATCTCCTGTGCCTATATATAGGTCGTTTCCCTGACCTATTAGACACATCTTTTTACATCTCTTCACCTCCTTTCTTTTTCTTTTTCTTTTTTTCAGTTTTACATTCAGTTTTCATAGATTAGATTTATTTCTGCATATTCAAGCTGCTACAATTGTTCTTATTTTTATATAATTCAGTTCTTTCAATTGTGTTCTTTTTAATTATGTTTATGTTTTATTTTACGATGTCTGGCTAGTTCGTTAATCTGAACCTAGGGTTTGTACATAGCTGATTGATTATATGTTTATGATTTATATATATCAATTTTCCCTCCAACTTGCGATTCGTGATTCCTGGTGCTTAATTTTTTGTGAATTATTTGGCCAATAATTTTGCATGTCTAGCTGTTCAATTTGAAGACTTGAATGCGATAATTGTTCAGCCGATTCGGGAATGCATGTTATAGTAGTAGCCTTGACACTTGAATGAGATAGGTGAAACTATAGGGAGCTATTATTTGTGTCTGCTTGGGAGTTAATTTATTCCTTGGAGTCTTGAATGTGAAGGGGGTAAATTAATCTACTTTCATAGGTGTTCGTTAGAGAAGCTTGTGAATAGTTCTGTGATCTCTCATCAGGTTGGATTAAATTGGTAATTGAATCAATAGATTAAATGCATGTAATTGATTAGTAAAAGTACATCCCTAGGGTCAGAGTTTGTTTTATTATTTGAGTTTTTATCATATTTTATTTGCTTTGTTTTGATTTTAGTTTTATTCTTCATTCTTAGTTGAGTTTGCCTGAATATTACTAGAGTTTACTAGGGATTACTTAGAGTGATTCGTTATAATAGTCCCTGTGGATACGATACTCGACTTGCTGTTTCTGTGCTACGATTACACTGTTTAGTTGCAGTTTTTGTTGCTAAGAAATTAGTGATCATTGAATATCTTTTTATTAATCAAAATTGACATTTTTTATAAAAGAATAAAAAAAGTGAGGAGAGATAAATTTTGGGTAGGAAAAATTAATCGTTATACTGCTCTATTATTTAATATATATATATATATATATATATATATATATAGATTTTAATTTTTGTTCCTCTTTTAAAAATCTCTAATTTTGCAAAAAAAGGAAAAGAAAAAAGAAAAATATGTTTGCGATTGAGAATCCAGCGTCGTACGTCGGATTATTTTGGTGATAATTCTAGCCAATCATATGTTGCAATGGATAATGGTATACTGTTGGGAAATAAATGAAATATCCTTGTCCCGGTTCTGATGATACCAAAACTATTAGAGAGCTTCTCTTTCTTATATTTCTCTTATGAACTTAAGTGTTTTAGTTCTCACTAGTTTAGATTGAAGCGGCAAAGACTGAAGATCAACTGATTGAAGACCGAAGACTGAAGATAGCACAACTGAAGCATGTGGAACTGAATTAGCGAAGGGCGCATCCTGACTGAAAGTCATCAGTCACCAATCAGAGATATTCATGCAATACATGTCATCGTCAAACTGAAGTTTCAAAACAAGTACCAGTCGAGTTTCTCCATCGGACTGAAGTAAAGAGTATCAGACACGCTGTATTAAATGCTCAAGTACAACAGCATTGAATGCCGAAGATTTGAAGATCGTCCTTGCAAGTACCAGAGCTTCCCTTTTCATGTAAAGATGCAGAAACACCATACTCCAAGAACAAGACAATTCAAATATTTGCTAGATGGAGTATCTGAAGATTGCCACCTCAGTCCAAGAAGTGACATCCTCTCACAACGGCAGAAATCCTGAAGACCATCTCTCCAACGGATCTATTCAAGACTTCGCCTATAAATAGAGCTTGAGGAACGCCTGCAATCTTCATCGATTCGAAGACATACGCTGAAGCTCTGTCAAATTTGCGAGCCAGCAACTTCATAGATAGAACTTTGAATCAAAGAAGAGAGTACTTAAACATTGTAAAATCAGTCTAGCTGATTAACTAAACTCTCTTAGAAAACTAGACAATTCTTGTTTTATCTTAATCCTATAATAGATTACTTGAGAGCCTATTCTCAGTAGTCTTAGTTGAGTCCAAACCTCTTTTCAACTGTAGTGACCCGCTCTTTTATATGTTTTAAATCCAGTAAAGCGTGTTTATTTTGTTCATCAGTGAATGAAAACGGTTATTATCCTGATATGAATTCAGCTTATGATCCTGAATTTATATTGTTAAAGCAGTCAATGATATTATTTCAGAGTTATAACTGACTTAGCAAAGTCACGTTATTTATTTAAGCGAGATGGAATTAGATTTTATTTTTACTCAGATCGTGAATTATTTCCGACTCAAGAAGTTAATTAAATCTGCGGATTTAATTTAGATATCAGAACAACGAACGAATTAAATCTACGGATTTAATTTAGATTCATTTTATAACTTATCGATTTTAGCGAAAAATCACATGTCGAAATACAAGATTTATTTAAATAAACAGTACCAAGCAGATACGAGCACGCGATCCATTTTACAGTTACAGAATCACCGAGACATAGAAAATACATCATTAATCCTACACTACATTATTATTATTTTTTTATCTCCCACTACTTTGCCCACCACTATATTTTGCCCACCACTATAATTTGCCAATCCTCTATTAATCATCATCTCCACCATCCTGCAATTATCGAAGAGCAGCCCCTGCCCTGTTTCTGCCAAAGTTCCCAGGGTAAGCTTTCTTTAATGCTTCCACCTTCTTCCATGGTTTCACCTGCAGTTATTGAAGAAACAAATCTGTAAATTATTTCAGTCATTCACTCTCTGCCGAAAGTTCCAAGAGCTTTGGCACGTTGATTCACTAGCTCAACCACAATAGCCAACTACACATTTTAAGGTATTTACCTAGCCCCATATACTGTATTCCATCACACATTTTCTGCATCCAAGCATGATAGACAAACAAAACCAATATGTGAGAATGAACATAGCAGCATGAAGAACCAGCAACATATAACCTTTAACAGATTTTGACCTTCACACTATAGCTTTACCATCTCACAACTGATAAACCATGTACATTAAGATACCTCAGAAATTCATACGCAGTAGTTGTAAAGTGAGAGTAGGGAACTAAGCTTCTGAGAGGGAGGAGGACTGAACGGCTCCGAGGAGTAGGCGAGGCGACACCCTTCGTCGGGAACAGCGACAACAACGGCGAAGCCGGCATTCCAGTAGCAGCAGCGGCGTCGGGGCTTGGCGGAAATCGGGTGACAGCTGCGGCAGATTCTCGGCGACAAGGAAAGCTAGAACTCAGATTTAAGGAAGGAAGATTAGGGCTCAAATCACTCCCCTGATTTTGAGAGACATCAGCAGTGACTTGGACAACGCCGCTCGGAGACGACGGCCGTTCGCCGGACATCGGTTGCAGCGGCGACGGCGACCTTCAATTTGTGAGTTAGGGCTCGCTCTCCCCGCCTTGGACGAACTCCAGACGAAGAGGGGAAAATAGATTCGGAGGTAGCAGCGGGTACCGCCGGATTTGCAGAGACAGCGGTGTAGTTGACGAAGACGGCCGCCAGCCACTCGCCGGATTTCGGAGCCGCGGCGGCGAGCCCTCAGAGGAGAGTTCTCGACTGATTTCGAGAGAGAGTGACGGCTCTGTTTCGGAGAGGATAAGAAGGACGTTGAGGGATTGACGTTGACGAGGAGAAGCGGCGAAGCGTCGACTCGCCGGATTGCGAAAGGGCAGCGGCTGGCGCATCGGCTGAAAGAATCGAGAGAAAAAGAGAGCTCGATTGGATTTCAGCGAGAGAGAGAAAAGAAGAAGGGCGAGCGGCCCTTGAGATTGAGATAAGAGAGAGAACCGAGTGTGAGATTGAAAATGGGCTCCTATTTTAATTGAGTTGGGCCAAATTTTTGGGCTTTAATTATTAATTCATTGGGCCTTGTTGTATTTATTTTCATGTGGGCCTTTATTATTTCTCTTTGGGCCGAATTTACTAATGAAAGCCCAACTGCATTCTATTTTAATTGGGCTTTCTTGATTTTATTGTAATTGGGCCTCTGAATTTATTTATATGGGCCGATTTTATTTACTGATTGGGCCTCTGAATTTATTTATTTTACTCAGATGGGCTTTTATTACATTATTTCATTGGGCCGAATTTATTTAAATTGAAGCCCATCTATTTTATTTGGGCTGTTATATTATCTTCGTTGGGCCTCGTTTGATTTATTTAATTGAGCCCAGCTAATCAAATTATTTAATTATTGGGCCAAGATTTATTTAATTACTTGAGTTGATGAATTATTTCAATTGGGCCTCTCATGTTAATTATTCAAGCCCACTTTTACTTAATTAATTATTAGGCTACCTTATGTTGAGCCTTTTTATTTATTTAATCTTATAACATTACTTGTTCCTATTTATTAAGCCCGATTAATTATGAGGTTATAAAGCGAATAAGCTGAAGTATTTATTTATTTTCTATTGACTACGAGGAGCGGGGTTTATTTAATTGACGGATTAGAACACCCCGAAGAAAACGGATTAATTTTTGTTAATTATCCGGCTTCATGAGACGAGACTTAGCTTTTGTTTAAATCCGATAGCCTGGATTAACAATAGAAATTCCCTGATTATTATCTCAGAATAATAGTTCATGCATACGAGATTCATGCATAGTTAAATTACGCATTCTCATTTAATTGAGAATTTTTCCTCGATTTAAAGTCTTACGTTATTTTTCCGGATTAAAGGTTGAGCGCAAGAATAAGAGCTCATCAAGGAGTCACTAATCTGTAGCAAAGCTTTGCTATCAGGTGGGCATTACTTTTACTATACGTATATAGAGATCCCCTGCGTGTCGTAGGCCTCTTATACGAATGAATGCATGAGATAATTTAACTGTTAATTTCAGTTTTATATATCTATCAAATGAGTTTAATGTTATGTTTGAACAGTTATTTCATTGCAAAATTCTTGAACTGAAAATTATTTCAACTGTTGTCTTGCCATAAATGTTTCAATGTTTGGTATGATATCTATCTGATGTGGCTTTGCCAGTTATTATTCAATCGAATTCGGGTCCTGAGCAGTTGATAGCTATCCTGCCAGGGCTAGTGTACACCAGTGACCGTGAGTCATCTAGCGGGTTGGCCGGTCAAGTGACCGTGAGAGGTGGCCACCTCTCCGGCACACAGTTCCAGATATGATAGATTACAAGAGAACTTAGACTGCAGTCGAACTTTAAGAATCACAAATGAATTTAGTAAGCTTGGGCCTTTTAGCGAAAAACTCCCTTGCTGTACTGTTTATGATGGCATGACAATTTACAGTTTTGAAGCATGTATTTTTATACTTAGGCATACGTGCCCACTGAGTACTTTTGTACTCAAGCCCTGCATATATTTCTAAATGTGCAGGTTGAGCAGCTGCCAATGGTGATGAAGTGACGAGCGGAATTCTTTTGTCTTATTATGTATTAATGAACTCTAGGGTTACATGTCTTCATACATGTAATCAGAACCTTATTCCGCTGCGTACTCAGAAGTTTTATGCTATTTTGGATAAGTCGGAGTTATCCGAACTTACTAGTTATTTGAGTCTATACAACTAAAACTCCGTTATATTATAAATATCCATGTTATTAATAATGATGAAATGCGATCCTTTCTTGTTTGATTATTTCCCTTTCTACCCCGCTTCTAATCTCCCTCCATTAGTCACGGTTTCCCCGGCTTAATTATCCTTAATTAGGTCCGGTCGTGACATCAACAGAGCGAAAAGAGTGTTTGAGTCGGTTCTTTGGCACCCGTAAGCCAAGGGGGAGTTCAGACTAGGGTTCTCACTCTAGAGATCTTATCGAAGCGCTGATAGGGCATGAGTGTGTCTAAGCGTGCTAAGAGTGAGCTAGAAATCTAATCCAAGGTGTTGGTAGGTTTGCTGTGCACCTATATATGCATTAGCCCAGAGTGTTTGTCAGACTAATCATCTGGCCATGGAGTAGGAATGTTGTTTCCGAACCACGTAAAAATTCTTGTGTTCTTTATCTGCTTTCAGTTATTCCTTTGTCTGTGATAAATTTGTTTTCAACTGAACTGACGAGATGGAACTCAGATTGCTTGCCAGAAGTTCGACTCCTTCCTCATGCTCAAGAATGAATCTGTCAACGAGATGGAACTCAGATTCAATCAAATTCTGAATGAAGTTCAATCCATCTCGAAGGACAAGTACACTCAACAAGAAATCAACTTGAAGATTCTTCGAGCACTGCCACGAGGAGAATGGCAGATCTACTAGTCGCTCATCAGAATAAGCCTGGATTCAATCAGCTCCCGACAAACAAGCTCTTCTCTGATCTCTTGGCAAATGAGTTCGACATCCAGAGAAATCTTGGAATCAAGAAGGCTGGAGGATCAGACGAAGATGGTCCATCAACCTCAAAAGGAGCAGCACTGAAAGCTTCAGCGAGAGAAAGCAAGAAGCAAACGAAGGAACCAGCTGAACTCAAGCCCGATGACTTCTTCAGTCAATACGCTTTGTTGACTAAAAGATTCAACAAATTGGAGTCCAAATTCCGCAAGTACAGAAGGTTCCACAAGCAGCACTATAAAGGAAAGGAAAGAGAAATCAACTCCAGACATTCCACTGATCGAAGCGGAGAAAGAAAGTCAACCGCCTACGACATCAAAGATATGGAATGCTTTGGATGCAGAAAGAAAGGGCACTTTCGAAATGAATGCCCTGAACTGACTCAATCTGAGCGCAAAGAGCTGAAAGCCAAGAAGGATCGCAGTTATGCGAAGAAGAAAGTGATGGTTGCTGACGATGTTGGATCTTCCGAAGACACATCAGAATCATCCGACTTCAACTCTACCAGCTCAGATGATGAGAGTCAAGCCCTGATGGCCAATGAAACTGAAAGCGTAGCCGACAACAGCTACGACAATGGAATGAATGGCTCAGAGGTAATCTTTCATTCAAAGACTCATTATACGGATAACTTCCTGATGTTTTCAGGAGACCACTCAGAATCTGGAGAAAGCTCAGCCGATGAAACTGACGAGTTCGATCAGCTCATGACTAATCACTGTTCGAAGATCTCCTCAAGCAGAATCAGAAAATGGAAAAGGAGATCAATGATGAACGAACAAATAATTAGACAATCATCTACTTTCCGGATGAAACTTGTCTTGATCAGCTGATCATGGAGAACAGTCGACTGGAAGAAAAGCTCAGAATCTCCAACTCAGAATGTGACAGAGCATTTCATGAAATCAAGAGGCTCAATCACAAACTGGAAGAAACAGTCAAGGTCTGCATGATGAAGTCTCCCATGATGAGCAACTTTCCATCAAAAGGCCTCGTTGAAAGCATTGGAGAAAAGGTTGTTGATGCTGATAAAGGAAAGAATGTCATGATCAATGCAAATGACGATACTTCTGAAAACAACACATCAGAAGAATCAAGAGATCATGATATGGATGAAGTTCGCAAACGCAAACTGATGGCAAGAACAAATGTTCCTCCTCCACAAAGCTATAGACGAGCAAAGGAGACCCCCAACCAGATCATTCTACTGAGAAGACTGGAAAGCAGATTTCAGTCAAAGATCGGGGAATCTTCCTCATCAGTCTAGGGGGAAGAACAACAACATCAGTCAGAAACTGAAATCAGTTCAGTTTCAGAAAGAACAACATTCATGGAGACAAAGCAATGATGGGTCCAGACGAGTCAAGCGACGTCCACGACGACAAGCGACTGGACATCAGATGACTCATGTTCCACGACATCAGTCAAGTCTCCATCAGTCTGGAATGACTCGAGTATCTCAAGGAAGATACTTTGTCGAGCAAAGAAGACCTCTACAACTCATCAGACAGAACTCCTACAAGAGTGAGGCCTTCAAAAGGAAAGCTCAACAGAAGAATGCTCATGTGCCAACTGAAGCGCCAACTACTTTAGTCAGACGACTAGCAAAGCGCAAAAGATCAGCAAGACCAGTTCTGAAGCAGATATGGGTTCCAAAGGGAACTCGAGCTAACATTGAAGGACCCAAATCTTGATTGGGTACCTAAAATAACTCTTCCTTGCAGGTCAAAAACAGGAAACATAAAAAGAATGAAGAAGTTAAAGCATCAATCAAAACATGATATCTGGATAGTGGCTGCTCGAAGCACATGACGGGCTACAAAGAATATCTATCTAAGTATGTTGAGAAAGCTGGATCCAAAGTTGCATTCGGAGACAACTCAATCGGAGAAACAAAAGGCTATGGTGTGCTCGACATGGGTAACGCCAGTATCAGTAATGTTAGCTTTGTTTCTGGTCTTAAACATAATTTGTTGTCTGTGAGTCAATTTTGTGACAGCGGTTTCACAGTGAAGATCAAAAAAGATGAATTCATTGTTAGAAACAATCAAAGAAAGGTGGTTCTGAAAGGATTCAGGCAAAGAAGTCTCTACGTCGTGTCATGGGAAGACAACCCTCCAAAAATATGTCTCATCAGCAAAAGCAGCTTGGAGCTCAACTGGCTGTGGCACAGGAGACTCAACCACCTCAATTTCAAGACGATCAACAAGCTTGCTAAGCATCAACTGGTAGAAGGTTTGCCTTCTATTATGTTCCAGAAGAAGTAAGAATGTGAAGCATGTCAAAGAGGAAAGCAGACAAGGACGTCATTCAAGTCAAAGTCAGGACACTCCTCTGAAAGGATTCTATAACTACTTCACATGGATCTGTTTGGCCCAATCTCTCCAAGAAGCTACAACGGTAGGAAGTACACCTTAGTTGTTGTGGATGATTATTCACGATATACTTGGGTTATCTTTCTCTACACCAAGAAAGAGACACTGCTGGAATTGTCAAAGCTGCTGAGAAGACTAAGCATTGAAAAGGAAGTCAACATCATCAGCATCAGATCAGATCGTGGGACTGAATTCCTCAATACTGTCATTCGTGAGTATTGTGAGGAACAAGGAATCAGTCATCAAACTTCTACAGTAAGGACTCCTCAACAGAACGGAGTTGTAGAAAGAAGAAACAGATCTTTGAAGGAAGCAGCAAGGACGATGCTAGCCGAATCAAAACTCCCCTTGAAGTTTTGGGCCGAAGCAGTCAACAACGCATGCTACACGCAAAATCGCTCTTTCCTCACTCAAAGACATGGAAAAACTCTATACGAGCTATGGAAGAACAAGAAGCCTTCAATTGCATATTTTCATGTTTTCGGTTCTAGGTGTTTCATCCACAACAGTGATAAGAAGAGGTTAAACACATTTGATAGCAAGGCTGATCCAGGAATTTTTCTTGGATACTCTGGAACAGAACGATCCAGCAAAGCCTATCGAGTGTTTAATACTCAAACTCTTTGTGTTGAAGAAACACCACATGTTGTTTTTTATGAGTCTGCAGATGATTTCAGGAAACAGGAAACTGAAAGAAGTGTTGAGAACACTGAAGTTTCCAAGACTGAAATCGACAACACCTAGCCTTCTACTGTCTTGGTGTGGGGACCACGAAAAGATGAAGATATTGAGAAGCTTCAGTATCAGAAGATCAGCCAAAGGTCTGAAGCTCAGACTGAAGTCAATGCAGATGGCATCAGTCAAGGGGGAACTCCAGTTGCCGAAGAACGAGTTGAACATGCCGAAGAAGCTCCAGCTCAACTCTCCCCTGCTCCAGAAGATGCTCAACACTTCAGAACCATTCTGACTGAAGAAGCCCCACCATCACCAGAAGAGATCAAGAAGTATTAAAGATGGTTTGAACTCCATTCAAAGGAGAACATCATTGGAGAACCATCAGACGGTGTCAAGACTCAAAGATCAATGTGCAACCTCGTCGTTGATATCAACCAGAATTGCATCAACGAAGATAAGAATTTCAGTTGTTTCTTATCATCTACAGAGCCCAAGGATGTCGACGAAGCTCTGAAGTCCACTCAATGGGTCATCGCAATGCAAGAAGAACTCAATGAATTCAATCGGAATTCAGTTTGGGAGCCTGTGGATCGACCAGACGATGCAAAGGTGATTGGTTTGAAATGGATTTTCAAAAACAAGAAAGACGAAGAAGGAAATGTTGTGAGAAACAAAGCAAGGCTTGTAGCAAAAGGTTATAGTCAAGAAGAAGGTATCGACTACGATGAGACGTTTGCCCCAGTTGCCAGATTGGAAGCAGTCAGACTCTTCTTAGCCTTCGCAGCTCACAAAGGATTCAAGGTACACCAAATGGATGTAAAGTGTGCATTTCTCAACGGAGTGCTCACCGATGAAGTCTATGTGGAACAACCTCCAGGCTTTGAGGTTTCAGGACCAGAAAAGGTGTACAAGCTGAAAAAGCGCTTTATGGATTAAAGCAAGCTCCAAGAGCATGGTATGATACTCTCTCTGAGTATCTTGTTGAACAAAGTTTCAAGAAAGTATCTGTGGACAGAACGTTGTTAACTCTCAAAGAAGGAGAAGATCTTCTACTTGTTCAGATTTATGTCGATGACATAATTTTCGGATCCGAATCCGATCGCATGTTCAAGAAGTTCGCTGATATCATGACCAACAAATTCCAGATGTCCATGATGGGAGAAATGAATTTCTTTCTAGGATTGCAAGTCAAGCAGACCAGCGAAGGAATACTGATCAATCAGCCCAAGTATGCCAAGGAACTGATAGCCAAGTTCGGCATTCAGCACATGAAATTAGTTAAGATCCCAATGAATACAAACTGAAAAGTTGATCCAGGATCAGAAGGGAAATCTCTATCTTCAACCAAGTACAGAGAAATCATTGGATCATTGCTGTATTTGACTGCGAGCAGACCAGATATCGCATATGCAGTCGGAGTTTGTGCGAGATATCAGTTAGATCCAAAGGAAGCTCATATGGATGTAGCAAAGCGAATTTTGCGATATCTCAAAGGCACACCCAATTTAGGATTATGGTACCCAGCTGACGACGACTTCAAGCTCACCGGATATTCAGACTCAGATTTTGCAGGATGCAAAATTGATCGCTAATCAACTTTCGGAACCTGTCAATTCCTAGGTAACAAGCTCATCTCATGGTTTTCAAAGAAGCAGACTTCAGTCGCCACCTCCACAACTGAAGCTGAATATGTTGCTGCGGGAAGCTGCAGTTCACAACTCCTATGGTTAGTCCAACAGTTGAAGGACTATGGGATAGACGAAAAGGAAGTCCCAATCTATTGCGACAGCTCTAGTGCTATTGCAATCTCCTAGAATCCAGTTCATCACACCAGAGTCAAGCATATTGCTATTCGACATCACTTTATTCGTGATCACGTCGAAAATAAGGATATCTTTGTTGAATGGATTCCAACTGCTGTTCAGAGAGCGGACTTGCTGACCAAGGCTCTTCCAGAAGAAAGGTTCAACGATCTGTGTGGACGGATCGGCCTCATCAACCCAGAAGAGTGATGTTGTGTTTGAAGATTTTCTCAAACAGTCATCCTAACTGGTGGTCAACCAACTGTTGTTCTACGACCGCTGACGTGGAAAGCAATGAAGACAAGCGCTCACCTGAAGAGAAGTCGTCCTGATAAGTCAACCAGGATCAAGTGGTATCGACTGACTACAATAATCAGTCGATCTGTAAGTATTTTTAAGCTTACTACTTAAAATCAGTTACTTCAGTTAAGAGCTTTGTGTTTTAAATTCAAAATCTTTCTCTAACTGATCAGTTTCTTTCAAAAACTTTAACTGATTGTTGGAAAATGAAATATCCGAGAAGGACAAGTATTTTTAAAGGGAAAATTCGTATTTGATTGACCTTGTCCTGATCTTCTCTAAAAATCTTTCCAACCTTTTTCCTCTATGATCAAATTTCTTGAGAATCTCATTGACATGACATAATGCAATGATATCTCTCACCTTTTGAATCTTTCATCCCCTGCAGTGACGGCGGACGTGAATTTTACTTCAAAAACATTTTAGGCACAATTTTCGAAAAACTTTTCATTTTCTTACTTGGTAAAATTTGTCTATTTATACCATGATGTCTTCACATATTTTCTGCATCAACTAACAACTCTCCACAGTCTTCACTGTGAGAAAAACTTCCAATCTTTCCAAAGTTGCAGAAAAATTTGTTCCGGCAAAAGGAGAATTCAACGACTGCAAAGTCATGGAGTGGGAGAATGACGCTCACATACTTGGTCTTCACCGGATCCTTCCATTGGATCTCAACATCTCTCCGACGTCAGAGCTTGATCTACCCTCACTTGTATCCAGCGAAGCGAGTGTCTTCCATCCTCATGCCCGACCCATATGGTTTGAAGTACCTGTCTCAAGAAGACGGACTTCACCTGGCTCTCAGGAAAGCCTCACCCTTTTGTAAAGCTTCCATGTGGTGCAACAACAATGAGCAGGAGCTCGTTGTCAGTCGGCGCAACATCGACAGTGTCTATCCTCACGATAGTCACTGATTTGATTTTCCTTACCCACAGACCTCTCCTCATATGCCTCTTTCTCTTTATCAAAAACCCTCTCCTCAATCTCCTTTGGTTTGCATGATAGCTGCTCTTTTCTCTTCCCATTCTGGAGAGCCATGCAAATCAACCCCTGCCCCTTTCTTCGTCTCCCCCATTCTCATCTTCTCCATCCTCTTTCACTTATTTCTTTCTCTAAACCTCCGCATTCTCCATCTCCCTCTTACCCTCAGCATCTTTCTCTGTACCATTCTGTGATTTTGTTTCCTCACAACGGTCTTAGCTTCATCCTTCAGTCAATCCTACCTTTTTTATGTTGCCAAAAATGGGGAAAGTTCTTAGAGACTTATTCTCAAAAGACTGAAGACGATCAAGCAAAATGATCATCACAATGATCATGAGGAAGATTAGCCAGTAAAGACCTCAAATCAACGGAAAACAAGTGAGAGTGGAACAAGCTTAGGAACACGAAGACAGAAGATGAAGATCAACAAGTTCAAGGCGCAGTGATGCAGACTGTTGGAGTCCATGGGTTTCCCATGATGATTTTGTTTTTCTTTTTACTCCAATGTAAGTCTTGCTCTGTACCTCGACTGATGTCTTATCAGTCTTAATTTTAATGAAAAGAACTTCTTTTGATCTCAACCTGAAGACAATGACTCTTTGTCCAGGCTCTGATTAAAGTTTTACTGTCTTCTCCTTGTTCTGTGTTAGAACTGTTGCGTCCTTGACTCTAAGTACAAGTTTTTAGGTTCTAATGTTAAGAGGGAATAATATTCACCCTGTTTTAGAACTTGTGCTCTGAGTTCAGTCTTTTTGTATGTCTAGAACTGCTGTATGGTGTTGGCATCATCAAAAAGAGGAAAATTGTTGGGAACTTTATGGAATATCCTAATCCTTGTTTTGATGATACCAAAATCCATAGGTCTTAATTGTAATAGACTAGAACTGTTTGAACTCAAGTGTTAGAGTTCGTTTCTAGTTTAGTTTGTGGTTCTGAAGACTGAAGGACGAAGGACTGAAGACTGAAGACTGAAGATACCAACTGAAGTATCAACTGAAGAATCAGTTCGGAACTGATTACTTAATACGTGCCGCGTGGACTTAGCGGACTGATACTAAAGTCAAGTATCAGTTAAACATTCTTCCTCAGATTGAACTTCCAACGTTCAAAGGAAGCCACGTACTCCAAAAGTACAACCGCATTAAATGCAAAGATCTCAGGATCATCCCTCTCTGCAGAGGTCATTCCTATTTGGTGGCTACTTTATCAGAGACGTCACATCTCCTGCTCTTCAACATAGCCGTTCCCACCAAACAAGGAACCTCGAAGATTGAAGCCTCAGCCCAAATTCGAAAAGCTCTCAAACGGAAGAAATCTTGAAGACGTTCTCCGCCAAAGGATCTATTCAAGACCTCTCCTATAAGGATCACTTCAATCTTCACCAATTCAACGACATAAGCTGAAACTCTGCCAAAATAGTTTCTCAGCCAAAAGCTTAACCTCCCCAAAGCTTGAATCGAAGAAGAGAATTCCAAAGCCAAAAATCAGTCACTGCTGATTACAAACATTCTCTTAGACCTTAGGCAAACCTCTGTTTACCCAGAAGCCTAGGTCAAACTTGCTCCAAAGAACTTGTTCTTTGAAGTATAGTTGGCAAGTTTTCAAACCTCCTTTCGAGAGATAGAATCGAGTGTTTGAGTGGTAATGGAGTTCAGGAAGGTACTCTATCTCCGTGAGATCCTAGCGCGGGTTGTGCTAGGAGTGAGAAATCCAATGCGAGTGAAGTGTTGGTACTGAATAGTGGAATCTTCAGTGGTACGGTTGTGTGCACTCGGTAAGCACACGGTTCGGTTTGCAGTGCACCAGTTAAGCACTTGCGGAGTGGATTGTTGGTCTGATCAACCGACCGCGGATGTAGGAAGTGTTTTCCGAACCATGTAAAAGTCTCTGTGTTATTTACAGCTTTCAGTTTTACATTCTTACTTGTGTTCATTCATTTGATAAACTTAATTCTGATTAACTGCAAAGATAAACCTATGACTAACAACGTGCTCAACCGAGGCTATTACGAAACAAAGTTATTTCCGCTGCGTATGATATCAGTCTGACTGATCTATCCTCTGATAGTCAGGAAGAGTGATATCATCTCTGTTTTAGCAAACTCGACTGAAGCTGTTACGTGCATCAGTTAAGTTCCAGTAACTTAACTGATAACTCCTTAATTACTGAAGAGTTTTTCAATATTAGTCGTCAACCCTATTTGGTCAAAACTCATTTCTGTTAACAGGTGTCTTAGTTTGCTTGTAAAGTTTCGTTTTGATCTCTATCTTGAGATCCCTCTGTTTTAGAGAAGAAAAATAGCTCATAGGTGTATCCCCCCCATACACCTATTCGAGACCCTCCGGACCTAACATGATTTCTTTTTTATTTTTTTATATTTAATTCAAATATATTCAGTTGCAATTAATTTTTTTATTATACTTATAAATACGATAATTGAGTTGCTAACAATTTTATATAAATATAGAAATATAAGAAGGTTTCCCTTGCATTTGATTGTATGCAATTATGCTAATGCTAGTTTTTTTTTAGATTTGATTAAAAGGACAATGTGTAATTTGAAATCAGTTTTAAATTAAATTGGCAGTAACATTAAAAAGATAAAATGTTTTCAATGGAAATTTTGTACTCCCTCTGTCCACGAAAAAGTGCCATACTTATGGCATTAATAAATTCACACTATCACATGTAAGAAACGTGGGAAAATATTTTAGGTACATTTATATTTTGGCTTTAATTAATTATTTATGCAAATCTTAATTGATGTTTTACCAACACATAATTACCCACACATATTTTGAAAAATGTGTAGGTGAAACAATTTGAAACTTTCAATTAATTATTGACATTTAAAATGTGTATTTGTAACATTTATTATATGCCGGTAATTCTTTTTTAAGTTTTATTTTATTTAATGAAGTTTATTTTTATATTTGGTGTGCACCTCTATTAATTTTTTTAAACCACACAATATATGTGTGGATAATAATTTTTATATTTATATTTTGACAAATTAAAGTAAATTTTATTTTATTTTTATATATTAGTGCCAACTAATCAATTGATTTCTCTACAATTATACAATAAAATAAAAATTAAATAGTCTTTAACATTAAAATAGGCATAAAAAAAACAAGAATGAATATGTTAAAAAAAAACACAAGAATTAAAATAGGCATAAAAATTAAATACTAGTCTTTAACATTAAAATCGAACTCAATAAAGAGTAGGATTGTTTAAACTCTCAACAACTAAAAGACAAGAAAATATTAACAAACTAATTAATGTCATTAGAACTACCCCTATTGTAATTTTTACCCCACTCAAAACAACTTTATCAGCTTTCTTAGTATCCGTGCCGGCACCCAAATGGGGCACTTTTTCGTGGACGGAGGGAGTAATTTTTTTTAAATAAATGGTAAATAATTTGCCGGTCCCTTTCTGCACTCACTAACTTAATTAAGTTTTTTCACTTTTCTTAATTTGTGGACATCTTTCTCCCTTCACTAAATAAACAATACAAATTTTCTTAAAACTCGTGACACCCTTCCTTAAGACATCTTAATGTGGATGAAGAGAGTATATTTTAGTGTGTTGGCCAAGCGGTAAGAGGTTAATACCCAAGGCCAAAGGTCTTAGGTTCGAGTCCTCTGTGGCGCAGTCTTTAAATTTCTTTATTTAATACTGTTAACTTATAAAAGAAAGAGTATATTTTAACTATTATTATTATTATTATTATTATCATCATCGCATGGTAGAGTAAAAATAATTTTATAAATAAAAACACCTCAATGTCAAAATTAATGCAAATCAATTTACAAATATACGATATAAAGTTAACCCTCCACTATTATCCTAACTAACCGCCACTAATTAATAATCTTTTAACTTTTAAAGGAATGTCTTTCCGTTTTAATTCTGAAAATACCCTGGTTCCTAAATCTCCTAACTCCCGTAATTCTTCTAATTCCCCTAAATCTTAACTCATCCGCCGTCTGTGAAGAACAAGAAGGGAACGAAATCAATTAGTGCCAAATTCGAGGGTTTGACGGGGGAACTGCTCGCGACGGTGCAGGACCAATCGAGGGAGGCGGATGGTGGGTCCTGCGCCATCGCGATTGAGCCCTGGCCCTGCACCGTCGCGAACAGTTCCCCCATCAAACCCTCTAATTTGTCACTAACTGATTTTGTCCCCTTCTTGTTCTTCACAGATGGTAGCTGGGTTAAGATTTAAGGGAATAGAATTACAGGAGTTAGGGGATTTAGGAAGTAGGGGAATAAGAGTATTTTCAGAAATTAAAATTAAAACACCTCAAAACTACGTTGTTTTAAGCATCTAATTGCCAAATCAATTAATTGCACCTTCCGGTGTGCTTGCGTGGCATTTTCGGTGTCCACGTCATTTTCACGGTTGGGTGATCGTGAAAAATTTCAGAAAATAAACAAAGGTTATTGTAACAGCCTGGGCTTGGGGAGAAAATAAATATATAATAAATAAAAGGGCGTATTAGAATAAAAGAGATTGATGTTATAAAACGATTTTGTAATATGGAAAATTTCCAAGTATTCGAATAGGTTTAGTTTCGCAACTCCGATACTTTAACATTTAAAATAAAGCAGCGGAATAGAAATAATGAGTCTGAGCTCAACATGATTAGACTAGTCGTTATTCAGGAGTATAGGCTAGAACAACTAAGGAGTAGATAGCAGTTGGAACAAGGAACACTCCCCAGCTCAGCAATCGCCTACCCTGAAAATATTTGAAAAAAATTTGAGCTGAGTACTAATATACTCAGTGGGCATGAGTTTTTATAAAGCCATTTTATGAAATGATAAAATACAATTTATCTGTAGTGACCCGCTCTTTTATATATATTAAATCCAGTAATGCGTGTTTATTATTTTTCATCAGTGAATGAAACCGGTTATTATCCTGATATGAATTCAGCTTATGATCTTGAATTTATATTGTTAAAGCAGTCAATGATATTATTTCAGAATTATAACTGACTTAACGAAGTCATGTTATCTATTAAGCGAGATGGAACTAGATTTTATTATTTATTTATTTACTTAAATCGTGGTTTATTTCCGACTCGTGAGTTAATTAAATCTACAGATTTAATTTGAATTCATTTTATAACCTGTCAATTCAAGCAAGGCGGGAAATCATATGTCGAAACACGAGATTTATTTAAATAGACAGTAGCAAGCAGATACGAGCATGCGATATCAATAGAAATCCAGATTATTTTATTACAAAGACAAGATCTTATTTTCCTTAACTCACATACCACTTTACAACTTTTACTTACAAATCCTTTTAACCCTATTTCCTATCTCTTTAAATTACTAACTGCAAAAAGAAGAAAGAAAAAAGGGGGAAGGACGTGTGGGTGTGCTGGAGCAGCAGCAGCCACCCCTATCTCTGCACCTTGTGCTAGCACACTCAAGTGATCCAACCCCTACTCCAGCCACCCCTACCTCTGCACCTTGTGCTAGCACACTCAAGTGTGTAGCAACAACTTCTCCTTTAACCTCACACTTCAGTCCCAATTCACCACTCTCCTCATTTTTACACTCAGAAGCTTTTGGAGAAGCAGGGGCCTTCATCCAGTGCTCTGCCACTTCAAGGTAAACTTTGGCTACATTTCTTCCACCTTATTCCCTGACATCACCTGCGATTAATGAAGAGCAACAACTATTAATCATTTCAGCCATTTCAATTCGCTCAATACCTCAACAATTGAAGGAGTAGAGAGATAACCTTCATTAATTACTCTGCCAAGTTCAAGGGTAAGCCATGCTTTAACTCTCTCTAGCTCTACCATGTATTCCTCCTGCATTTATTAAGAGGAACGTCAAATAACTCTATTTCAGATCCTATCAGCTTCATTTAATCCAACCATAACAACAACCAACACCATCTCAAGGTATTATACTATCTCGAATTTCAATCCAATCAAGCATTCATGTCAACATGGGCAAGCTATTGCTACTTCACGCTCTAGAACCTAGCAGTATCACCAAATATGCTTTCATGAGCAAGTGACAGTCTATATGTAGATTTAATCCGCGTTTTAAACGAGCTTTATGTGTAAACAAAACGAGAAAGATTGCACCTTGCTTAATCCGTTATGAATCGATAGAAAGGAAGAATGAGACTAAGAGCATCCGCAGCGCTGGGTGCGATGGTCGGATCGAACCCGGCCTATCGCACCCAGCGCCGTTGCTGCACCCAGGAGCGAAGGGAGGGTGGCGATAGGTCGCACTCGGCAATAGTGGGAGCGAAGGAGGGGCGTGTTTACACGCGCCCCTTTTCAAATCACTTCTATTGCACCCACTATGGGTGCAAGCGTTGCTGGAGTGGGTGCAAATGAAGGAGGTGCAAGCGTTGGAGGTGGTTGGAGGTGCAAGCGTTGCTGGAGTGGGTGCAATAGATGTGGGATCACTTCTATTGCACCCACTATGGGTGCAAGCGATGCTGATGCTCTAAGAGAACTTACCTTAAGGAATAGGGCCGACTGCCTGTTCGGTTGAGCCAAGACAACGACGATGACGACGGCGGCAGCTCCTGCTGCCTCAGGCGGAAATCGGGTGACAGCAGCAGCAGCATCGCAAATGGAGCAACGAAGCTGAATCGCCGGTCTTCCACAGACGGTGGAGATGGCGGCAGGACCATGGTGGCGGAGGTGGAAAGGAAACAGGGCTCAACTCCCTGCCCACCTTGACGGCTGAAACGAGACCTGAACGGCTCGGAGGAGAAGGCGAGACGACGCCGGCTTCGCCGATTTACGGCCAGAGAACAGCGGCGGCGGCGGCGGCGATAGTTGTAGGCCGAGATTAGGGCTTTTTCTTCCGCCCTCTCCAAAGGCAGATTGGAAGGGGGAGACGCCGAGTTTCATAGTGAGGATTCTGGGCGACGACTCCAACGGAGAGTACGGCGGCAGCGGCGGTGGCATTTGGGCGAAGAAGGGTTAGGGCTCGACCAGGTCTTCGCTGGAATGGTGGAATGAGGAGGAAGCGAAGCGAAGGGAGAAGGTACGTCCGGCCGTCGACCTCGTCGGATTTCAGAGCCGCGGCGGCGAGCCCCTCATCAGAGAGAAACCGCGACTGATGTGAGATGGGAATTCTCGACTGATTGAGAGAGAGAGCTCGACTGTTCTGAGAGAGAGGGAGCGAGAGCTCGACTGATTGAAAGAGAGAGAGAGAGTAATCCTTTTGGGCTTTCCCCATTTAACTCATAGTTGGGCCTAACTTGTTTTATTTTCTTTGGGCCACTTTTATTTGACTTCGGGCTGAACTTTGTTTAAATCGAGCCCAATAGTTTCGTTCAAGGTTGGGCCTGCTTTACCTTATTTTCATTTGGGCCTCACTCATTCTATTTAATTGGACTGTTGTATTATATTAGCTGGGCCTTGTGTGATTTATTTATTTGAGCCCATCTATTCATTATTTATTCATTTAGGCCAATAGTTATTTAATTACTAAACCCAATGAATTATTTCAATTGGACCTTTCATTTTAGCTATCCAGGCCCATTTCTGCTTAATTAATTATTGGGCTGCCTTATGTTGAGTCTTTTAATTATTCGAACTCATAACATTTCAAATTTTCATTATTAAGCCCGACTAATTATGAGGTTATAAAGCGAATAAGCTGAAGTATTTATTTATTTTCTATCGACTACGAGGAGCGGGATTTATTTAATCGGCGGATTAGAACACCCTGGAAAGAACGGATAAATTTTAGTTAATTATCCGGCTTCATGAGACGAGACTTAGCTTTTGTTTTAATCTGATAGCCTGGATTAACAATAGAATTTCCCTGATTATTATCTCAGAATAATAATTCATGCATAAGAGGATCATGCATCGTTAATTTCGTATTCTCATTATTTGAGGATTTTGTTCGAGCATTATCTTATTTATATTCTCGTAATAAAGGTCAAGCGCGAGATTAATAATCAATCAAGGAGCTACTGTACCATAGAGAGTTTCTATCAGGTGGGCATTACTTTCATATATATATATATATATATATCAAATGAGTTTCATATTACAGTTGAACAAGTTATTTCATAATAAAATCTTTGAATTGAAGTTATTTCAAGTATTGTCTTGTCATAAAATATTTCAATTTTAGTATGATATCTATCTGATGTGGCTTTACCAAGTTATGTAATCGAATTCGGGTCTTGAGCAGTTGATAGCTATCCTGCCAGGGCTAGTGTACACCAGTGACCGTGAGCCATCTAGCGGGTTGGCCGGTCAAGTGACCGTGAGAGATGGCCAGCGACTTGATAGGAATTAGGAAGGTAGCAACCCAGCGCCGGCTGCAGCCCAGTTACCGCTAGTTACAGAGCAACCCAGCGTCGGTCGGTGCCCAACCACCGCTGGAATTAAAAACTAAATATTTTCGAGCTTGATGCTCACTTATTGTAATACCCGGGCTTTTAATGACTTGTTTAATTGCTTAAGTTCGAGTAATTAAGGTTTTAGCTCCCTCCTTTAATTTTATAGAGACATGAGAATTTATTTAGAACTACTTTAATTTACAGTTTTTGAGAAGTCAGTATTTTATATCCGTATTTGAGTATGAGTATTTGAATAATTTGAGATAATTATTTGAATGAGAACGATGAACTCGGAAGTGAGATATGAGTCCGTTAAGACACTTTTGAAATTTTAACATTTTGATGATGAATAGTAATAATTGCTATTTCATCTTTTTGTCGACTTTCAAAATCTTATGTGCGCGTCGTCGAGAAAATATTCTTAGTTTTTCGATACGAGTCCAATAATGAAAGTTTTTAATTTTGGACGACGAGTGAATAGTAAATCAAATTTTTTCGATAAACGAATAGAACTCATTTATTAGAATTTTGAGAACGAGCTTGAGTTTTCTATATTTATATAGAATTACGAGTGTAATGAAAGTGAGTAGAGGTTGAGAGGGCGAGTAACGAAGAGTATGGGTAGTTAGTCGTCAAAACGAGACGAAATGAGATATTTAACGATTAATAAAAGGATTAAATTCCTAAATATCTACCTACCCTACCCTTAACCACCCCACCCAACCGCCCAAAGCCCCCACTTACTTAAATATCTCGGCTGATGCAGCCAAACACTTAATCACTTTAATCACAAACGCACTAACACCTAGAACACACACAGCACTCACGCCTATTTCCATTAAAGCTTGGGTGGAGCTTTTGAGCTCCGTTTTGAGCGAGGAGACGAGCCCCTATCATCTTTTTAAATACGTATCTAGGTAGGTGTCATCTCTACCTTCTTTTTGATGGTTAGATTTTCGAGTTTAGTCGACGTCGAGAAACGTCGATTTCTCGACTTTATTTTGAAACGATGTCGGATCGTTGTGAATTTTTAATATGTTGTTTCTAGCATATAGTTGAGCATGTTTAATGAAGGAAGTAAGAACGGAACGAACTGTAGCTACGCAACCCATGAGGGCAGCCCCGTTGTTCGCCGTTTAGCTCGTCTTTCAATTTTTGTTTGATCGTTTTGACTTGATATTTGTGCTTAGGAGTATGCTAGGATTGTTATATTTTAAATTCGTATTTTTCCAAGCACGAAATTGTGTGAGTTTTGTAGAGCATGATTGTTAATTTTGTGAAGTATGGGACGATGTATGATAAGTATTTTTGTGTATATGTGTTTTGGGATGTCACTTGAGCATGCTAGTTGAATTTAGAAGTTTTTGAGAAATGATAGGATAGAGAAGGATGAGGACCGAATGTTTTGCTGAGCATGAGTAAGTGTTGAGCTTTTGAGATGGAGTGTGAATTCCAGCTCTGCCGAGTTTGTCAGCTCTAGCGGCGGAATTCAGCTCTGTCGAGTTGGTCAGCTCTGGCGTGTGAATTCCAGCTCTGCCGAGTTTGTCAGCTCTGGCGGTGGAATTCAGCTCTGTCGAGTTGGTTAGCTCTGGCGTGTGAATTCCAACTCTGCCGAGTTTGTTAGTTCTGGCCGCGGAATTCAGCTCTGTCGAGTTGGTCAGCTCTGGCGTGTGATTTTCAGCTCTGCCGAGTGGTCAGCTCTGGCGTGTGATTTTCAGCTCTGCCGAGTGGTCAGCTCTGGCGTGTGATTTTCAGCTTTGTCGAGTTTGTCAGCTCTGGCTGCCAAGTCAGCGCTGGCAGGGCAGTAGAGTTAAAATTGTTAAGTTTTAATTCCTTATTTGAGTTTAGGTTAATAAATGAGTTTTCTTTTATAATGACCCTTCTTCTCATCGATTCTTCATAGCAATGAAGGTCCTTTTGGGAAAGTAAAGACGTGGGGAGAGAGTGATATTCCCCGTTTATACGAGACGCAACGAGGTGGACTTTTCTACGCTAAAATTAAGTGAGTTTTATGTATTGATGTATGATTGAACTGAAAACCTATTTTGAAGTTATTGCATTGTCAAATATTTGATGTTTTGGTATGTTATCTATCTGCTTGAGATGAAGAATTCGGTCCTATGCTAGTGTAGATACTAGTAAGGATTTGTGTACACTGAGGTGGTCGTGAGTCATCTTTCAGGTTGGCTGATCATAGTGCTGCAGAGGGAGGCCTCCCTCTCAGTACTTGATGTTATAACAGATATGATACTTACTTGATGAGAAAGTCTGCGCAGACAACTTTGAGGAAATGAAAATGAGTTTAGCTAATACAGGGCCTTACTACAAATTCCTTGTATTATGCATATAAAATGGAAATGACAATATATAGCTCTATAAGCATGAGATGTTTGGCATGTGTTCACTGAGTGCTTTTGTACTCAGCCCTGCATATGTTTTCTAAATGTGCAGGTTGAGCCGATGTGGTGATGGTGCTGCAATGAGCGGAGTCTCCAGTGTTGTTAATAAATGAAGTTAACTTGTCTAGAATATGTCTTCATACATATGTCTAGCTACTTTCCGCTGCAAAATACTTTCGATGTTATGTTATGTTATGTCGTACTTTGAGTCGTAAGGGAATGGTTTCATATGATGTATAACTTGAATAAATATATTAATTAAGCTATTTATGTAGTCTTTCATAGACTATTTAATTTGAGTTTTCTTGAGTTGAGTATGTTTTATTGTTCTAAACGATGCCCCCTTTCTTCCCCTTATTCTTTAATCCCATCCCTAGTTGTAGATCACTCGACTTAACTATCCTTAGTTAAAGCGGGCTGCGACACTTATGAATTTTCTATGAATATTTCTAGGATATTTTTGAACTAATTATTGGTATGCCAAAAAAGTAAAATAAGTCTTGATATTAACTATTTGATTAACTATAAAGTGATTTTGATAACTAAAATTTTAGAAAATATTTTGGACTCTGAATATTATCAATGGATCCATATATAATACTCCCTCCGTCCCCAAAATAAGTTTCTCTTTGAGGACGGCACGGGTTTTAAGGAAAATGGTAAAGTGTATTGATAGTGGAGAAAAATATATTATAATTAGTATTGGGAGTGGTGAAAAGGTGAAAAGGTGTTATGATTAGTATTGGAAGTGGTGAAAAACTGAAAAGTAAGAATAAATAAAGTATTATTAGTGGTGGGGTAGTTGTCCAAAAATAGAAAGAAAGAAAGAGGAACTTATTTGGGGGACATCTCAAAATGGAAAAAGAGGAACTTATTTCAGGGACGGAGGGAGTACTAGTTTTCATGGAAAAAATATTCAATTTTTAATAGGTCTTCACTTTAAACACATCTATCAATTAAATATTAAAATATGTATCATCCATACGCACCACATTTATCATAGATAAAATGATTATGTTTGAAATATAAACAAGAGAATGATAAAGCTGATTGTTTCATAGGTTTTAACAAACATGTAGTTACTGCAAATTAATCTTTATTTTTTTTTAAAAAAAAAAGCAAAGTTTCAATCAGATAACTGCAAGGCTTGGCATTAATAGAACAATAGTCATTCTTAGATTTACTTGATAAATAAAAAAATCTGACTCTCTTCAATCCAAATAAGAGACTCAATTAAAGCAATCAAGCCACAAATACGTTTCATTCTCTTGCAGCATCCAACTGTCATTTTTGTTTTCTTACAAAAATTAAGCGCTACACCTAATAAGAAAAATTTGGGGCACTACACCAAATCTGAATGGCACAATATTTGTGGTCACAGAAGAGAGGTGAAAGAATCCACAAAAATCTCGTGTGATGAGATGAGATTTCTCTCTTTGTATTTTTGAAGGAGAATTCATAAAAATCCATAGAGTTTTAAAATCCACAGACTTTTGGATATCTAAGGATTTTTTAGGACTTTTTAAAATCTATATTGAATACCTCTAGATTATATTGAATACCTCTAGATTTTTAAAGACTTTTAAAAGTCTGGATTGAATGCACCCAAACTTTCAAAGTCCCAAAAAATCCTACAAACTCTAGAACCAATACACCCTCCTTAAGTAGGTTTCGAGGTTCCATTCTAATTCCTAAAGAGTAGGAAATTTCTAACTATTGATACACTTTGCCTAGATATAAATTATTGATAAATTGATTATGGATAAATCCAAGTAATTATTGAGAATAATCAAGAATAAGAAATATTCAGATAGTTTATAAGTTAATGGGAATAATTAAAGAATTTAAGAATGTATATGTAAAACTAATATTAATGATTTAGTAGAATTAAATAAATAATGAATGTAAAATTTATAAAATAATTAGTAATTCAATTAGAATATATTCTTAGTGAAATTAAATAAATAATAAGTTTTCAAAGCTTATAATATAACTAATAATATAATTAAAATATAAACTTAATCTATAAGGAATTAATAAGGCTAATTAACTCCCATTATCAAATAATTAGAGCTCATGCATAGATATATACAAGTACAACTGGACTCATCTATAATTTAAAATAGGTCCACTGGAATAATCTATAGAGCTTTATGGTGAACCTTATTGTGAAACCAAATTAAAAGCAAAATCGACAATGAGATTTACGTGGTTCGGGAAGAACACCTACATCCACGGGAAAGTTAGCCAATATTATTGATGATTCTGAAACGGGAAAGAGATTACAATTCACACAAACTCACCAACACTCAATTGGATCTAAAACTCAAGAAACTTGCTACAAAGATTTCTCTCAGAAACTCTCTTCTCTCTTGTTGGGAACCTTGTGGAATATCCTAACCCTTGTTTTGATGATACCAAAATTCATAGGACTTATATGTAATAGACTAGAATCGTTTTGAACTCAAGTGTTAGAGTTCGTTTCTAGTTTAGTTGCGTTGTCAAAGACTGAAGACTGAAGACTGAAGAACGAAGACTGAAGACTGAAGACTGCAGATACCAACTGAAGTATCAGTTGAAGAATCAGTTGAAGACTGATTATTTAATTCGCGCAAAGGACTGATACTAAAGTCAAGTATCAGTTGAACATTCCTCCTAGGACTGATCTTCCAACGTTCAGAGGAAGCCACGTACGCACAACTACAGCCGCATTAAATGCAGAGATCTCAGAATATCTTATCTCTGCAGAGGTCATTCCTATCTGGTGGTTACTTTTCAGAGATGTCACATCTCCTGTCCATCAAAGAGAGCCGTTTCCACACAGACAAGGAACCTCGAAGATTGAAGCCTCAGCCCAAATTCGAATTGCTCTCCAACGGAAGAAATCTTGGGGACGATTTACGCCAACGGATCTATTCAAGAGTTCTCCTACAAATAGCGCTCGAGGATCACTTCAACCTTCACTAATTCAACGACATAAGCTGAAGCTCTGCCAAAATTGCTACTCAGCCTAAAGCTTAACCGCCCCAAAGCTTGAATCGAAGAAGAGAATTCCAAAGCCAAAATCAGTCACTGTTGATTACATACATTCTCTTAGACCCTAGGCATATATCTGTTTACCCAGAAGCCAAAGGTCAAACTTGCTTCAAAGAACTTGTTCTTTGTAAGTATAGTTGGCACTCGTTCAAACCTCCCCCCCATAAGAGTGTTTGAGTGGTTCGGAGTTCAGGAAGGTACTCTGAACTCTGAGTGAAAAGTCTGAGCACGAGGTGTGCTTAGCAGGGAAATCCTACGCGAGGTGTGTGGGTGCTGAAGAAGGGTTTTCTTCAGTTTACGGTTGTGTGCACCAGGCAAGCACACGGGTACGGTTTGCAGTGCACCAGTGAAGCACTTGCGGAGTGGATTGTTGGTCTGATCAACCAACCGTGGATGTAGGAAAGGGTTTTTCCGAACCACGTAAAAGTCTCTATGTTATTTACAGCTTTCAGTTTTACATTCTTACTTGTGCTATTTCAATTGATAAAACTGAACACTGAATAACAGCAAAGAGAAACCTTAATCCAACAACCTACTCCACAGAGGCTATTACGAAACTAAGTTTAATTTTCGTTGCGTATGATATCAATCTGACTGAACTATCCTCTGATAGTAAGGAAGAGTGATATCATCTCTATCTTTGCAAACACGACTGAAGCCCTTACTTGGATCAGTTAAGTTCCAGTAACTTAACTGATAACTCATTACTGAAGAGCTTTCAGTATCAGTCGTCAACCCTGTTGGTCAAAACTGATTTCAGTAAAACAGGAGTCCTTGTTTGCATGCAAAGTTTCGTTTTGATCTCTGACTGAGATCCCTCTGATTGAGGTCAGTAGATTAAGTCAAAAATAGCCTATAGGTGTATTCCCCCCCTACACCTATTCGAGACCCTCTGGACCTAACAATTGGTATCAGAGCAGGTTGTTCGCAAGAACTATCTGCATCTGACTAGGTTCTACTTGAACTAGATCCTTTTGAGGGTATCGTTGTTTTTGATCAAAAATCTTTTCTCAAGTTTACTCTTGAGATTGCCTGCTCTGTGTTCGTTTCCTGTTTCCTGTGTGATTCTCCCTGCTTTCTCTAACAATGTACAGGAACAAGAAAGATTCCTCCAGCGATTATGTTCATACATATTTTTGAGGAATCAGTGGACTTGAGATGGGATCATTGGATTCTGATGAAGAAGAAAGGTTCATCTTTCCAGAAGAAAACCAGAGTCCAACCCACTCACAATCAGAAGCAACGAGCAGATATGATCAAACACAACTAGAGTATCAACACCTAAGAATGAGATTTGAAAATCTCCTTAGGGAGCACAAACAGATCATCAAAGAGACTGATCTTGTGCAGGATGCTCGAAGGATCGTCATGCGCCACTTCATTACAGATGAAGATGAATCTGACAAAAGAGATGTACAGGTGTCGCAGCCCGAAATCCCGACACTAGTGATAGTGGGGTACGAGTGTCGATACGACTATTTTTAAAGAATAAAAGATAAGAAGAATAGGTCGAACATCAAGCGGAAGCTCACATCAAAGCATGCTAAGGAAAATATTATCAATTGAACCCAAGGGTAAAATCGTCAACGTCGTTGTAACTTTTTAATTATCAGGAATTTCACGAATAAAAATAAAACAGGTATAGCTTATTTTTCATAAGGAAACATAATATGCAGAGTATCGCAGCAAAAGGCGAACCAGTTACATGTATGGAGACACATAACCGTGAGTATATTACTTGATTCATATTCAAAGTAACTTCACATCAAGACTTTATCGATAAAAAGGAAATACGATAAAGTAAATACGTCATCTAACGATTCCCCACCAGCACCAGACCAATCTCACTCCTCGCTTAGCCTGCACATTTAGAAATACATGCAGGGCGTGAGTATATAATACTCAGTGGGCAAACGCCGAAAAACAAGAAAGGCGCTCTTAGAGCTATAAGTTTGAAACTTGCCACATCTCAGCAATACACAGAAATAAAGTTAGCGTAAATGAATCTGTGCATGCAGTTTTCATAATCAACATCATAAATAAGTAACTGCGCAGTTTAAACATTCATCATGTATGTACCACTTCCACTACTCATCATCAAAGGTACTGAGAAGTAGGCCTCCCTCTCAAGTACCGTGACCGGCCGACCCGAAGACGGCTCACAGTCACCTCTGTGCACAAAATCCCGCTTGTGGCAGGACCGAATTCGTCTCATCAGTAGAGGGTAACACACAAGCTCAACATCAAAAATTGGCAAGTCAAACAGTTCTCAAATATCATTTATCTCAAAACATTTGTTAATCTCATAACATCATTATATCATCAAATCATTTTAGAAAACTCGGATAATATATTTATACTCAAAATATTGCCCACCTGAAGACCTTACTCAAAAACTCCCGTCAAAGTGGAGTTACTTACTTCCTTGCTCTGCTCGTGTCTTCAGGGATCATCGTCATCATCGAAGGTTCATGTCATAAAATGAATCCCGATTAGAAACTCAACGACAAAAACTCATGCCTCAACTCATGCTCTATATTATATTCTATCTCTTAATCAACTCTACATAAACTCTTTACTCATTTCAAAACCTTAAGTCCAAGGATAGGTTTCAAGAAAATCATGGTTCTAAGTCTCGATTTATCACTCATATATGGCTCGTCTAATATCATTCAAACACTTAGGCAACACAATCACATAAGGCACATAAGAAAATACCATCAAACGTCATCAAGACATGTTCTGTTTTTACACAGACTCGACTTCAAACTTTAACACGTTCTGACTCCGACATCCCCTGGACTCCAGACTCATACCAAACGAAAGGTATTTGAGTCTAGTTTCATTTAAAAAAAAGTAGAGTCAGAAACTCCAAGTGGTTTGGGAGATATGGCGTTTTTACCAAGGTCTACCATATTCGGCAGTTTTGAGCAATCGGAAACATTGATTTTTTTAAAATAGTAAACGTTGTCCAATTGAGCTCAAATTTGGTGGATATCTAGCCCATACAGTAAGGTTGATACCATAAAAATTTGGAAATCTAATTCACACAGGAAGTCACTGAAATGAATGACTTTGTCCCCTGTTCTCTGAAATTCCCGGCAGAAATGTGCAGATTTGGTTTTGCATTTTATAAAAATAGTAAATCAAGTCCAAATGACTTGAAATTTTACAGAGGTGCTCAAGACTCATGTAGGGACATTCTGTAAAATTTTCAAAGCTTTTTGATATCGACAAACCGTCGATCACAGTAGGTCAGTAGCCTACGAAAAATCACCAAAAATTCATTCCCAACTCTTAAATGCTCAATTTAACATTTATACAAAGCAAACACATCAAAACTCATTTTAAGCACTTAAAGCACTTAAAAACATTCAAATACATCAAAATACTCATAATACTCAATCTTGACTCTTTTCTTTCATCATCCACTCAAATCTCAAGGAAAACGTTTCTACAACGTATCAATCAAATTCCTTTCAATCTCATGCTCAAAATTTCTCAATCATTCATTATTGACCTCATACATCATGTAACTCATTTTACACATATATTTCCCTTTTTATCATGTAAACTAACTCTAGTGAAAAACTCATATATCATCATAAAATTCTCAACAAAAGCATGACAACTTCACAAAATGATCATAAATCAATTTGACCTCATTTTATCATTCGTTAACCCCACATCATATGAGAACTCAAAAACTCCTTCAAACTAAACTAAGTCCAAATTTTACTTAGCTTACATTAGACTTAATCAAACATATTAAAACACTACTATCATGCTCAATTACACATATCTTAAGTTAAATCACTTAATAGACACATAGACAAGAAGATCCTAATTTTTATTAAACTAAACTCTAAGAAATTTTATAAACTCACATGGATCTTTAATCTCATCATATATCTATCAATTTTAGTCATTTAAACTCACATCAAAACCATCAATTCACAAATAAGGGCATATATACACATATCCCTAATTCTAGTAAACTAATCTCATATCAAAACTCCAATTGACATCATATACTCAATTTACTCCATCAATCATCATCATATACACCTCATAAACTCATTTTCATCATCAATTCATCACCTTGATCATCAAGTCAAAAATTCCCAATTTGGGGTAAACTAACTCAACCGAATTTTTACATCACAAAGCATAGCTTTTCAAAACATACACAAATCATTACCAAACATCACATAGATCATTTTTCTCACCTCAATTCAAGGAAAGAAGAAGAAAAATTTTTGAAGGGTAAGATACCCATTTTTTCGAAAATTTGAAGGAAAAAGGGAGGGGGTGATTTCTTGCTCCAATCCTTCAAATAAACTCATATACACACTCATACAAATTATATCTATGAAAATGGAGATCACTTACCCAAGTTTTCACCAATTATCCAAATTTTCTCTCACTATTCTTGAAACCAATCTTCAAGGATTCTCTTGGATTTAAGTTAATAGGATGTGTTTATGGAGGATTTAAGTAGTGATTTATGTGTTTGGCATACTTGGTAGAGCTTCGGAGGTTTCATCAATGGCTAACAATGGAGGAAAGTAGAGAGATGAAGGGGAGAGAGAGATGACCGAAAATGGGGTGGAGAAGAGAGAGGAAACTTTTGCAAGATTGTATTTGATTTGGATGATCTTGTGTATCTTTAAAGAGATTTGTAAATCTTAGGGAATATTTAGTAATTAATGGATGATCTATCTCTCACTCTAATCTCTCTCTAATCTCTACACTCTCCATCTCATACTCTCAATTCTCTACTCTCTCAAATCCATACTTAGCAAAATTTAGGCATATAACATATGGTATGGGTGATTAAATAAAGTGTGTGAAAGGTGATCAAATAAAATCACAAAACTATGGTAATGTCACTCATTAATAAAATACCACATCATAAATATTCATGTGACCAAAATAATAATTATAGCACTCATATTAGTGCACTCACATATATATAATATTCCTCTTCGTAGGAAGAAAAATAATTTAAAAAAAAATATTATGCTCGGAAAAATTTTCATAAACCGGCCTCATTCGATTTCTCGATAAAAATAAACCATACTTGCTTTGGAAACTTAAACAAAATTCCAAATGCTAAGGTCTCAAATAAAAATCATAATAACTCGGTCACAATGACACACGTCACAAAATCACATAATTACTCAGTCACGTAAATTCACATAACATCACATCAAAACAGTCGGCAGACTCAGATAAGTTAGACGTCTCTCTGACCGACTCTATATATCTAGGTTTCTCACTCTTTCTTCCTCGACTCTATTTCCAACTCAGTATTCCTATTTTTCTTAATAGGACAGTCAATCTCTAACAATTCAGTATCCGGTAACTCTATTCCCGGTAGTTGGAAATAAAATAAAATCTCAACTCGATATCAATCAGCATCTCTATCTCAACTCATTTCTCAAATCTCATCACTCTAATTCCATCATCGGTTTATTCATTCGTATCTCTATTTAAAAGACAATCCGTCTTATCTACTCATAAAAAAAGTAGTCTCGTATTTCGACATCTCGGTACTCTTATTAGTGTTAAGACACTATCTCACAACATGAGGAAAAGTACGGGGTGTTACATCCTACCCCCCTTAAAAAAAAATTTCGTCCCGAAATTTGAGTTATTCTTCTTCGGGAAAAAGCTCTGGGTACTTCTCTTTCATCTTCTCTTCAACTTCCCATGTTGATTCTTCTTGACTATAATATCTCCATTGGATTTTCATCAAAGGAATCGATTCGTCCCTCAATTATTGGATCTTCCAGTCCAGTATAGCATCAGGTCTATCTCATCGTAGCTCAAAACTGGTTCCAGGGACACCTCTTCTTGATAGATGACGTGTTTTGGATTAAACACGAACTTTCTCAATTGAGAAACATGGAAAACGTCATGGACGTTCGCGAAGCTCAGAGGCAACGCTAGTTTATAGGCTACATGGCCTATTTACTCTAATACATATCATAAGGTCCTATATATCTCGGTTTGAGTTCTTGTTAACTCGAAAATAACATGCTCCCCGAGATAGGGAAAAACTCACATAATCATCGTTTCTATCATCAACAGAATCTATTCACAATTACTCAATTGTTGAGTTTTCTTTTCTCGATTTTGCTAATCGATGCCATAATTCATGGCTAAGTGGTCTCACTTCTATTGTGGAAGTCTCTAATAGGTATAATTGTATAAGGTTGTCAAAGTGGCGCCTTCACGTGTTAACACGTTAAACATCCTTCTACGAAAGATGCCCCCTCTCGCTTCTTATTCTCCTATCAAAGCGTCGTTTCAGTCTTGGCATATCTTCATACTGCCCACATGTGTGGTGTAAGGGTGTCATGAGCTTCGCTCATAATCTCATTCCTCAACTCTTCTTTATCGGGTATACACACTCTCTTTTAGACAAAAAGGCATTATCTGTCGTCTCTTCATAATTCTCTACTTTTTCGGTTCGAAACTTTATTCGCAATCTTTCCATCTTCTCATCCACTCTCTATGCTGTGACCAATCTCGATCGTAGGTCAGGGGTAACGTTCAGCGCAGAAATTATTATTTCTGTCGTTTGTGGTGGTATTACTACCTCCAAATTCATCTTCTCGAATTCCTCGATTAGGTTCTCTTCTCGAGTAAGGAGAAATCCTAACTCTCCCTGATTCTTTCTGCTCAAAGCGTCGGTTACAACGTTAGCCTTCCCGGGGTGATAATTTATTTCACAATCGTAGTCTTTCATCAACTCTAGTCATCTTCTTCGTCGTATGTTCAGATCTTTTTGTTCAAAGAAATATTTGAGACTTTTATGATCGGTGTACATCTCACACCGTGCTCTATAGGAATGGCGTCTCCAGATCTTCAAAGCATGCACTACGGCTGCTAATTCTAAATCATGCGTCGGATAACTCATCTCGTGTGATCTCAGTTGTTGCTAAGCATACGCTATAACTCTTCATTCTTGCATCAGTGCACATCTTGGACCATTTCTCGATGCATCAGTATAAACTGCATACTCTTGATCCGCTTTTGGAATAGCTAACACTGGGGCTATTGTGAGCCTCTTTTTCAGCTCTTGAAAACTTCGCTCACATTCGTCCGTCTGACGGACTTGACTTCTTTCTTTAGCAGATGCGTCAATGGCTTAGCGATTTCTGAAAAGCCCTCAATAAAACGTCGATAATACCCTGCTAATCTCAGAAAACTGTGAATCTCGTGCGGTGTGGTTGGCGATCTCCGCTCCTGTACCGCTTGAACTTTTGCTGGGTCTACTTCAATTCCTCTCGCGGAAACAATATGGTCGAGAAAATTGACTTCTTCAGGCCAGAACTTTCATTTGCTAACCTCGCTTAAAGCTTTTCAGCTCGTAATCTTTTTAGCACGATCATCATGTGCTCTTTGCGTTCTCGTTTACTCTTCGAGTAAATCAGGATATCGTCAATGAAGACTATCACGAACTTGTCTAGGTATTTGCGAAAAATGCAGTTCATATGATCCATGAATACTGTCGGGACGTTCGTCAAACCGAAAGACATATCTTCCAAACATCTTTGAGTTTATAGTAATGCCATAATGCATACGCGATGCCGTCTTCGGAAATATCTTCCGATCATATCTTCAGCTGATGGTATCCCGTTCTCATGTCAAACTTTGAAAAAGTGCTCGCTCCTTGTAGTTGATCGAATAGATCATCGATCCGGGGTAACGGATATTGATTCTTCAACGTTACTTTATTCAGCTCTCGATAATCGATACACAACCTCAAGCTTCCATTCTTTTTTTTAACAAAAAGAACTGGTGCTCCACATAGTGAAACACTGGGTCGAAAAGAAAATCGTATCTAGAAATTCTTGGAGTTGCAACTTCAACTCTTGCAACTCTGTGGGGGTCATTCTATACGGCGCTTTCGACGTCGGTACGGCGCTAGGTTCTAACTCGATCGTAAACTCAAGCTGTCGATCTGGGGAAAACCCGGTAAAGTCTCAGGAAAACGTCTTTATACTCTCGCACATCTGGTACGTCGTCAACGTTTGCCTCGAATTCATCTCTCTGGTTCAAAATATACAACATACGCGGTTGTATCTTTTCTTCGCAAGAGATTTCTTGCTTACAGTGCCGAGATAATCGGCGTCTTCTTCCATTTTCTCTCAATACCAATGAAGGAAATTGGTTCTCGGCCAAATGGCTGAAAATATATTCGTCTCTCCGTGCATTGTTTCTTTGCACGATTTTCTTCTAACCAGTCCATTCCTCACATTTATATCCAAGTACCACATATGCATCAGTCTCAGATTTCTAATCTCGAGCTTAATCGATTCTAACTTAAATTCTAAGTTAGGGCATACGGATGAAACCGTAGTAATTCTGTCTATGGGTACGGCTACTCTTTAGAGGTTGTGGATCAAGCTCTATGTTCAGTGTCGAACAAACATACTATGGGCACATCTTTCAACTCGCCTATATCTAACGAATTTCCTCTATTCTTGTCCGGTGCTTCCTACTCAAGCGCGAACAGTTTCTGGCGATGCGGTTGATACGCCCACGACGATGCAGTCGATTCGCCTGCGGGGTTGGTAGTTGCCTTCCTGATTGACGCGGTCGATAGGCTGGCTGTTGTCGCTGTGGTGGAAATAGCGGTAGATTCCCTCCATTGCTTTGAGTTGCGGTCGAAACTGAATCGGTCGTCTTTCGCTTCCACTTTGCTGACGATTCGGACACTGTTTCGAATAGTGCCCGATCCTTCCGCAGGTATAATTGCTTATTCTTTCTCATCTTGCGTTATCTCCGACGTAATTTATTGCTCTTCGACAAAGCGATAACCCTCGCGGTCCTTGAAAAACTGCTGCTGGGGCAGCTGGGCCAATTAAAAGCCGTTCGTCTCGGTTCTGATATTGTGGTGGCGCATCATGACTCTGCCACGGCTTCTTGGGGTATTGACTTCGGTCGTCCCATTTTCTCTTTTCTTCTTGCCCGCATCCAGGAAAGGATGGATTGCACATCTGAGTGCTCTAACTCGTTTGGGTGCTGAAGCTCAAATCACGTTCTCTGGCTGCATTGCCAGTCTTATATCAAATGCTCTATTTAATGCTTCAGTACACATAACCGCATTCTGACTCGTTACATCGTCTCGTACCTCTTGTCTCAAACCTGATCGAAACAAAACTGACATCTTCTCAATCATCTCTTCTCGATATGTGGCACACCGGACCTAGTCGCGAAACTGACGTTCGTATTCAGCTACGGTTTTATTGCCTTATCTCATATCATCAACTCTATTTCTTTCTTCGATCGGTTTTTCTTTCTCGGTAAAAGTCTAAGGGAACATATATCAACCTTAGAACTAATTCTCATAACTCACGAATCATAAGACTCTTACTCAACATCATACTATTTTCTCAATTCTCATAACTCATCGTCAAAGACATATTTCATGTCTATCAATGCAACATTAGCTCAAAACTCTACTCAAGCATAGAGACTCTCTGGTCATCGTCATATAGACATATAAGAAAATTTTCTCTTTCGAGAACTCTTACTAATTGCGGGGCGTAACGAAAATAAAACATCCTCTAATACTACGACGATGCTACATCTATACTAGTTGTCATCTCAGTCTACTATCGTGGAAAACATTATCTGCTCTAATCTGTCATCTCGATCCCCTTGAATCTGCTATTGCCTATTCTGGCTTAGCATCACTTCTTCTCGTCCTCGAATTTGTTAGCTTGTTGCATACTTGGCTAATATAATAAAATCCATAATCGAAAAGTTGTGCTCGTCCCGTAATAATTATATTCTATGGCTGCTCCCATATATCGTGTTTCTTCCAAACACTCTTCTTGTTATACCATCCTAGTTACCTAGACATTCCTAATTCTTGTCGGATGTGGTAGGGTAATAGGATGTGATGAATAAAAATGCTTGATTTTGAACAAGACGAGCTCAAGTAATGGAATGATTCCATAATAGCCAGTGCTGTTTCAAGGATAATGAAGAAGTTACAATTAAGGCAAGATCAAAAGCTAGAACAAAATCTAGAACAAAAACTGAGATATGATATGATAGAAATAAATCAATACTGGAGGTAGAAACAATCCACTAAGTGGAAAATGAATAAATTGTCCACTGTTAAGCAAGGGGCAAGGATTTCCAACACAAACGGCTCAGGCTCAAACACAGTGGATCTGGAAAAATTTTCTCAATAGGAAATAGTTCATCTCCTGTTGGAGTTCAAATGGATGCAGAAAAATTTAAATACGACCCAGCGGGATAGGGACTCAATAAGTCTACTCTCATGACTACTCTAGCGATGAAACGCGCGGTCCCGGTGAAAGTACCTCTATTTCAAAGTACTATTGGTCGATAGTATCTATGCATCCCATGAAGTCTCCATAACACGTTCGTCCTATTAGGGTCGTGTCCCTAAATCGCGCTAAAAACTCTAACTCTCGTCGTATTATCTCAACGGTTGGTTTCTCTGTTCCTTTTCTTCATCTTCTTCTTGGTTTATGCTTGGTTCCCTCTTCTTTTCGGAGGTATACTACAAAAGGAAAAAGAGTTATATAACTATCGATCTCTAAACTAACCGTTCGTCTTTACAAAATACAAATCCTCGTTTCTCATTTCACTTCTATATCTCATTTGTGATCTCAAAGTTCTCAAAACTCTCATCCAGTCTATTTCTCGTCTATCATCGTTCGAAATTCTCATCAATCTCTATTTCTCATTTTTTTTTTTTTTCATCATGCATCAGCATCATCATCATTCTCAAAGCTCTGCTAAAGATAGTGAAACTCACTAATCATAAACATCTCTTGTATATATATATATGGAAAATTGCCTCTTTCTCGAGGTCTTTTACAAAAGTAAAGTCTTATGTACAAAAGCCCTAACTCCAAAATGATGCTCTAACTATACAAGCATCATACATACTAAGCATATATAGATCTAGGCTATACATACATACACACTATACTATGCTTCTCTACCTATATATATCAACTATGCATCTATACATATATACGCGTCTACTAGACATACGTGATCACTAGACATCATATCTCGAGATCCAGCTCGTCGCCTCAATCAATACGGGCTGTCATAATCTGACTCATCCACTATCGGAGTATAGACAGGTGTCTCAGGAATAGGTATCCACGTATCAACTCCATCGGCAGTAGTCTGTCGCTGCAGTGGCTGGGTCCAACCATAGCCGACCGTCATCTCTGGAGTCTCCTCCTCGGGGTCCTCCTCATCACTATCGGAGCGTGCCGGCCGAGATCCTCCCTCCTGAGCGTCTCGGTACGGTGAATATAGAATCGGGTGCATGTACGTCTGGAAGGCCAAAGTGCCAAGCTCAGGCAGCGGGGCAACCCTCGGATATGGATCTGAAGGAACATGCTGCGTCTCAGACTCAGTAGAATCAATCGGCTGTGTCGACTCAACAGGTGGCAATGGCAACGGTATCGTCGCCGGTGTCAAATCCCAAGGCGGGAAAACAGCACTGGGAGAAGGAATAAGTGATACAAACGCAAACGGATCACGCTCAATCCCAGGTGAGTACGGCTCGAAAACCATCGGCTCTGGATCATCGGACTCGAGAGAAACTGAAATCGGATCAGCTGGGGGTAGAGGTGCCATCAGAATCGGCTCCTCGAGAGGTGGAGGCACAACAACTAGCTCCCTTCCCTGGGCTGGTCCCTCAAGCTCTCCATACGGCGGTGAAGGCGGATCGCCATGAGCAAGATAACGGTGGCTCAGCGTCGCGATGAAGCCACTAAGGTCTCCGTACCTGATGCCCTCCAACCAGGTAGTATCTACGTACTGGGGCACTAAAGATGTCGCCCAGTCTCGCCACAAAGGTGGCAGTAGTGGAATCAAAAGCGTAATGGCCTCCGCGCCATCGATCCCATAGGGAATAGCCCTCCTCCATCGTCGGTGATAGTGTGCCAGAAGTTCACCCAAGGTGTCATCCTCGTCCGGGATATACTCCCTGAACCATCGCTGCATCGCTGTCTCGATATGACTCGGCATCCTGTAATATAAAACATCATATCCATTAGAAAATGGATGACGAAACTTACTTGGTACATCTCAATCAACAACATACTCGTCCTCGTTTGGTACGGTGGGGCATCGGCTATACTAGCCTCAACATTCCTCCTCATATTCCACATCAACTGCCTCATATCAGATTCCATCATCTCAAATAATTCCGTCATCAAAACAATTCATAACTCATTAGTAACCCAAACTCAGCTTTTAACAGAAAAGCAATAAGAAACAACATCAACCTCTTACCTCGTTAAGCCGGAGGAGATGGGGTGCTGGGGTTTCGTTTCAAACTGACTCTCTCAAACTAGCCTAAGAATTCAAATTAGACTAGTACTCAAGTTAAAAAGATACCAGTAATCAAAGGTTCAACTCAGTCAAGCAATAGACTCAGAGCAGATGACCTGCTCTGATACCACCCTGTCGCAGCCCGAAATCCCGACACTAGTGATAGTGGGGTACGAGTGTCGATACGACTATTTTTAAAGAATAAAAGATAAGAAGAATAGGTCGAACATCAAGCGGAAGCTCACATCAAAGCATGCTAAGGAAAATATTATCAATTGAACCCAAGGGTAAAATCGTCAACGTCGTTGTAACTTTTTAATTATCAGGAATTTCACGAATAAAAATAAAACAGGTATAGCTTATTTTTCATAAGGAAACATAATATGCAGAGTATCGCAGCAAAAGGCGAACCAGTTACATGTATGGAGACACATAACCGTGAGTATATTACTTGATTCATATTCAAAGTAACTTCACATCAAGACTTTATCGATAAAAAGGAAATACGATAAAGTAAATACGTCATCTAACGATTCCCCACCAGCACCAGACCAATCTCACTCCTCGCTTAGCCTGCACATTTAGAAATACATGCAGGGCGTGAGTATATAATACTCAGTGGGCAAACGCCGAAAAACAAGAAAGGCGCTCTTAGAGCTATAAGTTTGAAACTTGCCACATCTCAGCAATACACAGAAATAAAGTTAGCGTAAATGAATCTGTGCATGCAGTTTTCATAATCAACATCATAAATAAGTAACTGCGCAGTTTAAACATTCATCATGTATGTACCACTTCCACTACTCATCATCAAAGGTACTGAGAAGTAGGCCTCCCTCTCAAGTACCGTGACCGGCCGACCCGAAGACGGCTCACAGTCACCTCTGTGCACAAAATCCCGCTTGTGGCAGGACCGAATTCGTCTCATCAGTAGAGGGTAACACACAAGCTCAACATCAAAAATTGGCAAGTCAAACAGTTCTCAAATATCATTTATCTCAAAACATTTGTTAATCTCATAACATCATTATATCATCAAATCATTTTAGAAAACTCGGATAATATATTTATACTCAAAATATTGCCCACCTGAAGACCTTACTCAAAAACTCCCGTCAAAGTGGAGTTACTTACTTCCTTGCTCTGCTCGTGTCTTCAGGGATCATCGTCATCATCGAAGGTTCATGTCATAAAATGAATCCCGATTAGAAACTCAACGACAAAAACTCATGCCTCAACTCATGCTCTATATTATATTCTATCTCTTAATCAACTCTACATAAACTCTTTACTCATTTCAAAACCTTAAGTCCAAGGATAGGTTTCAAGAAAATCATGGTTCTAAGTCTCGATTTATCACTCATATATGGCTCGTCTAATATCATTCAAACACTTAGGCAACACAATCACATAAGGCACATAAGAAAATACCATCAAACGTCATCAAGACATGTTCTGTTTTTACACAGACTCGACTTCAAACTTTAACACGTTCTGACTCCGACATCCCCTGGACTCCAGACTCATACCAAACGAAAGGTATTTGAGTCTAGTTTCATTTAAAAAAAAGTAGAGTCAGAAACTCCAAGTGGTTTGGGAGATATGGCGTTTTTACCAAGGTCTACCATATTCGGCAGTTTTGAGCAATCGGAAACATTGATTTTTTTAAAATAGTAAACGTTGTCCAATTGAGCTCAAATTTGGTGGATATCTAGCCCATACAGTAAGGTTGATACCATAAAAATTTGGAAATCTAATTCACACAGGAAGTCACTGAAATGAATGACTTTGTCCCCTGTTCTCTGAAATTCCCGGCAGAAATGTGCAGATTTGGTTTTGCATTTTATAAAAATAGTAAATCAAGTCCAAATGACTTGAAATTTTACAGAGGTGCTCAAGACTCATGTAGGGACATTCTGTAAAATTTTCAAAGCTTTTTGATATCGACAAACCGTCGATCACAGTAGGTCAGTAGCCTACGAAAAATCACCAAAAATTCATTCCCAACTCTTAAATGCTCAATTTAACATTTATACAAAGCAAACACATCAAAACTCATTTTAAGCACTTAAAGCACTTAAAAACATTCAAATACATCAAAATACTCATAATACTCAATCTTGACTCTTTTCTTTCATCATCCACTCAAATCTCAAGGAAAACGTTTCTACAACGTATCAATCAAATTCCTTTCAATCTCATGCTCAAAATTTCTCAATCATTCATTATTGACCTCATACATCATGTAACTCATTTTACACATATATTTCCCTTTTTATCATGTAAACTAACTCTAGTGAAAAACTCATATATCATCATAAAATTCTCAACAAAAGCATGACAACTTCACAAAATGATCATAAATCAATTTGACCTCATTTTATCATTCGTTAACCCCACATCATATGAGAACTCAAAAACTCCTTCAAACTAAACTAAGTCCAAATTTTACTTAGCTTACATTAGACTTAATCAAACATATTAAAACACTACTATCATGCTCAATTACACATATCTTAAGTTAAATCACTTAATAGACACATAGACAAGAAGATCCTAATTTTTATTAAACTAAACTCTAAGAAATTTTATAAACTCACATGGATCTTTAATCTCATCATATATCTATCAATTTTAGTCATTTAAACTCACATCAAAACCATCAATTCACAAATAAGGGCATATATACACATATCCCTAATTCTAGTAAACTAATCTCATATCAAAACTCCAATTGACATCATATACTCAATTTACTCCATCAATCATCATCATATACACCTCATAAACTCATTTTCATCATCAATTCATCACCTTGATCATCAAGTCAAAAATTCCCAATTTGGGGTAAACTAACTCAACCGAATTTTTACATCACAAAGCATAGCTTTTCAAAACATACACAAATCATTACCAAACATCACATAGATCATTTTTCTCACCTCAATTCAAGGAAAGAAGAAGAAAAATTTTTGAAGGGTAAGATACCCATTTTTTCGAAAATTTGAAGGAAAAAGGGAGGGGGTGATTTCTTGCTCCAATCCTTCAAATAAACTCATATACACACTCATACAAATTATATCTATGAAAATGGAGATCACTTACCCAAGTTTTCACCAATTATCCAAATTTTCTCTCACTATTCTTGAAACCAATCTTCAAGGATTCTCTTGGATTTAAGTTAATAGGATGTGTTTATGGAGGATTTAAGTAGTGATTTATGTGTTTGGCATACTTGGTAGAGCTTCGGAGGTTTCATCAATGGCTAACAATGGAGGAAAGTAGAGAGATGAAGGGGAGAGAGAGATGACCGAAAATGGGGTGGAGAAGAGAGAGGAAACTTTTGCAAGATTGTATTTGATTTGGATGATCTTGTGTATCTTTAAAGAGATTTGTAAATCTTAGGGAATATTTAGTAATTAATGGATGATCTATCTCTCACTCTAATCTCTCTCTAATCTCTACACTCTCCATCTCATACTCTCAATTCTCTACTCTCTCAAATCCATACTTAGCAAAATTTAGGCATATAACATATGGTATGGGTGATTAAATAAAGTGTGTGAAAGGTGATCAAATAAAATCACAAAACTATGGTAATGTCACTCATTAATAAAATACCACATCATAAATATTCATGTGACCAAAATAATAATTATAGCACTCATATTAGTGCACTCACATATATATAATATTCCTCTTCGTAGGAAGAAAAATAATTTAAAAAAAAATATTATGCTCGGAAAAATTTTCATAAACCGGCCTCATTCGATTTCTCGATAAAAATAAACCATACTTGCTTTGGAAACTTAAACAAAATTCCAAATGCTAAGGTCTCAAATAAAAATCATAATAACTCGGTCACAATGACACACGTCACAAAATCACATAATTACTCAGTCACGTAAATTCACATAACATCACATCAAAACAGTCGGCAGACTCAGATAAGTTAGACGTCTCTCTGACCGACTCTATATATCTAGGTTTCTCACTCTTTCTTCCTCGACTCTATTTCCAACTCAGTATTCCTATTTTTCTTAATAGGACAGTCAATCTCTAACAATTCAGTATCCGGTAACTCTATTCCCGGTAGTTGGAAATAAAATAAAATCTCAACTCGATATCAATCAGCATCTCTATCTCAACTCATTTCTCAAATCTCATCACTCTAATTCCATCATCGGTTTATTCATTCGTATCTCTATTTAAAAGACAATCCGTCTTATCTACTCATAAAAAAAGTAGTCTCGTATTTCGACATCTCGGTACTCTTATTAGTGTTAAGACACTATCTCACAACATGAGGAAAAGTACGGGGTGTTACAACAGGAGCGCAGACTGATCAACAGACTGAAACTTCTTCAGTCTCAGAAACAAGAACTTCTACAACGTCTCAAGGAAGCAGAGACAGAATTCAAAATGGCGTCAGAAGTTTTTGAAGGAGTGATTCATGAGGAATCACTTCAGCACAGAAGAAAGATGGAACGTGAAAGGAGCGTGCAGCAACAGCCAATAGACCTGAATTCAAAGGAGAATCAGTCATAAGACTCAGGGGGAACTTACACTTCAAACATCGATGTATCTAGTGATGATCACTGTGTAAGCTTCTCTCAACAATTTCACATGTATCTATGACTGCTTTTCTTTATTACTTTTCGGCTGTATTGTGCTTAGTCTGACGTGTCTGAATGCTTACTCTCTTTATTTTATGTATTAGACACGTGCACACTTATTTTAAAACGGTTGTCACACGATCACACGATCCTGCCCTTTTTACTAACAAGCGGAGTGATCTACGTGTCACGACTCCATTTGCATGGATTTCAAACGTTTATTGAAACCGCCTTATGCACGATCTCTCACACCTTCTTCAAAAACGTTTCATCTTCGACTAAAAGATTTACTCAATCTCAGAGAAATCTTTGTGTGCAAAATTCCTTGAGAGTACCTTTTTCTGCAAGACTAACAGTAAGAATCCACAGTTCTACCTCTGTGAGAATCAGCCATCAGACTTTTGCAGAAAACCTCTTAAAGATCCAAATGGGAAAATCAGCATCACAACAAGTTGTTTGTTACGAATATGTTGTCACATTGGAGTCACTCCAACAGTTTGCTTATTTCAACAAGATCAACGAGATTTTAGAACGACATGGATGGATGAAGTTCGTTCAATGTTCGCCTGAGTTTCTTCTCGACGAGTCGATTATCCGAAAATTCTACGACAACATCAAAACAGATGAATTGACTGGTGAACTCAAAATAGAGATTTCTGTTTTCACGAATGAAGGCTTCTCAGAATCAACAAAGATGTCCATCAACATATCTCAAGAGGCTAGGGAAATGTTCAACCTCCCGACTGATGGACCAGCCCCATTCTTCACCGATGAAGAAGCCACAGTGTTGGATTTGTATACTGAAAGCAAGAACTTTATGCTTGTATACAATGATTCCTGTTATTCACTATTCTTATCTCCTATCTGATTGTGTTCATGATTGCATATGTATGTTCTTTATCTCTGTATAAGTAGATTATATGGTGTGTTGTAGATCACAGAAGACCATATAATTGGAATAACCTTAAGAGATATAATATGATCACAGCCGAAATAACTCTAGGACAAGTTATTGGTTTAGGCTGCAGTATAGATGGAAGTAGTTTGTCTTGGCTACTTGTCTATATTGGTACGTCATTACGTATTGATAGGACCAACAGTTGAGATGTATTCTTCTATCTGACTTAAGTGAAGAATCAAGATCTCGGTGACTCATAAATCTTAATACTAATAAGTATTCAGATATATATGTTAATTCGTATATCACTTTGACTTACTATGGGCGAGAGTTAAATACTAACTCGAGTACTCTGTATCTTGGGTGATAGCGGTTAATATATGATATTTGATTATCTGTATTAGTACCCGTATCCGGTATAGGATAATGACATCCCCTTAAGGAGCTCAATAAGGTTTATTACGCTAAACCCTACAGGTTGATTAAGTTCAGGCGTAATAATAAAGATTGAGTGGTACTGCTTAAGGAATTATTAAGAGATTAATTAATTTAAGCTGTCAGAGCTCTAATTAATTAATGGATGTCGGATATTTTAAATACGGAGATTTAATAAGTCTAAATACAAGCCCCGACTCATCACCGGCAATAAAGGGGTAAGTCAGTATCGGTTCTCTAGTGGAATGAACTGATATTTATAAATTAATTATGGTCTGGGCTGACCATAGATAAATTAATTTATTTGAGGCCCATCTTTATTCCTTGTATCTGGTCCCTGGGCTGGCCCAATGTCTCCTAGCCCAAGTAGGGCAGAAAAACGCCTACACCCTAAAACTGGCGCCCCACTCTTCTTTCTGTATTATTAAATACAGCTGTCAGCTCTTAGGAAAATACACTGATCAAAATTAGGGTTTTGAGAGCAGAGAGGGGGCGCAGAACGTGATTGGCTTTTCTGTCTTGGGAGTTCTCATAGTTCGTTGTCCATCCAACGTTGGGAATTGAGCGGGATACAGTCGAGAAGATCAGAGCTGGAGTCTGAATCATTCGACGCGATCATCAACCATCTGTGCATCTGATTCTCAAGTAAGTTTTCCTAACACCTGTGTGCAGCTGTTAAATTCATAGGAGCATGTTAGGAATTAATCGTTGTATGATGAATTAATAATAATCCAAGAAACGATCATCGGGCAATCGAGTATTAATTCAATTTAATATTCCTTCACACAGAGCATATGAGAGAGGCGCTGATGAACAATACATCTGCCGACCGCGCCATCACCAATGTTCCGAGTATTTCAAGAATTCATCCTCATCTCAAACCCATTGCCAAAATTATCAAGAAATGCTGGTTTGGCACTCTTAGATCCCCAGGTCATCTCTCTAGACCACACAAATTAGTGTTGATCGCCCTGATGCAGAAATGCCCATTCAACTGGGAGAAGGCCTACATTCAGATTCTCGCTGAAGAGAAGAAGGAATCCCACTCCACCAGGCATCTGCGTCAAGGAACCAGAGTTTCTGCACTCATTCTTCATAGTGCTAAGGAGACACCTTGTTTCTGGAAGAACACTACTCAAGTGTCTTCCACCATCCATCTGTTTGAAAAACAGAAAAGTTCACTCAGAGGGAATATCAGTATCTCGACTGAAATTCCTCTCCTCATTTCTGAGCCACGATACAAGACTCGAGGCTCAACCAAAAGAAAGTTCGACAGCTTGTCGTCTCCAGTCAAGATCTCACTTGACACTCCTCCGAAATCTCACAATGAGGAACATGAAGAAGATGCACCAAAATCTTCTGAAGAAGTCCTAATGCCAAGCACGGAAACTCCTCAACAACAGGCTCCTACTGTTCCACCACCAGATGAAGGAAATCAACCGACAGAGGAGACACAAGCAACCAATGATAGAGAAACTGATTCTGAAGAACTTCCCCTCAGAGGTTTCTTTCACTACTGTCTTGAAGGGTTCAACAAGAAGGCAAAGTTTGATGATGTTACTAACGTCAATGCCGCATCCTCATCCTCAACCTTGGTCAATCAAACTACCCTTCTCAAAGACTTCGTGACACAATTGTCAGAACACTGTGTCACAACCCTCTTTCCCACAGTCTTAGCCTCACTGAATCCTGAAGAGTTCCAAGCTCTTGTCAGCTATTTCTTTTTCATCTTCATCAAAACCCTACCCAAATCCCAATACAAGGAGATTGATGAAGTTCTCACTGAAAGAGAGATGGAAGCTTTGGAGAACAACATCTTTGAGAAATTCAGAGTCACAAATGTTTGGGATGGCATCCACGACTGGGCACCCAACTTCAGACTGTACCTCACTTCCAGAGGTCTTCTCAAAGAAGAAAATGCTGAGGACATCAAAGTCCACCATGAATCTCCATCGCATCAGAGTGCCCCAGCCAAAGCAATAGAGAAAGGAACGCCAGCTGAAGAACAAGAACCTGTTGAAACTACCACTGATGAAAGATTTCAGATGCTGGACGAGAGACTGCTCATTCAAGAAGAAGCTTCATATGAGCTGAGAGTCAAAATTGCAATTCTTGAATCAACAGTCACTCATCTTCAACAGTAACTGGAAATCCAGAATAAATTCAGCGAGGTCCCTGAGTTTGATGACAAAGACAAACGAGAAGAGGACAGAAAAGGAAAAGGGAAGCTGACTGAAGAACCAAAAGGAAGTCCTCCAAGGAAGCCAAGCAAACATCTCCGCATCAACTAAGGACTAAAGAATATCAAGGAATGTCATCTAAACAAAAACTCATTATTTTGATATGATGTTCTTAGATTGTCTTAGTTCGTTTTTCTTTGTTATGTTCTTCACCACTTTAGTTTGAAACTTTGTCCTTTACTGAGTATTAAGCTGATCCATGATTATTCAGTCTTTGTTCCCCTTGCCTAATTTACTCTTGATGATTATGGATTATCTAATTTAGGGGGAATTCTGTTTAAGCTTTTCCTGTACTTGTCTGTCGTCTTCACTGATTGTTGGGAACTTGTTCGCATTTTCTATTACTTGGACTTGTAATGAAAATAGGGCCTATGAGTGTTAATGATTAATTGACGAGATTGCGTTCTACATTAGACTTTCAATTTCCAAAATCTCTTTTTGAGCATATCTTTTCGAATCATTGCATGCACTATACGCCGCCTATTTTCGGCAAGAGATTATGACAAATATTCTATATCAGTCCATATCTCATTTTTCTAGACACTTTTCTGACGGGCATTTATTACGGACGTCAAAATTCATTAAAACTGATTTGGCGCGCAGATTTCAAACCGCCCACATCTTTTCGATTGCCCTAGGAAACTGTTCATCTCCCTCGATCACACTTTCTCCATTACGACCACTACTCAATCTTCCATCACTCTTGCATTCTCTCTAACTTTCAAAATCCACAGCATTATACTGTGAGATCCCTTCCTGTAAAATTTTCTTCACAGATTTCTTTTTCAAAATGGCCAAGACCAACATGAAGAAAAATGACAACAAGAAGGAGGCATCCAGAGAGAAAGAAGTCAGATATGAGCAGACGGTGCACAAAGAATCATTCGAAAAGAAGCCGGAATTTGCAAAGGTCTCAGAAATTCTTCACCGGAACAGATGGATGAAGTTTGTCACAAGTGAACCAAAGTACCTACTCGACGACGCTGTCAGAGAATTCTACGAGAATCTCAGATTCAACAACTCCGAAGGACTAATCTCAAAGGTCAGTGACTCATCCAAAAACACCTAACGGATGGACTCGAATTTATACGAGGTCGTCCTAGGGCGGTAAGGTGACTCAAGTCGTCTCTCAAGGAAGGCTTAGCAGGGCTTTAACTGCGCTACTCACAAGAAACAGAAAGAAACCCTAAACATTCTAATCGGGTAATTGGGTCTGGCACTCTCTCTCTTTAAATCTAGGCGTAATTTAATAAAGCTTGTAAAATTATCTAGTGCAGAATCAACGGGAAGCATATTAATATATCTAGGCGAGAAATATATATGAAGCAATAGATCAAGCATAAAAACTAGGGTTCTAAACTAATTAATCTAGAAGCGATAAATAACCTAGAAACGTAAAGCAATATTTATCTAGGCGCATAAAGAAACAATTATCTAGGCGATGAAAACATCAAAAGCATGAATCAAATATCATTATTTAAGTGTTCGATTATCTAGGCAATGCAATAACAAGAAAGCTTGTAAAGATTAACTAATCAAAATGAAGAACTTACAATTGATTCAATGAAAACAACGATCTAGCGGAATCCACAAATATCTAAAATGTTTCTATCTACCTAAACTAGGGGAAAAAGCATAAAATCGCAGGTGGAGGCTGCTGGGGTCGAGAGCTGTCTTCCAAACCCTAAAAATCGGATTTTATAGGGTGAAAACGTAACTGCCGGAATTACACAGGGACGGCGGCCGCCGTGGGACGGCGGCCGCCGTGAGCGCCCTTCGCAATTTCTCTCCAAACATTGTGCGGCCCGCGCCGTGGGGCGGCGGCGCCATGGACGGCGGCCGCCGTGAGCTCAGACTCCCAACCGACTCCAAATGATGCCGAAACGCGCGGTAACTCCCGATTCCTGCATACGACAGAAGCACACCCAAAAGGTCATCGAGCACGTGAAAAATAGAGCACAAAGGTACAAAACAAGCTCGAATGCGTAGCAGGAAAACTCACAAAATCATCACAAAATAGGGCTAAATAGTCAGCATCATCGATGGGGCAAAATGCATTGAAGAGACTCTCAACGTCTCCAAAATTGTCAGAAAACTGTTCAATCTCCCGAACAGTGGATCTTCCCTCTCCAGACTGACTGATAAGGACGCAAATCAAACTCTCAAGTCTGCAATGAAGGACGAATCCGAATCGACGGAGAGTCAAGTTACTCTTTCCCATCTTCATCCGGAGTTTGCCATGCTGGGCAAAATTATCCAGAAGTGCTGGATAGGTGCTACAGGGACGCCCGACAAAGCTTCTCAACCTCAAAAGAATGTCATGGCAGCTCTTATGGAAAAGGAATGCTTCAACTGGGAAGAAGCTTACCTGAAGCTTCTTTACAACGAGGCTCACAACACAAGGCCGGCGACGATGGTTCGACAAGGGAACAGGGTCTCTCAAATCATCATAGAAGGAACAAAGAAGCACAAGTTTGTGCGATGGCCAAAGATGATCGAATTCACAGATAGCCTTCGTCTCTTCAAACTGGCAAGAAGATATCACAAACCTTCTCCGAAGACGAAGGTAATTGATATCTCATCTCCACCATCATCTGACTCTGATGATACACCTGATTCACCGCCATCAAAATCTCCTGCTCACACAAATGTGCCACGCCGAGTTCGTACCAATCTCCCTAAAAGACCCTCCAAAAGACCTACTGAGATGCCTTGGAAACTCTCTCCAAAATCCAAAGACAAAGTAGTTTTGGAAACTGTCCCAGCACCAACCCCCATCCTTCTTTCAAAAGGAACTCAGGAAGTAGTTGAACTTCAGACCGAAGCTCAACAAAGTGCTACAAATCACCTCCGACGTATAATTGGTGATGTTGATACGTCATCAAAAGTCTACCGGAACCTTCATAGACTTCTTACGTATACCTTCCTGAAGACGGTGCCATGCCCAAGAATCAGCAGTCTTCACAGCCCTGAAGCCGAAGATTCATTCGAGATGGAAGAGGCTTCCCTAATTAGCCTCTTTCATATTGAAAGTGTTTGAGATGTAATTCATGACTTTGACAAATTTTCCATGAATTACTTGTACATGTCACTCAACGATGATGCTGAAACGCCAAAGACGTCTGAAGAGCCTCTCACGATAGAACAAGTAACTGTTGTTCTCAGCTCTCCAGTTGGTGACACTGATCAACCAGCAGAATCAATTGCTGATCCTGCTGCTGCTGAACAACCAATGACTGATTCGATCAGTCAACCGGATTTGCCATCTACGCCTCCAACAAATCCTGCTGAAGCAGACCGGAATTGCATCCCTGAAGCTGTTGCTACTTTACCAGAAGAAGAACAGAGATCAGCTGACAATGCTGATCGCCCAATGTCTGAAGAACGAGTCGAAGAAATCCCCAAGTCTCCTCCGCCTTCAACGACATCACTCTTGAACACTGATAAGCCTACTTCACCTGAAGACAAGAACATCAGTCAAGAGCAATCAATTCCTCTGCCTTTAGCTGAAGGAAGAACAGAACGTCCTGCTCCAACCAGCCAACCCGAGGCTTCAACATCCAAAACCAATGAAGATCGTCAGCAAGTGCAGAATTCTTCTGCCGAATCAGATGTTCCAATAGAACACGTAGAGCTTCCTCGCGCAGAAGGACCAGTTCTATTTGATTCAGATTCCGAAACTGACGAGCTTCTTACTGTCTGGAAGCACAATCGGCCACACAGGAATCTACTACGGATCTCTGATGATGCTGAAAAACCGATGGATGTTCTGCTTGAGCAGCTTGCTGATCAACGGCTTGAAATCGACTTACTCCAACACGAGCTCAAACGACAGAATATTTACGGAGAAAAGTTCGTGAAGAAGCTTAAAGAAGTCGAGAAACAGGCAACTGAAGACATGGTCTATCATGCCGGCTTGATCAATGAGCTCCAACAACGGATAGAAGCATAAAAGAAAGCTCTACTCAGATACAAGGTTGAAATGCTTGATCCAGAGAATGGTCTCCCCAAAATTCGGAAGGATCACGCAGAATTGTACACACTCTTCCTCGAATCAGAGATTGAAAGGAAGACACAATACATTGGACTAACTGACAAGATCCGGGAAATGGAACTTGAGTTCCTACAGACGTTCATGCCGAGAACCGAAGTCAAGGAACTAGTTGCAAAGACAGTACAGCCTATCCTGGAATGACTGTCATAGGTGGAAAGGAAACTCCAACGAACCAAGGAATCTCCTGACTCCGCTCTCCTTCAGAAGATGTTCAATGATCTTCAAGAGTTACAAAGCCGACTTCCTCCTGCTGATGCCAAAAAGGGGGAAGAGGATATAATGGAGCGCATGCGAAGAGAAGCGGAACTGCTCCCCTCTGTTTTCAAAAGGGTTGAAAACAGAGCTGAGGAAATCACTGCAAGGGTTGCTCCCACTTTTGCCTCAGTAGAAGCCAGCAGAAAGAGAAGCAGAGAAAGCTCCTCAAATGAATCAGAACTGAAGAAGAAGAAAACTGTCGACTTCAGCTCAACTCTAGAGGAAGGTCAGAAGCTTGAACATTACCTCAAGAATGGATTGATTGTATCCCATCTGGAAAAGTTTGAGCGACCAGATAAATGGATACCGTCAGAGTTGAATGACTGGTGGGAGAAAATCAAGGAACGCTACACCAAATGGATGGTGTTTGCAAAAATCCAAGGTGACAAGGAGCGCAGGTATGAAGCCTGGAAGTACTTCCTCATGCAATTGGAAGAACGAGATCTTGTTCGCCGAATGCTGGAAGCTCAGAAGGAATATGGAAAAGGCATTCCTGACCCTCAGAAGAAAGTAGTGACTCCACCAAGGATCAAGAATGGAGTCGACAGAGAAAGGATCAAGAAAGAAGTCAGAACAGTTTGCAGAATTTGGAGCATTCATCCAGACTCCAGGGAAGGCAGAAAGATATGGGAAGCAGTCTTCAAACTCTACAATCAGAAACCTTGAGTCAGTTGAATGTCCTCTGTAATGTTCTTTTTCTGCTCTCAAGTTGTAATTTAGACTGATGTTTTGTCAGTCTTTCCGTAATGAAAAGAACAACTTCTTATTGATCTCAACCTGAAGACAATAACTCTTTGTCCAGGCTCTGATTATGGTTTTTCTGTCTTCTTTTTGTTCTGTTTTAGAACTGTTTTCGTTCTTGCTCTAAGTACAATTTTTTAGGTTCTATTGTTAAGGGGGAACTGTTTTCACCCCATGATTAGAACTTGTACTGTGAGTTCAGTCTTTTTGCTGTCTAGAACTGCTGTGTGGTTTTGGCATCATCGAAAAGGGGGAAATTGTTGGGAACCTTGTGGAATATCCTAACCTTTGTTTTGATGATACCAAAATTCGTAGGACTTATATGTAATAGACTAGAATTGTTTTGAACTCAAGTGTTAGAGTTCGTTTCTAGTTTAGTTGCGGTGTCAAAGACTGAAGACTGAAGACTGAAGAACGAAGACTGAAGACTGAAGACTGCAGATACCAACTGAAGTATCAGTTGAAGACTGATTATTTAATGCGCGCAAAGGACTGATACTAAAGTCAAGTATCAGTTGAACATTCCTCCTAGGACTGATCTTCCAACGTTCAGAGGAAGCCACGTACGCACAAGTACAGCCGCATTAAATGCAGAGATCTCAGAATATCTTATCTCTGCAGAGGTCATTCCTATCTGGTGGTTACTTTTCAGAGATGTCACATCTCCTGTCCATCAAAGAGAGCCGTTTCCACATAGACAAGGAACCTCGAAGATTGAAGCCTCAGCCCAAATTCGAATTGCTCTCCAACGGAAGAAATCTTGAGGACGATTTACGCCAACGGATCTATTCAAGAGTTCTCCTACAAATAGCGCTCGAGGATCACTTCAACCTTCACCGATTCAACGACATAAGCTGAAGCTCTGCCGAAATTGCTACTCAGCCTAAAGCTTAACCGCCCCAAAGCTTGAATCGAAGAAGAGAATTCCAAAGCCAAAATCAGTCACTGCTGATTACATACATTCTCTTAGACCCTAGGCATATATCTGTTTACCCAGAAGCCAAGGTCAAACTTGCTTCAAAGAACTTGTTCTTTGTAAGTATAGTTGGCACTCGTTCAAACCTCCCCCCATAAGAGTGTTTGAGTGGTTCGGAGTTCAGGAAGGTACTCTGAACTCTGAGTGAAAAGTCTGAGCACGAGGTGTGCTTAGCAGGGAAATCCTACGCGAGGTGTGTGGGTGCTGAAGAAGGGTTTTCTTCAGTTTACGGTTGTGTGCACCAGGCAAGCACACGGGTACGGTTTGCAGTGCACCAGTGAAGCACTTGCGGAGTGGATTGTTGGTCTGATCAACCAACCGTGGATGTAGGAAAGGGTTTTTCCGAACCACGTAAAAGTCTCTATGTTATTTACAGCTTTCAGTTTTACATTCTTACTTGTGCTATTTCAATTGATAAAAATGAACACTGAATAACAGCAAAGAGAAACCTTAATCCAACAACCTACTCCACCGAGGCTATTACGAAACTAAGTTTAATTTTCGCTGCGTATGATATCAATCTGACTGAACTATCCTCTGATAGTAAGGAAGAGTGATATCATCTCTATCTTTGCAAACACGACTGAAGCCCTTACTTGGATCAGTTAAGTTCCAGTAACTTAACTGATAACACATTACTGAAGAGCTTTCAGTATCAGTCGTCAACCCTGTTGGTCAAAACTGATTTCAGTAAAACAGGAGTCCTTGTTTGCATGCAAAGTTTCGTTTTGATCTCTGACTGAGATCCCTCTGATTGAGGTCAGTAGATTAAGTCAAAAACAGCCTATAGGTGTATTCCCCCCCCATACACCTATTCGAGACCCTCTGGACCTAACATCTCTCAACTGAGTCGATGATGAAGAACAGCTGCTAACCCCAGCTTTAAGTGTTGAAGATGATATATCTAACTCATGATCTGGACCGTTGATGATAGACGCACCAGATCAGTCCTTGAGCAATAAAACAGTAACATATAACAGCCACGCATGAAAGAATAAAATATGACTTGTTTTTGCTACTTAGTCCATTTACTCTTTATAATATCAAAACAGAGATACATATTAAAAAAAATCGTGAAAATGAGATGGAAGCGATGACTCTCTCCAAAAAACCCTAGCCGCCGTCTTCTCCATGGCTACGACGACAACCGTTTGCTCCGGCAAAACTGTTATGACTTCGACTAACACAGCCTCTCCCACCTTTCCGAAGGTCTCTACCAATTTTGATCCACCACTGCCACGAAAGCAAACATCCAGCACTGATAAGGATAATACTAGGGTTTCTGAAAACCCTAACGCAGCCATGACACCTTCGATGAACCATGCGCTTGTTGCGGATACTGATGTCATCGGAACTTCCTCCACGACTGACAATCCTACGACAGCTCTTAAACAAACGTATGCTGCAGTTATGGGTCCACGTCCGGCACGCAAGCCAGATATTCTAGCCCATACTTTTTTCACGTTAAAGTCGGAGCAGCAAGGGAATGAGGTTGCTTTTAATATTCCTTCGTCGTTGTACCAGAAGCAGGTCTCTGAATTTCCACACGCTCTCATTGGCCGACTTCTTTTGCGCAAAGGGGATAAGCCGAGGCCAAACTTGGTGCTCAAGCAAGAGTTGCAGCATACATGGAATATTCAGAAGCCTTGGAGCCTTATTCCCATGGGAAAGGGATACTTCACTCTAAAATTTTCATGCGCTGAAGACAAAGTCAAGGTGAAAAAACAGATGATTTGAGATCTTACGACATGTACTATTCGGATCCGTGAATGGGTCAAGATGTTTGATCCTTATAGGGAAATTTCCTCGCTTTGCCATGTGTGGGTTAGAATCTATTATCTTCCTGTAGAGTGCTGGTATTCGAAGATTATCACGGGAATCGCACGGCATATCGGTCTTTCGTTAAAACTGGATTCTGCCTCTGCTTATGGGGAATTTGGCCATTTCGCTAGAATTCTTATAGAAGTTGATTGAGCTTTACCTCTGCCTGAGACTCTCTTAGTTAACTGCGATGAAGGTTCTTTTTACGTGAAATTTAGTTATGAACAGCTGCGCCTTTTCTGTTCCAGATGCAAGATTACGGGCCATTCTATATATAAATGTAAGAAAGTGGAAACCAAGGAACAGGTCGATAAAGCTACTATTGTCAGAAATAATGAAAAGGAGAATAAGAAGGCTAAGCAAAAACATGTGAAGAAGGACAATAATTCTTTTGGTTGCTTATCCCCGGGATGCAGAGATCAACAGGATCACGATGACATATATGGGCCAGATTTATTGGAGAAATTACTCGTAGATACTAAATCGGGACCGGTTGATGATGATTATGAAGCGGATGGTGGAGATGACTCGGAGGAGGAGTCTTCGGATGATCAGGATCAATCGGATCATCGTCAGGAGGAGGAAGGGGAGCACACAGATGAAGAAGTGGAAATTGTGTTTGATGAGAGGGATCAGGAAGAGGATTTTCAGCAACAGAATCATGCCATAACAGGCATGCAACAATCTCCTGTGCAGCGGAGCAAAGAGCAAATGCCTGTGCATCAATCTAAGAAGGAGGATGACTGTTCTTTAAAGGGATAGGATAAAGTTCCTATAGAGGAGCTGCCAGCAGCGGACACTTTCAAAACTCCGATGGGGACAACTTCAGTGGAAGGAATTTTGGAACATAAGATGAAAGTCGCACGAGTTGTGGACTCTATTGTTACAGCTCATCCTAAGGAGAAGAAACATCAACAGAAAAAAAGAGGTCGGCCGCCGAAATCTGAACAAACAACGCGGAAAGCTGTTCAGGATGATAGCATTAAGGGTAGGCTCAGGAGGCATGAACAGGCGGTGCGTAGGCCGGAGCAGAGGCCTAGTTCTTCTTCAGAGAATTATATACATAAGCGTATGAATGCGGCTATTGAGGCATGGCAACAACCGCGGGCTTATACGTTGGATAATACTAATACCCCAAGTCCTCGTTCAATGAACAACGTTATGGCAAGAAGCTGGGCTGCAGAAGTGGAATTGGAGGACACTCCGACCACACATCAATAATTTTTTAATGAATATTCTGGCTTGGAATGCCCGGGGTCTCTCGGACGAATCTAAACTTATTCTCAAAGAGCATTGTCACTCTTTTTCTCCTATGGTTGTGGGCATTCTTGAACCCAAGATTAAGTATACTAAAGTCCCGACTGGTTATTGGCGGTCTCTCAATCTCATTCCTTGCCATGAAAATAAGATAGATAATAAACGTCCGAACATTTGGGTTCTCACTCATCCGAATGTTGTGGCTAATACTATTTTTTCTTCTGAACAGGTTGCGATTATTGATTGTATTTGGACTCGTTATCAGTTTCGAGTGGCAGTAGTTCATGGTTCGAACTCTCAAGTGTTGAGACGGCAATTATGGATTGATCTTCTTAGCTTTGCTGACGAAGCTACGGTCTTTATCGGGGATTTCAATGCGATAAAGGGAGCTCATGAGAGAAGTAGTGATTGTATGCCGAATGTCACTTCTTGCCGGGACTTCTGTGACTTCATTGCTGCTTCTAACTTTATTGAACCTCCTGCGGTGGGACTTAAGTTTACTTGGTCTGGTCGGAGGTTCATGCCTTCACATGTTGAATCCACTTTGGATAGAGCCTTAATTTCCATGGATTTTGCGGATTACTGGAGCTCTGTGTACACTCAAATTCTTCCCCGCTTGACTTCTGATCACTCGCCCATTGTTCTGCGCTGCTGCCAAATGCTTCACACTGGACCGCATTTTTTAAAATTTTTGCACATGTGGACCCTTCATGAGAACTTTCAGGATACTGTGCGAAATTCTTGGATGGAGGAGGTCTCTAGCCGCTGCCCGATTTACAAAGTAATGTACAAACTTAAACATTTGCGGGGTGTTCTAAAATCTTGGAATCATTCTGAATTTGGGAATGTTGACACGATGATCGCGGATTCACAGGACAAACTTCTTGATGTTCAATCGCAGATAGCAACTTCTGGCTACACCGCGGATTTGTTTGATGCAGAGGTGGCTCTTCAAGCCAATATCAATAAGGTTCTCACTAGGAAGAACAGTCTTCTTCAACAAAAGAGCAGAATCTCGTGGCTTAATGATGGTGACCGCAACACTGCTTTCTTCCACTCCATGCTTAAGTACACGAAAAAACCACACATGATATCTCATCTCTCTCTCGATAACGAAGTGGTTTATGAGCAAGAGACAATTGGTAATCATATTATCGATTATTTCACTAAGCTTTTTGAGGAGGATAATCAGGAGGAGCTGGATATCACTAATATCGAAGCTATTATTGATGAGGTGGTGGATGACCATCATAATGCTATGCTTACTAGAACTCCCGATGAAGATGAGATTAAAGCCGCTATTTTTGGGATGGACGCTAGCAGCTCTCCTGGTCCGGATGGCTTTTCTAGAAAATTCTTTCAGACGTGTTGGGATATCATTAAACTTGATATTTGGAGGGCCGTGGAGACTTTCTTTGAAAAGTCCTACCTCCCTGTTGGATGCAATTCAAGTGTCATGGTTTTATTGCCTAAAAAAGAGGTGGTTCACTCGGTCGCCGATCTCAGACCTATTGTGTTGTCTAATTTTTTCTTCAAAATTATTTCTAAGATTCTGGCCAATCATCTCAGCACCGTTGCTTCTAAGTATGTCAGTGATAATCAATTTGGCTTCATCAGTGGCAGGTCGATACATGATTGCATCATGCTCGGTTCTGAGGGTGTTAATTGTATGAAACGCTCTGGCAAAGGCATTAACATGGCATGCAAAATTGATATTAAGAAGGCCTTTGATACCTTGAGATGGGATTTTCTTCTGGCGGTTCTCAAGGTCGGCGGCTATGAGGCTAAATTTATTAATTGGATTCGCATCATTCTGAATTATGCTCGCCTCTCTATTCTCTATAATGGTCATCTGCATGGTTATTTCGCTTGCTCACGTGGAGTTCGACAGGGGGACCCTCTATCTCCTATTCTTTTTGGCATCGCTGAAGACGTTCTTAGTGCTCTCTTCAAGAATTGTGTTGCCTCGGGACATTTCACTCCGATGACTATGTGCAGAGCTCGTCCTTTTCCCACTCATCTCTTCTATGCTGATGATATTTTGGTTTTCTGCAAAGCTTCGGAGCAGAATGCTCAAACTATAAGGAATATCCTTACGTTTTATGGATCCATATCAGGTCAGCTTTATAGCTCTGAAAAATCTCATCTCTACTTCGCGGATAAAGTGCCTACTGCTCTTAGAAGGGCTATTGGTAGGGATGTCAATGCAGCCCGAAACTCGTGGGCCGACCCGAATAACCCGACAAAATTAGAGGGTTAGGGTTGAAAAATCGCAACCCGAAAAAACCTCCAGCCCGATTAGCCCGCACCCGACTAACCCGGAACCCGATAGGGCTAGCCCGAAAACCCGATGGGCTGGCCTGGTGGGCTGACGGAATTGTGACTGATGCATCCAGTTACAATTTCTGCTATGTTTAGATCTATGGTATTTGCTTAAATATATATAAGTAGCCTCTTTAAAAAAAGTGAAATTGATTAGTTAGAATATATATGTGTGTGTGTGTGTGCAATCTCATTAAAAAAAAGTGAAATTAATTACGGATTTTTTGTAGAAATTGATTATTAGTATCTCATTAGTTAGAAATTAATTATTAGTATCTCATTTTAAAGTGATACCAATTTTTTTTTTTTTCTGTCAATGAGACGTGCATGGAAAATCCACTAATTATTCAGTAATAATCCAAATTGATTCTAGTGCATTGATACATGTTAAATTTTACTATCTCATTTTAATATAATTTTGTTTATGTAATCTTGAATATCTTATATTTTTACATTTCATGCTTTGTCATATAATTTATATCTTTAATATCTATGTATATTTTATATATTATACATTAGATCATTAGGAATAATAAAATATAAATGATAATTTTATTTTTACGCCTTTGACCTGATTAGCCCGATGGGCTAGCCCGAAACCCGAAAGTTTAAGGTTAGGGTTGAAGATTTACAACCCGAAAAAATCTCCAACCCGATTAGCCCGCACCCGACTAACCCGGAACCCGATAGGGCTAGCCCGAAAACCCGGTGGGCTGGCCCGATTGACATCCCTAACTATTGGTCGTACCATTGATTTCTCGGCAAGCTCGCTGCCCTTCAACTACCTTGGGGTGCCTCTTTTCGTTGGACGAACTCGAGCTTCCTATCTCCGACCCATACATGACCGTATTATTAATAAATTTGCCCGTTGGCGAGGACGGCATCTTTCGATGGCTGGGAGAGTCTGTTTGGTCAAATCGGTCATCCAAAGTTCTCTTACTCACTCTATGATGATTTACCGTTGGCCTCGTTCACTTTTGAAGGTCCTAGATGCTAAATGTCGTAATTTTATTTGGACTGGTAATACGGAAAAACGGGCTGCTTGCCTTGTGGCATGGGAGAGAATTTGCGCTATCAAAGAAGAAGGGGGTCTGGGTGTTCGCTCTTTCACGCTCATGAACAAAAGTTTTCTTATGAAACGTGCGTGGAGCATCATATGTGGTGATAAACTTGGCTTAGATATCATGAAGCAGAGATATTTGAAAAGTTTTGGGTAGGTGAAAACGGTTATGGTTCCTTCATCCGTCTGGCTCGGTATTCGGACTGAGGTCGAGCCGCTTATCCATGAATCTTACTGTTATGTTGGAATTGGGGATTTCATCAATTTTTGGAATGACGATTGGGTAGGTTACTCCATTGCTCAAAAGTGTGGTGTCCCTCACTATGTACAAGCTTTTCTTAACTACCCAATTTCGGATTATTTCTATGGAGGTGTTTGGCATTTTACTCGTGAATTCGTTGACACCTTCCCGGAAGTCGTCCGCGACATTCTGCTGCTTCCGATGGGAGAGGGGCAAGATGTGAGATTGTGGAAGCCTTCACTTCGTGGAGAGGTCACTGCCACTCTGGCTTTTGCACATCATTGTTCTCGTTTTCCGACTGTCCGTTGGGGCACTTAGATTTGGGAGAAGTTTATTCCCACAAGGCGGTCAATGATCTGTTGGAGATTGATTCATGGGAGACTGCCAACTTTTGATAATCTTATTAGGCATGGGTTCATTATGCCTAACTATTGTCCCTTATGCTTTGATGACTTTGAAACAATGGACCACATTTTTTGGAATTGTGGTAAGATTCGTCCCATATGGAAAGAGTTCTTGGATTGGTTTAACCACGGGCATGATACTCATAATTCGGACATTATGAGCATGCTTGTGGCTGCTTGGGGGTATTCCTTCAGCTCGCAAGTCGCGAGTTATTGGAAGGCAGGAATAATCAATTTAATTTGGGCCATTTGGATGCAACGTAACTGTTGTATTTTCGAGGATGGAAAGTTTGAGGCTAAACGGATTTTACATTCGGTCAAAGTGGCTTTTCGCGAGATGGATCAGAACTTTAGTCTTAGCTCGATGAATAACAACTGCGAGGATTTGATAATTCTTAGAAAGATCGGCATTAAAGGATGTGCTTCTCCGCCGTCGGATTTTATTAATGTCTACTGGTGGCCTCCTCCCAATCAATGGATTAAAGTAAATACTGACGGCTCGGCTTTGGGAGCTCCGGGAAAGATTGTGGCTGGGGGTGATTTTAGAGATAATCACAGCTTGGTTAGAGGTTGCTTCCATGTCAAAGGTGATCTGGGGTACGCTTTTGAAGCAGAATTATTGGCCGTCATCACTGCCATTCAAATCGCTCATCATCGTAATTGGTATTATCTTTGGGTGGAATCCGACTCCACTTATATTGTGAGTTTGCTTACGACTCGCTCTTTGACTGTTCCTTGGCGTTTCTTAGCCTCTTGGAGAAGGGTTATTGCTTTGTTGGAAAATTTTACTCTCCATATTACTCATATTTACCGTGAAGGTAATAAGGCCGTGGATATCATGGCCTCTAATAATATGGAAGAAGGCTGGTGGCCGGCTGAAATTGAGGCTATTAAAGATGTTGTTCGTCTTGATATCTCCACACACAGTCATCTAAGGATGATTCATTAGTTATTTCGATGTGTTGGCTGTTTTAGTTTGGGGCTTTGCCTGAGACCTCGGTCTGGCTTCACTTCAGTTTTCTCAGCTCTCAGTTCGGCTGGGGGTGGGCTGTTATGATTGTTCAGCTTTGTTGGATTCAGCTTGTGGTTGGGGATGATTGTATTTTTGTCAAACACGTTATGGGCTGTTCTTCGTGGGTTTCTTTCTTAGATTATGTGTGTAGATGGGCTGGAGCAAGTTGGCGGGCTGCGATCTCTTTCACGAGGGTGCTGGGGAGATGGAATACGAAGGCTTTCTGCTTTCTTTATGCTGGATTTTTCATCAAGAAGTGGAGACGTTTTTGTCGTCTTTTCGTCAAACACCTTATATGCATTTCGTGGCAGACTTTGGTTGCGCTTAGATGGAAGAGTTATGGGGTGTCTCTCCGGCCCTTTTTCAGTTTTTGGGTGCGCTCAAAGCTGGGGCTTGGGAGGTCGGACCTCGTTGGGAGCTCGGCGATAATGAGTTTTCGTTATCGGCCTCGAGTTTTTGGAGCTAGCGAGATTTGGTCATTGAGGAGCTATGCTCTCTTCTTCGGTTTTCTCAGCTCTCACTTCGGCTGGTGGTGGGCTGTTATGAATTTTATTCAGATTCGTTGGATTCAGTTTGTGGTTGGGGATGACGGTCCTTTTATAAAACACGTTATGGGCAGTTCTTCATGGGTTTCTCTCTCATGTTCTGCGTGTAGTTGGAGCTTGTTGGTTGGCTATGAATTTCCTGAGGGTGCTGGGAAGATGGAATAAGGATGCTTTCGTGCTGGGAAGATGGAATCAGGATACTTTCTGCTTTCTTTATGCGGGTTTTTCCATCAAGCTGTGGACAACTGATTGTGGTCTTTTCATCAAACACCTGCTATGCATCTCGTTGCAGATTCTTGTGGTGTTTAGTTGGAGGAGTTATGGGGTGTCTCTCCAGTCCTTTTTCAGCTTTTGGGTACGCTCAAAGCTGGGACTAGGGAGGTCGGACCTCGTTGGGAGCTCGGCGATAATGGGTTTGCGTTATCGGCCTCGAGTTATTGATGATAGCGAGTTTTGGCATTTGAGGCGCTTTGATCTTCTTTTTTGTTGGTTTTTTGAGAGTTTCCTTTCGATGGGCATCATTTTCTGTCGGTCTTTGCTCATGTGGACTATGAGGGGTGTGCCCGTTTCTTCTTTGTTTCATGTTTTGCACTGTTTTCCTTGCTTCAGAAAATCCCAGGTTTACTTGGGGGCGATGATTAGGTCGGAACTCTTGAAGTACTCCCTATTTTCTGAGGTTTGTTCCCGTTCTCTTTTCCGATAGACGAGTACTTTTTTTCCTCTCTTCTTGGGAGGTTTTAACGAGGCTCGGCCCTTAGTCTGCTTCCTGTGATTTCAAGGGTTTAGGTTTCTTTTTTCTTTTTTAATAAAATTTTTATTTAATAATATCAAAACAGACCTCAACTCCTAAGCATGCAGCCATATATACAACAAATCTCCACCTTGGCAAATGCTCAGCAATAATAGTAACAGGCTTCCTTTCCAAACTGCCCCATCACAGGGCTTCCTATCACTTTAATGAGTAAGAACATTAACCAACTGTAAGCAATATCTAAACTTAGCAGTTGGAAGAGATTTTGTGAGCATGTATGCTGCATTATGCTCTGTTGATACCTTCTTGATAACAACTGTACCTTTCTCAACTTCATCTCTTACAAAATGAAGTCTTACATCGATGTGTTTACTTCTCTCGTGGAATACTTGATGTTTTGCTAGATGTAATGCTGACTAACTATCACAATTGATAACCACCTTTTCTTGCTTGATACCAAAATCTTCCAGAATCCCTTTGAGCCACATACTTTCCTTCACTGCTTCGGTTAAAGCAATATACTCTGACTCTGTTGTTGATAGAGCAACGACATATTGCAAACTTGATTTCCAACTAATTGCAGTGCCAAATAAATTGAAAATATAACTTGTTTGTGACTTTCTTGTATCAAGGTTTGAAGCATAGTCTCCATCACAGTACCCAATCAATGGATCTTCTTCTGTATTAGTACTTCATTTGAACATAATCCCATGATTAACAGTTCCTCTTAGATATCTAAGTATCCATTTCACAGCTAACCAATGATCTTTACCCGGCTCTGACATGTACCTGCTCACTACACTCATAGCATGTGCCACATCAGGCCTAGTACACACCATCATATACATAATACTTTCAACAATATTGGAATATGGTATCTGCTTCATTTTTTATGCTTCTACTTCTGTCTTTGGCCTTTGATCTGCTGTAAGTTTAAAATGTTGAGCTAATGGTGTAGAAACCTCTTTTGTGTCTATCATCATGTACTTCTTTAAAATCTTTACCAGATAATCACTTTGTACTAACCATAGCTCCCTGTTCTGTTTGTTCCTTTTAATATCCATGCCCAAAATCCTTTTGGCACTCCCTAGGTCCTTCATATCAAAACTAGACCTCAGTTCAGTTTTGACCAATTCAATTTCAGACTTCTCTGGACCAGCTAATAACATATCATCAACGTATAAGAGTAGATAAACAAGGGCCACGCCATTCCTTCTTTTGATATACACACAACTATCATGATTTGACTTGTCAAAATTGAATTTCTGCATGTGTCCATCAAATTTTCTATACCACTGCCTGCTATTTTGCTTTAAACCATATAAACTCTTCTTGAGTAAGCAAACTTTGTTTTCATCTCCAGGCTTTACAAAGCCTTTAGATTGCTCCATATAAATTGTCTCCTCTAACTCACCATGTAGGAAAGCTGTTTTAACATCTAGTTGTTCCAGCTCCCAATCAAACTGAGCAACAAGAGCTAATAAAATCCTAATAGAACTGTGTTTCACAACCGGGGAGAAGACTTCATTGAAGTCAATCCCTTCCTTTTGAGTAAAACCCTTGGCAACCAGCCTGGCTTTAAACCTGACACTATCTTTATCAGTTGCTTCAATTTTCTTCTTAAAAATCCATTTACATCCTACAGCTTTCTGATAAGATCTCTCAACTAATACCCAAGTCTTGTTTCTCAATAAAGATTCAATCTCTTCTTTCATAGCAATGAACCATTTTCCCTTTTCTTTCCCAGCTATAGCTTCTTCATAGGTTGCTGGTTCAGAATGTTCAATATCCTCAGCAATGCATAAACAATAATGAATCATATCTGACTCTCCAAATCTGGTTGGTGGTTTAATGACCCTCCTCTGTCTATCTCTGGCAAGTTTATAATCTGTGAGTTCATCAGAATCAGTCTCTTCATTTCTCTCATCTGATCTCTCTTATGTCTGAGTGCTGCTGCTCTCAAGTTCTGATAAGTATTGATTCTGCCCTTGCTCCACCTTGATCCTTGTATTACCAGTACTCTGAATCTCATGTGATCCTTCTACAAGATCTTTGTTGAGGTAAGGCAGATCACTTTCTATAAACACCACATCTCTACTTATGACTATCTTTTGGTTTCCCTTTTCTATACACCATAATCTATAGCCCTTTACACCCTTTTGATAGCCTAGCATGACACACTTTATTGCTCTAGCATCTAGTTTTCCTTGTTTTATATGAGCGTAAGCCTTGAACCCAAAAACCTTGAGGCTAGAATAGTCTCCCTTACTACCATACCACTTATGATCTGGAGTTAAGAAACCTATGGCAGATGATGGGCTTTTGTTAATAAGAACAGCTGCTGTAGAAGTTGCTTCCCCCCAAAATCTTTTGGGCAAACCTAAACTTATTAACATACACCTAACCCTCTCTAATATGGTTCTATTCATCCTTTCTGCCACCCCATTCTGTTGAGGATTCATAGGTACTGTCCTATGTCTCTTAATCCCTTTTGATGTGCAAAATGACTGGAACTCTTGTGATAAGAATTCTAACCCATTATCCGTTCTAAGACATTTAAGTGTGGTGCCTTTTTCAACTTCTACTTCAGTGCACCATTCTTTAAATTTCTTAAAAGCTTCAGTTTTATCTTTTAACACAAACAACCATAATTTTCTAGAGAAATCATCTATAATGCTCATAAACCATTTGCCTCCACCTATGGATGTAGTTTGTGTAGGTCCCCATAGGTCACTGTGAGCATAGTCTAAAGGAGCCTCAGACGTATGTTTTCCCACCTTAAAGGGTGCCTTTTTGCTTTTAGACAAAATACACTGTTCACAGGTTTCTAGACTTCTAGAGCCCTCTACTTTTATCAGACCTTGTTTTACCAACTCCTTTAGGCCATTTTCACTAACATGAGCAAGTCTCATGTGCCATAAACCCATATCATTTGAAACAACAGCAGCATTAGAAACACCAGACACCACAGAAGCAATGAGATAATAAAGCTGATTTTTTCTTATGCCTTTCATGATAACTTTGGATCCTTTGCAGACATATATATATCCCTTCTCAGAATGAAAGATGTAATTCTTAGATTCTAGCATGCCCAAAGAAATAAGATTTCTTTTAATCTCAGGAATATATCTCACTTCAGTCAAAATCTTAAAAGAACCATCATGCATTTTCAATTTTATATTTCCAATTCCTCTAACTTTACATACCTGATTGTTCCCGAGTAGGACAGACCATTTTTCATCTTCTTGTATGTCTGTGAACCACTCTTTGTGTGGTGTCATGTGGAAGCTGCAGGCTGAATCCATGATCCAAGCCCCTTCCACATTTCCTTCCATAACATTCAGCATTTCAGCTTGGTCAAGATCCTCTGCAACATCTGTTGAGTCAAATTTCTGGCCTTCTTTAGATTGTTTCTTCTTGAAAGAATAGCAGTCCTTCATTAAATGTCCTGGTTTGTGGCACCAATGACACTTTCTTGTCTCCTTCTGATCTCCATCTTTTCCTTTCGGTTGAGGAGCTTGTTTCTTGGGCTGGTTTTCTTGTTTCTTTGATTTCTTTGACTTGAACTTCTTTACGTTCAAGCTTTCTCCTGTTGGATCCATAGAGCCGCCATTGATTTACTTTTGCAACTGCTTTGCCTTAAGAGCATTCTGAACCTCCTCAAGCGTAATAGAATTTTCACGCCCATAAAGCATAGCATCTTTAAGTTGATCGTAGCTCTTTGGTAGCGCATTCAAGAGCATTATCGCTTTATCTTCATCTTCTATTTGGACGTCGATGTTCTCTAAGTCATCAATAGACTTATTGAATTCATCGAGCTGCTCTGCAATCCCCCTATCTTCAACGATCTTGTATGAATATAGGCGCTACTTCATGTATAGACGATTAGCTAGTGATTTCGTCATATACAAACTCTCTAATTTCTCCAAGATACCAGCAGCAGTCGTTTCTTTCGCTACTTCACGCAGAACTTTATCTGTGAGGCAGAGAACAACCGCACTATGCGCTTTCTCCAATATCTCAGCCCTTTTGATCGTCGTCGCCTCCGCGAATTTGCTACCCACTTCTGCATCTTTCTTCAGTGACGGTTTCAAAGCATCGGCGAGTCCCTGTTGGATCAGCATCGCCTTCATTTTGATTCGCCAAAGTGCAAAATCATTTTTCCCCGAGAATTTCTCTGCATCGAATCTCGTTGTCGTCATTGTGGATCAGCTTCCAAATCTTGATCAATCGGCGGTGGAAGAAGTTCCCACAGATGGCGCCAATTTGTGAAACCAAATTAAAAGCAAAATCGACAATGAGATTTACGTGGTTCGGGAATAACCCCTACATCCACGGGAAAGTTAGCCAATATTATTGATGATTCTGAAACGAGGAAGAGATTACAATTCACACAAACTCACCAACACTCAATTGGATCTAAAACTCAAGAAACTTGCTACAAAGATTTCTCTCAGTAACTCTCTTCTCTCTCAACTGACTCGATGATGAAGAACAGCTGCTAACCCCAGCTTTAAGTGTTGAAGATGATATATCTAACTCATGATCTGGACCGTTGATGATAGACACACCAGATCAGTCCTTGAGTAATAAAATAGTAACATACAACAGCCACGTATGAAAGAATAAAATATGACTTGTTTTTGCTACTTAGTTCATTTACTCTTTATAATATCAAAACAGACCTCAACTCCTAAGCATGCAGCCATATATACAACACTTCTGGTGCACCCAAGTGGGTTTTGACTTAGCCTTTTAAGGTTAAAACTCAAATTCCTACGAGGAAGGTGCACCCCTCCACACACTATAAATTCCTACGAGGAAGGTGCACCTTCCGAAGCCGAGCACGTGCACGTCGCACTTGTTGCAATGGGTGCTTTGTAGGCGCACTTTGCATTTCGCTCGTTCGCATCATCTTGAGGAGTGGCTCGGGTGACGTGGAATATGCGGTTCGGTGATGTGGCGGATTATACCGACGCATGGCACTTATGTGGCGGATAAGGGGTCCGGGTGGAAGGGCACTACTGACGTGGCAGTGGTTGGATAAATCTGGGTGGTTTGGCCGAAACAGTGTGATGGTTCGAACCGTTGCACTGGTTTGTTCGATCAGCCTCCTCCCTGCAGACACACCCTTTTGAAGCACCCCTCCACACACTATAAATAGAACCCCCCCCCCCCCGGAATGAGATTTACTCACCAACGAATTCAGATAATCAATCTTGTCATATTAGTTTAGTATACATACTCAGTCCCGAGTATCAAGACGTTCGACCGGATAGCGATCTCCTAATGCTAAGGACTCGTCTATCATCCTCAAACCGTTGTATCTTGGGGGCAATTACTGTAGATCCGCAAGCACAGAGCGAAAGTAATTTTGCCTTACGGAGAAAGATTTATTCTCGCCTTGGTTCTGCATCTTTTCCATTCATCGTTATTCTATTTTCTACACTCCCATGTAGCATTATTTTGTGTTTGTTGCTAAGTTTTTAGGAGTATATATATATTATGCCAAGTCTTTTGTCTATGTCCATGTACAAAGATTCAAGTCCAGTTCATGTAGGCATAAAGAGAGATACATGTTTTGAAATAGAAGACTTGGAAAAGAAGTGCACCTCGTTCAAGCTTTTCTTGAGTTTATTGTTGGCTGTTTTTGTGATTTCTGTAAAACAACAAGACAAACAGATTTTTTGTTCTAGGAAAGTGACAAAATGAGAGTTGGTGAATCTATGAGATGAGAATAGATTAAAACCTTGATAACTATTGTTTTGGTGAAATTCTCCTTCTGGAACAGCAATAAAATTGTTTAACTATAAGGTAGATTCTTCTAGAGAGAAATAAATAATGGTGGTTATGGCAGTAAAGGTGAAAGGTAAGTGCAGGAGATGAGAAACAATTATTGAAACAGAGAAAAAAAGATTATCTGCAGAATGATTGAGACAAGGACAATGAGAATGTTTGTGGGTAAGGGGATATATAAAAGGAAGAAGAAGAGAGCGAAAAGACAGAAGAAAAGAATTCAATCTAGGGAAGAAGAAAAAGAATTTGTGCAGATATTGGGAGAATGATTTCTCGAGAAAAGAAAAGACGCTTAATTTCGTAAATATGATTCTGATAGAAATAAAATGAAGTAATATTTTAATTTAGACTCATAAAATAGGGGCCTACATTTGTTGGGCTTAAAGACCAAAAAGATAAATTACAACCCAAAGCTTTAAATATGTATTGAGCCTTAGACTTAATAGAAATAAATAAGTAAATGAGTAAAAAAAAAAAAAAAGATGATAGATAAAAGGTTAAATATAATGAAAAATACTTGTAGTAATATTCCTCATATACTTTAGCAATGGATCAAAATTTTGATCGATGAAAAATAATAATATCAAATGTAAATCTATATCAATTTCCTTAATATAATATAATTATTAAATACCGGGCGTGTATCAATAGTATACTTAATGAAGGGTCTTTTACATTTCTCTTATGGAAAGGTCGGGATATCACAGTTATGTATTGTGAGGCGGATTTTAAAGATAATGTGCAATTCTAAAAATTGGTGAAACTTTATGTATTTAAGGGCAATTACCCTCCCCTGAAAAAAAAAATTACCAAATGTATATTTAATTCGCCGCCCCCCCTCTCCAAAAAAAATTACCCCTTTTGAGAAATGTATATTTAATTTTAAAAAATTGATAATGTTATATATTGATTAAAAGATTTTCTAAATAGATAATATATAAAAAATAAATATGATTTAAAAAAAATAACAACTGTAACTATTCGACCCATTTGGTAATTTTTATTTTTGAAAATTAGTTTTATGAAATATTAACTGTTCTTTTTTTTTTGTAGTACAACTATAAATGTTATATAAAATTAAATATTTTAAATTTTATATTGTCATATTTAGATTTTTTAAATTTAATTATGTGTGTATATATATGATGAAGACTAAAATACTCATCAGCGATGTGCTTGGTAATTCAAGTCTATTTTACCTAATTATTATTATTATTACTGTTATTAAATAACTAACCAGCGCAGGTTTAAGTGAAGACTTGGGATAATAAAAGGTTCGATTGAGCGCCTGCGCAGTTCGAAGAGACTATTCAGCACAGATAAAGGGAGAATTCCACTTTCTAGGCGAAGGAGTAAAGAGAACTGAAGCACATGCGCAGGATAAAGAGCCCGAAGCACCCACGCGGGATAAAGAACCCAAATTATCTGCGCAGTCACAAGATAACGAAGCTCCCGGCGCTGAAGGCTCTAGTTAGGAGTTAAAGATAAATTTACTAAGGCATTAAGGGGCTTTAGGCCCAATTATCTTAGTGAATGGGCTTGGGGCATTAGGGCTCACTCTCATGTCTATAAATAGAAGGTCTATCATTAGAGTTAGGGGATTCTATTCATTCTAGCACTACACTTGTAACATGTAACTCTCTTGAAGTATAGTGAAAAACCCGAAGAACTCCCGTGGACGTAGGTCTTGATGACCGAACCACGTAAATATTGTGTCGTTTATTGCTTTATAGTATGTGTTGATTTCATTCATTATCAACTGGCATCGTCTGTGGGAATATCGTAAGCCGCAAAAGTTAGACAGGGTTCTTTGATTGTGTATGCTCCGCGCAGGAATATCGTAAGCCGCGAAAGTTAGACAGGGGATGAGCCTTAAGTGGCAACTCAGCCGCTCTGCGGATATGTGAGCCTTAAGTGGCAACTCAGTCGCTCTGCGGATATCTGAGCCTTAAGTGGGAACTCAACCGCTCTGCGGATATCTGAGCCTTAAGTGGGAACTCAGCCGCTTTGCGGATATCTGATCCTTAAATGACAACTCAGTCGCTCTGCGGATATTTGAGCCTTAAGTCGGCCATCTTTGACGATTTTCAAAGAGTCAAAAGAAAAATTACTATCTCTTTTATCTTAGTTCATTTGCAGCGCTGAAATACTTTGTCTCCATTGATTCGCAAAAATTGACAGTTCTTATCTAATAAATTACCGAAAATCATGTATACTTAATTGACACGGAAGAGCACCTCAGCACTGACTTTACACCACACACTACTGGCTGAACAAAGATAACACTGTTCAACCAGACTAGGGGGAGTAGCTGATGAGGACTAGAATACTCATCAGCGTTATGCTTAGTAATTCAAGTCTATTTTACCTAATTATTATTATTATTATTGTTATTAAATAAACTAACCAGCGCAGGTTTAACTAAAGACTTGGGATAATAAAAAGGTTCGATTGAGCGCCTACGCAGTTCGAAGAGACTATTCAGCACAGATAAAAGGAGAATTCCACTTTCCAAGCGAAGGAGTAAAAAGAACCGAAGCACCTGCGCAGGATAAAGAGCCTGAAGCACCCACGCGGGATAAAGAACCCGAATTGTCTGCGCAGTCACAAGATAACGAAGCTCCCGGCGCTGAAGGCTCTAGTTAGGAGTTAAAGATAAATTTACTAAGGCATTAAGGGGCTTTAGGCCCAATTATCTTAGTGAATGGGCTTGGGGCATTAGGGCTCACTCTCATGTCTATAAATAGAAGGTCTATCATTAGAGTTAGGGGATTCTATTCATTCTAGCACTACACTTGTAACATGTAACTCTCTTGAAGTATAGTGAAAAACCCGAAGAACTCCCGTGGACGTAGGTCTTGATGACTGAACTACGTAAATATTGTGTCGCAGCCCGATTCCCAAACACTAGTGATAGCGGGGTATGGGTATCGATACGACTAAAATAAACGAATAAAGGACATCACAACTAAATTGAACATCGGCGCGGAAGCTTACATCAAAACATGCAAAGGCAAAGCCTCATAACTCGACTCGGGGGCATATTTGTCAACATCGTTCTAACTTCTTGAATGTTAGGAATTTCAAGAAGAAAAGCAAAGTAGGTACGGCTTATTTTTCATATGGAATCATAATATCAAGAGTATTGCAGCAAAAGACGTATCAATTATATGTATGAAGACATATAATCGCGAGTACATTGCTTGATTTGGAAAGATTAGTGTATCATCTCACTAAGGTTTTATCAACATCAGAAGGAAAACAAAGCACATCATCCTTAAGACTCTAACATCAGGGAAAACTGCAAAGAACTTCATCAGAGAAACCATCCCCACCAGCACCAGTCCAATCTCGCTCCAGAGCTTAGCCTGCACATTTAGAAATATATGCAGGGCGTGAGTAATAATACTCAGTGGGCAAACGCCGGAAAAACATCAAAGGTGCTCTTAGAGCTATATGTTTGAAAACTTGCCATACCAATCAGCATTACACAGAAATAAGTTAACGTCAAAAATATCTGTGCATGCAGTTTTAAACATCATAACATCATAAAGAAATGACTGCAGTCAAAATATTCATCATGTATGTACCACGTCTACAATATCATCATTATTATCGATACTGAGAAGTAGGCCTCCCTCTCAAGTACCGTGACTGGCCGACCCGAAGACGGCTCACAGTCACATCTGTGCACAAAATCCCGCTTGTGGCAGGACCGAATTCGTCTTCATCAGTAGAGGGTAACACACAAACTTATCATCAAAATTTTGGCAAGTCAAACAGTTCATAAACATCATTTATCTCAAAACATCAAAACATCTTATAATCTCATCATCATTTAAAACAGTTTAGAAAAGCTCTTAAACTGTATACTCAAAATAATGCCCACCTGGAGTCCTTTGCTTAAGCTCGGATAGGAACAGGTGACTTACTTCTTTGTCTCGCTCGGGTCTTCATAAACCATCATCATCATCACGAAAGTTCATGTGATAAAACAACCCTTAGTTAGAACTTATTACTAAAATCCAAACTCGTCTCAACAATAACTTCTTATTCAACGTCTATTCACCCAGTAAAACTAAATCTCTAGGCATACTCGACTTCTAAGGATTCCCACGTCTTACTTTCGATTTAACTCTCAACTCGGACTATACTCATAGCACACAAGCACATAGGCATGTAACACATAAGCATACAACTTCACATAAACACATCACAAACCAACAAGCAAAGCTTGACTCGGGGACCAGAGCAGAGAAGTGCTCGGTGGTCAGGGTGGAAAACTCAGCAGAGCGGAGCGAAACAGCTCGGCGAAACTGCGAAGGAATGCTCGCCAGGGCAGAGGAATCAACTTGCCCGGGCAGCGAAGTCATGAACTCTCTAGCATAGCAGTAGAGAAATGCCAGCGGAATGATGAACTCTCTGGTGCCAGAGGAATGGCGAACGTCAGAGGAATCAAACATCAGAGGACTCGATCGTCAGAGGATTCGACATCAGAGAAATCAGACATCAGAGGAATCGATCTCAGAGGAATCAACGTCAGAGGAATCAAACTCAGAGGAGTCAAACTCAGAGGAATCACGTCAGAGGAATCGATTTCAGAGGAGTCAATTCAGAGGAGTCAAACTCAGAGGAGTCACGAACTCTCTGACATTACAGCGAGGAATGAAATCGCTGTCCTCTCCAGCGGGGAAATGAACTCGCTGGCCTCTTCCAGCGGTGAAATGAATTCTCTGGCATGCCAGCGGGGAAAATGACTTCTCTGGCATGCCAGCGGGGAAAATGACTTCTCGGTTCCGAGGGAAATCAAACGTCAGAGCAGAGGGATGACTTCTCGGCTGAGTAGAGCAAGACTCAAGACAGACGGTGCAATTATGAACAACTCGAAAATCATCATCTTCCTCATTCTCAAAAATCATCAAAAACTCTCAAACATCAAAAATACATATCATGCATCATCAACTCACCCACGAACTCTTCAACTCTAAAATCATCAAAAACACGTAACTCTTTTCATACGTTCTTACTCAACATCAAAACATCATTCAAGACATATCTTACAAATTTCCCCAAAATCATAAATCAAACTAAGTTTTGTAAAAACTCATATCTCCAGACTCAGTTTTGAAAACACCTCATAATTACTTCAAATCATCACATATAACATACAAAACATCACGTATGACACATTCTCACCTCGGTTTTAAGAAGAAAGATTTTTACAGGGCACGAACCCGAGTTTTCGGAAATGAAGAAAAAGTAGAAGGGGAAGTTTCTCATGCTTAAAAACATCTTCTTGCTCACACGAATCACCACATACTTCTCACAACAAGTCCAGACTCAAAGGATCAGAACACTTACTCAAAGAGTTTCATGAAAAAGGACGTCTTTCGATTTCTTCCGTTTATAACTCAACAGATCTTCTTGAAACAAGCGTGGAAAGTGTTTAAGGCTAGATTTAGTGGAGTATTCTGTCTCATTTGTGACTGGTGAAGCTTTCGAGCTTAGTCTCCAATGGAGGAGAATGAGAAAATCGTGAGAGAGAGAAAGTTGAAGGGCCGAAAATGATGAGAAATGACTGAAAGAGAGAGAGGCTCTTCGGTTTTAGCAAGATTCTCATCCCATCGGATAAGTAGCATTAAATGCTCAAATAGTAAATTGTCTCCCCCTTAGCAGCAAGTCTCATCCGCCAATTTCACATGTGGGAAAAAGGATTAAAATATTGCTTGTGAGTGTAGGAGTGTGCGATGGCAATAAAAATCATAAGTCAAGGTTTCGAAAATCATACTGACTCAAATGACATAAGTGCGCACATAACATATAAATCACATAACGTCAAACAAATAACTCACAAAGTTATCATGTTAACGGATCATCACTTATCATTAATCTCATCGTCATTCTATCTTAATCCACCCTATAGTGACTCTCAATCACTACTTCGACTCTATCTCTCGTCTTTCATCTCATCTCAAAATTTACTCAACGTCTCCATCTCAACTCTAACATCATTCTCAATTCTATCAACATCTCTATCTCGACTCGTTTCTCAAATCTCATCACTCTAACTCCATCAGTGGTTTGACCACTCATAACTCTATTTAATAGAAAATACATCTTATCCATCATAAAAGAAAAATAATCTCACCTCTCGACATCTCCGCATTCTCAATAGTGTTAAAACACTATCTCACAACATAGGGAAAAGTACGGGGTGTTACATCCTACCCCCCTTAAAAGAAATTTCGTCCCGAAATTTGAGTTATTCATCTTCGGGTAAAAGCTCTGGGTACGTCTCTTTCATCTTCTCTTAAAGCTCTAGGGGAATACACACTCCCGCTGATTTCAAGTAGTCCATCAAATGTGACTATCAATTTCTTCTACGCTTCTCAAACTTTGCTTCTCAGTCATCTCGAATTTTGTGCCTTACAGCCATCTTCTCTTCAAGTTCCCATGTTAACTCTCCTTTTTGGCCGTGATGTCTCCATTGGGTTTTCATCAAAGGAATCGACTTGTTCCTTAGTTGTTGGATTTCCCGGTCCAGTATGGCATCAAGACTTTCTCTTCGTAACTCAAAACTGGTACCAGGGACACTTCTTCTTAATGGATGGCGTGGTTTGGGTCAAACACATACTTTCTCAGTTGAGAAACATGGAAAACGTCTTGGACGTTCGCGAAGCTCAGAGGCAACGCTAGTTCATAGGCTACTTGGCCTACTTCTTCTAATACATCAACAGTCCTACGTACATCTCGGTTTATCACTTCTAATCAACTGACTCGGCAGAGCCGAGTAATAACTTCTCTGTCAAAACAGAGGAATCAACTCCCCGTCAGAGAAATGAATTCTCTGCCACTACTTTGTCACGGACAAAGCTTACATCTATTCCATCCTCGTTGGGGCTTTCCAACCTCAAGGTCATCAAAGGTAATAACTGGGTTCACCGTGTAGGGGAACGACATCAGCTCCCCGAGATAGGGAAAACTTAAATAAACATCATTTCTAACGTCTAAAGGATCTATCAGTGATCACTCAACTATCGGATTTCTTCTCTCGATTTTGCTAATCGATGTCATAACTCTTGTACTTACGTCACCTTCATTCGAAAAAAATAAAAAAAAAAAAAATAAAAAAAAAAATCAGCAGCCTTCTCTCGAGTTCTGTCCGTAGTGTCAGCGGAGGAAAGGTGATTTCCCTGCCAGAGCAGAGGAATCACTAATCAGAGCGGCGAAAACAAGACGCCAGAGGAATCGAATGCCAGAGCAGCGGAAAGAATCGTCAGAGGAACGGTTTCCCCTCTGGCGCAGAAATCTTATTTCGTCCTAAACTCATGTTTATAACTCAGCGCTCTAGTCTCATCAAAAGTGTAACTCTAATGCTCAACATCTCTATTTACCATCATAACTCCATCTCATCTTAATAACAATCTCATATCTCAGTACCGTAGTACTATCTGTAGTGTCTCGACACTACTACTACTCATAAAAGTACGGGTTCGCTCGTGATTTCATTCTTCCACTTTTCTTATCAGGCACATATAGTCTCTTTCCTTAAACAAAACAACATTAACTGCCGCCTCTCGATAATTCTCTACTCTCTCGGTTCGAATCTTCATTCGCAACCTTTCCATCTTTTATCATTCTCTGCCGGAGCAGAGAAATCGTGACTTCTCTGCCAGAGCAGAGGAATCAGCGCCCGTTCTGTCCAAAGTAAAGTCCGCTCCCTTCATAGCTCTCTTGGTAGAGCAGAGCTTCTCAGTCGTAAGTCTGGTGTAAAGCTCAGTGCGGAAATTATTATTCTGTCATTTGTGGTGGTATTACTACCTCCCATTTTATCTTCTCGAATTCCTTGATTAGCTTCACTTCTTGAGTAAGGAAAAATCCTAACTCTCCCTGATTCTCTCTACTTAACACATCAATTACAACATTATTCTTGCCAGGGTGATAATTCATTTTACATCGTAATCCTTCATTGACTCTAATCGTCTCCTTCGTTGCTCAAAGAAAAATTTGAGACTTTAAAGATCGGTGTATAACTCACACCGTACTCCATGGAGATGGTGTCTCCATGTCTTCAAAGCATGCACTACGGCTGCTAATTCTTATCATGCGTTAGATACTTTATCTCATGCGGTATCCACTTACTTTGACTTCCTTCTCTCTAAAGTTAGTCCTGCACTAAGGCAGGGGAAACAGCGTCAGTGCAGAGGAAACAACTCCAAAGCAGAGGGATGCTTTCAGCTCTGTCGTCAGAGCAGAGCTCGACTTCAGCTTTGCTTCCAGAGCAGAGCTCAACTTCAAATCATCGAAAGGTAAGATATCTTTTCCCTCTTGCTTCAGCATACAACCTAGACCATTCTTCGATGCATCAATGTAAATCGCGTACTAAGTCTCTTCTTTAACTCTTGAAAACTTCGTTCATAAATGTTCGACCAACGAACTTGACTTCTTCAAGTCAAAACTCGCATTAAACTTCTCAGTTCTCAAACTCTCTAACGCGATCTTATCTAGGTATTCTCGAAAAACGTGGTTCATGAGATCCCTGAACACAGTCAGAGCATCCATCAATCTAAAAGACATTATTATAACGCATAGCGTTTATTTCTCGTACGAAATGTCGTCTTCGGAACATCTTTCAATCGTATCGCTGGTGGTATACTGTTCTCAATTCAAAATTGAAAAAGTGCTCGCCTTTGTAGTTGATCGAACAGATCATCGATCCAGGGTAACGGATGCTCATTCTTTATCGTCACTTCGTTCAACTCTCGAAAACCGATACACAACTTCAAACTTCCATCTCTCTTTCACCAAGAGGATTGGTGCTTCCTTCTGGGAAACACTAGGTCAAAAGAAACCCATATCCAACAGTTCTTGTAGTTGCAGCTTTAACTCTCGCAACTTTATGGGGGCTATTCTGTATGGCTCTTTCGACGTCGGTGACGCGTTGGGCTCTAAGTCAATCGTAACCCAAACTGTCGGTCTGGGGAAAAATCCCGATAACAACTTAGGGAAAAACATCTCTATACTCTCGCACGACTGGTATCATCAACGTTTGCTTTGGGTTTATCTCTCTCTCTCTCGGATATACAACATACGCGGTTGTATCATTTCTCCGCAAGGACTTTCTTGCTTGCCGTGCCGAGGTGATCGGCGTCTTCTTCCATTTTCTCTCAACATCAAAGAAGGTAGTAGATCCTTGGCCAGGTGGCTGAAAGGATATCCGTCTCTCCTTGCATTATATCTTCACATGGTTTTCCTCTAACCAGTCTATTCCAAAATTATCCAAGTGCCATATAGGCATCAATCTCAAGTTTCTCGCTTCAAGCTCAATCGATCTTAACTCGAATTCTAAGTTAGGGCACACGGATGGAACTGTAGTGGTTCAACCTACGGGTGTGATTACTCATTAGAGGTTGTGGAACAGGCTCTTCGTTCGGTGTCGAACAACGTACTATGGGCGCATCTTTCAATTCGTCTATATCTGACAAAAATCCTCTATTTTTGTCTGGTGCTTTCTGCTCAAGCGCGTATAGTCTCTGGTGATGAGGTCGATTCGCCTGCGGGGCTGGTGGTTGCCTTCTTGACTGACGTGGTCGAAAGGCTGGTTGTTATCGTTATGGTGGAGGTAGCGGTAGAATTCCCTTCCTCGCTTTGAGTTGCAGTCGAAATTGGCTCGGTCGTTCTCTGCTTCCACTTTGTTGCCGATTCGAACACTGGTTTGAGTAGCGCCCGATCCTTCCGCAGGTGTAACAGCTATTCTGTCTCATCTTTCATTATCTCAAATTCCACTTATTGCTCTTCGACAAGGCGACATCCCTCACAATCCTTGAAGGTTTACTGCTGCTGAGGCAGTTGGGCCAACTTCAGGCCATTTATCTAACCTTTGCTATTGCGGTGGCGCATTCTGACTCTGCCACGGCTTCTTAAGGCCTTGACTTCGGTCATCCCATTTTTTTTTCTTTCCTTCTTGCCCTCGTCCAGAAAAGATAGATGGCACATTTAAGTGCTCTAACTCATTTGGGGTGCTGAAACTCAAATCGCTTTCTCTGGCTGCATTGCCAAAACTACATCAAAATGCTCTATTTGATGCATTAGTACTCATAACCACCCTCTGACTCGTTAAATCGTCTCATACTCTTATCTCAACCTTGCTCGCAACAATTCTGACATCTTCTCATTCATCTCTTCTCGATATGTGGCATACCGAACCTAGTCGCGAAACTGACGTTCGTAAGTAGCTACGGTTTTATTGCCTTATCTCATATCATCGACTCTATTTCTTTCTTCAATCGGTTTCTCCTTCTCGGCAAAGTCTAAGGGGACAGATATCAACCTTAGAACTACTTCTCATAACTCGCAATTCAGAAGACTCTTGCTTCGACATCATACTATTTCCTTCAATTCTCATAACTCAACGTCAAAGACATCTTTCATGTCTATCATCGTAACATCAGCTCAAAACTCTACTCAAGCATAGAGACTCTCTTGTCATCGTCGTATAGACATTTAAAACATTTTCTCTTTCGAGAACTTCTCATTACTTGCGGGGCATAACGGAAACAAAACATCCTGTAATATTATGCCATTGCTACTTCCATACTAATCGTCATCTCAGTCTACTATCGTGGAAAACGTCATCTGTTCTAATCTATCATCTCGATCTCCTTAAATCTGCTATTGCCTACTCTGGCTTAGCATCACTTCTTCTCATCCTCGAAATGATTAGCTTTCTACACACTTGGCTAATATAAGAAAATCCATAATCGAACAGTTGTGCTCGTCCCGTAATAACATGTTCTACGTCTGCTCCCGTAACTCGTGTTTTCTCTTAAAAACTCTTCTCATTATGCCTTCCTAGTTACCTAGACATTCCTAACTCTTGTCGGATGTGGTAGGGACTAGGAGGTAAAGAATAAAATGTCTGATCTTGAACAAGACGAGCTCAAATAATGGAATGATTCCATAATAGCCAGTGCTATCTCAAGGATAATGAAGAAGTTTCAATCAAAGGAAGATCAAAAGCTAGAACAGAAACTCAGATAAAAACTGAGATATAATATAATGGGAGTAAATCAATACTGGAAGTAGAAACAATCCAGCAATCCACTAAGTGGAAAATGAATAAATTGTCCACTGCTAAAGCAAGGGGTAAGGATTTTCAATACAAACGGTTCAGGCTCGAACACAGTGGATCTGCTCAATAGCAATCGGTTCATCTCTCATATAGGGGTTCAAATGGATGCAGAAAAATTTTTATAACGACCAAGCGGGATAAGGACTCAATACGTCTACTCTCACGATTAATCTAGCGATGGTAAACGCGTGATCCCGGTGACAGTACCTCTATTACGAAGTACAATTGGTCGAAAGCATCTATGCATCCTATGAGGTCTCCATAATACGTTCGCCCTATTAGGGTCATGTCTCTAAATCGCGACGAAGTTTCTAACTCTTATCGCATTATCCCAACTATCTCTCTCTGTTTCTCTTCTTCATCTTCATTTTCTTCGCAGTTTATGTTCCTTCCGTTCCCTCTTCTTCTCGGAGGTATACTACAAAGGAAAAGAATCATATAACTATCGACTTCGAAACTAGCCAATCGTCAAAATACTAATTCTCTTTTTCTTACTTCACTTCTATATCTCATAAGTGATCTCAAAATTCTTAGCCACTCTAGTTCTCGCTTATCATCATTCGAAATCCTCATAAATCTCTTTTTTCATCTCAAATATACGTCTCAACTCGGTTCTATATATTTCATATAGAATTCTCATCTCAGTTCTCTATATCTCGACTTAATTCTATATTTCCCCTATAGAATTCTCATGGTTCTCGTCATCTCTATCGTTCATCTAACATCATGCCTCAAATCATCAATCTCAAAATTCTAATGTGACATCAGTTCTCTAGTCATCAACGTCATCTCTATATGGTAGGGAAAATTGCCCCTCCCTCTCGAGGTCTTTTACAAAAGCAAAAGTTCTCAGCACAAAACGCCCTATCACTATAATGATGCTCTCGCTATGCAAGCACCATAGGGACTAAGCGTCATGTAGGTTCCATACCAAGCTTCTAGCTATGTACCACTATATCTATACGTACACCTCTCTAGATAGTCTCGGTCGTCATCTATCAATCTCCCCTCTTGTCATCGTCATCCTCCATATCCTCACTCGGCTCATCCTCGACGTCGGTGTCTAATCCCAAGGCGATAAATCAGCGCTGGGAGATGGAAAAAAAAGTGGTTGAATCAACTGGGGGTAAAGGTGCAATCGTAAACGGCTCCTCGGAAAGTGGGGGCGTAACAGCTAACTCCCTTCCTTGGACTGGTCCCTCAGGCTCTCCATACAGCGATGAAGGTGGCTCAAAGTCGCGATGAAGCCACGAAAAATTGGTGCTCACGAAACGCCCGAACTCAGTCCTCAAGATATGTTGCGGCACCAGCGAAACCGCCCAGTCTTGCTACTTGGGTGGCAGCTGTGGAAACAAAAACGTAATGGTCTTCGCACCATCAATCCCATAGGGAATAGCCCTCCTCTATCGTCGGTGATAGTGTGCCAGAAGTTCACCCAAGGTGTCATCCTCGTCCGGGACATACTCCCTGAACCATCGCTGCATCGCTGTCTCCACGTAACTCGGCATCTCATCCTCGTTTGGTACGGTGGGGCATTGGCTACACTAGCCTCAACATCTCTCCTCATCTTCCAGAATTCATCATCAAACAATTTCGTCATCAAAACAGTACATAACTCATTAGTGCATCACACTCAGTTCTCATCAGAAAAGCGATAAGAAACAACAATTTTCTCTTACCTCGTTAAGCCAGAGGAGATGGGGTGCTGGGGTTTCGTTTCACAAAGACTCTCTCTCAAACTAGTCTAAGAACTCAAATTAGACTAGTACTTACTCTAAAAGAGTAGAAGCAATCAAAGGTTCAACTCAATCAAGCAATTAACTCAGAGCAGACGACCTACTCTGATACCACTCTGTCGCAGCCCGATTCCCAAACACTAGTGATAGCGGGGTATGGGTATCGATACGACTAAAATAAACGAATAAAGGACATCACAACTAAATTGAACATCGGCGCGGAAGCTTACATCAAAACATGCAAAGGCAAAGCCTCATAACTCGACTCGGGGGCATATTTGTCAACATCGTTCTAACTTCTTGAATGTTAGGAATTTCAAGAAGAAAAGCAAAGTAGGTACGGCTTATTTTTCATATGGAATCATAATATCAAGAGTATTGCAGCAAAAGACGTATCAATTATATGTATGAAGACATATAATCGCGAGTACATTGCTTGATTTGGAAAGATTAGTGTATCATCTCACTAAGGTTTTATCAACATCAGAAGGAAAACAAAGCACATCATCCTTAAGACTCTAACATCAGGGAAAACTGCAAAGAACTTCATCAGAGAAACCATCCCCACCAGCACCAGTCCAATCTCGCTCCAGAGCTTAGCCTGCACATTTAGAAATATATGCAGGGCGTGAGTAATAATACTCAGTGGGCAAACGCCGGAAAAACATCAAAGGTGCTCTTAGAGCTATATGTTTGAAAACTTGCCATACCAATCAGCATTACACAGAAATAAGTTAACGTCAAAAATATCTGTGCATGCAGTTTTAAACATCATAACATCATAAAGAAATGACTGCAGTCAAAATATTCATCATGTATGTACCACGTCTACAATATCATCATTATTATCGATACTGAGAAGTAGGCCTCCCTCTCAAGTACCGTGACTGGCCGACCCGAAGACGGCTCACAGTCACATCTGTGCACAAAATCCCGCTTGTGGCAGGACCGAATTCGTCTTCATCAGTAGAGGGTAACACACAAACTTATCATCAAAATTTTGGCAAGTCAAACAGTTCATAAACATCATTTATCTCAAAACATCAAAACATCTTATAATCTCATCATCATTTAAAACAGTTTAGAAAAGCTCTTAAACTGTATACTCAAAATAATGCCCACCTGGAGTCCTTTGCTTAAGCTCGGATAGGAACAGGTGACTTACTTCTTTGTCTCGCTCGGGTCTTCATAAACCATCATCATCATCACGAAAGTTCATGTGATAAAACAACCCTTAGTTAGAACTTATTACTAAAATCCAAACTCGTCTCAACAATAACTTCTTATTCAACGTCTATTCACCCAGTAAAACTAAATCTCTAGGCATACTCGACTTCTAAGGATTCCCACGTCTTACTTTCGATTTAACTCTCAACTCGGACTATACTCATAGCACACAAGCACATAGGCATGTAACACATAAGCATACAACTTCACATAAACACATCACAAACCAACAAGCAAAGCTTGACTCGGGGACCAGAGCAGAGAAGTGCTCGGTGGTCAGGGTGGAAAACTCAGCAGAGCGGAGCGAAACAGCTCGGCGAAACTGCGAAGGAATGCTCGCCAGGGCAGAGGAATCAACTTGCCCGGGCAGCGAAGTCATGAACTCTCTGGCATAGCAGTAGAGAAATGCCAGCGGAATGATGAACTCTCTGGTGCCAGAGGAATGGCGAACGTCAGAGGAATCAAACATCAGAGGACTCGATCGTCAGAGGATTCGACATCAGAGAAATCAGACATCAGAGGAATCGATCTCAGAGGAATCAACGTCAGAGGAATCAAACTCAGAGGAGTCAAACTCAGAGGAATCACGTCAGAGGAATCGATTTCAGAGGAGTCAATTCAGAGGAGTCAAACTCAGAGGAGTCACGAACTCTCTGACATTACAGCGAGGAATGAACTCGCTGTCCTCTCCAGCGGGGAAATGAACTCGCTGGCCTCTTCCAGCGGTGAAATGAATTCTCTGGCATGCCAGCGGGGAAAATGACTTCTCTGGCATGCCAGCGGGGAAAATGACTTCTCGGTTCCGAGGGAAATCAAACGTCAGAGCAGAGGGATGACTTCTCGGCTGAGTAGAGCAAGACTCAAGACAGACGGTGCAATTATGAACAACTCGAAAATCATCATCTTCCTCATTCTCAAAAATCATCAAAAACTCTCAAACATCAAAAATACATATCATGCATCATCAACTCACCCACGAACTCTTCAACTCTAAAATCATCAAAAACACGTAACTCTTTTCATACGTTCTTACTCAACATCAAAACATCATTCAAGACATATCTTACAAATTTCCCCAAAATCATAAATCAAACTAAGTTTTGTAAAAACTCATATCTCCAGACTCAGTTTTGAAAACACCTCATAATTACTTCAAATCATCACATATAACATACAAAACATCACGTATGACACATTCTCACCTCGGTTTTAAGAAGAAAGATTTTTACAGGGCACGAACCCGAGTTTTCGGAAATGAAGAAAAAGTAGAAGGGGAAGTTTCTCATGCTTAAAAACATCTTCTTGCTCACACGAATCACCACATACTTCTCACAACAAGTCCAGACTCAAAGGATCAGAACACTTACTCAAAGAGTTTCATGAAAAAGGACGTCTTTCGATTTCTTCCGTTTATAACTCAACAGATCTTCTTGAAACAAGCGTGGAAAGTGTTTAAGGCTAGATTTAGTGGAGTATTCTGTCTCATTTGTGACTGGTGAAGCTTTCGAGCTTAGTCTCCAATGGAGGAGAATGAGAAAATCGTGAGAGAGAGAAAGTTGAAGGGCCGAAAATGATGAGAAATGACTGAAAGAGAGAGAGGCTCTTCGGTTTTAGCAAGATTCTCATCCCATCGGATAAGTAGCATTAAATGCTCAAATAGTAAATTGTCTCCCCCTTAGCAGCAAGTCTCATCCGCCAATTTCACATGTGGGAAAAAGGATTAAAATATTGCTTGTGAGTGTAGGAGTGTGCGATGGCAATAAAAATCATAAGTCAAGGTTTCGAAAATCATACTGACTCAAATGACATAAGTGCGCACATAACATATAAATCACATAACGTCAAACAAATAACTCACAAAGTTATCATGTTAACGGATCATCACTTATCATTAATCTCATCGTCATTCTATCTTAATCCACCCTATAGTGACTCTCAATCACTACTTCGACTCTATCTCTCGTCTTTCATCTCATCTCAAAATTTACTCAACGTCTCCATCTCAACTCTAACATCATTCTCAATTCTATCAACATCTCTATCTCGACTCGTTTCTCAAATCTCATCACTCTAACTCCATCAGTGGTTTGACCACTCATAACTCTATTTAATAGAAAATACATCTTATCCATCATAAAAGAAAAATAATCTCACCTCTCGACATCTCCGCATTCTCAATAGTGTTAAAACACTATCTCACAACATAGGGAAAAGTACGGGGTGTTACATATTGTGTCGTTTATTGCTTTATAGTATCTGTTGATTTCATTCATTATCAATATATATATAATTGTAACTAATGCCTATTATACTAAAGACAAATTTAGATTAACTTGTATAATAACTAGAATCGGTTAAAATTATACACATTTATTTCTTGTTGGATAATCATTAATCACTGTTATCATAATATTTCAACGACTCTATTGCTTCATGTAAAAAGGACAAGGCAAAATAATTTTAGGGCTTATTCTAGTTGTAAAATTTTCATTAGAAAATGATGGATAAGAAAATATGAAAAATTATTATATTTTTTTATTTTTATTATTTTATATTTATTAGAGATAAAAAGATGGAAAATGTATAAAATATTTTTTCACACTCACTACCCTAGGATAATATTATCCAACATTAGAGAGAATATGAATTGCCCAAGAAAATTTTTCATCATAATAAAATATATAAAAATAATAATAAATTAGTAAATTTATACTTTTTCTCTCATTTTTTTTGTCAAAGTTATACACCCTAATTGGAAAAGTGAAAGTGTTAAGGAATGATTGAACAACAAAAACAAAAAAAACAAAAAATAAACAACAACGATAATATTATTATAATGAAAAATGTACATGGCTTTGGGCTGAATAATAATTTGGGTAAGATAGGGTATAAAGCCCATGCCTATGATAAAAGTGCACCACTTAAAAATGTCTTGGCCCAGTTGGATTTGATCAATTGTTTTTTGAGATCATATTTTCTTAGAGTTTTTTTTACTTTTTTTTTTGGGGGTGAATATTTTCTTAGAGTTGATCAATTGTAAATATGCACTTTTGGTCAATTTTACCTAAATAAGAACTGAAATCAAATTCGATTAACAAAAAAAATGATACCTCCAGTCCTCGACGCTCAACATGGCACTTTTGTATTTCTTTTCTTTTTTCTTTTTTAGTTGAGTCTGTTATTTATTTTGAGTATTTATTATCAGGAAATTTGGATTAAAGGCCTGTAACATTTACATGGACTTTTAGGGTTAGGGTTTCCTTCCCTATTTAATAGGTGTATCATAGTTGGAGTTTATTATGTGGATTATAGTATTGTTTTAGGGGCAGTTATTGTTGTAGGCCTTGGTGAGGAGTTTCCTTTAACTTTTATCATTTATAATACTATCAGTCCAGTTCTCGTTCACTCCACCTTTACTCTATCAATTGGTCCGACCTGCCATGGTTGCTACGATGCACAACACCGAGTCTCGACTGAAATATTTAAAGAAGGTGGTGGTAGAGTTGCAGACATCGCTGACCTCCATCATCAGTACTTATATTTAAGGCTGGTAATCGGCCAGGTTCGATTTTAACCGAACCGGTACCAAATAAAGGCGATTTCACTAACCGATAATAGGATCGGTTAATCGATTAACTGCAAATAACCAATTTTTTTAATTTTTTTTAAAAAATGCGCTTTCATTACTACTCAAGGGATTCGAACCTATGCCCTTAGGAAGAAAGAGTAAAGTCTTATCCATTCCACCAACTCATCATTTATATTTACATAGAATATAAAATTATTTTATAGAAACTTGTAATTATTTTTTATTATTTTATTTCAATTTTGACTTTTAAAATAAAATATAATATTTTAATTACTGATCGGTTAAAACCGATTAACCGAATTCTACAAAATTCGATAATTGAAAATGGAACCGAACCGATAAAAATCGATTAACCGACTGATTAGCCGAACTCGTTTTACCACCCCTACTTATATTATTTACGATTTCAATATAAATGTAAGCTTGTAGTAATTTTATTTGATATTTAAATTTCAGACATATGCATGTGAGGTGGTGTTATTATTATTATTATTATTATTATTATTTTTAATTACAAGAGACATTTATTATGAAATAAATAAGCAATCCGCACGCTGGCGGGACCTCTACACCACATAAAGGTGGAAAAATTACTGGCACACAGACAAGACAACTAGCCACATAAAGAATGAGAAAACTATTCGCACGCAGACGAGATTGAACCCAAGACCTCTCACAAAAAGAGTGTTTGAGTGTCTCAACTTTGTCATTTAAGCTAGACTTCATTGGCCATGTGCAATGGTATTATTATTCGGTCTTAATTTATTCCTCTTAGAATTGTTGGAAGAATACTTGGTAAAAATTATATAAATATGCGTTTCATTTGAATTTAATGGAAATAAATTATAGATTTGGAACATAAGTTTTTAGTTGATGAATTTGATGTATTTATTTGTTCCAGTTTATGACTATAAAAATGAGCCCATGCTAGAGAAATTAATTAACATGGTCATTGACGGTGGCTATAATAAAGTCTAAGCTTCATCTTATTTAATTCCAAATACCAAATAGTTTGACATATGATGATAAAGATATTTTTTTTTAGTTATTCTTCAATCAATGCAGTAAAAGAATCATCTCTTTCTATTTATTTATCGTGTTAGATAAAAAGAAAATATGATCTAACAGAACCATTTTTTTCTTTTTTAGGGGATGAGGGTGAAAAGTACTATAAAAAAATGGAGATTACCGACGACGATTTGTCGTCGGTAAAGAGGGCACGACAGCCGATAAAGGCATTGCCGGCGGCGTTACCGACAGCAAATCGCCATCGGTGATTTTCTCGTCGGTAACGCCATTACCGACGGCGATCGGACGCCGCCGAAAATTAACGGCGGTAACGCCGCCGGCATTGTCGCCGTTGAACGGCGGAGAGTTGCCGAAAAATTATCGACGGCAAATGCGGTGGCGCCACCATCGTCGGTTATGTTGACCGGACGGCGGTGGCGCACTCGCCGGACTTGGCCGAGATATTACTGACGGTGATTTGCCGTCGGTAATATTTTTTAATTTATTTTTTAAATTTTATTTATTTATTTATTTATTTTATTGTATAACCACAATTTATTTCTGTATTTATATAGTATTGCATAAGTTAGACGAACTTCCCAGTCGGTCACCCATCTTAGTAAGTTTCTTCAATTGAAGAGTGATTAGTTGATATTCTACTTAAGATTCTTGATTCCAAACTAGATTAGTGAATAATTGTTAAGTTTCTTCAATTGAAGAGTGATTTGTTGGGATTCTACTTAAGATTCTTGATTCCAAATTAGATTATTGAATAATTTTGTTAAGATTCTTCAATTGAAGAGTGATTAACTTAAGATTCTTGATTCCAAACTAGATTATTGAATAATCTTGTTAAGATTCTTCAATTGAAGAGTGATTAACTTAAGATTCTTGATTCCAAACTAGATTATTGAATAATCTTGTTAAGTTTCTTCAGTTGAAGAGTGATTAGTTAAATTTCTTCAATTGAAGAGTGATTAGTTGAGATTCTACTTAAGATTCTTGATTCCAAACTAGATTAGTGAATATTCTTGTTAAGTTTCTTCAATTGAAGAGTGATTTGTTGGGATTCTACTTAAGATTCTTGATTCCAAACTAGATTATTGAATAATCTTGTTAAGTTTCTTCAATTGAAGAGTGATTAACTTAAGATTCTTGATTCCAAACTAGATTATTGAATAATCTTGTTAAGTTTATTCAATTGAATAGTGATTGGTTGAGATTCTACTTAAGATTCTTGATTCCAAACTAGATTATTGAATAATCATGTTAAGTTTCTTCAATTGAAGAGTGATTAACTTAAGATTCTTGATTCCAAACTAGATTATTGAATAATTTTGTTAAGATTCTTCAATTGAAGAGTGATTTGTTGGGATTCCACTTAAGATTCTTGATTCCAAACTAGATTAATGAATAATCTTTTTAAGTTTCTTCAATTGAAGAGTGATTTGAGAGGTGATAGTGTGCTTAATTAGTTGTGAGTCTTGTGACTTAAGTTCATTTTGAATTGTAACTGCCACGGGCCCACGACCCTTACTTACTTAATTTCCTACTCTTGGCTTGTTTTATTAGCTAGACTTCTTTATTAATGAAGTTTCATATTTTCTGATAGTCTGGTTGAAAATTGATGTTGTGACACATATTGCTAAAAGAGGTCATTATCTGACATTTATGAAACATGAATTTGTAGAATTTGATTGAAGTAAACGAAACTTTTGAGATGAATAATCAATGTTTAAATTTTCAATTGTATTTCAATATATATTTAATTTTAATATTTTTGTATTATTATCTTTGACCAACTTATTAGATGATAAATGGAAAAAAAAATTGAACAAAAGAAAAAAAAGAAAGAAACCAAAAAAAAGGCTGAAAAAAATAAAAATAAATTACCGACGGCATTTGATGTCGGTAATTAGCATTTGCCGTCGGTAATTAGCGGCGGCGGCACCGCCGGCGTAATTTTGGCCGGACGGCGGTGGTGCTATCGCCGGATCTCACCGGCGCCAGTGATTAGCGGCGGCCACATACTGCCGGTAAATAGCGACGGCAATTACCGTCGGTAATAAATAAATATTATTAAATTAATTAATATTAAATATAAAATAATATATATTTAAATTAGTGGCGGCTGTTTTGCCGTCGGTAATTCGCCGGTAATAGGCAAATGGCGGGTCGCCGTTTTCACCGTCGGTAATTGCCGGCGGCGGCGGCGCCGTCGCTATTCACGCGTTTTTTTGTAGTGAAGGGGTTTACATACAACCTAAACAAAGTAGTTTATAATTAAATCTCTTGGTGGATTAATTAAGTGCTAATATATATGGTTCGCAACTATTACTATAAAAATGACCCCATGCTAGCCACATTAATTAATAAGGCCATTAAAACTTTAAAAGTGATTATAATGAAGTCTAGGATTTCAATTTCGAATATCAAGTAGTTCGATATGTGTGAACGAGTTTTTTGTGGGCATAGTTATTATTGTATGTAATGTACACACAATTACAAATCTATATTATTTCATGTATAAAGAATTTAAACTGTGTGCATTGTTTTACGAACAAAAAGTGTAACTCTTCTTTAGGCTCGACTTTGTTCGCATTTGTTTCTTTAGCATTTCTTACTTCTGTTCAAATTCTATTGTTCTGTTTGTTTGGACAACTTTTTCAACAATTTCTGCATCTGCTTTAGCCAAATTTCTGACACATCTTTATCTTTATATATATAAAAAGCAAAGTAAATGTAATTTAATTCAATTGCAAGGATATAATTGAAATTTATGGGAAAAAAATACACCCACTACTCTAATTCAAACTGCCGAAAATATTGGAAAAAGAAAAACTAACAATAAAATTTATTTCTATGCATTTTTTTCGCTCATTTAAAAAACTTATAAAAACTGCTGATAGCTACTATCCTACAACACTATCCTTTTTTTAACTAATAACCAAGGCAAACAAAATAAAATGAGTTCGGTATTAGCAAAAACCAATCTTAAATGATTTGTGTGATTTTTTTTTAATTATTGTCCCTTTCGAAAAGATAAATAATATAAATATAAATATTAATAAATTGAACCTTTTTACTGTACTGTTAGCCTTTATCTCTCCAAATAAGTTAACTAATTCAATATTATTATTAAAATACGATTATATAAAAAAGAAAAAGAGAACAAGAACCTAACAAATTCAATATTAAATAATCTTTTTACTAATTTAATTGAATATTAAATATTTAATTATTGATGAACACACTATCATGCGAATTCTTTTAACTACTTCCTACGTTCCACTGTAATTGAGACTCTTTCTATTTTGGATGTCCCACCATAAGTGATACTCTTTTTTTTTGGATAAAAGTTTTATCCTTTAAACACATTTTCACCTACACACAAAATACACATTTCTTAATTTTTGTGCCCAAAAAGGGGTCTCACTTATAGTGGGACGGAGGGAGTATAAAATTTGAAGTATATTTACAGACTATACATAAGTTTTTAAAAGGGTTAATTGACACATAAATACATTAATTTTGGACTAATTCTAATCTATATCTTTATATATATACAAGGAGAAGTGAGTGGAAATAAATTTAATTTGAAGAGTAAATTTGGAATTTAGATTCAATATATTATGTTTTCTCTTTATGGTACAATTAAATTTTTTTTTTTGGTATAATTTTCTTCATAATAAAATATGCAATATTTACTTATGTATCTTAAACAAAAGATCATGAATAATCTTATTTTGATACATGAAAAGTATAAATCAATTTAACGAGCAAGTTATGACCGTTTAAAATTTGTATATATTATTTATCTATTTATTTTTAGTTTTTAATTAATTTTTTCCAATTTGAGACAACTGACATGCTTAAATATTTTTTTCTAAATATTGTTTGTTCATGGTTTTCTTATTTAATGACATTTCAATTTTCATAGTATGTAGTTCTATGTAGTTTTTTTTAGCTCATGTAGTTCTATTTAGTTAACAACGAAAATTTGTTACAAGATATAATTTCACTATTATAAGAAGATATTATATATTAGTATATAATTTAGGGATTATAGCCAAAAAAATACACGAACTTTGATAAAAGTTGCAATTTTCACCTGAACTTTTAAATTGGCCAAAATATACGTGAACTTATATTTTTGTTGTAAATTTCACCTCGACGGAGTTCAATCATTGCAAGTTCAGGTGAAATTTACAACAAAAAATATAAGTTCAGGTATATTTTGGCTAATTTGAAAGTTCAGGTGAAAATTGAAATTTTTATCAAAGTTCGTGTATTTTTTGGCTATAATCCCTATAATTTATGTTAAGAAGGAAATAATAAAGTTGTCATGTTACAAAAGAATGTCTGCGAATATTTTAAACATGGATCCTTTATTATTGAATTGATTAATAATTTGTTTAAATCAATAAATATTAAAATAATTATAAGTTAATAAGTCAACAAAATTAATACATGCAATTAAATTTAAAAAACAAAAGAGTATTGATCAATTACTTAATTAGTAGATAATTTTTCAAAATAAGTTGATAACGAGTGAAGTTCAAAGTGAAATAAAGAAGGTTATGTGTTAATTATTATTAGTGTGATCTTTTTTGTCATTTTTGCACGTCCATAATAAGTGTAGTCATTCCATTTACAAAGATATATCATGATACTTTATCTCACTCACTTAATTATTACAAAAAAAAACTCATTTCACAAACCATTTTATTTATTACCAAAAATAAATTCGGTGTGACCTTTCTCTACTTCATTCACATATATATCTCAATATTTTTTTAAATTTGTGTCCTTTCATCCACACCACATCACAATCACCGCGCATAGCGCGGGAGGTACACTAGTACATAATGAAGGGTCAATGGTGATAAATAGACATTTTGATTAGACAAAAATAAATAGTTGTCACAAGTTAACTATCCACTTTTACGATAAGGAGACAACGATATACTCCTTATTTTCCCTATATAATTTTATATTTTTTTCATTTTGGGTCGTGGTCTAAATAAATTTCTATTTATTTTCTTGACATTATTTCATCATTATATTTTTACTTTTCACCGCTCTCAATAATAATTATAACATATTTTCATTACTTTCAATACTAATTATAAAACTTTTTCATCACTTCCAATAAAATTCGTGCCCGTCCATCTAAAAGGTTATTATCTTTTTAATTGATTTTTATTAATTTATCTAATTTTTGAAACTTATTATGATGTAATACATGATTGTAATCCCAATCTTGATCCTGCATAATGATATGAATGATCCCATTCACACGATAGTGTATTCTTCATTATCGTGCCAATGAGATCCCTTCGCGTGTTCCCATCATCGTCGGATTTCATGTGACAAAGAATCAGTTGGAAGTCAGGTGCATACATGTAGGACTGTAAACGACTCGAGTCGAGCTGAATACTAGCATGCTAGAGCTTGACTTGTTTAAATATTAGGGCGTTCGATCTCGATTCGAGCTTTTTATCTTGTTGATTCAACAATAGGCTTGTCACTCACTTACTAAGTTCGAGCTCGGCCAAGATGATGTTCAATAATGCCGAATTCGAACTTGAGATCGAGCTCATTTCATTAAATGTTCGTATACATGATGTTTGAACTCGATCTCATTAAAAATTTTAAAAAATATTCTTAATTAATATGTTACTTGGCTCGTTTAAGGCTCTTGAACTAACTCAATTGAAGACTCGACTGAAGGTTTGTGAATAGGCTCACAAACATGTTCGCGAACAATCGAATTCAAATATATTTGCAAACTCAACAAGCCGAGTGCTGTCAGGCTGAAGCTCGGCTTGATAAAATTATCGAGATCTGCTTGTTTACTATCGAATCGAGTTCCGAACTAATTTTTTTGAACTAAATCTCGAATAGCTATGTTATTTACATACGATTTTTTCATATTTTTGTATATTGATAAATGAATTTTATAGAAGAATATAGAATGAGAAGAAATGACAAAAATCAGATAGCTAAACCCAAGATGCTGAACTAAGCCTATGAAAAGCGGCCACTTGGCGGCACAATAGTGGGTCCCGCCAGTCCCACTTTCCTCCTCCATAGCTCCCCACAAATTCAAACTTATTAGAACTCAAAAACATTATACAATCCAAACTGTTTCATGATTTCCCTTAAATAACTACTAGAAATCTTGTCTAACAACCGTAACCTCTGCAACTCATCTCCCAATCAGAAAATTACTACACAAACCTTAAACAGTCGGTTGGGAATTGAGATTCGCATCCCAACTGTAATAATCGTATACGTATACATACTTCCCGTATACGTACAAACATGAAGCCACATATGCTTCCCGTATCCATACCCAACGGCTCGCCATCATATTCTCCGATGATCAAAGCTGCGCCGGATACGGCGTCGTCTTTGGCGGCCTCCGCCGCAATGTTGATCGGATCGGAACTCGATTTGGGCGCGGCGGTGACGAGGATCTTGATACCGGAGGAGGAGAAGAAGAACGAAGGGAGACCCTTGATTCCCAGGACTTCTAGCTACACGGAGACGGCGACTTCGAATTCATATCAGCAGCAGAAGAGGCGCCGCCGCGCCGCCAGTGATAACTCCCTTTTGACTCTGGAGGACGGCGGCGGCCGCCGCTCTCTCCGCCAAGATGCGGGGAGAGATGCCTCTGATACTTATATGCTTACTCGGCTTGGATTTAAGTTGCTGCGATACATTGGGTAAATATATTGATTTGATTTTGTTTTTTTTTTTTTTGGGGGGGGGGGGGGGGGGTGGCAAATTTATCGATTTTTCTGTTGATTGCCGCTTCATAGTGTGATACTTTGATGTGCATTTATAAACCATTTGAGTTCCTTAAAAATACAGATTTGAATGGTGTAATTTTTTGAGAGAAAAAGGGACTATATTGTTGTGAAAGTTGGTGTTGATTTAGTTCTGTGATGAATTTTTAAAATTTACATCTTTCAAGTCATCGTTTCTTTTCTTTCAGTTAAACACAGCTATTGTTTGAGCTTAGCTTCCAAACACATTCTAAGCTTTTGTCTTCTTCAGGGTAGGCTTCAAATGGATCACCAGATTTCTTGCCCTTGGCTGTTATTCTTTCCTTCTTTTTCCTGGATTTCTTCAAGGTTTGTATGTGTGTATATATTATATCTAAAACCACGTTTATAGCATGTTCTATATGCATAAATAGTTAAACACGGCGTTGTTCAATTAACCTATTGCAGTGGGATATTATTACTTCACCTCTGATAGAGTACGTAGAGGTATAGTCTATGGCGACCTTCGCAGAAATAGGTGAGCTTCCACTGAGATCAGTTGTAGGAAAACTTATTATTTGATGTTTTTTCCGAGTTTCCTTTTTTCTCTTTTCGTTGTTTTGTATGACTAAATTTTGTTTGGCACAGGCTTGATCTGTATTTGCCTAAAAATAGTGATGGACCAAAGCCAGTCATTGCATTTGTAACAGGTGGAGCCTGGATTATTGGGTATGCTTTTATGCTTATTTCCTTTTGATAACATAGTACTCAATGAATAATGTTTCGTTCTAGCAATGTTTTGAGCAATATTTCACATTTCTAAACTAAGAAAATATGAAGAAAAGGAGTTTTTTAAAATACTGGCATAAAGAGGTGGTATAAAGCAACGCTTTGCTGGAGACCGGGTCTAGGTTGCCCTAATTCTGTAGTTTTTATCTTATGAAAATGAGTGGAATTATAGATTATGTATGTTAGTTAAGCATCATATCCTTTGACCTCTTATGAACAAATATTGACAAGCGTTAATGTTGATGCAGCTATAAAGCGTGGGGTTCTCTTCTAGGACAACAGTTATCAGACAGAGATATTATGGTTGCTTGCATAGATTACAGGTAGCATCAATTTGTTCCATCATTATTTGATAATGCTTTTGAAACATTTTTTGTTTTTTTCAGTTTCCTATATGGTATGTACATTGTGTCTTTGAATGTAGTATGTGGATGTAAAATTGTGAAATTTTCACTGTTCTGACCATAATAAAATTTTGGCAAACTTGAGAATTTATGCTTAATGTGTCAGAATACAGAAAGTAGTTCCAGCGAATTCGAACTGAGATGAAAATTCAGTTAGTCCAAACTTTTGCATTATTTGAAGAATCGGCTGTTCTAGTTCCCTGATTAAAGGTTCACTGTTATGCAATAAAACGCCATTTTTACAGCGAAAGACCAAAAATTAGTTCAATCTGATTGTTGCAGGAACTTTCCTCAGGCAACTATTGGTGATATGGTTAAAGATGCTTCTCAAGGTATCTCATATATATGCAACAATATTGCTGAATATGGAGGGGACCCTAACAGGTATTTTGTTTATTTTTGTTTGCTTAATTTCCTTTACTAGGCTTTTGCATTTTTACCTATCTAACAAGATCCCATTTCCATGTTTTGTTAATTCGTTAGAGTATATGTTATGGGACAGTCAGCCGGCGCACACATTGCTGCTTGTACTCTACTAGAGCAGGCGATCAAAGAGGCCAGTGGCGAAAAGACTTCTTGGAGCGTGTCTCAGATCAAAGCTTATTTTGGTTTATCTGGAGGGTGAGCATGTTTACAACCTATCGTTTTAGGATATTCTAATTGCTAGAAAGCTTGAATTCTTGAATCCCATTTCAATATCTTAAAACTGATACATTCATCTTATTACTAAGACTATAGTGTGATATGAACTCAAACAAATGACTGAGAGTTGTGAGATTATGATCTCTCCAGTTCTGCAGCCTTCCGACTTTCTCTGTATTCTGTCTAAATTTGATGACCAATTAGCTAAGATATTGCTTATACCCCTACCAGATTTGTGACTCTCTATGGCTATGCAATAGAAATATAATAGCTGAGTTTGCTTCACATGCTTTCATTGGTTCTGCAATTTGGTCCTTCCATAATGCTTGTCTCGTTTTAGGTCTACCATTATACCCTTAAGCAACGACAGATAAGTTGAAAATCTGCAAGTACTATGCAGCCTGAATGTAGGCTTAAGGGAAAATCAATAACAAAATGCTATATGATATGAACTGATGTTTTTCTTCAGATTCTTACAGAGCTCAATCTATCTGTAGAAATAACAAAATTGATGTCCTTAAACATTCATGGACAGGTACAATTTGTTGAACCTGGTAGATCACTTTCACAATCGAGGTTTGTACCGCTCAATTTTCCTAAGGTATGGACAGTTGCTCATTTGCTGCTCTGAGTTATCACTATCTATCTGGACAATCTCTTACTCTCTCTCTCTCTCAGCATAATGGAGGGGGAGGAATCACTAAGAAAATACTCTCCAGAAGTAGTGGCTCAGGATCCTAACAACAGAAATGCTGTTTCTCTATTACCTCCTATAATCCTTTTCCATGGAACTGCAGACTATTCTATCCCCTCCGTTTCCAGGTCTCTGAACCTCGATTCCATGTAGTTCACTGTCTGAATTAAGTTTCTTTTATTGATTTAAAAGGATCAATTTTGCTCTCAAGAAAGATTTCTCAATTTTCAGTTACTCTGCACTTGCTTATACTTGTTCCCTCTTCATGCTGCATATCATTATATAACATCGGATATTTTTAACAGCACAAGCTTCGCTGAGACCCTCCGAGGCTTGGGAGTTCAAGCCGAGTCAATCCTGTATGAAGGCAAGACGCACACGGATGTGTTCCTTCAGGTATGATGAGGCTAACGAGTTTACTGATAAAACAAAAGTGCGGCCTATACTCGTAAAATTTTCTGTCTAGTTTTGCATCGGAGTTTTTGTTCGTGTTGGATTGATCATTCTGCACAAAACTCAGGATCCTATGAGAGGTGGCAGAGATGATATGTTTGAAGATTTGGTGGCCATGATTCATGCCGGAGACTCCGAAGCTCTGGCAAGGGATTCCACAGCACCTCCAAAGAGGCGGCTTGTACCCGAATTCATGCTGCGATTAGCCCGCAGTGTGAGCCCATTCTGATAATGGATTTCACCAAATTCCTACCTCTGAGTTCAAGCTATCCTATTTTAGAAGCCTTGTATATATACCTGTATCTGTCATGGACAAACATTAGCATATTCTTGTGGCATTTGTTGTTGAATACAGTGTAACAACATTCTTGATCGAGAAAATCTAGGAAATTTGTCGTCTGTTGTTAGTTTGGAATCAGAACAGTGTGTTTAGGGATACAGTTGAAACTTAACTGCAACCAAATGTAATAGTATTTATTTTTGTTTCCTGTCTCTCAAAAGAGAGAAGGAAAAACGGCCATCTTTTCTGTAGGGGCTTCCTAATTTATGCCCCTAAACATTAAACATTTTCCTGGTTGTTTTCAATGGCTATTTTTTATTTTTTGATGTAGAAGAATATAGACGTTTAATTCGTTGAGAAATATAGATAGTTCAGACAATCATTATTTTATTAGCGGAAGCGGAAGATGAAAAGTTACATAATCACAGACCTAGAGACAGCAGCATTACATTCATAAACTTAAACCAGCAGCCACATGGGTTGCTTTTTGTAAAGTTGAACACACTAACTTCAATATTTCTTCTCATTTCTTGCCTTTAGACTTGCCACCTGATCCCTGTATGCACAAACAAGATACCATAATATCACGACATGTACAAGAATTAAGTTGCTAATTTTCAAATGTACTTTATTTTGGTGTTTTGTTTTTTGCCTGGATTTTTTTCTTTATTTGAGCGTCAAAAGAGGTTTTCATGAGCCTCAGTCCGTAGCCTTCCTTTGTAACATCTTCCTTGTATTTATATAGTTCAAAATTTACTCTAAAAGAAAAAAGAAGAAGTAAAACTTGCCTTCTTCTTTGGCTCCAGAGGCTTCTGTTCTCCCTTGGAGGGGCCCTGTTTGGTGGCCGGAGCTTTGGCAGGCGCTTTCTTGGGCGCAGCGCCTGACTGAGAACCAACAGGCCTCTCCAACTTGATTGATGCCATTTTCTCCAAATGCGTGAATTATGTGATATCTACCTTGCTGATTTGAATGAAAATTGATAGTTTATACCCCTCATTGTTGATGTATTTATAAGCCAAGTTTCACAGTTTGTGGAAGGAATAACATTTTTAATAGTTGCAAAAGCAAATGCTATCCTAGGAATTGGAATAATTTAGGTAAAGAAAGGCCTCTTTTCCTCGCATGCTGCATCAGATGCTATATATGCTACTATTATTTGAGCATAATCTTTACTGCAGAGAAAGAGGTTTCAATAGAAACAGATAGGGTATAAATGAAGATATTTCAGATACTCCAGTAGTCACATCAGCTGTCCGCAAGATTTTGTCACAACCTGCAGACAATCATATTAGTCTAATGATGTTGCTTCAAAAGACATCATCAGACTTCTGCTTTCACATTTTCTTCTCAAACAATATATACATACTTATTTTTATAGAGGAAGGGTTTATTCATATATGCAAATAACAAGAAACTATTTCCATCGGCAATTACATAAATTGCTTTGATGGATTATAAGTTTTACTTGATAGCGCTCAACCAGTGTTCCTCATGCCAGCAGCAATGCCATTTATGGTAATAAGCAGGGCATCTCGCAGTTTGTTGTTATCGTCGTCTCGCCTCAACCTTTTCAGTATCTCCACCTGCAGCATGTTTATTGGATTCAGATAGGGAAGCCTGCTCTCGATCAGTTTCCGAAGGCTACGGTTGTTTTCGGACAATTTTTCATGTCCGGTAATCAACAGTACAAACTCTTCTGCAGTCAAAAGCTCCCTCCTTAGCTCTGCACCCAGCTCTTGCCTGCTCTCAGACACCAAAACTTCATCGTAATGCTTAGCTATTGGTATGTCTGCTTTTCCCAGAACCATCTCTATCAAGTCGATAGTCGATTGAAAGAAAGGCCACTCTTTGTACATTGCTCGTAAATCTTCAGTATGCCCTTTCTCGCAGATGCCCTTCAAGCCTGCACCAACTCCGAGCCAAGCTGGGAGAATCAATCGTGTCTGAGTCCAGGCGAATATCCACGGAATGGCCCTCAGGTGTCCGATTCCAGTTGAAACCTTTCTGCGTGTTGGACGGCTTCCAATGTTGAGACAGCCGAGCTCAGCCTGAGGCGTTGCCTCGTGGAAGTAGGCAAGAAATTCAGGGTTCTCATACACAGTATTCCTGTAAGTAGTAGAACTGATTTTAGAAATTTCATCCATCAGTTTACGCCATTTTTCTTCCTTGGGTGGTTGGGGTGGTCGTATGGTTGCGAGAAGCACAGCTGTGGTGTAGATCTCTAACTGCCGTACAGCCATTTGTGGTAGCCCAAACTTGGCCTGCACCATTTCTCCTTGCTCGGTTGATCTTAGAGTACCCTGCCAATTCATGAAAGATACGTTTGTTCAACACGACTACAAATAAGAGCTAATAAAGATATAATATAGTAGAACATAACAAGACATTCGATGCTTCTTGAGAAATTTTACATCATTGTACTCATCAACTGCATTGTTTAATCACCACTAATATACAGTGACTCGAACTGAATAGCTTAAGCAAGAAGACGAACAAAGCGAACAAAGGTTTTATGATTTTATCTAATATTAATACAAAAAATGTACTTTTCATGAAACATTCACTCTCAGATGCAGCTAGGAGAAACCATCATAATGATTAAACTGGATCGCAAAAACACCTTGGGACAGTTGAGAGGATTCTCAGCAGTTCCAAGACGATAAAATGGAAGAAGCATATGCTCTATATCACACTCCACATACTGTTCTTTCAAACAAGGAGAAACGAAATGCACTTGATTTTCTCTTTGGAGCTTGCTTCTTAATATCTTTCAACAATTTTATGACTTCCCTTTCAATGTCCATTTGATTCTCACCACAACATGTGAAACTTTTCTAGCAATACTATCGTGCATAGTTCTGGATGTACATTTTGCTTCTTAATTGGATAAAGAACAAATGCGCCAAAAATTTAAAATACCTCTTAAAAAAAATAACTAATACCTGACAGAAAGTTAAATTAACAGAGAAGGCAACCGGAGATGAGATAAAAAAGTGGATCTCACCATAACTGAACCAGGTGGTTGGGATTGAATGGCAAGATGCGTAGGACCACCACCACGTCCAATGCTGCCTCCACGGCCATGGAATAGAGTAATCTTTATGCCATATTCATTACATGCAGCGGTAACGTCTTCTTGAGCTTTGTAAAGTTCCCAAGCAGCAGTAAAACGCCCTGCATCTTTACCTGAGTCGGAATATCCAACCATCACCTGTTCCACAATATGCTAGAAGTTAGATTTTGCATAAGCCACTATAGCGAGAAAACAACAATAGTTACTGTACCTCCTGGTGTCCGTTATGATTCTTAACGATATGATCGTGATACCAATCAATTGATAGTAGCTTTCTGATGACTGAACCAGCTTGTCTCAAGTCCTTCACAGTTTCAAATAGAGGAACAACGCGAAGCCTATTACAGGATTGGGATAGTATTCTGTCAGTTGATAAATCTATGGAAATGCAGAAAAAATGGAAGATAAATATCATATTTCCAAGTTTCCAACATGCTTTTTCCAATGGGTGTAATATTTGCTTCTTGTCAGTCTTCATGAATGCTACAAAATCCTCTAAAAGGTACTAACCAAGGCTACCAATATGCCCAGTTCATAAGAATAAGGATAACATAATCTTTCGAATGTGTGTTTCCATAAATTTACATTCCAGCAGCAAAAGTGCAAAACATGTTTCCTAAAAAATAAACTAAAAATTCAAGCCACATTCAAGAAAATTTTCTCATCTAGCATGATGACCATTTTGTGTGAATTGTAAAGCTGATTATTGATCTAAAAGAAATAAGTGTAATGGCATAAAATAAGATCAGCTACATTGCACCATACACAATTCTCACGTTTTTGTTATATCACGTCAGATAAAAGTCATTCAGTTTCTTCTTGTAATAAAAGAGCGTTATAAGAAAACTTAAAAGCAGACAAAACCATCCAGATTTCGAATGTATCATAAAGCACATATATTGCTTAAACATAAGGTATAATTTACGCTAGCATTTTTAGAAGCCAAGGCATCTTACGTTCCACCAGGACATGGTCTTCCTAGCTCTCCAGCAACAGCTAGGCGAGCATCCTTCTGCAAAAGCTCAACTGCAAGAACATCACTAGCCTGCCAATTCACATAGGCAACACACCAGTTATATACTGAACCAAAGGAAGAGTAGAAAATTAGTTTTTGGCAAATGATTGTAGCAGGAATTGGCTGTGGAAACGTCATTTAAAGTTGCTACAAGCTAAAATTCATACATTGGAGGCCATAGAAATCACATATGCTCCAAGTGAATCATTTCCCAGTTCAGCGGCTACTCTGAAGGTGTCTAATAGTTCTTTAACATCAGGGGTAACCTATAAAGAAAAATAAAATACAGAAGCATATAAGTAACCATTTATACATTAAGAAAAAACTAGAATGCTGCAATAACATTGTGATCAAAGCAACAATGCCTACAAGATTTCAAAAAACAGTGATAAAATACCTCAAAAGAATTACACAGAATTACTTATTTCTTCATATTTCATTACTTTTTTTTTTCAAATAACCAACAATTGTTCACCATACAATGAACAACGAAATATCTTTATGAACCATACCATTGAATTACTTATTGAAACTTCATTTTATCTAATTTATGGAATTTTCATTTCCTCTACTGATACTGCTTATTCACTAGTATTTTTTTCTCCATTTGAATATTGAAATTGAAAACTCTGATTTAGGACCTTCAATCCATTATAGCACGCTGAATATATTATCTCTATTTGATATCAACAGTGAAAACTTCAATGTATGACCTTCAGTTTAGTATCTTGTCAAGCATGAAACTGACATATATCCCCCATAGTACATAAAAAATGAAAAATGCATCAAAATCCACACTAAAATTGATCACATGGTTTGATTTGAACAACCCATGGAATTAAACCACAGAAAAACTACTTCCAGATTCTTATTAGTTGGATGATTTGAGTGAAGGTGAGGTAGATTTAGAGAAGACTACCAAACCCATATTATAAAGACAAGGAAAAACATGAATGTCTTAATAGAGACGTCACAACTGTTCATATTGTCAACATCCAGAGCCATCATATCTCATCATATTATAAGCATCCATATCCCTATTAATTTTAATTGTTCCGTTTTCTACTACAACTTCAAAGTTAATAAATAAGTTATTGTACAGCATACAAAGAGATTCTTATAGACAGAATTTTCAAAAAAGGACCAGTAAAACCCATAGGGAGCTAGCTTGGTTTCTGAAGGGTAAGGGAATGGTATGATTGTAGTGGTGAATGGTTACATACTAACTTCTATTGCACGTAAATCCACAAACAACACAAAGTTCTTAATGCAATCATTTGAAAAAAAACAACTAAAGTTACATACATTTACAAATTACAATGAAGTAGTTACCTCTATAGTTGGAGGAACTAGAGGTCTCTTCCCTTTCAACTCTCTTGTAAGAAATTCTAGTTTCTTATCTTCATCCCACTCACTATAGGCACCCATATCCAGATATTTGGTTATTGCATCCAGTGTTTCTGAATGTCTACCAGATTCCTGGTACATGAGGCATGGCAGTAAGCACAAGCAGCATGAGAAATAAATGGTTGTTGTTTGGAACATAAACAGGGAATTACCTGGCGAAGGTCAAGCTTCATTAGCACCATTCCAAAAGTAGCAACACGCCTAATTAGGTCAGCAAGCCGGCCATCAGCTAAGATCCCAGATCCGGAACATTGCTGCATATGTCAAAACAGACTAAATATATGAATCATTTTTATTTTTATTTTTATTTTTTTGGGGGTGGGGGGGTGGTTGGGGGTTATAACACAAAGATACCAGTGAGTCATAGCACAGTAACAGAGGCTCAAGAAGTTGCTCTGAAGTTTCATAATAATCCCAAGAATCATATTCACAAGGAAGGTCCTCAAGAAGAAGTTCTAGCCGTCTTCGACTCTTGGAAAGCTGTAGACAAAGAAGAGAGAATGGAAAGGAACTTATATCAGGGTAACTTGAACAAAAATGGAAGTATCAGAAAGGAGGAAATACAATTCATATAATCATAGTTGTTCAGTAGTGTACACCATAGAATAAAAGCAAGTCTTGCCAATATTTACAACACAGTATATTAGGCCACCTGATTTTATTCCTTTTGTTATGACTTCTATTTGGCCAGCAACTCTCATAAGTTTTCATATATTACCACAGTTCTTAAGATGATAAGCAAATGAATAAATGAGAGATCCATCACACTAAAGGCAATCAACTTTTGCAGTAACAAATTGTTCCAAAGTAAATCAAAATCACAGACACTTCACAACCACTAGGCAAAGTTCCCACTGGTTGTACTTATGTTTAGACTGTGCTAATATTATATCCAAAGCAATGCAAGTCTAATTCAATCCGATGAGTATATTGCAATTGTATCATATTTTTTTATTTGCCAGCAACAAAGTAAATTTTGCCTTCCTCAAAAGTTGCTCTCTCTAGCATCACAATAAGCTCATGTAACACGAAAGGGTTTCCCGTTCAGTTCTTTCTCAGTCAATTTTTCTGTTTTCAGGATCCCAAAATAATACCTAGGGTGAGCAACAAACTACTGACAATATGCTACAGACCATAAAAACCATTGTATGCGCTGATTGTTTATGCAAGACACAATAGTATATTCAGATAGTTCGAAGAATTCACATGGAATAGGTTCTCAAGAAAAAACATAATAAAGAAGCTGGAACTCTCTTAGGTCAATGGTTTCTCTTACAACCACATCTTAAGATGCCCACAACGAGGCTGGTAAAAACCAAATAATTTCTGGGACTCAACATGAAATAAATTACGCTGAAAATGAAATAAGAAAATTATTTCAAGCAAAGTTCAAAAGCCAGAATGCCGTAAAGAAGTTCCATGAATAAACTTGACAATTGAATGAGGCTCTTATCAGCTAAGAAGTTACATCTACCCGTTTAGTGCAATATCATTCTTCTTATGGGAGAATTGTTTTGGAGAAGTACTCCAGAGATCAGTTAAGTTTTATTAAATTTATAAAGTGGGAATGATGAAAGATTGCTAGCGAAAGGAGCTCTCATTCAGTTTGGAGATACATGGATGGAAATTGACAAGTTCGGCACCTTTTCTTTCACATCCCCCAGAACAACTCTGTAAGGAGCTATTCCAGGTATCTGGGAAGAGCTTGGTTCTAGGAGCTTCTGGAAACTGGTCCTTCCTATCTGAGATTCAGCAAATTGTCTCCTCTGAAGTAGAAGTTGACTCGAAGTAGAAGATGTTCCCCGTGGTGTCACAACTGACTGACCATTTCCTGAATTATTAGCATTGCCATTTCCATGTGTTTTAATGGAAAGTTTACTTGTATCAAGTGAAGATTCTTTAAAGATCAAGGAGTCCTGTCTACCCTGCTAGAAAAAGTGCAAGAAATGTCTTAGCATCACATATCAAAAAGTGAAGAACATAAATAGATATTGTGAGAAGAACGAGCAAAAAAAGTTATCGAAAGTTTGATTTACCTGACGATTCATTGGCATAAACTCTGTTCCAGGGACATCTAGTCTAGGATAGTGAGTCTTCATGTCATTGTGTTCTACCAAAAGTAAAAATGGAAATTTATCAAAGTTCATTCCTCAACATCTAACTATGAAAGATGCCTTAAGCCATATGCTAAGTAAAAATGGAAGCAGCAAAGCAGTGGGCCATGCGTATAATCTCCAGCACATAATAAAGGAAGGTAGAGAAGGCAAATCAGGACTAAATGTAATGAAGGAAAATATACGCAGCACATAATAAAGCCCAGGCACCAGTAGGAGGAGAAATCAGAATCTCGTAAAGCATAAATAAATGATAATCGAGAATAAATATTCCAGGAAACCATTTACTATGCAGTAATTTCTTGAGACAATACTCTTCTTCACTGGTAATATCAAATTATCAATCTTAACGCAAAGAGGAACACTTACAGATGTTGCAATGTTTAAGTACTTGTATCAAATTATAAAAAATCAGCAAATGAGTATGAATCAGTCAACAAATTTTCTGATACCTGCATTACAGCAAGAACAGCATCTAATGAATTGGAAGAACTCAAGGAAGAGATCAGTTGGCAATGATGCCCATAAAATAAGAAAATTTAGCAGTAAATTGCATGAGATCATATCATTTCGACCTTAAAACTCAAACAATAACAAATCAACAGTTAATTAACTCGTCCAAGATAAAGCAGCAGACCTGAAAAAGGAAATTGTATGCTTGAGTTAAGCATAATAATGTTCAAGCACAATCAAGTGTGCATGCCAAAAGCATAAGAAAGTTGGGTCAGATATGATTTGATTAAGTGAAAAAGAAAAAACATATGTTACAAAAGGGCAAAAAAGTTTGGCGATGTGTGCACAGTACTAACTATCGAGGTTGAGAAACTAACCTGCACAAGAAGGCATGTCAGCACCAGCTGGAAGCTGTGTTGGAAGAGGTGGAGCATGATTGCTGTAGTTTTTGAATTGGCCCAAGCTTGACTGTTGACTCCGAGTTTCATGCCAGTCGTCCAGTGTTTTCACTGAAGGAGTGCAGGTACAAAAATTCAGCACTTACCAACCAATGCTTCAGCTAACTGGCCAATTTATTTGCAGAAGAAATTGCTCACTGGTATCACACTAATCATGACAATGTGGAGAACCATGAAATGAATGGAATGTGACTTCTTGCCTTGCAATCTACTAGTTCCTGTATCATCCATTTCCTAAATAGATGTGATGCTGATTTCAATGCAATAAGCTTTAGCAAAATAATCCTGGCAAAAGGTTAAATCTAAAAGGAAGAGCTACTTTACTGGTCTTCAAGCTCACTATAATGCAGCAGGGTTAAAAACCTACAACATATAGAAAACCTGACACTGGATTCATAAGTGGCATTAAATTGATAAAAGTTCAAATACTGGGACATGCAAATACATGCTACACTAGCTGAGACAGTTTTTAAGCTTCCAAACTTAGATCCCATTGACATCCAACTCTACAGACTGCCTGTCTAATGCTGGTTCAGAAAGTCACTCGATCAACTAGCAGCAATTTATAGTAGCTTGTATACTCTTCAGATAATGATGATTAAGATGAAGAACGGCATGAGTAATTGGTGTAACTTCTCATAAGTGTAGCATGAACAGCACACCACACCTTTTTCTAAAATTTCACGTGCTAATCTTGATAATTTTGCACTGCATTGGTTCATGGAGAGTTCAAATCTGAGGTTATCAACTTCGCGCAAGTAGAGATCAACAGCCATCCACCTGGATAAAAGAGATACGTCTCTTGTGACCTGAAACCATTGGAGTAAAATCCCATCATCACGGAGATCTAGAAACAACCTAACGAAATTACTGAGGCACTGCTTGCTTCGAAAGATTTTACACAACAAAAGCACAAAGAAATTACCTTTGCAGTCACATTAGGATTTCCATCTCTATCACCCCCCATCCAGGATCCAAATTTTATTGGAGTGCACGTCAAGGGTAGGGGCTTTCCAGTATGCTGCAGGTGATGAATGAATATGATAAAAAGCAACAGACTAAATGGACATTTGGAGAAAAATGAGATTAACCTTCTTTAGTGCATTGCTGAGCCGACGTAAATAGTGAGGTACAGCTCTCCAAAGTGATTGCTCCACAATATTGAGGCCTGAAAAGGAAAGCAGCATTTTATACAAGTTGAGGTATAGACAGTATCTCAACATGTCCAAACCTATTAAACTTACCTGCCCTAGCTTCATCAACTGGGGTAGGTTTGTGTCGCCTAAGCTCATCCGTTTGCCATATTGAAGCAAGCTCTCTCACCTACAATATCAAAAAGTCTCGTGTTTAGGAAATGTAAAAATTGGTTTTGCCTTTTTCACATTCAAACTTTTACAAAAAGCAGCTACCAGATCTTCTATCAACATCTCTCGATCTTCGTGTCCAAGGTCAGGCCGATCATTATATTCTAAAAGATGCTGCAAAGAACAATACACTCTTAAGTGAAAATCTTCAACATGACAAAATGGTAAATTTGGTTAAGCAGCATACTGCAATCTTGATATGTTTATATTGCAGGGTTCTACGATTTATTTGAGTCGGATGTGCTGTCAGGACAATTTCAACCTCCTGTGGTAAGAGACAATCAATAAACTGAAAATTAATTAATAGTAATGAATGGCTTGTAAACTAAACACAAAAAGATAACAATCAGAGACCTGCTTGCAAACAGTATCATACAGGTCAGCTGGAGAAATACCGCCTTGCACAAGCTGATTCAAAACATCGTCACACGATTTTGATAAATTTGTGGAGCCCCGAGCCTTAGTTACTCTGCAGGATAAGATGTTACGCAATCATTATCAAGAGAACCAAAGTATCGAGAATTCGGCAGAAATGAATTGGACCGAGTCAATTTATAATGACTTCAGCATCATACTAGTAGAATTTAGAAGCAAATCCACATCAAATGCATACACATTATGAAAACAGGATTGGAAAATGTCTAAAAATGAATTATAAGACTTATATCCACCGCAAATAAGCAAAGAAGTGGCATATATATTGCTAATGGGCATGGAAGCTTGATTAAAACATACTATCTCTTAAAGTATATACCTCAAATATGTGCTCTAGAGCCACAAGCTACACCACTAAATATGAATGATCAACATGTAAAGTCATTTGTGTAATAGACATTGACTACAATAAGAACACTATTCTTCAATTTACGAAATAATATTGTATTTCGAAAAAATATTATATGCCATTAACTTTGTTTATGATGGTGAATTCAACTGTGGTAAACATGCCTTCATACAACTGAATCATGGAAGCATGAAAAAAGACAACAAGTAACAGGCATGATTATGTGTAAAAATGAATATTACCAAAATTACCTGTGATGTGTTTCTGCAATCCCTGTCAGGTTTAGATAATGACTGAATGCTCGAGCAAGTGATAGGGCTTCCTCAAGTGTCATCTTAGACAGCTCTGCAGCCAATTGCTTCTCAAGAAGCTCTGCTGTGTCCTCAATTCCTGCCATCCTCATGTTGCATGCACTCTACCATCCATACTTCAGTCATTAGTATTTATACTCATGCATGCATGCATGTGAGCATATACATGCATACTTGAAACAGAACAGTTCCCACCTTAACTTGCTCAAGTACTTTAAATTAAGAAATTTAAAAAGTAGTTCACCATATCATTTGACAGAAACACCTCATTCAACGGATTTTTGTACATTAACAAAAATCAAGTATTAGAATAACCTCCTCGTTTGTATCAGAAACAATGAAGCTACACATTAACAAATGATACTAGGAAGAGGAAAAATGGTACTACCGTGCATGTTAAACTAAACAAATCCACCAAAACATCAAATGAATTCTGCAGTTGATGTGCGATCGGCCTGTGCTTAAAACTTTGAAACACGATGCACTCGTCGCAAGGCAGCATTACAAAAATCTAACTGAGGAAATACATTATCCACGCTGTCGACACCAGACGCATGCAGCATAATAAGAGCGCAAAAATTAATCTGTAGTCCGCTGTGAACTTATCAAACAGAATAAGAATAAGCCAGATTCCAGTGACATATAGTGATATAGATGAAGGGGGGGAAAATTCCTAAACTTAAATAAATGCAGTCTACACTCTCACATCATACTATGAAACCACTATGTAGCAATATGAGAAGAAGCGGCAACACAAACTTTCCTCTAGCAAAAAACGAAGTGTGAGTAACTAAGCATCAGAAGAAACAACAGTAAATCAAGGAAACAAACAGATGAAACAGATAAATGCGTAAAACAGAGCACGATCTACGAATAGAAGCTGAGAACGGAGGTAAGTGGCAGAAACCTGTGCGAGAACTCTGGTTCGTTCGAGTTTCTCCATGAACTCAGGCCCTAATTCGCGTTGGAGAACATCATTGAGCAGGTTTCCAAGTAATCTGCAGTCATCTTCAAACCCCTGAAACGATATCTCCTCCGCTATATCATCCGTAATGTCCGTCATGTTTTCTTCTCCGGCGTAAATCGAAGCTCTAGATGAGTGCGGGGAGAAAAAAATCAGAGCAGAGCAGTGAGAGTAGTGTGTGTTGTGTGTGAAGACTGAAGAAAGTGTGAGGTGTCTGTGTTACTGTTGGCGGGGAGTAAAGAGAGAGAGTTGGTGCAGGAAGTGTGGGGCTGCGATGATTTTACCGTGAGGAGTGAGATGAAGACACGTGGAAATTATTAGCGCGGATTGCGGTGATGGTTTTGTCGTCTTTTATTGGAGGCTAGTACAACGTGACACTACTGATATGTGATATGTTGGTCTGATAATTTCTCCACCATATCTTGCTCTATTGCATTTTATTTGCATAAAAAATTTGGAAGGATAGATTTAATTTAAATGATTCTTTAGGAGATTGGCTTTCAAATGCAACCAAATTTATTCTGAAAATAGGATGATGATTATGTAGATTAGCTGTTATGATTTTTTATTAATTGATATGATGATACTATCACACATGTTTATAGTAACTGTTTATTTGTCATTGTCATGTTACACCAAATATTGGTGTGCCCCTCATAGACTGTGTCATACAATGTAGGAGTGAATTGTCTATTTGTGATCCACAATTGACTCATGAGTTGAATACCAATAGATCTTAGTATATTTCATATACGTTTATTATAACAGATTAACTATCTTATAATTTTTGTCTTGAGAAGGAAAGAATAACTATGCATTGATATCACAATGCACAATATCGAAAAGTCATGTTGAAAAAGTATACTTCCTAATCATTATATCATAAAGACTCAAAGCAAATTTAGCTAATAATTCATGTGCAGTCGTATTGACTTCATGCCTCATACTGTAAAAGTCAACCACAATATATTTTCGAGCATGCTTAAATAGTGGTGCCCTCGGACCCGGAACCGCAGTCCGAAATCGCCGGTTCAAGAGCCGAACGATGATTTTTTTAAAAAAAAATATATTAGTTTTTTAATGTATTGTGTATATTATTTCTTATTAAATTACATTATTTAATACATTGCATATAACAAAATTGTTGACTAAAGGTTCCGGCCCGACGGTTTTGGGTCCGACGGTCAACTGGTGGTCCAGCCCGTCAGTTAATCGCCGATTTTTGGTTCACAAATCTTAGGCCCGTAACTGGACTGTGGGCTTTGACGGTTTCAATTCCGGTTACGGCCCGTCAACAATTCGGGCCCGAATTGTTAACTCTAGGTCGGTTCAGGGTCGACCTTGGTATCACTATGCTCAAACACTTCCTATAGCTTGTCACTTAGAAACTCGAACTCTCTACGATTTTCATGCAACACATGTATCACCAAAATGGAATCCTAACAGACAATAATTGGCACGACATCATTCTGGACGCAATACTCTCTTATACTTTGTAAGGAAGAATACTAAGATATTTATTCGAAACAATGTATACAGAAAGTATTAATAATTATTCCCTCCGTCTCATTTGAAATGTCTTATTTTTTGTTTTGGGTTGTCCCATTTGAAATGGTCCAACTCATAAATAGAAAGAAATTTGGCCTTAATTTTCGGTTGTCCCATCTGAAATGTCTCGCTTTACACCTTTATCACACAATTCTTAATCTTTGTGCCCATTTTTTTTTAGATAGTTCAAATGGAATGGAGGGAGTACAACATTCATCAAAATAAATACCACTCCCTCCGTCCACAAAAAGATGTCATAATTTGTCATTTTTGTTCGTCCACAAAAGGATGTTCTAATCTATTTTTAGTAATAATTTGTGGGTGGGTTCCTTTTTTTATTCACTAACTTAATTAACTTTTTCTACTTTTCTTAATTTGTGGGCTACTTTCTTCACTCACTAATAAACAATACTCCATCCGTCCTCATAAAATGTATCCAATTTGTCATTTTCGTCCGTCCTCATAAAAAATATCCAATCTATTTTTGGTAAGTTTTACACTCACAATAAAGTGGAACTCTTAGTCCACTCACAACACATTCAACCATTTTATTAAAATCCGTGCCATTTAAAAATGGATACTTTTATAAGGACGGAGAGAGTACAAGTTTTCTTAAAATCGGTGGCACCCTCTCTTAGGACATCTTTTCGTGGATGGAATAAGTAATAAATACACATAAACTTATGGTCTAACACATGACTCCTCCTTATAGTACCATTTCATTTTACTAAGGGGTTTTGGCAAATAAATCACGAACTATTTCGAATATATGGCGAATTAAATCACCGTCTTTTAATTTTTAAAATTTTGTCCCTCAAATTTTTTCCGGTCATCGGATTCTTGAGTTGGAGTTTACGTGGATTAATTCACCACATAACTTAATTTGTGACCACTTTCTCCACTCACTAAATAAACAACACAAGTTTTCTTAAAATTCGTGTCACCCTCCCTTAAGATATATTTTTGTGGGCGGATGGAGTAATAAATACACATAAACTTATGTCATATAAGAAGGATCTAACACATGACTCCTCGTTATAGTACCATTTCATTTTACTAAGGGGTTTTGGCAAATAAATCACGAACTATTTCGAATTTATAATTTTAACGTGATTTTTGAAATGTGGCGAATTAAATTACCATCTTTTAATTTTTACAATTGTGTCCCTCAAATTTTTTTCGGTCATCGGATTCTTGAGTTGGAGTTTACATGGATTAATTCGCCACATAATATTTATGCTACAACATCGTTTATAATAAAATTGTTGAATATTGAAAATTGTGGTGCAACTACATGACACGTTTCCTTTATAATTTGAAGAAATTTTTAATTGAAATTGTATGAAACAGCGTAGTTTAAGTCTCAAAAAATGACTTCTTCTTTACTAATTTTCGTAAACTCCAATTCAATATTCTAGCAATTAAAATAAAAAATTGGAGAAACGAAATTATAAAATTAAAAAAATATTAATTTAATTCGTTACACTTTAAAAATTGGCTAATCCTCCTTTCGCGACTGCCAAATTCACAATTGTCTCAACTCAAATTTAATCGAGCACATTTGAGCTCGATTTGGTTTGATCAAGCCATAATTAAATATTGTAATTTTATTTTAATTATTATATTTTATTTTAATTAATGTAATGTGGCAATTTTAATTTTAGTGAAGTGTTGAATTTTAAAATTGAGAGGTAAAATAGAATGGAAATGGAAAAATTAGACCCCCTTGGTGTGGAGTGGGGCTCTTAAGAGGGGACTCACCCCTTTAGCCGCAAAGGGGCGGGCTATACCATTGGAGATACTTTAAGGGGGCGTTTGTTTTAGAGGATTAGTCTTGATAAATAAAAATAATAAGGTAATCATTTATTTATTTTGATGGATTGGAACTTTGGGATATCACAAGGCCTTTGATTATTTTTATCATTTAAGTTAGTTTAGCTCTATTCTTATCCCGTTGAAAAGGTGAGATTGTAGAAATCCTAATTTTGAAGATAAAAATACTCAAATCATGCATCTAAGAGGGTTATGGCTTAAAATTTTAAATCCGATAAATTTACAGGGGTTGACTCGGATAATCTGACGCCTAATAGGGGTTGACTCGGAAATAGACCAAACCCTATATAGGGTTGACCAGAAAATAATGTGTTCTCTTGATTATATGAAATTTTACTCATTATTTGATTTTTAACTTCATTATTTTACTTCTGAAAATTAGTATAATACTAAGATTTTTTTTTTCAAAAGTTTGTAAGATATATTTTGATTCAATATCATAAGTTCAATATTAGAAAGTTATACACATTATTTCACTTCTCTGTGTTTTTAATTTAATACTTAACATAAAATATTTAGATGTAAAATTAGAAAATAACAATTATTTTAACAAAAATGAGTGCATTTTATATCTCTAAGAGTTGCATATTAGTGATTATGTGAGTCGATGTTGAAATGCCATTTATTTATACGTGTATTTATTTGTTACAAATATAATATTATCAAAAGAAAATATATTGGTTAATTTTTTTATGTATATTTTTTATGATATCTTCCAAATTTCTAAATAATAGGGGATGTTTGATAGACATATGTAAATAGTGTTACTATATAAATTAATTAAAAAAAATACGAGACAAAACTGAAAAATGTAATAGAATGTCCAAAACGAGAAAGAAAGAAATATCATAAGAGATTCTGTTGTCGGCCTTTGGCCATTATGGAAGACCATATTTTCCCCACCAAAAAAATGGATACAAATATTGGAAAAGATAACTAGATAAGTTGTTGAGTATAAGTGGTCCTAGGAGTCATGTGTATATGAAAACTTTGGTGATGAAAGAGAAATTAATGGGGCCATTTTCACATGTGCCCATAGAGTAGACATGTATGACATGTATATATATATATATATATATATATATATATATATATATATATATATAGGCCAAGGTTCAATGAAGAAGGCCTAAATGTAAGAAAGAAGAGAGAAGTAATCTCATCCGTTGATCTTATCTAATCTAACGGACATGATTTGTTCACGCCATGTTCAACGGATTTTTTCGTTGAACATATGGGGGGTCGAAACCCAAAACCCCCAAAAATATTGTATATGTTCACGAATGTTCAACGAAAAAATCCGTTGAACATGGCGTGAATAAATCATGTCCGTTAGATTAGATAAGATCAACGGATGAGATTACTTCTCTATTCTTTGTTACATTTAGGCATTTTTCATTGAACCTAACCCTATATATATATATATATGGGTTAAAATAAAAACACCTCTTAAAATATAAAATATAAACAATTTTCAATTCTTAGATCATCAAGATCTACGGTTATTTTGTAACCCTGTTGGATGAATTCATGGTCCTAGGTTCGAATCCCAAAGGTAGTAAAAAAAATTCACAATTCTTAATCATGTTGGATGAATTCGTAACCCTGTTGGATAAAATTCATACATTAAAAAAACGTTTATATTTATATTTTAAGAAATGTTTTCACTGTAGCCCTCCCCTATATATATATATATATATAGGGGTGGGCTAGAATAAAAACACTTTTAAGTGTATAAAATATAAATGATTTTCAGCCCTTAGATCATCAAGAATTTTAGATATGAAATAAAATATAAAATAATGAATTTTGAGATAATTATAAAGAATTTTAGATATGAAATAAAATAAACAATATATACTAAAGATCAATAATGCTCTCACTTAAACTCTCAACCTCTTGGTTTATTGAGATAATGTGCCTTAAGCTCCTAATATATATATATATATATATATATATATATATATATATATATATATATATATATATATCGATTATCCTTTCCCAGTTCAAATCAACACAATAGACATGCTCAAATGGTGATAAATTATTCAAACAAAAAAATAAACCCAGAACTCAAGGAAATAGAGACATTTGAACAAAGTTGAATTAAAACAAACATCAATCCATTACAAATCCATCTAATCTAATCTAATCCCTAAGATAATGGATTTTAGCCAAACATATTCATAATCAAAACAAATCCTAAGTCATAAAAAGACATAAACAAAGATATAAAAAGATAGAGATTCATAGATAAATCCTATAATCTTGATCTTCAATTATATAGTCTTGATAAGCTCATTCACAAGTCTTCCCTTCTTCCCTTGGTTGTGGTGTTGTTTTTATGTGTGAAAAAAATAAAATGGTAGAGGAAGAAGATGGGTTTGAGAAAAAGAATGGAAGCTAAGGTTTGGAGAGATGTTGGATGTTGTGGAATGTCTTGAATTATCTCAATTTTCCCTCAAATTGAAGGTTGAAATGGTGTTGGGAAACTAATAAGAAATATCCTACCCTTGGTTTTGATGATCCCAAAACACTTAGCTCATCTTTTCTAGAGTAAAGTTTCTCTGAACTCAAGTGTTAGAGTTCATTTTTGTTAGACTGAAGAGTAAAGAGGCAATGATCTGAAGACTGAAGACTAAAGATCTGAAGTTTGAAGACTAAAGACCAACTGAATCAAGACTGCTGACTCAACTGAAGGACTCTCACTGAAGTACCAGTGTTAGGAAAACACTGATATACACCACGTGGGATAAAACACTGACTGATGCTAAAGTAGAATATTAGAAGAATCCTCGGACTGATTACTAATCCGGACTGATTCTTCAGTTAAGAATGTTTCACTCAGGTCAAACTCAGCCACGTGGAAAGTAAGCTGCTAACTACCAGTACAAGTTGCATTTAATGCGAAGATATGCAGAATCGTCCTTCAGAGTGCAGAGTTTCCCATTTCATGTTGCTTTATTCTGCAACACCATCTCCTATGAAAGCAAGGACGGTACCTACTTTCAGTTTAAGGAGACCGAAGACTGAGAACCTGAGCCAGATTCAAATCTGAGTCTCGACAACAGAAAATGAAGAAGGACCTCCTCCAACGGATCTGTTCTCCAGACGCTGCCTATAAATGGAGCTCAAGGATCAACCTCATTCTTCACCGATTCAACGCACTAAGCCAAAGCTCTGTCGAACTCAAGAGTCAAGCTAATCTCACTGCATCCTAAGTTTGAATCGAAGAAGAGAATAACCATTGCCGCAACTATCGATCTTTACTGATAACATACATTCTCTTAGCATTTCTAGGTTTATACACTCTCATCCTTAGCCTAGAAACTGAAAACCGAGATCCTGTTCTCAGTAATCCTAGTTAAAAAATCGAACCCTTTTCTAAAGAGCGAAAAGAGAGTTTGAGAGAGAGTTCTAGACAGTTGTCTGGACTCTAGGTTGTTTAGCATCCGCAAGCTAGATGTGTGGTTTACTTAGCACCAGCAAGCTAAGGAAGAGAAGTCCAACGGTTGTTGGCACTGAAATGAGTGTTTCAATTGTAAGGTTTACTATGCACCCGTAAGTACGAGCTAGGTTTGTTGTGCACCCGTAAGCACGATCTGAATTGATTGGCAGTGTGATCTACTAACCGTGGACGTAGAAATCATTATTCTGAACCGCGTAAAAATCCTTGTGTTGTTTACTGCTTTCAGTATTTCTATTTCTATTTGTGCACAAACTCTAATTATACTGAAACTGATATCTTAAAGGATGAACCCTAAAGCTGACAAGTTGATTCACTAAAGGCTATTTCTTAAATCGCTTTTGCATCAGTGTTATCAGTCCAAGGACAATCAGTAGGATTTCAAATACTACTCTAATTTCGAAAACTGATAAGACTGAAACCCTTTCTGAACTTCAGTTTGTTGATCAGTTCCTCAAACTGAAGTTACCCTACTGACTCATTATCAGTATCAGTCTTAACCCTCTTTCAAACTGATCTTTCTTACACAACTCACTTCGTTTTCAATTTAGAAACTGACTTCAGTTTTCAAATTTGAAAATAGCCTACTTGTGTATTCCCCCCTCCTCCTACACCAGTTCAGATACCTTTCGGGACCCAACAAATGGTATTGAAACTCAAAATTCCTATCTAGAGCCCACAAATTGCTAATTTTCGCCTTTTTTCTAGGGTCGCGGCCGTGATTGTAGTACAGGACCATGGGGGAGCTGTTGGGAAGAGGGCATGGTCGAACCCAGGCCACGCGGCCTGGACCGTAGGTGTGTTCTGAATGTTTTTGGGCGTTGATCCGTGGTCGGGCCCGCGACCGCTACCAGGACTTCGGGCTCTATTGCGCCCTGCGCAGCCGACTTGCTCGGCTTCGTTCTCCCTCATCCGAGCTTCGATTCGACTATCGTTTACGCTCACAGATTCTTATTCAACTGTAATTCAACCTCATGCTTTCACATTTCTCCAATTTTTCTTGATATTACACCAAAATTACAAGTAAAATTGAGGTACAAACACGCATTCACAAGTAAAATACAAATGAAAATGACAATAAATCATGTGAAATTGAGGTACGAAAACCATGTTTATAACTTTTTATAAGATTTTATCGTATGAAAATTTATATAAAATAATACTTCTATTAAAATAATAAATAATTATAATTTATTAATAAATAATAAATAATTATTTATTATTTTACCCTGTAATTTATAGCTCCCGATAATTAAATTGTAAGCATAAAAAAATTTCACCGATTAAATCTCTACAAACTAATCTAAGCCCCATTTTGAAAAATCAACTAAAATAGAACGGTCATTGATTCTCCAGCATCGCACTCTGTATGCAGTGGCGACGCTCTAGTGATAAGAAGACCGAACAATGAATTCCCCCACCCTTACTTCACCCTTAATTCTCCGTCTCTCGAACGCGGGCAACGACAAGCTCCCATGCTCCAGAAGCTTCAGCGGCCATGGCGAATTCCGACGCGGTGGTGGGGAACCTGACAAGTCTCTACCTGGTTGTCATTGCGGCCATCAAGGCTTACGACATGGCAGGGGGTAGAGCTTCAGCGGCAGTTGCATAATCGTCCTCTCCCCGATGGTGGTCGCTGATCCTCATCGCCGCCCTCACCTTGGTGGCCGCCACTGCATCCTTGTGCATCTGCTTCATATACATGGTGCGATGCTGAAAATTTAATAACGGTGGTGGTATAAGACTTGTCTAAGGGAGGAAACATGGTAGCCTTAGGTGAGGCTGAGATTTTCTGCATTTTAGTTGATTTTTGAAATGGGGTTATTGATTAGTTTGCAAAGATTTAATCGGTGAAATTTTTTGATGCTTGGCATTTATTAAAATAAAAATTTATTAAAAAAGAGAAGGAAAAAAGAACCTAAAACCCTTGAGAGCACAGAGAGCAAACTAAGGGCCGAGCCTCGTTAAAACACTTTTAAGGCAAAACCTGGAAGGAAAAAACCTTAAAAGGGAAAAAGAGTACTCGTCTAAGAAAAGAAGCTGTGGGGAACGGAAGTGAGACAGCTTCAGAGATTCCGGCCGAACCATCACCCCTAAGCAGCTCAGTTTCCGGACACAGCAAAACATACCAACAAAAACGAAAAAACAAAGACGAAGAAGACACAAAACTAACAAAACGACATCAACCACCTCCACACTGCCCCAGCCACAACTAATGATACCATGCAAAACAAGCAGACGGAAGAAGGAAATAACACTCCAAGAAGCGGCACATCGACGACGAGAACTACCGCCCCTCAAACATGCTCGACGTGAAACCGCAGAAACACGCCGATCACGGAGATCCAAGAGGTTCGACCAGCCGGCTCCCAGTGTCGAGCTCACCCGAACACTGAAAAAAGACGCCGCTGACACCCCAACCCAAACGCCAGCAAAAACCACCCCATCAAAGAAGAGAAACCGTAAGCGCGATCTGCTCATAATTCCGGCCAGAAAGAAGCCGACGTCGGAAGCTGCGACATCGTGAAACCACCTATTGCTCGACCTACTCAACAAATCTCCAAGCAAGCAAGCCTCATAACTCAGCCCACCAGGTGTTCTACCAAACTCCCGCTGCCTCACTCCCTCACGGAAAACCCCCTGGCACCAAAACTCCTGCTGCCACCACCCACAGCAGTCACTACCACCAGCACTCCGCTCCTCCTTGTTCCTAAACAAGGTCTTAAAAATACTACCCAAACTGAAAACACCCAGAACACCCTTGCCCTGACACGCAGCACCCGCCAACTGCTCGAAAGAAATTCTCACAGAAAACCTGCAAAAATCGACCTCCGCAGAGTCAAAAACTCCCAAAGATGGGCACTGCTTCCCATCTCTCCAACCACCATATCTGTCAACGAGCCATTCTAACGTGCGAGTGGGTTGACATGTCCAACCTTGCAGCATTTTGAATCTCATTAATTTCATGAGGCCACCACCCCACTTCCCGTTCCTGATTTGCCATAATATCGGCAACATGATTGCCCTCGCGGAAAATGTGAGTTACTTGGAAGCTCATCGAATCCAGCAAACCCAAGATTTGTTGCCATAAAGCGAAAAACCGCCAGGGAACATTAGTCGAACGCGTTTTAAGCAGAGCCACAACATAAGAAGAATCAGACTCCACCCAGAGATGATTCCTATTTCTTACATGAGCAATGCGAATGGCGGATATGACCGCCATCAGTTCAGCTTCAAACGCAAAACCCACGCCATGCTTAAAGTGAAAACAACCTCTCACCCAACCCCAGTGATCGCGTTGATGCTTGGCATTTAATTATTGGGAATTATGAATTACAGGGTAAAATAATAAATTTATAAATTTTTTATTATTATTTTATATAAGGACTATAAAGAGTAAAATGAGGCTATGAATAGAATCTCCCTAATAATAAACTCAAATAAATTAACATAATTCGTCAAACTCCAGCATTTAGAACAAATTGAGGCCCAATTAAATAGGGTGATTTTAAACATAGCCCCATTTTTTCTTTCATTATAGCCCCCCATTAAAATTAATAATAAAAATAATATTAAACGTACTATTATATTCTTATATTCCTAATTAAAATTTTAATAAAAAATAACAATTAAATCCTAAGAAATATAGCTCCCAAAACAAAAGAAGAACTCGTTGGAAGGAATGGAGAAATGATATAGCCCCCAAAACAGAAGAACACGTTGGAAGGAATGGAGCAAGGAAGAAATCACAACACTTTTAGTGCTCGTTTGGTTCAAGTAAAGAAATGGAAAGGGAATGGAATAAAATAAAAGAGTGGAATGGTAACAATAACCATTACTTTTATTGAGTGTTTGGTTTAGCAATGAAAATGAGTCATTAGTAAGGAATTCCCTTTCTTTTGTTTCCCCTCTATGTTGAGGGGTAACAAATTGGGTGATTGTGTTACCCTTAAGTAAGGGTAATGGTTAACTCTTTACACAAACCAAACAACAAGTAATGGATTCAATTAATTGAATCCCTTTCCAACATCTAAAAACACCCAACCAAACATGGGCTTATATCTTAAGCTTTTCCTTGCGACTAATTTTGGAGTAAAAATCTGAGTTTGAAAAAAATCATGTCTCCTTGAACTTGTAGACTTATGCCTTATACCGTCATAACTGTCTACACTGCTTTCTGCAACATAATACTCATAAAAAAAAAAAATAGATCAACAAAATTGCAGGTCACATAGTTCAAGAATTTGTGGTTTTAGAGATAGTCAACTATGAACTCAATCGAACTATTACAACCCTATAGATATATGCCAATGAACCAGATTTATAAAGAGAAATCAATGCAAAAACATTTGAATTCCACCAAAAATAAGAAATTAGGTACTGAATTGATTCAGAATAATCAATCGTTTCTTTGAGGCATGATTGTTCTTCCTCGTGAATTGTGATTGATTTCTTTCTTCATCCCCCTTCCAAAGTTTTTTTCTTCAGTTTTTTGGGGGCTATACCGACGAATATTCTTTAGAATTTATTTTGTAACTTTAACTATTAGAATTTTAATTTGAGGGTATAAGGGCATTATAGTATCTTCGTTATTATTATTAACTAGTACATCCTCCCGTGCGATGCACGGGCCACAATGTATTTATAATTTTAAAAAATTTAAATTAAATAAAAATATCAAAATATCATTATTTATGAGTTACAAAATTAAATGAAAATATCAAAATATCGTTATTAATATAAATTTATTTAATTTAAAGTAGTGTATAATATTAAATTTAATGAGTGATGAGTGAGGGAAACCTAGCCGCCGCCGCCGCCTAGACCTAGCGCCGCCGCCTGCCGGACTATGGCCTGTTTGTCTCCGGGTGGTGCTTGAGATAAGGGGGCCCTGAATCTCCCACCCATCTCTACGAATTTTGATAATCCTAAAGCTCTCCTGCAAAATACACCTAGATCTTCTGCCATTTTTCAGCATGGCTCTTCTGCAACTCATGACGGTATCATTGGCGCTGAGTCTAGAAAAGAAGTGTCACCTTTGCGTGGCGCCGCCAGTCAAACTGTTCCCCACGCTTCGGCTGCAGTTTCGGGACCTAATAAAGAAAACCCTAGTGTGTTTGCTGGGGATAATCGTATCTCTTATGCTGCTGCAACAGTTAAGCGGCCGGTCAAGCGGCCGGATCTTGCTGGTCACGTCTTTCATGATTTGCGTCCTACGAAGGACGGAGATCAGTTTTCGCTTAAGATTCCGAAGGAGCTATACCTAAAGGAGGTTCAGGCGTTTCAACATGCTTTGACAGGACGTCTTCTTTTGCGGAAAGGAGATAAGCCGAGGTCGACTTTGGAGTTGAAATCGGAGCTTCAACAGTTATGGAGAGTAGCCTCGGATTGGCAGCTGATCCCCTTGGGAAAGAGTTTATATACTCTTCGTTTCACTACGGCTGCGGATAAATCTATAGCAAAAGGGAAGATTATTTGGGAACTCTCGAAGGGAGACTTTCGGTTACGGGAGTGGTCTCGGAATTTTGATCCTTTCAAGGAAAACTCTCCCTTGGCTAACGTTCGGGTTCGCATCCACTTTCTTCCGATCGAGTACTGGAATCCGCAAGTTATTTCTGGTATTGCTCGTTTCTTGGGTCATCCTTTGAAGATTCATGGAGCTTCAGCTGGAAGAGATTTTGGGCAATTCGCTAGAGTTCTTGTTGAAATAGATATGTTGCAGCCCGGTTCCGACATCTCCTGGACTCGAGACTCATACCAAAAGAAAGATCTTCGAGTCTAGTTCCATTTAAAAAAATAGAGTCGAAAACTCCAAGTGGTTTGAGAGATATGATGTTTTTACTACGATCTACCATTTCTGGCAGTTTTGTGCAACCGAAAGTTACCATTTTTGAAAAATAGTAAACGTTGTTAAGCTGGGCTCAACTTTGGTGGATATCTAGCTAACACAATAAGGTTGATACCATAAAAATTTGGAAAGCTAGATCACATAGGAAACTACTGAAATAAATGACTCTTTCCCCTGTTCTCTGAAATTCTCGGTAATAAAGTGCAGTTTAGGTTTTGTATTTTAAAGAAATATCAACCGAAGTTGAAATGGCTTGAAATTTTACCAGGGTACTCAAGACTCATGTAGGGACTTGCTATAAAATCTTCAAAGCTATTAGACACTGAAAAACCATCGATCACAGTAGGTCAGTAGGCCTACGAAATTTCTCCAATTTGGACTCAAAAATAATATATCTCAAAAACATCTCTAATTTGAATATAACATCATAACTCTCAACAACAAACTCATACCAAAACTTATTTCATCACTTCTAACCATCAATCTAAACCATCACTTAACATCATAGCATGCTCAAGAACTCATATTCGTTATCAATCATCTATAATCATCATTTTAATCCATCAACTATCATAACTACAATCTCCTAGGCTCATTTTTATACTCGAATCCTCACTTTCTTCATGAACTTCAACTTGAATTAGGAGTTGTTTTAATACTCTAATCATCTATGCTCATGAAGCTTAGATATAAGTAGATTCATGTGTTTAGAAGCTTACTCTTATGTTTTGCGTAGAGAAAAGTATAATTCCGCCTTCTTGATTCCTAGCTTGAACCTTCAACCCAGCTTTTGTTCTATGGATTTAAGAGTGTTTTCAACTTGATTTAATCGGTGGTTATGGCATACAAGTAGCTTGTGAAGCTTTTTACTATCTCATCAATGGTGTTGGGTGAAGACAGTCGAGAGAGAAGAGAGAGAAAAGAGAGGAAAGAGACGTCTGTTATGAGGGATGAAAGAGAAAGGAGTTGTTTTATTTAACCCCATTTACTTAGCCATCAAGTATTGGATAATAACACATGCTTAATTATCCACTTGCATAAAATATCTTATCCGTTAACTATGTTTATCCACTTGCTTTGACTCCTCTCTCTCTAAAGTCAGTTCCGCACCAGAGCAGAGCACATCTCAACCATCAGAGCAGAGCTCGCCAGAGGAATGCTCGCCAGCGGAATGCTCGCCAGCGAAATGCTCGCCAACGGAATGCATTCTCTGTTCGCAGTGTCAGCAGAGAAATCGTGATTTCTCTGTCATATCAGAGGAATCGTGATTTTTCTGCAGATCAGAGGAATCGTGATTTCTCTGTCAGAGCAGAGGAATCGTAATGTCTCTGTCAGAGCAGAGGAAAACACCACATCAGCTCTTGTTGCAGAGCAGAGCTCGGCTACGCCAAAGCTCGGCTACAAACTATCGAAAGAAAAGAAATTTTTAACTTCATCAATGTGCAACCATCATCTCTATACATCCTTATTTCCTCAAAGTATTTCATTCACTAGTTCTTCATAAAAAAAAAACAATAGCTCAAACTATTGGAATATCTCATCTCATCATAAACTTATATATATATCTCAGTAAAAAAAATTCTCATAAAATACTGATATGCAAAATAATAATAGTTGTATGCTATTTCCCGATTTAAGAATAATCTCGTTCTCCAAAATCTCGAAAATAATCCGTGTTAACATAACACGAAACAAATCATACTCACATCATCGTAACAAATAGTCACATAGACAATCACTCAAACCATATCAGATAAAACACGGATACAATTCTCATTAAAGCAATTAGCAATCATCTCTCAATTAGATCATCTCTCAGATCGACTCTCCCTTCTATAGGGTTTCTCACTCACTTATCTCAACTCTATTCTTAATCAGATGTTCCTATTAACAATAGGACAATTAATCTCACAGATACCTCTGTATCCGTCATCGGAAAAAAATAAATTATGCTCTTTTCTCAATTCAATCAGCATCTCTATCTCAACTCGTTTTCTCAAACTGCTCACTCTCTATCCTCATCATTGATTCTATCAGACTCATATCTCCATCTAGAAGAATAACTCGTCTCATCAAAATAATGTAACTCTAATACTCAATATCTCTATTTATCACCATAACTTCATCTCATCTTAATTATAATCTCATATCTCAGTACCGTAGTACCCTCTGTAGTGTCTCGACACTACTACTACTCATAAAAGTACGGGGTGTTACATCCTACCCCCTTAAAAAAAATTCGTCCCGAAATTTGAGTTATTCACCTTCGGGAAAAAGCTCGGGATATTTCTCTTTCATCATCTCTTCAAGTTCCTAAGTTGTTTCCCCTTGCCCATGATGTCTCCATTGGATTTTCACCAAAGGAATTGACTTATTTCTCAGTTGTTGGATCTTCCGGTCCAGAATAGCATCGGGCCTCTCTTCGTAGCTCATGTCCAGCTCTAGGGACACTTCTTCTTGATGAATGACGTGTTTTGGATCAAACACGTATTTTCTTAATTGTGAAACATCGAAAACGTTATGAACGTTCGTGAAGCTCGGAGGCAACGCAAGTCTATAGGCAACAGGGCCTACTTTCTCGAGTATATCGTAGGGTTCAATATATCCTAGTTTGAGTTTTCCTCTAACTCCAAAACGATGTACTCCTCTGGATGGGGTCTCCTACATCAAAATGAATCTCTGTTCGCCTGGTGTCTGCATAAGACTTTTGGCGATCTTGTGCTTCTTTAATTCTCTGTTGAATCTGTCGCACAATGGCGATCATCTCTTCAATGGCTTTTGGTCCAAACACTTTCTCTCTCTCCAACGTCATCCCAAATAAAGTGGGGATCTACATTTTCGTCCATACAAGGCTTTGTATGGAGCCATGTTAATAGTTGATTGGAAACTGTTATTATAAGCAAACTCGATCAGGGGCAAAACTTGCTCCCATTGACTTCCTCTATCTAGCAAAACAGTTCCAATCATGTCTTCTAAAACTTGTATAGTCCTTTCGGACTGTCCATCCGTCTGCGGATGAAAGGCTGTACTAAAATTCAGTTTAGTACCTAACTCTTTTCGCATGCTCGTCCAGAAACGTGAAGTAAATCTGGAATCTCGATCCGATGTCCGTACTCCGTGCAATCGCACTATCTCTCGTTTCATTCCTTTCTACCAAAATCTCGTTTTTAAATCTTGGTACTTCTTCGTACCTCCTGGGTGTGCTGTGTAAGGTGTGTCATGAGCTTCACTCATGATTTCATTTTTCAGCTCTTCTCTATCAGGCACACACGTTCTTCCATCAAATAATATGGCATTGTCTGCCGCTTCTTGATAATTCTCCATCTTCTCGGTTCGAATCTTCATTCGTAACCTCTCCATCTTTTCATCCTTTCTTTGAGTTGTGATTATCCTTGACCGTAGGTCAGATGTAACGTTCAGTGTAGCAATCATTATTTCCGTCGTTTGAGGTGGTATCACTACCTCAAATCTCAATCTCTCGAATTCTTTGACCAAGTTTTCTTCTTGAGTAAGGAAAAACCTTAACTCTCCTTGATTCTTTCTACTCAACGCATCAGCGACAACGTTAGCTTTTTCGGGGTGATTATTTATCTCGCAATCGTAATCTTTCACCAACTCTAGCCATCTTCTCTGTTGCATGTTTAGATCTTTTTGCTCAAAGAAGTATTTGAGACTTTTATGATCGGTGTATATCTCACACCGTACTCCATAAAGATGGTGTCTCCAAATCTTTAAAGCATGCACTACGGCTGCTAACTCTAAATCATGCGTCGGATAATTCATCTTATGCGGCCTGAGTTGTCGTGAGACATATGCAACAACTCTTCCATCTTGCATCAGTACACATCCCAGTCCATTCTTCGATGCGTCTGTATAGACTGCATACTCTTTGTTCGCCTTTGGAATAGCTAAAACTGGGACAGTGGTAATTCTCTTCTTCAGCTCTTGAAAACTCAACTCACACTCGTTCGTCCACTCAAATTTAACTTCTTTCTTTAGCAGGTGCGTCAATGGCTTAGCGATTTTCGAAAAGCCCTTAATAAATCTTCGGTAATACCCTGCTAATCCCAGAAAACTGCGGATTTCATGTAGTGTAGTCGGTGTTCTCCACTCTACCGCTCGAACTTTTGCTGGGTCTACTTCGATTCCTCTAGCAGAAACGACACGGCCAAGGAAAATGATTTCTTTAAGCCAAAACTCACATTCGCTGAACTTAGCATATAGCTTTTTAGCTCTCAAACTCTCTAACACGATTCTCAATTATTCTTCGTGTTCTCGTTTACTCTTTGAGTAAATCAGAATGTCATCTATGAACATTAACACGAACTTGTCTAAGTATTCGTGTAAGATTCGGTTCATGAGATCCAGGAACTTTGCAGGAGCATTCGTCAATCCAAAAGGCATGACTATGAATCCATAGTGCCCGTATCTCGTACGAAATACCGTTTTCGAAAATATCTTCCGATTTTATCTTCAGCTGATGATACCCCGTTCTCAAGTCAATCTTTGAAAAAGTGCTCGCTCCTTTGAGTTGATCGAATACATCATCGATCCGAGGTAGCGGATACTTATTCTTCAGTGTTACTTTATTCAGCTCGCGGTAGTCAATGCATAATCTCAAACTACCGTCCTTCTTTTTGACAAAGAGAACCGGTGCTCCCCACGGGGAAACACTAGGTCGAATGAAACCCACTTCTAGCAATTCTTGAAGTTGCAGCATCAACTCTTGTAACTCTGTCGGGGCCATTTTATATTGTGCCTTTGACGTCGGTGCGGCTCTGGCTCAAGATCAATCGTAAACTCGAGCTATCGATCTGGGGGTAATCCCGGTAAAGCTTTAGGAAAAACGTCTTTGTATTCTCGCACGACTGGCACGTCATCTATGTTTGTTTTGGATTCCTCAATCTGATTCAGGTATACAACATACGCGGTTGTATCCTTTCTCTGCAAAAGCTTTCGGGCTTGTAGCGCCGAAATTATTGGCGACTTTCTCCATTTTCTCTCAACGCCAATAAACGAAGTAGGCTCTTGGCCTGGAAATTGAAACGATATTCGTCTCTCCTTGCATTGTATCGTTACATGGTTCTCCTCTAACCAATCCATTCCCAAAATAATATCTATGTGCCACATAGACATCATCCTTAGGTTTTTAGCCTTGAGCTTAATCGATTCTAGCTCGATTTCTAAGTCAGGACATACGAGTGAGACCGTAGTGGTTCTGCCTATAGGAGTCATCACTCTTAGATGTTGCGGAGCAGGCTCTATGTTCAACTCCATAGTATCGACACAAGTATGGGGAAATAAAAGAATGGGATGCTCCCGTATCAAACAGTATTACTATGGGTACACCCTTCAACTCACCAATACCTGCTAGATTTCCTCGATTCTTGTCCTGAGCCTTCTGCTCAAGCGCAAACACTCTCTAATGATGGGGTTGATTCGCCTGCGGGGCTGGCGGCTGCCTTCCTGACCGACGTGGTCGATAGGCTGGTTGCTGTCGCTATGACGGCGGTAGCGGTAGGACTCCCTCCATCGCTTTGAGCTGCGGCTGGTACTAGTTCAGCCTTCCTCCGCCTCCACTTTGCTGGCGATTTGGACACTGATTGGAGTAGTGTCCAATCCTTCCGCAGGTGTAGTAGCTGTTCTGTCCCATCTTGCACTCTCTCATGTGTAGCTTGTTGCATTTCGGGCAATGAGGTATTCCTCGCGATCCTGGTGGAGCTGCTGCTGGAGCAGTCTGGCCAACATAAGGCCGGCTATCTCAGTTCTGATAGTGTGGCGGTGCATTCTGACTCTGCCACGGCTTCTTGGGATCTTGACTTCGGTCGTCCCATTTTCTCTTGCCTTTCTGGCCTTGGCCAGAAAAAGATTGGCTTCCCGATTGAAAATTTGGGTTCGACAGTTGCGTCGAAGCTTGACTCGTTTTCTCTGGCTGCATAGCCAATTCTATATCTAGCGCTCTGTTCAGCGCTTCAGCATACGTTAGCGCACTCTGGCTTGCTAACACAACTCGTATCTCTTGCTTTAAACCAGAACAAAATAGTTCCAACATCTTTTCGTCCGTGTCCACTCGATATGGGGCATATCGAGCCAAATCGCAGAATTGCTGGTCATACTCGGCTACTGTCTTATTGCCTTGATTCAAATTGGCAAAATTCGTTTCCTTCTTTTTTCGGTAACTTCGGGGTATATACTTCTCACACAGAGCTGCTTTGAACTGATCCCATGTAAGGGCATCTAGTTGCTCTGGGGTCATAGTTCTCTGTTTAGCTTCCCACCAGAAATCTGCAGATCCCTTGAACTGATAGGACATGCATGTAAGACGCTCGTGATCATCACATCTCAAAAATCTAAAGATCCGTTCCATACTCCGGATCCACTCTTCCGTCTTAGCAGGATCTCCAGATCCATTAAACACTGGTGGATTTTGTCTCAGGAAAAGTTCCTCTATTCTCCTCTCTGGTGGTGGAGGAGGTGGTGGTGTAGGATTCCTCTGTTCCTCTTCTTCTTCTCGATTTCTGTTTCTCTTTCTCGGGGGCATACTATAAGGGTAAGAAAGATATAAATATAACAGCCTCAAAGCTAATCTTTTCGTCATCTCAAAATACAAGGTCTATTTTCTCAACTCAAAAATACGTCTCAACTCGGTTCTATATATTTCATATAGAATTCTTATCTCAGTTTTCTATATCTCAACTCAATTCTATATTTCTCATATAGAATTCTCATATTTCTTGTCATCTCTATCGTTCATCTAACATCATGCATCAAATCATCAATCTCAAAACTCTGATGTGACATAAAGCTCTCTAGTCATCAACGTCATCTCTATATAATAGGGAAAATTGCCTTTCTTTTGAGGTCTTACACAAAAGCGAAGGTTCTCTTTGTACAAAACGCCCTATACTATAATGATGCTCTCGCTATGCAAGCATCATAGGGACTAAGCGTCATATATGTTCTATACTATGCTTCTAGCTATGTACATTGGTTATGCATCACTATATATATATATATATATATATATATATATATATACATCACTAGATAGTCTCGGTCGTCTATCAATCTCCCATCTCGTCATCTTTATTGCCATCACCTGATATCCTACTCCCAACATCATCAGTCGGTCCATCCTCACGCGGCTCATCCTCTACATCCGTGTCATACATCGGATAGTAAACTGGCACCTCGGGAATAGAAACCCATGTCTCGGTGCCGTCGTCCGCAACCTGATGCCGTAAAGGCTGGGTTCGCCCGCGTCCAACTGTCATATCCGGAGTTTCCTCGTCCGGATCCTCCTCATCGCTGTCTGATCTCGCAGGTCGAGATCCTCCCTCTTGGGTGCCTCGATAAGGTGCATAGTGAAGCTGGTGCGTGTAAGGCTGTAAAGCCAAAATGTCGAAATCTAGCACTGGGGCAACTCTCGAATCGCATGGCCTCGATACCTGCTGAATTCGAGGCTCTGTAAAAACAATCGGCGGTGCTGACCTGATAGGTAGCACTGGCAAGGGTGCCGTCACCGGGGTCAAATCCCATAATGGTAAGTTGGCGCTAGGATATGTGATCATTGCCAAATACGAAAACGGACCGTGCTCCACGACCGGTGAATACGTCTCGAAAACTATCGAATCTGAAATAGCCTGCTCAGATATAATCGGCATTGTCTCACTAGGGGGTAGTGGTACAACCACTAACTCTCCACCCTGGACTGGCCCATCGGGCACTTCGTACGGCGGTGCAGGGGGATCGTCGAACGCAAAAATAACGATGGCTGAGCGTCGCGATAAAACCGTTGAGATCACCATACCTCTCTCCTCCCAACCACGTAGTACCCACAAATAGGGGGACTAATGTTGTCGCCCAAACTCCCCACGTGGGTGGTAACCGCGGAATCAGAAGGTCGATAGCTTCCGCTCCGTCGATCCCGTAGGGAAATAACCCTCTGCCAGTGGCGATGGTAATGCGCTAGAAACTCTCCTAGCGTATCGTCTTCATCTGGCTCGTACTCTCTAAACCAACATTTCGTTGCTTCTTCAGCAATACTCTGCATCCTAAAAACAAAAACATCGTGTTTCTCAAAAGTGGATACGAAACTTACTTGGTATTCCACCCCAATCATCAACATACTCTTTCTCATTTGGTCAGTTGGAGCAACGGTTATACTAGCCTCAACATGACTCCCAAATATTCTTCAACTCATGGTTCTCATCATGCTCAGATAGTTCCGCCATATCACATCACATAACTCATTATTGGGTCAACTCAAAACTCAGCATGAAGGCGGAAAAGAAAACATCAAAAGCTCTTACCTCGCTAAGTCGGAGGAGATGGGGTGCTGGGGTTCTATTTAGACTGACTCTCAAATCAGTCTAAGAACTCAAATTAGACTAGTACTCATCTCATAAGTAAGAGCAAATAAAATCTCAACTCAATCAAGCATTAGACTCAGAGCAGACGACTCGGTCTGATACCACTCTGTCGCAGCCCGGTTTCGACACTAGTAATAGCGGGGATCGAGTATCGATACGACTAATAAAAGAAAGGGGAAAGATAGAAAAAATACATAGATCAACAGCGGAAGCTCACGAAGAAACATGCTAAGGAAAGATTATCATAATTCATCAAAAGGGTATATCCGTCAACATCGTCATAACTCGATAAATATCGGGAATCTCAACATGAAAAGCAAAACAAGTGTAACTCATTTTTATGTAGAGTCATAATATTCAGAGTGTGACAACAAAAGGTGAACCGACTATATGTATGAAGACACATAATCGTGAGTAAAATGCTTGATTTAATACAACATAACTTCATATCGAAACTCTATCGACAAAACAGACATACGATAGAGAAAGAAAACGTCAACCCGAAACATTCCCCACCAGCACCGCACCATACTCCCCTTCCGCTTATCCTGCACGTTTAGAAATACATGCAGGGCGTGAGTACATAAATACCCAGTGGACATATCGCCGGAAACAAAGCTGCTCATAGAGCTATAAATTGAACTTGCCACATTTCAGCAATACACATGAATTATATCTTAAAAGAACCTGTGCAAGCAGTTTTAACCATAAACATCATAATTAAGTGTCTGCAGACAAGTACTCGACATGTATGTACCACATCTACAACTCTTCATTATCATCAAGGTACTGAGAAGTAGGCCTCCTTCTCAAGCACCGTGACCGGCCGACCTGAAGACGGCTCACAGTCACCTCAGTGTACACTAGCCCTGGCAGGATAGCTATCAACTGCCTAGGACCCGAATTCGTCTCATCTCATCAGTAGAGGGTAAACATACAAGCTCAACATCATCATAAAAATATTGGCAAGTCAATAATTCTCAAACATCATCATAATCTCAAAACATCAAAACATCTCATAATTTTATCATCATTTAAAACAGTTTAGAAAAGCTCTTAAACTGTATACTCAAAATAATGCCCACCTGAAGACCTTACTCAAAATCTCCCGTCAAAGTGGAGTTACTTACTTCCTTGCTCTGCTCGTGTCTTCAGGGATCATCATCATCGAAAATTCATGTCATACAATGAATCTCGATTAGAAACTCTTTGAAAAATTCTCAAGCCTTAACTCATGCTCTATCTCATATTCTATCTCCTTACTCAACTCTATATAAACTCTCCACTCATCTCACATCCTTAAGTTCAAGGATAGGTTTCAAGAAAATCATGGTTCTAAGTCTCGATTTATCTCTCATAATAGGGTCGTCTAACTTCAGTCAAACACATAGGCAACACAATCACATAAGGCACATAAGAAATCACAAACAAATATCAACAAAACATGCTCTGTTTTTACACTGACTTAACTTCAAAATTTAAACTGTTCTGACTCCGACATCTCCTGGACTCGAAACTCATACCAAAAGAAAGATCTTCGAGTCTAGTTCCATTTAAAAAAATAGAGTCGAAAACTCCAAGTGGTTTGAGAGATATGATGTTTTTACCACGATCTACCATTTCTGGTAGTTTTGTGCAACCGAAAGTTACCATTTTTGAAAAATAGTAAACGTTGTCAAGCTGGGCTCAACTTTGGTGGATATCTAGCTAACAAAATAAGGTTGATACCATAAAAATTTGGAAATCTAGATCACATAGGAAACTACTGAAATAAATGACTCTTTCCCCTGTTCTCTGAAATTCTCTGAAAGCTAGATCTCATTTTTATACTCGAATCCCCACTTTCTTCATGAACTTCAACTTGAATTAGGAGTTGTTTTAATACTCTAATCATCTATGCTCATGAAGCTTAGATATAAGTAGATTCATGTGTTTAGAAGCTTACTCTTATGTTTTGCGTAGAGAAAAGTATAATTCCGCCTTCTTGATTCCTAGCTTGAACCTTCAACCCAGCTTTTGTTCTATGGATTTAAGAGTGTTTTCAGCTTGATTTAATCGGTGGTTATGGCATACAAGTAGCTTGTGAAGCTTTTTACTATCTCATCAATGGTGTTGGGTGAAGACAGTCGAGAGAGAAGAGAGAGAAAAGAGAGGAAAGGGACGTCTGTTATGAGGGATGAAAGAGAAAGGAGTTGTTTTATTTAACCCCATTTACTTAGCCATCAAGTATTGGATAATAACACATGCTTAATTATCCACTTGCATAAAATATCTTATCCGTTAACTATGTTTATCCACTTTCTTTGACTCATCTCTCTCTAAAGTCAGTTCCGCACCAGAGCAGAGCACATCTCAACCATCAGAGCAGAGCTCGCCAGCGGAAAGTTCGCCAGTGGAATGCTCGCCAGCGAAATGCTCGCCAACGGAATGCATTCTCTGTTCGCAGTGTCAGCAGAGAAATCGTGATTTCTCTGTCATATCAGAGGAATCGTGATTTCTCTGTCATATCAGAGGAATGCATTCTCTGTTCCCATGTATTGATGGAGTTCGGCGGCAAGGACAATAACCACGTTCTCGCCCGGTCCTTGAGTGCATAAGGTAAGCACTTGAGTCTCAACTGATCCTCGGTGAGTTCCAGCAGTGGGAAGGTCTGCACTTAAGTGCAGAAGTCACGGATGAACTGTAAGGCGTCCTCGCTCGGCATCCCATGAAAGAGCGGCAGCAGGTTTGAGTCGTTGGGCTTCAGATTATAATTCCGGACCGTTGTGGGAAGCACTATCGCTGAAGTGCTAGTGGTCCCAATGACCGGCCTGGAGAAATCTCCCATGTACTGTACATTCCGCTCCGCCATGGTTTCTTGGTCAGGATTGGGCCGAGCTTCTTCTTCTTCTTCAGAATGCACTGAAAATGTCTCCTCAACGGCTTCCAGAATGGGGTTAGAAGCGATTCTCTCTTCACAGTCTTCCTCTCGAAACTGTGGTTCCACAAGGTTTCTCGAACTGGACTCGAACTCCTCCTCCAGGCTTAAAAGGACCTCACGAGGTCGGTGAATATTGTCGTAGTAAGGTGCAAGCTTTCTCTTCAAGCTTCTGCGTCCTTGCATACACAACACGAACAAACAAATCAAACGCACCGGAGGGAGAAAATAATCGAGTTAAAAGAAAGAACAAAAATAAACACGGAAAACAAATGCAACACAATCAAATGCCTAAAGCCTTCCCCGGCAACGGCTCCAAAATTTGACTCATCCAAAAACACCTAGCGGATGGACTCGAATTTATACGAGGTCGTCCTAGGGCGGTAAGGTGACTCAAGTCGTCTCACACGGAAGGCTTAGCAGGGCTTTAATTGTATTACTCACAAGAAACGGAAAGGAAACCTAAACACTCTAATCGGGTAGTTGGGTCTGACTCTAATTCGCACTCTAATCACCACGACATAAACGGAAGAAAGCAATAAACATTAACTAATGCGTAATTAAAGTAAAGCATATAAATCTATCTAGGCGAAAGATAAGAAGCATATTAAGAACGCAGGAAACTAATAAACCTAGGGTTCTAAACTAGCAAACTAGAAAGCAATGGTTAATTCAATCAATCATGAACAACGATTATCTAGGCGAGATAAAAGAACAATCAATCATCAAATAACTCGAAGCAACAATAATCTACGCAAAGGAAATAGACTAGCATTCAAACATATAGAAAACAATAACTAAGTTCTTACAGCGAGTACGATCCAAATCTTCAATCTAATGTAATGAAAACAATCATAATCTTCAATCCACGAAGCCACAAGATGTTTGTTGATGTTTTAACTACTCTAAAACTAAGGGAAATCAAGTGAAAATCGCCTAGGAGGCTGTTGGGGTCGAGAGTCCTTGAAAACCCCTAAAAATGGGCTTTTATAAGGAAAAAACGTAACTGCCGAACATTCAGCGACGGCGGCTGCCGTGGGACGGCGCCGCCGTGGGTGGCCTTCGCTGATTACTCCAGGAGTCGCACGGCCCACGCCGTGGGGCCGCGGCCGCAGTCATGACGGCGGCCGCCGTGGGACGGCGGCGGCCGTGAGCTCTACCTCCGAAACTGCTCCAAACGAAGCCAACCCACGGTAACTTCCGATTCCTGTACACGACAGTAGCACACCCAAATAGCATCGAGCAAGTGAAGGATAGAGCAAAAAGACACGAAGCATGCTCGAATGCACAACAAAAAGGCCCATAAAAACATCACAAAATAGGGCTAAACAACCCCCCCCCACACTTAAATCCTTGCTTGTCCTGAAGCAACAATCACAACATCGAAAGAAAATCCACAAGCGATTCTTCTCACCAAGCAAAACACCAACCAATCCAAGTCTTCCAAGATATCAATGTCCCCAATCAAGTGTTCAAAGTTAAGGTTTAAAAATGCAACAACAAGATTAAACAACTCAATCCGATCAGACCCAATTCTCCGCTAGGGGTGAATTTCCTAATGTAATTTCCTTTACAATCATATCTCGTTCCTTTTTCACATTCTTTCATTTTTCTCACATCTCACTTCTCGTTTTTTTTTTGGGTCAAGTTATTTTCGCTCTTAATAGATAGGCCATAATTCACGAGATTGAACTTTTGGAAGTGATCCAAAATATTCTCGTGTGGTTACCCATGCTCATAATGATGCCATCAGAGGAGTAGAGACCCAGAGCTATCAAAAACTCAACAACCAACCATACATTTCAACTCAGAGAAAGATATTAGGATATTGCAATGAAAACACTCCCCCTAGCCTCTATTGGACAAATCACATCAAGAGTTGCTCATCAGGGTGTTGCATCCAAACATTAAACTAATTACACCAAATTGGGAACAATTCAATCACAAAAGACAAGGATAACAAACCACTCGAAACACCAACCGGAATCGCTAGTGAACCACCATCAACATGCGAGGTGCACTTAAAAAAACAAGAATCCAAGATAAGGGGACCATTCGCCCCACACAAGAAAGCCCAAGATCACAACAAGAAGACACCCACAGGATTCACAACTACCAACAAACACCCCTCCCCACACTTAAACTCTGACACTGTCCTCAGTGCAAACAAAAAGAGGGGTAAAAGAGGAAACTTCCCTAAATATCGATCCAGTGGTGAGTCTGTAATGTCCCACGATGTCTGCCTCTCTCTCATCCAAAGAACAAGCAGTCTCCAACGCAACACCCTGCACCAAACAACAAAAGCAACAAAACACAACACAAACGAAACGAAAGAAAAACGAAACAAGAAAAAGCAAGCAAACATGGGTTGCCTCCCATGCAGCGTTAGATTTTAAGTCGTCAGCCCGACTAAGAGAACCCCTTTAACCAAAATCCGATTGGAGCTCCAGCTGTCTTAGCGCCCTTGTAAACACATCTTCTTGAATTGCAGCTGCGGGTCCTCCAAATGAGTCCTCCATGCTCATATCCTGGGATGGCCCTCTATCCACACATCCAACGAAATTGAGTGACCCAACCTTATCTAGCTTCTCTTCCAGTAGCAAGGCACACAGAAAGCCTTGCTCTTTATCATCTTCCTCTTGTAGCTTATCCAGGAATTCTCTCTCAACCTCACTTTCATCTTGCAAGTTAGCAAGAAATTCTTCCACGATCTCGTCCTCTTCCTGTAGCTTATTAAGGAAGTCCTGCACCATACAATCCTCATCCAAAGCATCAAATATTTCAATATAAGAGCAGATTTGAATTGAGGGAGTGGGGGTAGTAGGTTTTTTTATCAAAAACAGAGAATGTTACCGCTCTACCTGCCCCTACCATACTTACAGTTCCCGTACCCACATCAATGCGAGTATGGGTGGTAGCCATAAAGGGTCGGCCAAGTAGCACGAGATTCCCATTCTCGCCTCTAATCCCTTTTCCCACATCCAGGACAACAAAATCAGCCAAGACTCTAATCCCCCTCACGACCACCTCAACATCCTCAACAAGGCCTCGTGGGCTGCTAATGGAGCCGTCAGCTAGCTCTATCTTAATATTCGTGCATTTCAGCTTTTTATTTCCCAACCTCTCAAAAATATCAAGCGGAATCAAATTGACTGCCGCGCCCAAATCAAGCATTCCCAAAACCTTTTCAACCCCACCTAAGCTAATATCAAAAATAAAGCTACCTGGATCTCCTTGCTTGGGTGGTGGTTGGTCTGGTGCAACAGTGACAGGTGGCGGTGGCTCACTGGAGCATTGGGTAGCCTTGATTGCTTGCACGGTTTTGCTTCTCCATTTCCCTGTGGGTATTGGGGTATTTTCCTTGATTACCGCCACGGCATGAGCTTGGTGCGGCTGTTGGTCCTGGTTTGGGAACTTCCCAGTTGGCTGTTCTTGCTGCAACTGATTCAAGGCTCCTGTTAGTTGCCCAACTGTAGTCTCGAGGCGCTTGATGGTAGCACTCTGAGCCTCCATCGCCTGTTTGCTAGCTTGCATGAAAGCTTGCATCTGATCTTCAAATAAGGGGCCTGGAGGTTGGTGCTGCTGAGGTGGGTAGAGTTGTTGCGGGGGTTGTTGTTGCTGATATGGTTGAGGGTAATGCTGCTGCTGAGGGAATGAGGACTGTTGTTGAGATGGGTATAATTGCTGCTGGTTCTGATACCCCATTTGCTGTGAAGGTCGGGGGAACTGATTGCCTTGGTTTGATCCCGACCCTTGGCCAGGAGCTTGGTTCCTCCATCCTGAATTCTGCTCATTTCTCCAACCCGAGTTGGAGCTTTGTTGCCCTTGATTAAAGCTGGGCCTCTGTTCAAATTGAGGCCTCCCCGGATAGCCCTGAGCAGCATAGACCTCTGCTTGTCCTTCAGGTGGGAATTCGCCCATTCGATGGCACACGTTAATTCCATGGCCAAATTCGCCACATATGCCACAACCTTCTGTTGATGGTGCGCGAACGGGTGGAGCCTCCACCTGGTTCATCGTGAGGTGATGTACTTGCCTCATCAGGTCCGCTACCTGCTTCTGAAGCTCATTGTTTGGAGCTACTGCATTCGCTTCGACCCTCCTTCCTCTTACTGACTTTTGTTGAGAACTCGCGGCAAGTGTGTCGAAGATCTCTTTGAGCTCATTGGCTGTCTTTCGGGCAATGTTGCCCCCTGCGGTACTGTCCACCATAAACTGTGCCGTCTGAATCAATCCGTCATAGAAGAACTGCATCAACATGACGGGTGCTAACTGATGTTGTGGGCACTGGCGGAGGAGCTCTTGAAATCTCTCCCAAGCCTCGTGGAGAGGCTCATCAGCTTCTTGCATGAAGTTCATTATCTGGCTCCTAATCTCCTGTGTCTTGTGACTAGGATAGTACTTGAGCATAAACTTCTCACATGCTTCTCCCTATGTATTGATGGAGTTCGGCGGCAAGGACAATAACCACGTTCTCGCCCGGTCCTTGAGTGCATAAGGTAAGAACTTGAGTCTCAACTGATCCTCGGTGAGTTCCACCAGTGGGAAGGTCTGCACTCGAGTGTAGAAGTCACGGATGAACTGTAAGGCGTCCTCGCTCGGCATCCCATGAAAGAACGGCAGTAGGTTTGAGTCGTTGGACTTCAGATTATAATTCCGGACCGCTGTGGGAAGCACTATCGCTGAAGTGCTAGTGGTCCCAATGACCGGCCTGGAGAAATCTCCCATGTACTGTACATTCCGCTCCGCCATGGTTTCTTGGTCAGGATTGGGCCGAGCTTCTTCTTCTTCTTCAGAATGCACTGAAAATGTCTCCTTAACGGCTTCCAGAATGGGGTTGGAAGCGATTCTCTCTTCACAGTCTTCCTCTCGAAACTGTGGTTCCACAAGGTTTCTCGAACTTGACTCGGACTCCTCCTCCAGGCTTAAAAGGACCTCACGAGGTCGGTAAATATTGTCGTAGTAAGGTGCAAGCTTTCTCTTCAAGCTTCTGCGTCCTTGCATACACAACACGAACAAACAAATCAAACGCACCGGAGGGAGAAAATAATCGAGTTAAAAGAAAGAACAAAAATAAACACGGAAAACAAATGCAACACAATCAAATGCCTAAAGCCTTCCCCGGCAACGGCTCCAAAATTTGACTCATCCAAAAACACCTAGCGGATGGACTCGAATTTATACGAGGTCGTCCTAGGGCGGTAAGGTGACTCAAGTCGTCTCACACGGAAGGCTTAGCAGGGCTTTAATTGTATTACTCACAAGAAACGGAAAGGAAACCTAAACACTCTAATCGGGTAGTTGGGTCTGACTCTAATTCGCACTCTAATCACCACGACATAAACGGAAGAAAGCAATAAACATTAACTAATGCGTAATTAAAGTAAAGCATATAAATCTATCTAGGCGAAAGATAAGAAGCATATTAAGAACGCAGGAAACTAATAAACCTAGGGTTCTAAACTAGCAAACTAGAAAGCAATGGTTAATTCAATCAATCATGAACAACGATTATCTAGGCGAGATAAAAGAACAATCAATCATCAAATAACTCGAAGCAACAATAATCTACGCAGAGGAAATAGACTAGCATTCAAACATATAGAAAACAATAACTAAGTTCTTACAGCGAGTACGATCCAAATCTTCAATCTAATGTAATGAAAACAATCATAATCTTCAATCCACGAAGCCACAAGATGTTCGTTGATGTTTTAACTACTCTAAAACTAAAGGAAATCAAGTGAAAATCGCCTAGAAGGCTGCTGGGGTCGAGAGTCCTTGAAAAACCCTAAAAATGGGCTTTTATAAGGAAAAAACGTAACTGCCGAACATTCAGCGACGGCGGCCGCCATGGGACGGCGCCGCCGTGGGTGGCCTTCGCTGATTACTCCAGGAGTCGCACGGCCCGCGCCGTGGGGCCGCGGCCGCAGTCATGACGGCGGCCGCCGTGGGACGGCGGCGGCCGTGAGCTCTACCTCCGAAACTGCTCCAAACGAAGCTAAAACGCGCGGTAACTTTTGATTCCTGCACACGACAGTAGCACACCCAAATAGCATCGAGCAAGTGAAGGATAGAGCAAAAAGACACGAAGCATGCTCGAATGCACAACAAAAAGGTCCATAAAAACATCACAAAATAGGGCTAAACACTCCTCTCTCTCTCTAAAGTCAGTTCCGCACCAGAGCAGAGCACATCTCAACCATCATAGCAGAGCTCGCCAGCGGAATGCATTCTCTGTTCGCAGTGTCATAAACCACATCAGCTCTTCTTGCAGAGCAGAGCTCGGCTACAAACTATCGAAAGAAAAGAAATTTTTAACTTCATCAATGTTCAACCATCATCTCTATACATCCTTATTTCCTCAAAGTATTTCATTCACTAGTTCTTCATCAAAAAAAACAATAGCTCAAACTATTGGAATATCTCATCTCATCATAAACTTATATATATATCTCAGTAAAAAAAATTCTCATAAAATACTGATATGCAAAATAATAATAGCTGTATGCTATTTCCCGATTTAAAAATAATCTCGTTCTCCAAAATCTCGAAAATAATCCGTGTTAACATAACACGAAACAAATCATACTCACATCATCGTAACAAATAGTCACGTAGACAATCACTCAAACCATCTCAGATAAAACACGGATACAATTCTCATTAAAGCAATCAGCAATCATCTCTCAATTAGATCATCTCTCAGATCGACTCTCCCTTCTATAGGGTTTCTCACTCACTTATCTCAACTCTATTCTTAATCAGATGTTCCTATTAACAATAGGACAATTAATCTCACAGATACCTCTGTATCCGTCATCGGAAAAAAATAAATTATGCTCTTTTCTCAATTCAATCAGCATCTCTATCTCAACTCGTTTTCTCAAACTGCTCACTCTCTATCCTCATCATTGATTCTATCAGACTCATATCTCCATCTAGAAGAATAACTCGTCTCATCAAAATAATGTAACTCTAATACTCAATATCTCTATTTATCATCATAACTTCATCTCATCTTAATTATAATCTCATATCTTAGTACCGTAGTACCCCCTGTAGTGTCTCGACACTACTACTACTCATAAAAGTACGGGGTGTTACAAGATATGTCGCTCCCTTTACCTAATACTTTACTTATTGAGATGAACGACTTTTCTTTTCATGTTGAGTTCGTTTTCAAAAATCTTCCACTTTTTTGTGGTCGTTGCAAGATCACGGGACACTCTCCCGACAAGTGCCATAAGATTAAAGCAACGGTGTTGAGTGAGGTTAATGGTGAGGGTGTGGTGTTGCCGAAGCCGCCACCGATTATTCAACCATGTCTGCAGACTAAGCCGTCTGCTTTGCTGCCAAGGCCGACACACGAGTGGCACCAGGTTGTTCCTAGCAGCAAGGTGGCGGGCAAGGTTGCTGTTACTGTGGACAAGGATGCTGCTATTGGGCATGAGTTGGACATCAACTCTTTTGGCCCTCTAGTGGAGGACAGTTCAGTCATGGATGGAAGGGAGGCAGCCTATCATTGTGATTTGTTGGGTCATAGAGAGGTTGCAGCTAGTCAGGGAGATCCAAAAGATCTTCAGGTTGCTAATGTCCAACAATCTAGCGATGCAGATGCGGACACTGATAGTTCTGTGGATGAGGAATTGAAGGCTGATGATGCTGAAATTATTAATAAGGCAGCGGAGCATCCGTTGGAGGTTCATGTGACTGTTGATTCGGTGACTGGGGTGGCTGGTGGAGTGGTCGATCAGATAACTGAGGCTGGTAAGGGAGAGGAGGTTGCCCAGACTAATGTGGCAGCTGAATTGGTTTCACAGGACGACAAAGATCCCACTGCGTCGGAAGATTTTGCTTGTCGTCTTAGTAGGTTAGAAGAGCAAGTTAGTCAAGGCATGCAACTGCTCGTTGCGACACCTAAGCGACGGGGCCGTCCCCCGAAGGGGATGGAGCGTCCGCGTGTAACTCAAACTCAGGAAGATAATATAAAAAGTCGCCTCATGAATGCGGAGGAAATGGGTTATAAGCCGAGGGCCTTTGTTGTTGATCATAGCAAAAGTCCTAGTATGAGGGTTATGGATAATATCGCTAACAGTCGTTGGTCTGATGAAATGGAGTTGCACGATCTTCACACAAACATGGATTTTCCTTATTATTAGATGTTTGTGCGTTTAGCGTGTTGAAGCTTTTTTAGCGTTTTGAGTTTCGTTCTCTTTCTCTCTTTTTTACGAGCTCTTTTGAGAGTCTCAGACCCCTAGTCTGCGTCTTTGTGCTTTCACGGGTTTCTTTTTCTTTTTCTTTTTTTTTTCTTTCTTTTTATATAAAACCGCAATTTAATAATAATTAAATTTAATGAGTGTTGTACAGTAATAATTAAATTTATAGATTGTAAAGTAAATAATTTAAATTAATAATATTTTTGAACAAATAATACTAATTTATCAATATAAAAAAAAGTTTAGTTAATAATCTACAAATTAAAAATTGGTTTGGGAATATGATACCCATGAATAAATCTATAATAATATATTAAAAAGTCAACTTTCAATTTCACATCAATTTCAAATTGGGTGGCAATTTTGTGATTATAATAAAATTGAATGTTTATTTGTAACTATATTTTCCCTTTTTCTTTTTTATTTATTTATCTTTTTATTTGTATGTTTATTTCTTTTCTAAAATTGTGAAATTTGAATAATTATAAAATATTTGATATGCATATCAAATTAAAGATTACGGCAAGAACTTTAATTTAATTAATACTTCATTTGTCCCAATTCAATAGGTCACAAAGCTTGGGCACAAATATTAAAAATGAATAATCTATATATTATATTAAAGACCAGTTAAACGGTCATTTTTCCCGCCACCTACCTCTCCAAATTTTAAATTTTCAAATTAATAGGTGTCATTTTTTCGAAAATAACTGTCTTAATATCATAAATACAATTATTTAATCATAACCCATTCAATGTATCCGAGTTATTTAATTAACTCCCACTAACTCCCAACCATAACTGTCTGAATCAACGAATTTTAAAACAAAATAAATAATTTACACAATTTACAAATCTATTACAGTTATTTAGTTAAATCCTATCCATAACTGCAGCAGTTACTCCATAATTTTATAAAACAAAATAAATAATTTACACCATCTATAAATATAACCTCACAAACTATCACAATACGAATTCCACCTATCACAATACGAATTCCATAGCCAAAAAATCGATCTCCACAAAAATCATTCTCATTTTTTCATTTTACGTTGAAATGGCTCCTTTGTTCGGCGTCATCAAGGAATTGGAACCGGGAAAGAGCAAGATCGCATTGCAATTGCGCTTGATAAGAAGTTATGACATCTTCAAGTTCAACAACAGATCTGAAACATTTTCTCATGAGTGTGTGTTCCATGATAAAGAGGTACTCACTCAATACACTATTTTTTTATATTTTCGAAAATTTCAAATATCATACTAAAATTTTTTGTTTATTTTTACAGGGCGATCGAATCCATGCCACAATTAATACTTCATCACTACAGCAAATTAAGCCACTCCTCACAGAAGGACATGTTTATGCAATCAAGGATTTTGTTATCACCAACAACACCATGAAATACAAAACCACAGAGTCACAATATAAGCTTTTATTGTTCAAGCACACAAGAGTTGTAGAACTCGATGATGATACATTCCCAAATCACACATTCAACATCAAGAATTTTGGAGAAATTTCTTCTATTTCTGACGTCTAAAAACTTTTCAGCCATTTTATTTTAATCATTATCATCTTATGAATTTTAATTTCAAATTTATATTGTAGATATCATGGGAATCGTAGTTTCAAGTTATCAGCCAATAATCAAAGATTTCAATGGACAGCAAACAAAGCTTATGGATATCATCATAGAAGATTTGGAGTAATATTTATTATACTTTCAATTATGTTAATTGCATAAATAAAATACCTCAATATATGTGAATGACTAACCTAAATTGTATTTAATTGCAGGGGAAAGACTATGACATGCACACTTTGGGAACAATATGCAGATAAAATACATGAATATCTGTGCACAGAATCAAAAATGCCAATATGTATCATAGTACAATTCTGTCGCCCATCTATATTCAGAGGTAGAAAAAATAAAAAAAATTATTATCATTATCTATTATCTATTTGTGCTAATACATTTTGGTTTATGAAACAGGTGAAGTTTGTATATCAAGTTCATATCATGTGTCAAACATACTTTTTGATGAAAACATTGTTGAAATCAAGAAGATGAAGGACAAGTAAGTATTTTAAAAAATAAAAATTAATTGCATCGGCATACATTATTGTTCACATTATTTCCAATTGCAGTTTTATCAAACTTCACAAGGAAAGATCAATCAATCTCAAGTTATTGGCAGCACCAACAATTAGAACAATTGAAGATGAAATAAATGAAGGCAGTGCAAAATTCATGGCTATTTCAGAGTTGACTGGTCAACAGGTTTAATATTACATAATTTTATATTTTTTAATATTAAATTTTTGAAACATTTAAATAATATATTTTGGTGTTTTTTAAGAGGGGAATGTACTGGATATATGGCACAATATGTTCTGTATCAACGCTTCGAGCTTGGGCTTACTTAGCATGCAACATATGCCTAAAAAAACTGAAAGCAAATGACGATAAATTTTTTTGTGACAATTGTGCAAGTTTTGATGTTTCAGGAAAAATGAGGTAAATCCATTTTAAGATATTTGGAAAATACTATTGTTTATGACTTACTAACATGTTATCTAATAAAAAAAATAGGTATTGACTAAGAGTATATGCCACGACCGACCATAATTAAGGATAATTAAGCCGGGAAAACCATGGCTGGGGAAGGGAAATTAAGAAGCGGTTTTAGAGAGGGGCGCATAAATGAATGCTCAAAGAACTTGAATAAGCGTGAAATATTCCTTGAAAGGAAAAAGGCATAGCTAGAGGCTTGACTAAAACATAATCAGCGTTTGCAGCGGAGGGCGTAACTGAAATGATCAGTGTTTACAGCGGAAAGCATCACTGAGATACATGTATGAAGACATATATCCTTTCTGAGCCTACTTTAAGTTTGACAAAAACTCCACTCAGCAACACTTCATCGCCCATCACAGCTCAACCTGCACAAACATAAACATACGAAGGGCTAAGTACAAGAGTACTTAGTGGGCAGTTGCCAAAACTAAAGCATAAACTTAACATCATCAACAAAACACAACTTCGCATAAGAGGCATAAGTTTCATTCATATCCTTTGCTCATTAAACATTTCCAAATTCATAATTAGCATAAGAGCATTCTTCATCATTGACAATCATAAACACTCATAAACAAACATCGTGTCGTGGAGAAGGCCTTCCCCAACGAACACGAGCATCGCGCCGTGAGGGGGGGCCTCCCTCAGCGATCACGGCATCGTACTATTGAGGGAGGCCTCCCCCAATAGACGCTAGCATCGTACCGTCGAGGGTGGTTTCCCCCAACGGACGCTGGAACACTGGCATACTGGCATCGCGCCGCGAGGGAGGCCTCTCTCAGCGGACGCGGGCATCGCACCGTGAGGAAGGCCCTCCTCAGCGGACACGGCATCGTACTGTTGAGGGAGGCCTCCCCCAACAGACGCAAGCATCAAACACAGGCATAAACTTATTAGCATAAAGCATTCAAACATAACAAAGCGTAGTTCACATGAGGCGTAAATAAGCGTAACTAGTATAGCGTAAATCATTTAGCGTAAAGCATCACAAAGCTTAACTCATTTAGGCATATTAAAGCATAAGACTTGCATAGTTCTTTAATAGCATTTTAATTTACGCGTAAGAAATTGCCCACCTGATAGCAAGGTTTTGCTAAGGTACTGTGACTCCTTGTGTAGTTCTTATTCTCGCGCTTGACCTTAATCACGAGAATGTAAAATAAGACATTGCCTCGAGGAAAATTCTCAATTAATGAGAAAGCGTAATTTAACTATGCATGAATCTCGTATGCATGAACTAATCTTCTGAGTGATAATTGGAAATTCTACTATTAATTCTCGTTAATAGATTTAACTAACTCCCGTCTAACGCGGTTGAATAAAGCTGTGCTTCTTCCTTCCTCATCGTAATATTCTAAAAGTAAAATAAACCTCGCCTTTGTACTCGATCGAAAATAAAGGACTAACTCGGCTTTAATCGAGGTGTGACCTTGTAGAAATTATCGGGCTTTTCGATAGAAACATAATTACTAATGTAACCTCAAATAATTAATCGGCTCAAAAGAGAGTAGCCAATTAATTAAGTAAACCAATGGCTTTAATGAAATAAACAATGATAGCTCGCTTTAAATCTGAAGTCCAAAACAATAATTAATAAACTGGGCGGCTCATTTACTGAATAAGAATCGGCCCACTCACTGATAAATAATTGGGCTCCATCAAAATAGATACTGCTAGGCTTAACTTAAAAAAATAACTTCAGCCCAAGTGATAATAGTAATTAATGCGGGTTGGAAAGAATAAATCTTAGTCCAATAGGCAATTTAATCGGCCCAAATGATGAATTAAACTGGTCCAATGAAATATAAATGGGATTAGAATAATAGCCCATCATAAAATAGGGTAAGTTTAAACACAACCCCCAATTTTTTCACTATAGCCCCTTATTAAAAATAATAATAATAATAATTATAATTTTACAATTATACCCTTATAGCCCCCATTTAAAGTTTATGATAAATTAATAAGTTTTTAAAAATTAATCTGCGTACAATCTCTTAACAAATAAATCACGTATAACCTCATCTTGATTCTTAAATAACCCTAATAATTCCATCACCATAGCCCCCAACTCAAAATTTTAAGTAAAAAAAAAAACGCACAGACGCAGACACAGAAAGAAGAAGACGCAGGAAGGCATAAGGAAGAACAAAGTTCAACGTCATCTTCATTTAGTTTATCTTGGGATTTGACGATATTTTGCTTTTTAAGATGCATAATTTAAATGAGAGTTATGAACACGAAAAAAGTCATATATTGGAGGTATGTATAAATTTTTTTTTCCCAATCAATTTAGTATATCATCATCAGAGACGTGATCATGATTTGATTTTCTACTTAATAAGATCAAAAATATAAAAATGATGTGTGATTTGTGTTATAGCAGGGGAAGTTTTTTCCTTAACTTTATGGTGCTTGTTAATGGTTTTCTTTACTTTTAATTTATGGAGGAGTTCTGGAAATTTTATTCTCACTATAAACATCCTTCGTATCCAAATAAAGTCTATAGGGCTAAGTTCTTCGTATCTAAATTCTTCACGTACAAGTTGTACAAGTTATAATAATAGAGTCTCTTATGTATTTCAAAAGGCAAGATGCCAATTGGCAGATTAAATATTTTTTGCTTTTTTGGATGTTATATATTGAAGACACTAAAAAAGTTCAACTATTTGTTTTATGGTAATGCAAGGTTTGTTCTTAGCTCTCTTAGCCTCGAACTGATCACACAAGGTCTTCTCCCTAGCCTTCTCAGCCTTACACTTGTGGATGCTCTCCATGACAACACGTTTATTCTTGAAAACTACACTTGAGCTTTTGAGTTTGTGTGAAAAAAAGCAGTAAAGAGAAATGAGCTTAGTCTGCTGCTGCTGCTTACCAGAATTTTGTATATTCTTCCTGCTCTGCTCTGCTGTCTTCAAAACTCTTTATAAATTTTTAGATTTTGCTTCTTTATAACATCTCAACTCTTCCAAAAGCATTTCATCATTCAAATTGTACACATACAAGGTTTTGAATTTTTAGATTTTTGAATTATATATCTATTGTTACTACACATACAAGGTTTGTAGTTATATAACATACGGTTTTGTGAATTCACTGAATGAAATTGTACAAATATAAGTACAGATGTTACAACATAGCCTGTGTCAGCATCTATTACTACAATATGAATTGAAGCACCCTGCTCCCCTTCTACTTTTCCCCCGGTGAAAAGTGGAAGAGAAAGCCTAGACTTGAAGTGAAGCTGCAAATTTCTCCCATCTGGACCTTGAATTTGTTTAGGTGATGACCTAAAAGCTAGAAGTTTCAGATATACTAAACAAAAAACCAACTGAAATAGATGCTGGAGACACTACTAATAGATAAACAAGAGCCTACTTATAAGATAAGGGCACCAAAGTGGGCTAAATTAATCATATGTTGTATGTTCAATGTTGTGAAAAGCTTAAGCTACATCTGCGATACGCATCTCCAATGAATCAGCTTCATCTCCGTCAGCAACAGGGGACTTATAACCTTAAAAAAAATCCTGCAAGAACATAATAGTTTCTGTGAGAGATTGAACTAGCTATTTGTCGAGAGAAATTGGAGGGCAAGGAAGATGCTCGATATCATCGATGATATGCATAAGAGAAACTAAGGCTGCATAGGCCGCCATGATTGAAGGGAAAACAATGTATATTTTTCTGAGAATTTCGGACAAGAATTTGATAGAATCTTAGTTCACTTCAGCAAAAACTATGTATAAGTTACAGTGGCTATATCTCACATTATTGCCAACAGCTAAGATAAAATATATAAGTTGGCCCTACAGTTTACTAGTCGTTGACGTCGCCTAGTTACTCTTTTTGATAGAACAGTTAAATAATAAAGGTGCTAAAGACTTTAATTTCATTCTTTTTAATGATATCAAGTTTTGAATTTTCACAAGAACCGACTTTATGTTATCCAACTTGAGGCCGATTATGTGCACCAAACATGTATATTACTGGGCTAGCTGTGGTAAAATAATGGTTATACCAAGATAATCATAAGTGTTATAGACCTATACAGAATAAAAACTAATATCTGAATCTAAATATGTGGACTAGTGAATATGACCTATAACAATCAATGCATGTGAATACTATCATATATAATTTGATATTATGCTGCTTATTCTAAACAAGTTGCCAACGGTAAAAGTTCCTACAGACATTATAGAAGTCATGCACAAAAGATTGAGATGAAGAAATAACTTGATTCACCAAAACACACATTCAATGTATTAAAAACAAGATGGAAAACATCTTAAACGAATTTGTCACCGATGAAATGACAACTTCTCATACTTCACTATCCCATATGGTAAAGTTCACTACTAACGTGCGTATCAAATCATCTCATGTAACGACATCACTTATTAAGTCTAAATAATAACACCAAACTCACATTCTCTTGTAGCAGAATTCCATGAAACAATGAAAATAGGATATCTGTTACACATCAAGTACCTGGAAATCTGATAAATCCCGGCAGAATGCATGTCGAAAAGATCTTGTCGAAATCCAAGTCCCTGCAAATGGGAGTTAGGAACAAGTACAACTCAGTCACAAGACTCACAACAAATTATACTATTTCCTTCAATTAAAAGTTAGAGAAAGAAATGTGAAATCACACAGACATTGTGAGTGTCCAAAGGTAGTGCTGAGACTTGATCAAGCCATATTGTAGACCTTTTTGATGTTGTCCAGCTGCAATTTAGAATTAGCATCTGATCCATATGCTTCCAAGTTCCAACACCATCTCCACCTTCTTCCACTTTGCAACGTCGTCATCCCTGCACGAGCAGCTCAGAGCTCGAGATACTAATGCTGATGAATGTACTAAAAATCACCAAGAGAAATAGTACAATAGAAAGAGGAAGAAGACCGAGAGGGCAGCACGCCCAAAATAATGTCCAAAACCCAACACTCCACAAACCAAGAGCAATAGAAAGAACCGACCCATCACACCGCCAACCAGGAGCAAAAGCAAGAACCGGTAGCATCACATCAAGACCGGGGCGCAAGCTGAAAATGCCCCAAAGGCTGATCTCAACCGAAGAAGCAGCGGCTGCCAAACAAGCCCACCAGAAAGTGCACACCAACTGTTTGATAAAATAAAAGATGATTACTTTGGATACGAACACTTGGTTTCTTCATCTGCTCTTCCGCAATGGGATGCTTGTCATCTTCCAAAATCAGTCCAATTAGCCTAACAGACCATGAAGGTGGCTCAGAATTTCTCATCTTTGTACTTATATCTGTTTGGTTAGCAAAAGTATTGAAGACATATATCCAAAGAAACTTTCAACCCGGACAGGATTTTTCACTACCACATTGGCAGATTATAACTACACCACTAGCAAAAAACATAAAACAGAACCAAACAAACCAACTATCAAAGCTACATAGCAACAATCAACTAAAAATACAATCTTTACCCATATTTGCTTTCTTTGAGCGCCTGAATTTCCTCCTTAGTCAATGGCTCCCCACGAATCTCCTCTCTGGAGCTCACATGCTTGGGCCTAGAACCGGGAAGATATGGTCCGGGCGCCTGGACCGGCTTCACGCCCTTTTATGAGTCGGAGACAGCTTAAGCGAATCGAACTCCGACAGCTTCTTCTTGCTAGGCGGCAGCGGCCTCCGCCCCAGACACGGCTTCGCCATCGTTTCGGGCCCAAATAGGGACACCAACGGCTCCCGCAATTCAACGGATTCACCTTCGGCGTTTCTGTGTAACTATACTGACACAGAAATGGTCAAGGGAGAATCGAATCATTTTCCGAGGCGAAGCTCGTCTTCTATCTCTTTCGGGGACCTCTGGCGCCCGATGAATTTCTGTGTGGCGTTGTTCCACCGGTAGAAGCATATTTCGGTAGTCGGCCGGTGGTGTTGGGGCCGGACCGGCAGCGGCGAAAAAATTAATTCTTGCTGGTGAAATCAAAGTTACGATTAGGACTGAAAATATGTTATGTAAATGTTCTTCTCCACTGATGTTCTTTGATGTTCTTTGAATTGGGGGCTATAAAAAGTTATTTTAAACTATTTGAATTGGGGTTATAAAAGTTTTGAGATATACGAATTCTTCTTTGAGATTAATGTTTTAAATTTTATTAATTTATCATAAATTTTAAAAGGGGGCTATAAGGGTATAATTGTAAAATTATAATTAATTTTATTATTATTATTAAAAGGGGGCTATGATGAGAAAATTGGGGTCTATGTTTAAAATTACCCTATAAAATATGCATCAGCCCAACTCTTTAAATAAATCAAGCCCAATAGAAATAATTAGAAGGGCCAATTAAATAAAAGACTGGCCCATTTCGAATTTAAATGTGAAAGCCCGAGCAATTAAAATAAAATCAAGCCCAACTTAAAATGCATCGGCCCAATTAACATAAGGAAATAAGCCCAACAATTGAAATAAAATCAAGCCCAACTCTCTCTCTTTCTCAAAACTGTCGGTCTCTCCTTTCTCTCTCTCTCTCGGACACTTCTTCACAAGCCGATCTTTCTCTCTCTCTCGGCCAGAATCTGGTCGGCTGCGCCTCCTCCGTCCGTTCAGCCGTCATCTGCTCCGGTCAGCTTCGACCGGCGACGCGTTAAACCCCGGCGCCGTTCTTTCTCTGTTCTCCATTCCATTCGCGGAATCCAAAATCGAGCCCTAGAATCTGGAACACCGCTGCTGCTCCTTCGCTCGGCATCCGGCGACACAATCGGCGCCGGTCGTGGCCGTCTCTATCTTCGTCTCTACCGTGAAAGGGAAACAAAAAGCCCTAACTCATCCCCTGAAGTTTCAAACTCCGACCTTCATCTCACAAAATCCGACCGGCCTTTCCCTCTCAACTCCGGTCGGTTTCTACTTCCCTGGCCGTTCAGCTTCCGCCAGCTCCGTCCGGCGTCGGCTATCTCCGTGTCTAACCCAGGCGTCGTCCCCTCCTGGTTCAGCCACGCTGCTGCTGGTCCAGAATCGGCGAGGGTCGTCGTGAGGTCGGGAGTCGTCTGCCTTTCATCGCTCGACGCCGACGATGCTTTTGTCCCAGCGATTTACCGCCCACTGGACGTATCTTGGTCTGGACGAACAGGGCATCAGCCCCGTCCTCTCTAAAGCTAAGTCAAACCATTCTCTTTTTATCAATTCTTAACGCGAATTAGGCAATGATAAGGTGAAATCTTCTTGTTTTGCATAAACTCAATTTATGCTCGTTTACTCATATGTAATCTGTCACTTGTTCATGATCGCATAGTTGGGGTGTTTACTAAGTTCAAGATGCTTATAAGATTGTCTATCCTTGTGAAACTACTCATGATCATGCTTTGATATGAATGCTTACTGGTATGAATAATAGGATAGCATGATTACCTTGAAGTATACTATTGGTTTGTGGCTGAGCTTATGAAACGAATGAGCTGAGAATAAGCCGAAGCTTGAAACCTTTGTGTTGGTTGAAAATTGTTGTTTGTTGAACTGGAATAAGTGAACTGAAAAGTTCGAACTTGTTTCTTTCAATAAATGCAAGTTGCAAATGAAGGAGATGATGAATCAAAGCTAATTTTTACCTTAAAGTTTCTGGCAAGGAGTGAACGAGTGATTCTCTTGCTTTTCGGTTATGGTGTGTTGAATGAACTGGAACTGAAAGAAATTGATGTTGTTGTCTCAATAATTTCAGGTAGATAAATGGAAGAAGATGGAGCATTTCAGCAGGTTTTACCTTGAGACTTTGGCAGAACAAGCTGGGCGGTCTCTTCGATACTTTTGGGTGAAATGAAGTGAGTGTGAAAGTTTGCATTTGCTGGTTGGGATTTATGCTTAGCAGAGGACTTTGTTGCTGCATACTTGAGTATGCTAGCAAGATGATCAGAGGTAGGGTGGCTGGAAGTTGAGGTTTGAGGGAACATTGCAGCCATGGAAGGCGGCTAAAAGATGGGGTGCAGAGTTGGTGGACGGCTTCTTTTGCAGGGGAAGAGGGAGTGCAGAGTTTGTTCTCACTGCAACACACATTTCCCTCCCCCTTTTTGACTTTTCTTTCTCTTTTCTTTCTTACTAACTTTATTGACTTGTGTGCTCAACTTGAGCTAGTGGCAATAAGTGGGCCATGTAATTCCAGCCTTTGTGATATTCTAGTCGAATTTTTCCCAAGCTGGGAACTAAATTGTAATCCGTGAACTGTAAATAAAATACTGGCTTCGATTTTCAATCATCGCGTTTCTGTATCTGTTTGATATATTTTCCCTTGCCTGCTAACTTGATAAACTGTAATATAACTTAAATTAAATCCGTAGATTTAATCTGCTTTGCAGTCGGAATAATTCCACGACTTCTAGTAGCACTTAATAAAATATAACTGCTTCTGTTTCTCGATTAATAAATAACATGACTTCGCTAAGTCAGTTATTACTTGGAAATACTAATTATTGAATAGCTCAATAATCCTCGTCGCGTTTTTCTCATGCATACAAAGCATAAAGCTAAAATAATACTTCGTCTCTGATAAAAAAAATCAGGACCATAAACTGGATTCATATATAACTGGCAACTGGGTTCTATTTACTGAAAGATGCGATATTAATTATCGCGATACCATATTTAAATAACATAAAAGAGCGGGTTACTACAGTATATGTTGCTGATAATTCTGGAGGTGTTTCTTTAAGCTTATGGGATAGGGAGTGCTTACAACTAATTGGGAAACCTGCTGAAGAAATAATATATGTAAGTGAATGCAAAATAAAATTATAAATAAAATTATGGAGATAATTCTAAAGTTATTAATTTAAATTAAAAATTTTGCAGGATCCTAATAGCAATGAGTTGCCAATTGAGATAGATGCTATCACCAACAAAAATGCTCTATTTAAAATTAAAGTTGAAGAATCAACGATTTTTGATCGAGCATATGTTGTGACAAAAATCAACTGCGACCCAAATATTTTAAATAAATATTGTGGGTCAATAGTTGAAAGTGAGACCAAGGAAACTTAATTGAAAGACAAAGAAATTGAAAACATTAAGGTATTGATTAAATAAATATTATATAGATTGGTTTTGAAATTGAAAACAATTATTATAAATATGAAATATTTCAGGTTCAAAATGATGGTGGGAGTAGTAGCTTTACCAATGTACATGAATCAGTGAACATCAGTGACAATGAGGCAACAAAGAGACAACTCGAAGAAGAAATATCAACTGACCCAAAACTCATGAATAAAAGAGGGAAGAGAGTTGTGATCAAGAAGGAGAAGCCCTAAAGTAGCATTTAGTTTTATGATGTTTTAGTAATTAGTATTTTAGGATTTGCACTTTCAAAATTCGTACTTTAGAATTGTAATTTTAAATTTCGTTTTTAGGATTTCAGTTTCAAATTTAGTTGTTTAGGATTTCAACTTTCAAATGTCAACTTATTAATGTTAGTATTTCATATTTCAGAATCATTTTATTATATATTATGTATTAATTAATATTACATAAGGCAAAAATCCATACAGAAAATGGGATATTTTTCAAATTTGGAATGAAATTAGCTCTATCACTATAAGCAATCAGCACATCAATACAACACTATAAACAAATTAACCAAATCAAGAACACAAATGGGATCAAGATTGAATGTATCACAAGATCAACATACAAGAAGCAGCAACAAAAATATTAATGAAGTACAAATTAAAGAATCCAAATTAAACATAAAGTGAGAGATGAATTAATATCTGAAAATATAGTAGATGCCAAAAGAAATCTCCCAATTAATAAAAAATACGAAGCAAGAAGAAAACTTCTAAACTATTGGCGTTCCAAAATATAAATAGAATAACGAAATGCGGCAGAAATCATAAATAGCAAAGATAAAGTTGAATTATATATATATTAATACAGAGGCTGTAAAAGACCTTAACGCATTGAATACTCAAGCCAGCCAAAAGACAGAATATTCAACCATTAATAAATTAATACGTAATCTCACAAAAGCTAACTAACGTAATCTACACGAAATGGGCTAATTTTAAAACAAAAAACAAAACAATAAAAAAACATAGTAATACAATAAATGCCTATTGGTGACTTTTTGAAAAGTAGACGCCAATGTTGATATTGGTAAAAGACCAAAAATTAATTTAATAACATATTAATCCAACAAATAAATTAGGCCAATTAAAAATTTAAAAACCAAATTATGCAGTTAAATCAATCACTTTCGAAAAGATAAATTTAAGCAGTTTATATTTCAGATAAGCGGTTAAAAATTCAAATTCTTAAGCATAAATTCTCCATCTTCGCGATTCCACCAAAAGCAAGCAAACAATTGGTAAGTAAACATGTTCCATTTGTAAATTTATATTTTATTTATGATGATGTATGTGAATATCATGTTCTTCGATACAATATATGAATTATTAGGTCCTAAGGGTCTCGAATAGGTGTATGGGGGGGGAATACACTTATGGGCTATTTTTCAATCAATCCTCAATCAGAAGGATCTCAGTCAGAGATCAAAACGAAACTTTGCATGCAAACGAAGACGCCTGTTTTACTGAAATCAGTTTTGACCAAACAGGGTTGACGACTGATACTGAAAGCTCTTCAGTAAAGAGTTATCAGTTAAGTTGCTGGAACTTAATTGATGCAAGTAAGGGCTTCAGTCGAGTTTGCTAGAACAGAGACGATAACACTCTTCCTGACTATAAGAAGATAGATCAGTCAGACTGATATCGTACGCAGCGAAAATTAAACTTAGTTTCGAAATAGCCTCGGTGGAGCAAGTTGTTGGTTATGGTTTCTCTTTGCAGTTAGTCAGTGTTCAGTTTTATCAATTGAAATAACACAAGTAAGAATGTAAAACTGAAAGTTGTAAACAACACAGAGACTTTTACGTGGTTCGGAAAAACCCTTTCCTACATCCACGGTTGGTTGATCAGACCAACAATCCACTCCGCAAGTGCTTAACAGGTGCACTGCAAACCGAACAGTGTGCTTGCCGGGTGCACACAACCGTACACTGAAGAAAACCTTCTCCAGTACCCACGCTTCACTCGCGTCGGATTTCCCTTGCTTAACACAACCCGTGCTAAGACTCTCAGAGTCAGAAAACCCTTCTGACATCCGAATCACTCAAAACATTCTTATGGGGGGGAGGTTTGAACGAGTGCCAACTATACTTACAAAGAACAAGTTCTTTGAAGCAAGTTTGACCTTTGGCTTCTGGGTAAACAGATATATGCCTAGGGTCTAAGAGAATGTGTGTAATCAGCAGTGACTGATTTTGGCTTTGGAATTCTCTTCTTCGATTCAAGCTTTGGGGAGTTTTAAGCTTAAGGCTGAGTAGCAATTTCGGCAGAGCTTCAGCTTATGTTGTTGAATCGGTGAAGGTTGAAGTGATCCTCGAGCGCTATTTGTAGGAGAACTCTTGAATAGATCCGTTGGCGTAAATCGTCCTCAAGATTTCTTCCGTTGGAGAGCAATTCGAATTTGGGCTGAGGCTTCAATCTTCGAGGTTCCTTGTCTGGGTGGAAACGACTCTCTTTGATGGACAGGAGATGTGACGTCTCTGAAAAGTAACCACCAGATAGGAATGACCTCTGCAGAGATAAGATCCTGAGATCTCTGCATTTAATGCGGCTGTACTTTGTGAGTACGTGGCTTCATCTGAACGTTGGAAGATCAGTCCTAGGAGGAATGTTCAACTGATACTTGACTTTAGTATCAGTCATTTGCGCGCATTAAGTAATCAGTCTTCAACTGATTCTTCAACTGATACTTCAGTTGGTATCTGCAGTCTTCAGTCTTCAGTCCTTCGTTCTTCAGTCTTCAGTCTTCGACACCGCAAACTAAACTAGAAACGAACTCTAACACTTGAGTTCAAAACAATTCTAGTCTATTACAATTAAGTCCTATAATTTTTGGTATCATCAAAACAATGGTTAGGATATTTCACAAGGTTCCCAACATGAATGTCTATCAAATCCTTGGAGAATGTGATAGATATGAACATGCATAAATAGTTTTGTTGGGATGATTGTGTAATATACTGGAACTTGAAGGTCTTAAAGGTTATTTTCTTAAGGACCTATCAGCAAATATTGTATGAGTTTGTTAGTTGAATATGGAGCTGTTGGAGCAGACTTCAATCTCAGCCGTTGGATGAGTTTCTTTCTATTCAAGATAGGTCTTCATCAACAAAACAGAACAAGTGCAGCTGGGTTTCAGTTAGAGAGTAATCATCTTCGTTTTCTTCTTCATCTTTTACTGAGTGGAAAAAGTAAAGTGGAGAGGTGTGTGTTTTCATGAGAGATTGAGATGTGTTTTTGATCTGCTCATGTACTGTAACTTCGCTCTTGATTCTTGGCAATAAAATCTTCGATTTACTTCCCGTGGATGTAGGATAAGAGATTATCCGAACCACGTAAATTCCCATTGTGTTGCTGTTATATGTTTTGATTCATATTGCTTGATAGAGCTGATTGTTGTTGCGTTGGTGGTGGAAGATACCAGATTGAGTGCAATTGGTTTTCTTTCAATCTACAATTGGCGCCGTCTGTGGGAAACTCCAACCCGCGGTGCGATCTTTGCGATCTGATCTTGTCGGCGATTACTGTGATTACAAATCTTGTAATTGCTTTGATCGGCGATGGCGACAACAAGGTATGAAGCGGAGAAGTTCAATGGCAAGAACGATTTTGCCATATGGCAAATAAAGATGCGAGCCTTGCTGGTGCAGCAGGGGCTAGCTGGATTTCTGAGGGAAGAATCAAAGGATGCGAAGGCAACCGATGATAAAGCCGGAGTGGTCGATGCCAAGAATGCCGAATTGCAGGAGAAAGCTCATAGTGCAATTATCTTGAACTTAAGTGATAAAGTTCTAAGAGAAGTTGCCAAGGAGAAGACTGCAGCAGCTGTGTGGAGCAAGCTTGAAAGTCTGTACATGGAGAAATCTCTGGCAAATCGGCTGTATTCGAAGCAAAGACTTTACTCATTTAAGATTGTGGATGGCAAGAACATACTTGAGCAGCTGGATGAATTTAATAAAGCCATAGACGATTTGGAGAATATAGAGGTGATTCTTGGTGAAGAAGACAAAGCAATTGTACTGTTGAATGCACTGCCCAAGTCATATGAACACCTGAAAGATGCAATGCTGTATGGCCGTGATAAATCCATCACACTGGAAGAGGTGGAGTCAGCCATCAAAGCAAAGGAACTCCAGAAAATGTCAGGATCAAAGACTGAGACACCAGCTGAAGGATTGAATGTAAAAGCCAAGTCCAAGAAAGAAAAGAAGTTTAAGAAACCTCAGGAATCTGATAAGAAGTTTCAAAAGAAACCGAAGAAAGAGGATGGTGATAAGGAAGAAAGAAAATGTTTCTTTTGCAAGAAACCTGGACACATCCTGAAGAACTGCTATTCTTGGAAAAAGAAACAAGCAGAACAGCCCAAGGAATCAAATTCTGCAGACATCACTGAAGGATGTGAAAGTGCAGAAATGCTGAACATTGTGAATCACAGCATTGGTAATGATTGGATAATGGACAGTGGGTGCACATTCCATATGTGTCATGTAAAAGATTGGTTTACAGACATTGAATTTGGGGTGAAGGGATCTGTTATTTTGGGGAACAATGAGTCATGCCAGGTGAAAGGAATTGGTTCTGTAAAGATAAAGAACCATGCTGGACAGATTAAGATCCTACCAGAAGTCAGGTTCATTCCCAAATTGAAAAGGAACTTAATATCACTTGGAATGCTAGAAAAGAAAGGATATAGCTTCATGTCTGATGCTGGTTTTCTACATGTAAAGAAAGGTGATACTGTGGTGCTAAAGGGGGCAAGAAAAAACAGCCTATACCACCTTATAGGCACCACCATTGTTGGAGAAACAGAGATCAACACTTCGAGTGAAACTGAGCTGTGGCACAGAAGATTGGGACATGTTGGAGAAAAAGGAATAAAGCAACTTCAGAAACAAGACATTCTCCACATAACAACTCCTGTCAAGCTAAAAGTTTGTGAAGACTGTATATTGGGAAAGAGCAGAAAAGCATCATTCCCAACTGGAAAAATGGTTTCAACAAGGCCATTGGAATACATTCACTGTGATCTTTGGGGACCAGCAAAAGTCAGCACTATGAATGGAGGAAGGTACTATTTCTCCCTTATAGATGATTATAGTAGAAAGTTATGGGTTCATATCATCAAGCAGAAATCAGACACTTTTTCTAAATTTGAACAATGGTGTGCTGAAGTGGAAAATGAAACTGATCTTAAGGTTAGATGTATAAGAACTGATAATGGATTAGAATTTCTATCTGATGAGTTTGAAAGCTACTGTAAGTCTAAGGGGATTAAAAGGCATAAAACTGTACCTGCGAATCCTCAACAAAATGGGGTTATAGAGAGGATGAATAGGACTATATTGGAAAGGGTAAGATGCATGCTCACTAGCTCAGGATTACCTGTGAAGTTTTGGGGGGAAGCTGTCAATACTGCATGCTATCTTATTAATAAATGTCCATCATCTGCTGTGAACTATAAAGTGCCTAATGATCTGTGGTCTGGAAAGAATTCTGAATATTCTCATTTGAGAATATTTGGATGCCAAGCTTTTGCTCATATTAGGCAAGATAAATTACTGCCTAGAGCATTGAGATGTGTTATGCTTGGGTATCCAAAGGGAGTGAAAGGCTATAAGTTGTGGTGTCTTGAGCCTGCAAATCAGAAATGCTTGATAAGCAGAGATGTGACATTTATAGAGGAGAAAATGCCTTTCTTAGAAAAGGAAGATGCTGAAGTTGTAAGAAAAGAAGCAGCTCATTTCGAGGTGGAGTTTACTCAGAAGGAGCCTGTTCAAAATGAGCAACAAGATGATATGGAAATGGAATCAGATGCAGATGAAGCATTATCAGATGAAGGTGAACAAGATACTGATCTGGCAGACTATCAATTAGCAAGAGATAGAGTAAGAAGGGAAGTTCATCCACCAAGCAGATTTGGGCATGCAGATTTAGTTTCTTATGCTCTAAACATAGCAGAAGAGATCAACTATGATGAGCCTAAAAACTATAAAGAAGCAGTTCATTGTAAGGAAAAGGATCAGTGGATCAAAGCAATGCATGAAGAATTGGAATCTATGTATAAGAACAAGACATGGATACTGGTGGACAAGCCTAAGAAACAAAAATGCATTGGATGTAAATGGATTTACAAAAAGAAGGTGGAGCTAATTGATGGTGTTGAGAAACTAAGGTACAAAGCTAGATTGGTGGCAAAGGGATTTACACAAAAGGAAGGTGTAGATTTCAATGAGGTTTTCTCCCCTGTGGTCAAACATACATCTATCAGATTATTGCTAGCTATAGTTGCTCAAAAAGGTTTGGAATTGGAGCAGTTGGATGTTAAAACTGCCTTCCTAAATGGAGACTTGGAAGAGAATATATACATGATCCAACCAGAGGGTTTTATAGCTGAGGGTAATGAGAACAAGGTGTGTTTGCTTAAGAGATCAATTTATGGCCTGAAGCAAAGCTCGAGGCAATGGTACCTCAAGTTTGATGAACACATGAAGGCTATAGGGTTTATGAGATCTGACTATGACAGCTGCGTATACATCAAGAACACAACTGAACATGGAATGACATATCTTCTACTATATGTAGATGATATGTTAGTGGCAGGGAGCAGCAGAGATGAAATAGAAAAGGTGAAGCAGGATCTAAAAGCTAGGTTTGAAATGAAGGATCTGGGGCAGGCCAGGAGAATTTTGGGTATGGATATCTTAAGAAATAGAAAGGCTGGTACACTGTGGTTGTTCCAAGAAGATTACATAAGGAAGATACTCAGGAAATTTCAGATGGCAGAATCCAGACAAGTGCAGGTTCCTCTGGGGCAACATTTCAAACTCAGTTCAGATCAAAGGCCAATGACTGATGAAGAAAAAAGGTACATGAGGAATATACCCTATTCTAATATTGTTGGAAGTATTATGTATTGCATGATATGCACTAGACCAGATTTATCTCATGCTATAAGTGTCACAAGTAGATACATGAGTGATCCAGGAAAAGGTCATTGGGAAGCTTTGAAGTGGATACTGAGGTATCTTAAAGGAGCATCATCTGTTGGTATTATGTTTAGGAAACATAGTCCTGTAAAAGAAGATATATTAGAGGGGTATGTAGATTCAGATTACGCAGGTAATGTGGATACAAGAAAGTCACAAACAGGTTACATTTTTACACTCTATGGATCAGCTATTAGCTGGAAATCTGTGCTCCAACCTGTAGTATCTCTTTCAACTACAGAAGCTGAATATATGGCATTAACTGAGGCTGTGAAAGAAGCATTGTGGTTAAAGGGGATATTATCTGAGTTTGGAATCAAACAAAGGTGTGTGAAGATAAACTGTGACAGTCAAAGTGCAATACACCTTACTAAGCATCAAGTGTTTCATGAAAGGAGCAAACACATTGAAGTTAAGTACCACTTTATCAGAGATATTGTGAATAAGGGGAAGGTTAAAATTGTTAAGGTTGGTACTGAGGATAATGCCTCAGATATGCTAACAAAAGCTTTAACTGTTGATAAGTTCAAGCATTGCTTGAAACTTGTAAATGTGCTGCTTAGGCGGCAGTGAGTTCTTTAAACATGATGATAGCCCTGTACTGGGGCAGATTGGAAGGAAGTTGAAGCTTTTATTACACAACCAAGGTGGAGAGTGTTGGGATGATTGTGTAATATACTGGAACTTGAAGGTCTTAAAGGTTATTTTCTTAAGGACCTATCAGCAAATATTGTATGAGTTTGTTAGTTGAATATGGAGCTGTTGGAGCAGACTTCAATCTCAGCCGTTGGATGAGTTTCTTTCTATTCAAGATAGGTCTTCATCAACAAAACAGAACAAGTGCAGCTGGGTTTCAGTTAGAGAGTAATCATCTTCGTTTTCTTCTTCATCTTTTACTGAGTGGAAAAAGTAAAGTGGAGAGGTGTGTGTTTTCATGAGAGATTGAGATGTGTTTTTGATCTGCTCATGTACTGTAACTTCGCTCTTGATTCTTGGCAATAAAATCTTCGATTTACTTCCCGTGGATGTAGGATAAGAGATTATCCGAACCACGTAAATTCCCATTGTGTTGCTGTTATATGTTTTGATTCATATTGCTTGATAGAGCTGATTGTTGTTGCGTTGGTGGTGGAAGATACCAGATTGAGTGCAATTGGTTTTCTTTCAATCTACAAGTTTCATATGATTCTATATTTTCTGATTATCATGCTTGCATTAATTACGATTTGCAAATTAATTTTAAACTAACCCGTGAATTCGTTGGTTTGTACGAGTATCTTGAATGATTCCTGATACATAAATGATAAAATTCATAAGCAAAAAAATAAATTGCATATAATGAATTAAAACATTAGTAGTTTTACTTATCTGTTTACAGTCTTCTATAGATAATGAAGTAATTGACTCCTGCTATGAATATTTCATCAAACTTGCATAGAAAATGACTTAAGTGAAAGACAAATAAACAAAAGCACCATTTCTCATGTATATATTCATAGATCTAATGTAGAAATTGATAGATAGATCTATGAAGTGATGCTTAAAAAAATAATTAAAAAAAATCAACGAAAAAAATATAGAACTGTGTTTATAAAAATATATGTAATGCGAAAAAAATTTAAGAAAACAACCACTTCTCATGTAGATATTCATATTTATGTAACTAAAAATAAAGAAAAGCATCACTTCACATATAGATATTCATAAATCTACATCTTGATGTAAATATTCATAAATCTACATCTTTATGTAAATCTATACGAAGTGATATCTTAAAAATATAAATAAAGAACATATAAACAAAAAAATAATCAAAGAAAACATGAAGAACTTTTGTTTTAAGTAATACTTTGTGTAGATATTTATAGATCTACCAAAATAATCACAAAAACTAAACCAGAAAATGAAACATAACAACAAAAAATTAAAGAACTTTGTTTTAAAAAAATAGATCTATCAAATTAAAGGAATAAACTCAAGTAATCGAAAAAATAATCAAAGAAAAAATAAAGAACTTTTGTTTTAAGCAATACTTTGTGTAGATATTAATAGATCTATCAAAATAATCACAAAAACTAAACCAAAAAAATAAAATAAATTGCAGCAAAATCTATACAAAAACCAAACAAAAACAAATAAAATGAATCGCAACAACATCCATAGCTTCTATGTAAATCTTATACCTATATGTATATTTTCAAAACTAGAAGCATATAGAATGGAGAGAGGCTGCGAGTATATATAGAGAGAGAAGAGGTGTGGCTGCGAAATTTTGTGAGAGAGAGAAGAGGTGAGGCTGCGAATTTTTTTAGCTAAGTGGGTGAAGTGGATATATTTATAGTGTGCAAATTAGGGTTTGAGTGGGTGAAGTGGATATATTTATAGTGTACAAATTAGGGTTTGAGTAAGGTTACTGGGCTGATATTTGGGCTCACTGATTTTAGCCCAAAATTGAGTTGATATAATGATATTAGTTACGATTTTCAACTAATGTATTTTACCTATTACTAAAGATATAAAATGAATACTAGCGATTTTGCACGTCTGCAAAATGAATACTTGGTGCCGAACCAAGTAATAAATACTAATGTATTATAAGATGAATACTAGCGATTTATACCTTATGATTTTACCCATTACTAGATGCCGAACAAAATGAATACTTGATCTATTAGTCCACCATCTGTCATTTCATATATATGCACAATAACAAAGATTTACATATTGGTTTTATTTACTTATTTATTCATTGTTTGTTTTTCAGTAGGTGTAGTATTTATTACACATCATCGTTCATATTATTCGTTTATTAGTTTATAAACAATCCATTAAAGTCGATTATACACATGTGATATTGTATATCGAAAATATTTAATATATTTTATTTATATTTTTTTATTATATGTTATAATATATATATATATATATATGTATATATATATGTAAATTACATACGTAATATATTTGTAATTTTATAAATGTAATATATTTTTGAATTACCATTTCAAATATATTTTATTTTCAAATATATTATATATGGGATACGCATTACGAATTATAATATACATATTTAATTATGTAATTTTTTTTGAATCTGCTAGACATTTGTTATTAAAATATTTGTATTTTTAAATACTACAAATTTTAATAAAGTGCAAGGGTTAGTGGGCGCCAATAAATAGGTGCAAGGATACAATTTACAAAAATACTCGATATTATCCATTATTTGTTGCCGTTCGGCGGTTATGGGCATAATCAAGTTGGGATTAAATTGTTAAAAAAAGCAAATTTCAATTTTGGCAAAACTTTGAATGAGTCTCGACAACTGACACGTTTTTTTAAATATTACAGTTGTTCAAACTGTTGCATTCAATTTTAGCGGAAAATTTTGTATTTAACGCGCAAAAAAATTACCGTATATTATATAATACTTACATTTTTAATATTAAATTTTACAAATAAAAGAAAAATCGTTAGGCCAAGAAATAATTTAGCTTTTTTTTATATATTTTTTATAGTTAAATATATTTATACATTTAAATTAGGAAACCACATATTGATTTTTACTTCTTTTTTGCAGATAACATGGAGCATGCTTCAAAAAAAACAAATTATTGTAGAGGGAGTAGACATATTCCAGAAATCATTGATTTAACAAATGATGAACCATGTCCCAAAAAATCTTCTTCATTTATGGATTATGCAAGCACGAGCACAAATGAACGTCAATCTCAAAATGAAAGAAATGATGGAAGATCAGTAGTCATTGATTTAACAAATGAAGCGTCAAATGACACGGATTATCTGTCAGATTTGGTTGCTTCGGAAGAAGGTAACTAAATTTTCTTAATTATGATGAATGTTTTGGTATTAATTAGTTTTATTTGTATACTTATAATTTATATTATTAATGGTTAATGATTAATTCTAAATTTAATTTAACAGAATACTACGATCTTGGTGATCCAGTTTGTCGGTGTGAATTTTGCAATGCATTATTTTGGTATGATGAAAGAAAAGGGAAGTCTTGCGATACTGAAAATCCAACGTACTCATTGTGTTGTCGTAGTGATAAAGTAAAACTTCCAAAAATTAATCATCCTCCAACATTGTTGCATAACTTTCTTCATGGAAAAGATGCAAAGAGCAAACATTTTCAAGATCATATTCGATCTTATAATAGTATGTTTGCATTTACATCAATGGGAGAAAAGATTGATTTGAGTTTAAATACTGGCAATTCACCGCCAACATTTCGATTGCATGGTCAGAACTATCATTTGATGGGCAGTTTAATACCATCTGAAGGTGCTACACCAAAATTTGCTCAACTGTATATTTACGATACAGAAAATGAAGTTGCTAATAGGATACAGTCTGTGAGGTAACTACAATGTTTACATGAAGTATGTAATGATTTTTATTATTATTATTATTATTATTATTATTATTATTATTATTATTATTATTGTTATTATTATTATTATTATTTCATTTTAGTTATGTAAAGTTATTTATTTTTATTTGTGTAGGCAAAAAAGTGATAAAAACAATTTACATGCTGAAATTGTTTCTGATTTGAAGATAATGTTGGATGAAAATAATGTGTTAGTGAAGACATTTAGAATGGCAAAAGAGAAGATTATTGATCAAGGTCAATCTGATGTCAAGATAAAGCTTATTGGTAGACGACATGGTGATGCTCGAACATATAATCTACCAACCGTATCTGAAGTGGCTGCTTTAGTAGTTGGTGATTTTGATGAATCAATGGGGGATAGAGATTTAATTGTTGAAACACAAACCGGAGAACTCAAGCGCATTAATGAATTACATGCAGAGTATCTTGGTTTGCAGTATCCATTGTTATTCCCATATGGTGAAGATGGATTTCGTGAAGATATTCCTTTAAATGTGCCGGGAAGTTCAAGTGGTAATAACGCTTGCAGTATTGTTACTATGAAAGATTACTTTGCTTTTCGGTTGCATGAAAGAGAATCTGATGCGACGACAATTTTGACTTCTAAACGTCTATTCCAACAGTTTGTGGTTGATGCATACACTATGATTGAATCATCTAGATTGATGTATATACGCATGAATCAGAAAAAAATGCGGGCTGATTTGTATAAAGGCCTCACAGATGCTCTAATAAGAGGTGAAACAAATCCAGCAACCAGAGGAAAAAGAGTGATATTGCCATCAAGTTTTGTTGGGGGAGCTCGATACATGGTGCAAAATTATCAAGATGTGATGGCTATATGTAAATGGGCTGGATATCCTAATCTATTCATCACATTTACATGTAATCCAAAGTGGCCTGAGATTGTTAGATATGTTGAAAAACGAGGATTGAAACCGGAAGACCGCCCTGATATTGTTTGTCGGGTTTTCAAAATGAAGTTGAATAATTTGATTAATGATCTACGTAAAGAGAAAATATTCGGCATTGTGAGAGCAGGTATTATATTTAGATTACATTATTACTTTATGCATTATATTATTTTATTAATATTTATGTGATTTCGTAAATTAATTTATTATATTTCTATATTTATATTGTCACAGTTGTATACACTATTGAATTTCAAAAAAGAGGACTTCCACATACACATATTCTGCTCTTCCTTTGGAATGAAGATAGAAATCCTTCACCAGATAATATCAACGAAATTATTTCAGCTGAAATACCGGACATGGATTTAGATCTAAAGTATTATACAGCTGTACATGATTTCATGCTTCATGGTCCATGTGGAGTAGCAAATAAAAATTCGCCTTGCATGGCAAATGGTCGTTGCACAAAATATTTTCCCAAAAAATATGTTGAGACAACGAGTGTTGATGAAGATGGTTATCCAGTATATAGGCGTAGAAATAATGGGAGAACAATTTTGAAGAATGGTGTGCCTTTGGACAATAGATATGTTGTTCCGCACAATCGTTATCTTCTAATGAAGTATGGAGCACATATAAATGTTGAATGGTGCAATCAGTCACGGTCGATCAAATATTTGTTCAAGTATATCAACAAAGGAAATAATCGTGTTACTGCATGTTTCTATAAGAGCACGGATGATGGACATATGGAAAAGAATGTGGATGAAGTGAATATGTATTATGATTGCAGATACATATCACCATGTGAGGCTGCATGGCGAATCTTTGGATTTAAAATACAGTACAAAGATCCTCCCGTTGAAAGGTTAAGTTTTCATCTTCCGAATGAGCAAAACATAATATTTTCAGAGTCGGATACATTAGATGAGGTTTTGAGTAAACCTACAATTGGACAAACCAAGTTCTTAAAGTGGTTTGAGGCAAATAAGATATATCCAGAAGCAAGGAAACTTACATATGCAGAATTCCCAACACGATTTGTTTGGCACGCAAAGAAAATAAATGCATGAGAACTAAGAAAAGAAAGGTACTCGATTGGAAGAGTTGTTTATTTACCTCCTGGGAGTGGAGAAATGTATTATTTGAGATGTTTACTCAACATAGTACGTGGACCTACATGTTATGCGGACATAAGAACTGTTAATGGGATTGTATATGGTTCATTTAAGGAAGCTTGCTATGCAATGGGATTGTTGAATGATGATAGAGAATACATTGATGGTATAGTTGAAGCAAGTTGTTGGGCATCTGCTAAGTCTTTAAGAATGTTATTCGTCACATTATTGTCGTCCGACTCTTTTGGAAGCATAGCAGATGTTTGGAATGCATGCTGGATATATTTATCAGATGATATCTTATACAATCAAAGAACTATGCTGCATCATCCAGGTGAAATCATTACAGAGTTTTATATTATCATTTTACATGTTTTCTTTTTTATAATTACATTATATTATGGGATTATATATATATTTTTAAAATTGCAGAACTACAACTAACTGAAGATCAAATCAAGTGTTATACACTTGTGGAAATTGAAAAACTGTTGAGTAGTTTTGGAAGGACTTTGCGAGAGTTTGAAGGCATTCCTTATCCAAGTTCTGAATTCTTCGAAACTGATCAAAATAAATTGATCAGTGATGAACTAAGATATGATCGAAAAGCATTAACAAATGAACACAAAGCTTTGATTTCTAAGCTTACCGATGAACAACGATGTGTTTATGATACTGTTATTAATGCGACACGGTCAAATTATGGAGGAATGTTTTTCATATATGGGTATGGAGGTACGGGAAAAACATTCATATGGAACACTCTTTTAGCAGCTCTAAGGTCAAAGGGAGAAATTGTTTTAAATGTTGCTTCGAGTGGAATTGCGTCCCTGTTGTTGCCTGGTGGAAGAACAGGTCATTCACGATTCAAAATTCCCATAAATGTCAATGAGGATTCCATGTGCAACATCAATCAAAGTTCTCCACTTGCAGAATTGATTGTTAAGTGTAAGCTTATTATTTGGGATGAGGCACCGATGATGCACAAGTTTTGTTTTGAAGCATTGGATCGAAGTCTACGAGATATAATGCGGTTTGTCAATCCGTCAAGTGCATCCACCCCTTTTGGAGGAAAGACAGTTGTGTTCGGGGGTGATTTCAGACAGATACTACCTGTTATACCAAAAGGAAGTAGGCAAGATATTGTTTTTGCAACAATAAATTCTTCATATCTCTGGAGATATTGCAAGGTTTTACGGTTGACAAAAAATATGAGGCTTAAAAATATGGGCTCCAGTGCTGAAGCTGTGGAGTTGGAAGAGTTCTCTAAATGGATTGCGAGTATAGGTGATGGAACAATTGGAAGTGCGAATGATGGTAATGTCAATATTGATATTCGAACAAATTTTTTGATAAAATGGTCTGGAAATCCAATTGAGCACATAGTTAACACCATTTATCCATCAGATTGTTCCAATAATGTAGATACAAGTTATCTACAAGAGAGAACAATACTTGCTCCTACTCTTAATGCTGTTGAATCTGTAAATCAATACATGATTTCTTTGAACAAAAGTGAAAGACGTTTATATAGAAGCTCAGACTCAACTTCAAGATCAGATTCAATCACTGATTTGGTACAACAGGTGCATACCCCAGAATTCTTGAATAGCATCAAATGTTCAGGAGTACCAAATCATGAAATATATTTGAAGGTTGGAACTCCGGTTATGTTGTTGAGGAACATTGATCATGCAAATGAATTGTGCAATGGAACTCGATTGAAAATAACAAGACTTGGACAACATGTTTTGGAAGCACAAATTCTTACGGGAGATAATGCAAATACAAAAATTTTGATTCCAAGAATGTCATTGACTCCTGCTGATCCAAGATTGCCATTTAAGTTTGAACGACGACAATTCCCCCTGATTGTATCTTATGCAATGACGATCAACAAAAGTCAAGAGCAATCGTTTTCTCATGTTGGTTTATTCTTGCCAAGATCAGTTTTTACACATGGCCAATTGTACGTTGCAGTGTCAAGAGTACGAAGTCGAGCAGGACTTAAAATATTGCTTTCTGAAGATGGTAGAAATGATGATACTACTACTACAAATGTTGTGTATAGGGAAGTTTGTCAAAATGTATGACAATATGTGTGCTATTGTTTTGCATTTAATTATAATTAAATTTAATTTATATGAATATCATGTCTTATTTTCATATTTATTTATTTAAAATATTATTTGAAAATAACACTCAACGTGCAACACTTGCCGTGCAACGCACGAGTGGGTGTTCTAGTTTATAATAAAATAGGAGAGAAAACTAACTTTTGTTGAGGATATATGTGTCCAAAAAGTAGGAGAGAGTAATAAGAAAATTATAATTATATGTGAAGTACAATGACACATGGTGTAAATAATGAGTTATGTGTGAGGATATTTATTATAATATCGGTTTTTCTTTATTTTTTCTATATTCAACTTAAATATATTCCATTAAAAATATATTTTTAATTATATTTTTAATTTTTTATATAATAATTGAGTTTATATAAATTTTACATATGAATAAATATAAAAATATTTCTCGTGCATTTTACGAATGCAAATACTAATAAAAATTAAACTAAGAATAAAATCAAATTCCCAACTATATAATTATGCTATATCTTATTAAAAACATAGGACAAAAAAGAAAGATTGAACAAAAATATATATTTAATTATTGTTTTGATTTTCTTAAATTTTGCAGCACTAAACAAAAATATTTGAATTCAAAAATGTTTAGTGGGTGACATAACATAGTTAATAGGATTGATGACGTGATTTTATGATAACATTTGAATATATCAGGAAGTTAGGCAGTTAAGATATATATATTTCTTAAAACGAACTCCGAACAACAAATTGCATGAATATATGTTTGAAAAACTGACTCATAAACCCCACTGCTCCTCCTCCCCAACTCCCCCAAGTCAAGTCAAAAAAAAAACTGACTCCCAAAAATAGTACACAATTGAATTTTGAAATTTGCCGCTAAAATATAGTCATTGGAGTTGTTTTGTTATACTTCATCCGTCCACAAAAAATATTCTTAAAATGAGACGATATAAATTTTAATAAAATAGTTGAATATATTGCGAGTAGAGAAGAGGTCTCATTTAAAAATTAATGTTAATAATGATAATTAATTATATTGTTAGTGGAGAAAGAGACCCACCATTTAATCTAAAAATGAATAATGACTAATTTTTGTGGACGGATGAAGTATATTATATGAATATTTAAATTATTAATAATTATAATTAATATCAGCATTATAATTATAAAATATTAGACATTTTATAATTAATAAATAAATATTTTCATACACAAAGATAAAAAAAATATTATAAACCATATTTAAAGTTCTATAATTTTAATCAATATCCCACACTTAATTTAATAGTTTTAGATCTTTAATTAAATTAAACAAAATTATTAGCATAAACCTAATATATTAGTTTTGGGAATTTAAAGATTCGATTCAATTTGGGCTCAAAGAATCAACTTATTGAAAGCCCATCTTTAAATTCCCCAAAATTAATTAAAAGAAATACAAATACAAGTAAACCGAAGAAAGAATAGTGAAAACCCTACTTTCTATTCAAAACTAGAACGATCTCCCGTGCGATGCACGGCGAGTATCTAAATTAAACGACATCAATTACTCAATAAAATTTTGGATTTAAAAACATAAATTTTCAACTTTGTATAAAGTGTAATGACAATTATAGTTATTAAATAATTAATAAATATTTGATAATGAAAATTAGCATTATATTTTATTATAATTATAAAGTATGATGCATCATAATAAATAAATAATTCACAAATATAAAAAAAATAATTTGAAATTATATTTTTAATATATATATACTAATTTCATCTACAAAGTTAAATTAACATTAATACAAAAAAATTATTTTAAAAAAAGAGTTATAAAATGAACCAATATATATTTCTTCACCTCTATTACATTTAAACTATTATAATTTAAAAAATATATGTAAACACAAACATGTCATTAAAGAGAAAATTAACGCTCATTAAAGTAGAGAGGAAAGAACAAAATACTACTCCCTCCGTCCCAGCTTTTAGTATCCAACTTTCCTTTTTTGGCTGTCCCACATTTTAGTATCCATTTCTATTTTTGGTAAAAGTAGGTGGGGTCCTTACTCCACTTTAATTATTTTATCTCTCACATAAAATGTGGGACCCTTATTCCACTCACAACAAAACATCAATCACTTTATTAAAACTCGTGCTGTTCTCAACTAGATACCAAAAGCCGGGACGGAGGGAGTAATATTTTAAAACTTTAAATTATCATAACTTATTCATTCTAAATTAATTTTTTTATCAAAAGATGAAAGATAAAAGATAAATTTTGTAGCAAAGAGAGAGAGAAAAAAAAAATATAATAACAACAATTATTAAATTACAATAAAATAATTTCGATATAATATTAACAACAACAATAATAATAGTGCAAAAAAAGGAAGAGATAAAAATATAAAAGCATAGAGAAAAAGAAATAGGAGAGAGAAAAATAATTACCATAAGTTTTTTAATTACAATAACTTATTTGTTTCAAATTCATATTTTATGATTTTTATACCAAATTAAAGATCTTGTCATTATCTTTAATTTAAGATACATATAGAATATCTTTCCATATATCAATTTTTTTTTTTATTTTAAGAAAATCACTAAAATTTGAAAGAGAGAGTATAAGAGAGAGAAATTGTATGAAAAATAGTGAAAAAACGTGAGATAGAGAGAGGAGAGAGAAAAAACGTGAAAAATGCATAGTGAAAGGAAAGAGAAAAATTGGCGGGAACAAAAACTGGTGTTTCATATATATATATATAGATTTGAAATTTTATCTTATTTACGTAAAAACTTAATCATAGTAAAACTATTTTCCCGCCCGGTAACTAATTTTTCTACGACAGTTTTAATTTCGGAAAAATATGTAGTGAAACATGGATCAACATAGAAAGTAATTTTTTCGTGGATCTATAAAAATAATTAAAAAAAATTAACTAATTACTTTATCTCATCGTCATCTATATTTCATTACTTTCATTTCAAGATTTTTATTTTTATTTTTTTATTTTTTATATATTAATTCTGCAACATGTTTATACTTATATGATCAGTAGTATATAGTATCAAAATTTACTCTCTCTTTTTTTAATCTCAATTTCTTTAGGAGCAATAATATAGAAATAAATTTATAGAATTCTCTTTGGATATTTTATCATTTATATCTAATATTAAAATTGTAAAATAAAAATTAAAACATTTTAAAAGTAAACCGCCATTCCTAAATTAATGTTGTAATGAAGAATTAACAAATTATTTTAAGATCAATACGCTTAAACAATATAATTGGTTATATATTTAAATGTAATTATAGAATGAAGAATAATTGATAATTAAGAAAGAAATAATATATCTAAAATACTTTAGCGAATTCTTAATCACAAATCATATAATATTAAGGCCTCATTTGATACGCGGTATGAGATAAGGTGGGATATGCTTGACTGAGATGTCTTTTACTATACGTCATATTAATATCATATTTGATAGAAAATATTAAAATATCCGTAATACATAATATGTTGTTTGATATAAGTAGATATGTTAATACAAATAAATATAAAAAACAATAAAACATAATTAAAGATTTAATAAATTTAAACCATTTCTGAAATATAATTTTTAAGATGATATAATTTATTATTCAGCTATAAATTTATATTAAATTAATTTAAATTCTACTCTAAAAACAATACTTTTAAATTGAAGAGCTTTGAAATGAGCTAATATGATTTAAAAAAATACTAACGTGACTTCAATATTAAAAAAAAGAGTGGAGAGTGGAGAGAGGAAATAGGAGAGAGGAGAGAGGAATAAATTAATTTTATGATTTCAAACTACTGTGTTGTATACTGCTGCGAGAAGAATTTCAATTTCCTCGGAACCATATTCTGCGGCTGGCTTCTCTTTCCATTTGTTTTTTCTCATTTCGTAGGGACAATGTTACTAGCTTATTACATGAATAAAATGGAAAAGAAAGCAATAAACAGATGGGTTTGTAGAAGGAAGTTTACTCTTTTATTAATTCAAGGATCTTGTAGGACTCTTCTCTAGACTCACGATGATCGAAAATGCAATTTTTTCAATCGCTGGAGTGGAGCGTGTGTGGCGTGTGTCGGCGAGCCACGTCAGCGCCATGTCATCTCCGAACTGAGGAGAGCAAAAATTCGTGGGAAAAATGAACAATTAATTCAATCTGTGATAAAAAATGGAATTTTTTAAAATTATGGGAAAAATGAAATTCGGACAAAGTTGGTGATATTTGGTGCAATTAACCCTAACTTTTTTATGTCAATTTTTTTAAATATAATTTTTATATCAAATTAAAGATATTGTCACGATCTTTAATTTAACATCCATATTGAATATTTTTCACGAATCAAATTTGATGATTTCTAGAAAATAATCAAAAGAAAAAAGAGAAGTGAGATAAAATTTGGTAAAAATCATATAATAAAGATGGTGAGAGAAACGTGTGAGATGAGGGAGTTAGGAGAGAGAAAGTGTGATAAAATGAGTGATAGAAGGAGAGAGAAAATCTGGCGGTAAAAAGTTACCGTTAGAAACTGGTGTTTCATATATATATAGATTCCATGAATTTCATCTTTTTCGATGCAGCGCCGCTGCGTCCTCTTCTTCTTCTTCTTGCGCTTTTCTACTTTCTACAACGTCGCCCTTTTCATTTTCTTCGTCTTCTTTCTGCAACGATTATCTTCTTCTTCTTTTTTCTTTCTTTTTTTGCAAAATAATTTCATTACCTTCTTCTGAATTCTCATAAACAATAGTGGTGAAACTGCAATTTTCAGAATTATGTATAGTTGAAAGTGTCGATAGCCCCATATCGTTGAAGTGAATGCGTTGAAATTACAATAGCATCGGAAATGTAGCACCGCTTCTGCTTCTTCTTCCCTTTTTCTTTCATCGGAGTTATTCAAGTTCTTTTATCTCAATTAATAAGAGAAAAAGAAGATTCAAGAAAAGTTCTTATGCAAGACAAATTTGTTCAATTTCTTAAGCAGATTGAAGTTATTTTCTATTCAAAATTTCATCTTCTCTTTAATATAGAAGAAAAAGAAAAAAGCGCATTCAAGATTTTGAATTAGGAAATTTCTTGGGTAAAACAAATTTGTTCAATTGCTTAAGAAATTATCATCTGTCATTTTCCTTTTTATGATGAAGATTTTCAATTAATTTTGTTTGCGTGGCTGTTGAATTATTACTGGAATTTTCGTTTCTGTTATTGTGTTTTCCGAAATGTGATTGAAATTTTGAAAAAAAAAATGATTTGTTGCTGAAATTTTGGAAGAACAACTGAGTTTTTGCTGAAACCCACGTCTTTTCAAAGTATAAAATTTGAAAAAATAACTGCTAAAATTTTTTCGGGTAAAATATGTTCATATTATATATAGATAATAATAATAATTTTAATAAGGGGCTATGTGAGAAAAATGGAGGCTATATTTAAAATTACCCTATTAAATAAAGATCCATCGTTAATCAAGTAAGCCCAAGGAAACAGCCACAGCCCACACCCTTATTAATAGTATCAGCCCATGAACTAAATTAAGCCCAGCATTAATTAAAATCCCTCTGATTCCCACGCACAACCATCCCCAAAATTTGTTTAATCCCTAAACTTCTTTCTCCACCTTCACTTCTCAAATTCCGGCGAGTACCGTCGTAAGCAACCACCGTCGGCGCAACCCCTCCCTCGTTCCCTGCTTGCGACGAAAATCACTTGCCAGTGAAAGCTCATAATTTACTGATAATAAGTTTTATTACTTGAAGAAGTAAGCAGCCTGGCGATGAAAGTGTACGTAAAGAGTTTCTACTAATTTAACATAGAAAGCCGTTACCTTTTTCAGAGAATTAACACAGAAGGCAGTTACCTTTTCCTCTAATTTATTTCAGAGTTGAGGCCAGTGCTGGTGCTCTCACTAATTTTGAAGTGCTTGACCTTTTGAGATCAAGAGGGGCTGGAAAGGATGCCTCTCGAGCTATTGCAACAGTATCTCAATCTGAGTTCAACGTTAGGAATTCGTAGTTATGATCATGAAGTTATGTTTAGATTTTATTGCATCTCTCATATTTTTTGTTTTTCATTTAGGTTTTTGATTATCTAGAGGGGACTGTTGCTTGCAATCAAACAAGGGAAATTATTGATAACTTTGTTGAGGAGTGCCAAAAATTTGAGCTAGCCAAGGCAGAGATTCTTAATATTGTGAATATAAGACCAAGAAGTGAACCTGAGCTTTTCCCGGTAATCTGTCATTTGTTGTTATCGATTTCCTATTCTTTGCTCTGTTTTTAATCCCTGCTGTGTTGTTGAATTGCCATTCGTACTTTGTTTTTTCAGATTGTTTGCATCTTCTAGTTTAAAGAGCCATCCACATTGTGAAATTTACCAATGTTGTGTATCCACTTATGTTGAGTTTTCCTATCCAAGTTATATTAAAAGTTGGTAAATCAATCAGTGTGGCCCTTAGTTCAAATACTAGATGAAGTTATTATTTTTCTGAATCAGTTTGAGCTGCTATGCCTTGGGTTTATGATAATTCGTGGCGAATATGAGATTATTTGGTATTCTTTTCTGTTTGTTGTTGTTTAGGTTACTCTGGTTTCAATGCATGAAGTTGTCTTGGGTTCTTCTTTAATAGACATTTTTAGAAGTCCAGTATCATCATTTCTCAACATTGGTAATGGATTCTTGCATGTTTATTTTCTCAATTTTACCAGTTCATAGAGGAGTGTGGGCCAGAGCCACGTATGGAAGATAAGGCCAACGACCTTGTAGAGATCATCACACGGATTTTGCCACCTCATGCGTCTCAGGTGGATGAAGCGAACGGAGAAGCTGCAGAGGGGGAGGAGGCGAACGAGGAAGCTGCTGAGGGGGGAGAAGAGATTGAGCCTCAACCAAATACTACGTAGTATTCTTCCACCACTGTATCTGCTGAATTTGTTTATGAACTTTAGACATGAACTCTTGAGTTAGTGTAAGAAGGAAAACAGTAGAGTTCATTTTTGCAGTGACTAATCATGTTTATGTTTATGTTAGAATTTTATTGCATCTCTCATGTTTTTCGTTTAGGTTTCTGATCATCTATAGGGGCTGTGTTGCTTACAAACAAACAAGGGAAATTATTAAGAGTGCCAAAAATTTGACGAGTCCAAGGCGGAGATTCTTTTTTTTTTTTTATATAAATTAATAATATTAAATAAAAAAATTTAAAGGGCGCGTCATAGGAGATTTGAGCCCAAGACCTTAGACATTAGCCCCTTACCACTTGGTCAAGGTAGAGATTCTTAATATTATGAATATAAAAGAAGGTAGAGATTCTTAATATTATGAATATAAAAGAAGTGAACATGAACTTTTCCCTGTAATCTCTGTCATTTGTTGTTATCAAATTGGGATTAAGTAATTGAAGATTCAACCATATACAATAAAATTAATCATTATTAACACTACATCTAAATTAAAATTATTCATTAACAATACACTCATCAATTTTTATTACAATTCATATAGTTTCATTTAAGACATGGAGGCAGAGGCAGTAATAAGACCAAAAAAGATAGTAGTGAGATTAAGGAGTGCATAATTAGTAGACACGTATTTGTGACCAAAAAAAATAATAGTGAAATTAAGGAGTGTGTAATTAGTAGAGCTGTCAAAATCGATCTGACCCGATGGGCCGACTTGGTCCACCCAAGTTTAGGGCTAGACTGGGCTTTAAAAAATATGAGGCCTAGAAAAAATTGGGCCTAAAAGCCCGCCCAAATAGCCCGTCGAGCTAAAAAGCCTGAGGTTTTCAGACTTTTTGGCCCTCCTGATATAAATTAATTTATTCTTTAAATTATATATTTATAAAGTCCTAAAATATAAAATTGAAGTATGGAAACTCTAATTTAAAAATCTGAATTGAATTTTACGCCGTGTGCATCAGTGACTACGTGTGCTTCAAATTTAATTTTACTCTTTTCGAACTTTTCACTTTGTGCTTGAGGTTTAATTTTGATAGATTAAGAAAAAAAAAAAAAGAGAATTGAAAGTATTAAATTAACAAATCAACTCGTAATTTCACGTGATGCCTCAAGTGTAAAACATTGCATGACTTGTTAATTCGTTTATTTTCTTTTTCTACATTAGTTCTAGACTTTTAGTATTTTTATGATTTTTTGCTTCTATGTTCATCAATAGATTGGTTTATTATTGTTTTTGTTACTTCCTCTCTTCATATGCTTCGAACTATTTCTAGTTTTGTCAAAGTCTGAATCCAAGCCAAGCATTTTAGAGGACTAGGTGATAAGTTCATTAAAATGTAATCCAAATAATTATTAGATTCTGAATCAGATTTCTGAAAAAAAAAAATTGTTGGAACTATTTTATTTTTCATTATTTTTGTAACAAAAGATTTCAGAAAGAAAGAATATTGGGTGAGTTTGGCCTGACCGTCCGGTGCCCCGAAAGGGGCTGGGTTAGGCCTACTATTTCGTAGCCCAATCATATTTCGGGCCAAACCGACCCGATATAATTCGAAAGTTCAGTGTGGGCCCGGGCCGGGCTGGCCCCGACCCGGCTCATTTGGCAGCTCTAGTAATTACTAAATAAAGTAAACTAGTGTTTTACCCGTGCGATGCACGGGATTACATATGTTGTTAAAATTTGGTTTTGCTTAACTAATTTTTTAAAAGAAATATGAATATATTTTTGTTGAAAGTTATTAAAATTAAAATAAAGATATAAAATAATAAAAAAAATATCATAACTTATTTTACAATTCATCCATTTACGTAAAAGTTCATAGGATGTCTATACCTGATTAAGTAAGGCATCGAACAATATAAGCATTTTATTGTAACATTGTGAAAGACACTTTTGTATAATCTGTAAAATAAATTATTTAAAAATATTTTATTATACAATTGTTATACCAACTATGTTACTGCTAAACTATATTTAAGACTAACATTTTAAATTACTTAAAAATAAAGGTGAAAATAATAATACATGAAAAGACAATTGCAAACTTGTCATCTTATTATTATAAATTTTGGAACACTGCTTTATAATTTATATACAACATTTGTAGAATTAATAATCTACTTTGTCTTCATTACATATCAAGATTTTCAGACTCCTTTGACTTGTAACTCTAGAAATAGCTACATAAAACTGACTGTGACTAAAAACAAGCCTATTAAAAAATAAACCCACATGAGAGAGTGATTGACCTTGACTTTTGTTTATAGTCATTGCATAAGAAACAATAATAGGGAACTGCTGCCGTTGAAACTTGAGCGGTAGTCTTGGATCAACTGGTATCAGTGTCATCCTTAGTATCAATACTTGATGTCCTGCATTATGGTCTGTGAGAACTTTCCCTTCCAAAATAAAATAGCCTCATATTTAATTCATTGCAGATCTGGCATTATTTGGTTGCAATTTTTTACTAAAGACCACATGGTCGGCATGTTTATGATTAGAGAAATGATGAATATCAAAAGAAAAAGTAAAAATTTCACACCAAAAGTTAGTTTATATAGGCCACGGGGATACACATTTGATGGGAGATACACATTTAATATATTATATTGAATGAGATGCTTTGATAATGGAGTTGATTTTGGTTTGACGATAATAAAAAGTTGTTACATTTTTTGGAGATATATATGGAATGTTGCCAAATTACACATTTCACACTATCACCTCTCTCTCTCTTAGATCTGACGTCATGCATGCCTGAGATAGGGCTTCTTCTTCGTCTCCTTTGTTTAGCTGTAAAGATGATACAAAAATCTCATTAATCATGCATACCAATCAATACCTTACTCTACTTAATATGTATTTCATAATTTCGTTGATAGTTGATTGGTATATTGGTATTTTGATTTGTTAGACAAAACATAGAAACATAATCAATGTGGGTCATGATTTATGGAGATATGATTGGATGATCTATTGTGTCGTGTTTAGCATTAGTAAGATTATTATTATTATTATTATTATTATTATTATTATTATTATTATTATTATTATTATTATTATTATTATTATTATTATTATTATTATTATTATTATTATTATTTGTCATACTTTGCAAAAATCACAACAAAAAATTAATAGCCGCCTTATATAGCCCTTTTTTTGTTTATCTCCAAAAGATTTAATTGAAAATAATTAGAAATCCATCTATGAGATAGCGTGTAAATCAAAAATAATTTATATGAGATATTGCTACGAGTTCGTAAATAATTTTTTATTCTCTTGAATTCAAAAACAATCTATAGTCTAAAATTGCGTGTAAATCAAAAAGAATATTCACTTTTGCAAATGACTACAAGATCCCATGCAATTTATATGTATTTATATTTTGAATTTTATTTATTGGATGAATATTTTTCACAAAAGATTTAATTGAAATTAGTGATCTACAAATTTTTACATATAAATTTCATATATAGATGATGGGAATAAATGCCGTTCAATTAAATGTAGATTTAATTACATTTAATTAAGATATATATATATATATCATCCTATAAATTAGTCAACTTTCCAAAAATAAATTGAGTAAAAGGGCGGGAATTTTTTTTGGCTAGATGGACCAGCTTTTATATATGTATAGATAGATAGATTGGTGGAAAAAGATAACTAAATTGAGATTTATAAAAATAGGCATAGAGAGACTAGGGTAGTTGAGCAGTTAATTAATCTCTTAATTATTTGTATTTTGGTTTGACCGACACGCAGCCTCGTAATTATGAAAATCTCGTAGATGGGTATACTTCTACTATTCTCTCCTTTATAAAAAATATTTCCAGTTGCTTGAGATTTGAGGCAAACTATATATACCTACCACGTTCATATATATTACAGTATATTAGTATTAGTACCATATTGAATGCAGCAGCAGCACTATGGCATTTATGATTAGCACTAAAATTCTCTCAACCGCCAAACCTATTTCCCCATTTCACAAATATGACTCCAAGCGTTCAGAAATTTTACGGGCGAATAAGCGCCGCCGGCTGCACGTGTCGTCATCTGCGGCGGTGCCGGAGCAACCTACGCTAGAAGTTGGGGTGCAGGTGTTTCTGTTGAACGGGAATAAAGTGCTGATGGGCCGCCGCCGCACCGCTATAGGCGACGGCCACTTCGCCCTTCCCGGCGGTCACCTCGAGTTCGGTCAGATCTTCCCCCCCTTTTTATTGTGTGATCAACAAATGATTCTACCATTAAGATGGTCTTTAAATATCAATACTACATACGAATTGCAGTGTCTACTTATACAATGTTTCCTGATAGTGAAGAATTATTTGCTATTGTTTTTGGAAAAGAAATTTGCTTCGATCCAAATCCATAAAAAGCTGAAAGTGTTGGTGGATGTTTTTATTTTATTCCCTCCATCCACAAAAATTAATCATCTTATGAGATGACATGTTTCAATGAAAATGATTATTGTTTTACGAATAGAGAAAAAATCACACTTAAAAAATATGAGTAGTATTTATAATGATAATTAATTATATTATAAGTAGAGAATATGGTCCACTGTATGATAAATAGTTTCCAAAAAAAATAATTATTTTTTATGAACATTCCAAAATAATAAAAAGAGATTATTTTTAAGCATATTAGTATTTTATTTCTATCTCAATTAAACAATAATTGGGGTTGGTATTTCAAATTACTTGCACGAGTGATCCTAAGATCTGATTTGTGAAGATTCTCAAACAAGGATTTCAACAACTCCACATAAAATTGTTTAGAATTAAGAATGATTGCTTTTAATTCTCAAAAAAAAGAATGATTGCTTTTAAAATCATTTATCCAATCAATTGATAATCCAAATAATGATCATAAATTGGCGAATATTTTATTTGAGGAGTAGTAATTAAGTGGGAGGGAATTTCGATTACTAATCAAAGTATGTATAAAATGTAATTCAAATTCACAAAAATCATTCAAAACTCCAAGAACTGCCGCTAATGAATCATGTAAAATCCTTGACTTACTAATTTTATCACTCGATGCAAGTTTATAAATGGAATATTTTGTTTCGGTGTATTGAGTTGAGAATTACTATTTTGATTGAATCCGATGATGTTGCAAGTAACAGGTGAAAGCTTCGAAGAATGTGCGTATAGGGAAGTGAAAGAGGAAACGGGGCTAGAGATTAGTGGAATGGAGATTTTGACAATCACTAACAATGTGATTATGGAACCCAGAGCGATGCATCTGGTTGCAGTGATGATGCGCGCCGCGCTTGCACACCCCAATCAACAGCCCCTCAATGTGGAACCTCTAAAATGTGATGGTTGGGATTGGTACGACTGGGACCATCTTCCTAATCCATTATTACTAACACTTCAAACGGCTATTTTAGGTGGTCTAAATCCTTTCCCACCCAATTACTAGTGTATCATCACTTCTTAAACATCATAATATTTCTCACGCACAAAAACTCATCATATTGCTTTTTATGTACTCCATGTATCATCACTTCATTACTTTCTCATGATCACTCCACGAAACGACAAAAGTAAGAGCATTAACGTTTGTTGAGTTAATGTTTGACTCATCCATATTTTGGGCCCACTTATGAGCCAAATGATGCATTGAGTTGATTCATCATGTTGACTCATATGAATTAATTTTGAGTTTGTGAATTCTGATTTAATTTAAATTTAGAAATTACATTAATTGAAATACTGTGAAATTGTATTAAACATAAATAATAAAAATACATCAATTAAAAAAACCAAATATAAATTTTAAATAACCATAGAAATGACTATTCCGGCCCTAGTGGTCCAAATCGTACCTAAATAGTCTCAATCAAGAAGATGATGAAGAAGACGAAGAATAGTAGAACGAAATCATTTTTCTATGTTGAAAAATGAGAGAGGAAAAGAGAAATGAAAAAGAAAAGATTGAGAAAATAATGTACATATAGTGTAGGATAAAAGGGGTTATTTATAGATTAAAAAAAAAGGGGGTTAATGCCTTGAAAAACCATGAACTTTGGTGCGATTTCAAAACTTTCCATGAACTATTTTTTTATCAAAATTTTCATGAACTTAAACGCCTGAACAATTTTTCCACGATTTTTACCTCCGGTGATTGTCCGGTCTTAGGTGGTGCCTACGTGGCATTACCGAGCTGACATGACGCCTACGTGGTAATACCGAGCTAATGTGGCGCCTACTTGGAAAAAAAAATAGAAAATCGATTATTTTTCTTTGCTCTGCTCTGGTCGCCTCGCTGCTCTGCTCTGGCCGCCTCGCTGCTCTGCTCTGGTCTCTACTCTAGCCGCCGCCTCCCTAACCAACCCTGCAGATCCGCCGCCGCGCCAGTCGCCGCCCTCTCCGCTGCTCCGATTCGCGGCCTTTACCACCACCACACCAGATCCGTCCACCGCTGCCTCCCTCACCACCGCCTCCGGCACCCGCACCAGATCCGGCGCCCCTACCGCCGCCGCGCTAGTCACCTCCGTCCCTCGTTCTTCTTCTTCTTCTCCAAACATCCATCGCCGCCGTCGACTTCTTCTCCCTCAAAAAATCTTCTTCTTCCCCAGATCTCGCGCCGCCGACCTCACACCACCTCTCTCTCTCCACCGCCCTCCCCCACCACCTCGCAGATCCGCCGCCCCCCTCCGCATTACCAGGTGGTTAGAAGAGCTCTGCCCACGGAGACGGAAAACTTTCTTTCCGGCGAGCTCGACCACTAACACACAGAGAGAGAGAGAGAGAGTTTTGGGCTCAAAACGACGTCGTTTTGATTCACCGCCGGTGACGCCATGTCACTTTTCAGGTCACTTAAAAATGTCATGTCAGCACTCAATTTGAGGATTTTTGAAAATCATGGCAAAATTGATCAGCCCCTTAAGTTCCTGGAAAATTGGATAAAAAAAATAGTTCATGGAAAGTTTTGAAATAGCACCAAAGTTCATGGTTTTTCACGGCATTAATCCAAAAAAACGTTGAAGTATTTGTTTTTTTTCTGTTAGAGGCGAATTTTTCAATTTTTTTAGTTAGCAAGTGTACCACACGCTTCATTAATATAAGGCAGATGAAGTATTAATTAATTATTGCAGATGTTTATACATTAAAAAAACAATTTTTTTTGAAATTATTAAATAAAACAAAATTTATATCAACTTTCATCCTTATTCCCCCTCTGTAAATAGAGTATAATATTGATATAATATGCTTTGGGTGGTATAGTCATTTTTTTTTTTACTTGGGAGAAGGGGGATTGTAGGATTGAATCCCAAATCTCTCTTTACACGTAAAATTAATTTATCAAAGATTACAATTTCTGATCAATATAAACTACTGCATGGGTTAAATAATGCAATTGGGTATATTGAATGTCCCTAGTTCATAAATGATTTTCCGTATGTGTTTCGATTCATATATATTTGGATGTTTTTTTGTGTTAAATGGAAAAACTGAAATCCAATTTTGAATGTATAAATATATAGTCTTTACAAAAACTTCCAGATACGGTACAACACACATCTATATCTATATAATATAGGGTTAATAGCCGGAAAATACACGAACTTTCACGAAATTTGCAAATTGCACATGAGCTTCAAAAATAGCCTCAGAATACATCACCTTTTAATTTTATTGTAAATTGCACACAGCGGGAACTCTAGCTATAATTAAAGTTGACCGGCAATGACGTGGACTATATGCGTGGCATTTTTATTGTAGGTGGCAATACGCATGGCATTTTTATTGATCTGGCATTACAAGTGTTATTTTTATTGAAAAAGAAATTTTAAAAAAATGAAAGAACGATGAACCACCGCCTTCGTCGCGGTCCGAGTCCGGCCACCACCGTTTTCCCTCTCCACCACCACCGTTTTCCGGCAACCTACACACACGCAGACTCCCTTTCTCAAAATCGAGCCCTAGCCGCCGCCTCTCCATTTTCCCAAACACGCACAGATTCTCAGGTTCCCAAACACGCCACTGCGCCGGCTCGGCTGCATTCAAATCGATTACATGAACCATCTTCTCCCCTTCCATGGCCTCCACGATCGTTTGATTGTTGATTACAGAAGCCACTTTTTAGAAACAGTAGGAGCTCGAAGAAAATCCTCCTCGCCGCGATCTCCTCTGCAACGGCCGGAACCCTAGTCGAATTGAAGGACTTGTACACGCGGGGCCAGGATCGGAGGATCCGATCGGCTAGGGCTTTGGAGAAGTAGGAAGAGATGTGCTACATCGTGTCGCCGTGGGGCTGGATTCGGGGTTGGATTGGCTGGATTCAGGCGATGGTGGTGGATTGCAGATTTGGGGATTTTTTTTCTTGTTTTTTAAAAATTATAATCACTCAAAACGACGTCGTTTTGAGCGTTAAAACGTAAGTAAAAACGACGTTGTATTCCCATTGTCTCCGGTCATCCACGTAGGAAAATTCCGGGAGCCACGTCAGCAGGGATTAATGCGTTGGTCAACGCGTGTACAATTTGCAATTAAATTAAAAGGTCATGTATTCTGAGGCTATTTTTTAAGGTCATGTGCAATTTACAAATTCGGTAAAAGTTCGTGTATTTTCTGGCTATTAACCCTATAATATATAAAAGAGGAGTTTTCTCCCTCCAATCTTTCCCTCTATTTTTTTCTTTTTTTTTCATTAACTTTTTTATAATTTATTTTTTCAATTATCGTCAAATTTGATTTATAAAATAATATTCAATATGCATCTTAAATTTAAGTTGGTAACAAGATTTTTAATAAGGTATAAAAATGATAAAAAATGAATTTAAAACGAATAGATTATTTATTTTCTTTTTCTTTGTTAAAATTTTACGATTTTTTTATTTATGTTTGTGTATGAAAATATTTATTTATTTATTATCATGTGGAATACTCTATAATAATAATGTGTATATTACTTTTCATTATCAAATAATTTAAAATTATTTTATAATTATCATTACACTACACTTTATACATAGTTGAAAGTTATGCTTTAAAAATTGGGATTTTATTGATTAATTGATATTTTATTTTTAAACATATTTTACATTTATTAGATTTTGATTATATTTAATATATTCATTTATTTAAAATATCATTTAATATCGATTTCGCTGTGCATCGCACAGATGGGCATATTAATTTGAATTAGTAAGGATCAAACATTTTTTTAACAGCTTCAATCGACTAAAATGCTAAACCACCCGATTCGAGCCCAATAATTTTTAATTTTTTTTTTGAAATTACAAGAGGTATCTTAATATGATCAACTATGCAACACACACGCAGGTGGGACCTCACCATCACCCAAACGGTGGGAAAACATCACTGCACGCAATCAAGAAACGCACGCCTGAATGTGGAACCTCAACACCAAACAACATCGCACGCATGCGGAAATACAACACCACCGAAAGTGGGAAAATATCACCGCATGCAGGTGGGATTGAACCCAAACCTTGGTTGCCTCATATTTGCCACTAGAGCAAGGCCTTATTGGCTATTTGAGCCCTATAATTGAAATACCTTGTTGTTCTTTTTTGGGTTAAATGCATGTAATATCATGAACTTAGGCCGAAATCCAAATTTAACACGGACTTCAATTTGTCCAATTTATATGGCTAACTTTACTTCGTGTCCAAATTTAACACCGATTTGTTTTCCGGCAGAACTACGTGGCAATGACGTGAACCACGTGACAATGACTTGTCTTCCAAATGACACGTCATAATTTGTAACTTAAAAACGTTCTATTTAAATGTGTAACTTTACTCCGTGTTCAATTTAAATGTGTAACTTTACTCCGTGTTCAATTTAAATGTGTAACTTTACTCCCTGTTCAATTTTAGCACCGAATAGAGATAGAGAGAGATACAGACAAGCATGGTCGGAGACGGCATGAGCTGCTGCTGTCCAGTCGAGAGCAGGGGAGGCCGCGGTGGTTCAGAGCTGTTGCTCGTCCGGCGAGAGAGAGCGTCGGTGAGGGCGGCGGCCTGTGGTTAGGTGGCCGCGATTTAGGTGTTTGAAGTTGGGGATCTAGGGTTTAGGGGAAAAGGGCAGCGGCGACCGAGAAAGGGAAGAGAGACAAGAGAGGCGGAGTCGACCGGCCGCGTTACAGTCGTCGGAATCGTCGCCGGAGGTCGCAAAGGGGGAGTCGGCGACGTGAGCTGTGCGTCGCGCTTGGAGGAGGAGAGGCGCTCGCCGGCGGGAAGATGAAGGGGTGTTGGAGGAGAGGAGCAAAATCCGGCGAGCAAAACGCTGCGTTTTGCTCGCCGGCCGAAAACTTGTGCCGGCAAGCCACGTCATTGACACGTAGGATTCAATTTGAGGGGGAAAAAAACGGTGTTAAAATTGGACACGGGGTAAAGTTAGCCATATAAATTGGGCAAATTGAAGTCCGTGCTAAATTTGGATTTCGGTCTAAGTTCATGATATTACATGCATTTAACCCTTCTTTTTTCTCTCTTTTTTTTTTCCGGATACTTTATTTATTTTATTTTGTATACTCGTAAAAAACATAGGTTGAATCAAAATTACAAATTGAATTCAAGTGTTATAACCATCGACATAGGAAAAGAAAGAAAAAAAAATATATTTGTTCATCATTAACTCAATAACTATTGTTTTGTTTACTCAATGAGTATCTCGAATATTTTGATCATACAAAAAAATTACAATTACTTTCACAAGATTAGACCTCAATTATGTTTGACAATCATATCAGTTTGAATTAAGTCAAGGGTTTTGATTTGGTGGATTGAATATATGAGAGTAATAAGATTGATAGAATTGGAGAAGTGATTAAATAATCCATCAACTTTGAGGTGATAAATAATGTCTTAATTGGATGATTAGATGCGGGCTGAATTATCAATCACACGGACTCAATCATGCAAACCAAACACTTGATTAAGATGAATTATTTTATCAATCATGCCTTCTCATTCAAACCAAACGCCTACTGTGTTAAATTTATATATTGTCAAATCAAAAATAAATTTCTTATACAATTCATAAATTAACTAGTAGTTTATGTATTTAATGGCCAATTAATAACCCAAAAATTCAATTAACATGACTATTCGGATCACATGTCCCGCTGTTGTAATGAAGCTTTTATTTTAGAGTAGTGCTATTCATACATATTATGTATGTACGTAATAGGAGGGTATTTTAGTAATTTTATATAATTAGTTATCAAGGCATAATTAATGTGAATTAAGTGAATTGGTATTTTACTTCAACTAGTACGCCCGCCCGTGCGATGCACGGTGAATATCGAAATTAAACGATATTTTAAATAAATAAATATAATTATTAAATATGATTAAAATATAAGTTAATATAATTATTTAAAAAAATAATCCACACCAATTACACAATAAAGAAATTGAATATACCAACATACAAAATTTTCAACTTTCTATTTCCAATGGTTGAAATACTATTTAATTGTTTTTAATTGATATATGGTGATAAATATATAAATTCATAAAAAAATAAAAAGATAGATACACAAAACCATCTATTTGCATATAATTTAATACATATTTTTTGAATGGGTATTTAAATTATATTTATTCGATCATTTTATTTAAACATAAATTATAAATATCGAAGAGGTGAACGACTTATAAATAAAAGGTTTAGTCTTAACCTCAGACCTTCTCACAATTAAAAATATATATATGTAAATCAAAATCCTAATATACTAGTACATAATATTTTTTTAAATACATAATAAATATTTCAATATTATGGAATTGAATTCTCTTGACAAATTATGTATAATGGAAGTTAACTTAATGACAGTTCAAACCAATTTAATTATTATAAAACATGTAACTTTATGTAATATAAATTATATATACTAATCTTATTGTAAAATGTCATTGTTATGATTTTAATCGATAGCCACATTAAATTCAACAATTCCGGGCGCATAATTAAATTAAACAAAAGCAATAACTCGTACTTAAAGTTAATAGGGTTAAGTACCAGATTCCTCCCTATCGATGGCGTCCCTATCGCGTTTAGCCCCCTACCGTCAGGGGGGAGAGCTGCCCACTACCTCAACGTGGCTTTATCGCACCAATTTCCCCCCGGCCCCACTCATCTTTCTCTCTCTCTCTCTCTCCTTGATTTTCAGATCTGGCGCCTCACCGCCTCACACCCATCGACACCTCCGGCGAAGCCAATTGGCATCGGTTGCCCGTCGGAGAAGGTGAGAAACAGAAAATGGAGTCGCACTTCCGCCCTCTACTGCTCCCCCTTCTCCCGCCGCTCCTCAATTTTCTCTCTCTAAATTCAGTTTGCGGAAGCAACGGTGGCACCATTGGTGTCATCAAAGTGAATTATAAATTCGCTGACTCCGACGCCAATCTCAGCACTCTCAGCGCTCACGATGATGTCCGCCACCTCTCCATTCTCGTCGGCGTCGACCTACCCCTCAGAGGCACCAGTTGTAAGTGGGGGAAATGGGCTGCCAAGATACGGAATGGGCTCTCTCTCTGCAAATCTAGGTTTCTGTGGATTGTACCGTCTTCATCGGCGAAGCTCCTGCAGCCGGAATTTGGGGCAAAGGCGGGGGAGAGAGGGATGGTGGTGGAAACTGTTGGGTGTTGAACTTTTGGTTCCTGAACTTGTGGAGATGGAGGAAGACGTGGTGGTGGTGGTGACGATGGTAGTGGAAGAGGCGACGGAGATGGAGGCCGGCCAACGGCCCTTCGCCGGAGGAGGAGCCGCGGTGGCAGAGCTTGAGAGAGGGAGAGACGGATCATAAAAACATTTTTGGGTTAAGTACCAGATTCCCCCTATCGATGGCGACCCTATCGCGTTTAGCCCCCTACCGTCAGGGGGGAGAGCTGCCCACTACCTCAACGTGGCTTTATCGCACCAATTTTCCCCCCGCCTTTTAACGGATGTTAACGCCCGCTAACGGACGTTAAAAGGCAGGGGGGAATTGGTGCGATAAAGCCACGTTGAGGTAGTGGGCAGCTCTCTCTCCTGACGGTAGGGGGCTAAACACGATAGGGACGCTATCGATAGGGGGAATCTGGTACTTAACCCAAGTGAATATAATAAGTCTAAATTATATTATTTTTAAAGTCTATATCTAAGTAGCCTAGAATTAACTTTTTTAAATTAAAATAAATACAAATAACATAAAAAGAAAAATAGTTTAAACCCTAATTCATTTAATTCATCCTGATCCACCACTATGTCGTTAGACCTATTTTTGTTTCTACATCTTCTACAAAATAATTGCTACGCATATTTTTCTTCTGTTTGCGTCGCCGTCTTCTTCTTCTTCTTCTTCTTTCATCTTCTACAAAATAATTCCATCATCTTGCATCTTCATATTCCCATTCATCCATCAAACATATTTTTCTTAATTCTTATAAACAATAAAGATAATTTTTGATTTTGACACATATATAAAGTGAGAAACATCGATAGCCACACACACAAAAATCATTGTGTTTTGTATTATACTAATATACTAGTTTATTATTCTATGAAAATCATTATTAGTATTTGTATTAATTCATAGATAAAATAAAACTCAAATGAAATAAAATACATGAATAAATTAATATATAAAATTAATAGCTAAAAAATGTATAAGTCCACATTAAATAAAATTATAATAGCCCAAAATATATATTCCAAACCAAGAAATACAAAAATTAATTTGAAGCTGTCATGACATTGGGAATTAAGGGTGGAGGCGAAGCAATTGAAGATGGTGGAACAGTTAATTGCTTAAGAGACGTTGGAAGCTGTAAAACTGGTGAAGAGGGGAATTTCGTTTTTAAAAGTGACTAAGTGAGGGAAAAGCGCATTTCGGCAGTAGTAGCGTTTTTTCAATTATTATTTCTCTTTATTTGCTTTTAGTTAGTACTGTACGTGTGAGGGGACCATCTTATATGTAACTGCATGAGAAGGAGTTTAACCTAATTATGAAATATCAACTTTCTTCCTATCTTCTTCTTCCTCTCGCCTCCTGCTTCCCTTTCTATCTTCTATCTTAATTATCACATCAAGATCACAACTTTTTTACGTAAAATTCTTTTTTTTTTGTATACAATTTCCCATCCAAACACAGATCTATAACATTTGGTAATATCAGAACAAGGTTTCTTTGCTTTTTCTAGCAAAGCTTTTTCGATCATGGCCGATGGTACGCGTTTGAAGGAGCTGCAAGAAGCACAAAAGAAAATGGATCAATTATTGCAAGCTCAATCGTTACAAAGAACAATTACTGAAGAGAGATTGAAGGAGTTGTTAGTTGGAATCGATCAGAAAGTAGATGCAAAATATGATCAGCTATCTACTATCTTAGTTGACATCAAACGACAACTCCAGTTTATGGGCCAAAACAAGGAAGGATCGGGGTCTATTTTAGGCCCAACTCCTGGATCTGTTAGGAAAGAAGGTAATTCTACTAGAAATACTTCTTTAACTTCTAAACTTAGGAGTGATTATTCATCTCAGCATAGTTTCAACTGTGGTAATTCTGTACATCAGATTGACTTCCCTAAATTCAATCGTTCCAACCCCAGGGGATGGATCCTCAAATGCAATACTTATTTTAAATTAACTATTGCCATGTCGGATGAAAATATGATCCAACTTTCTGTTCATAATTTCGAGGGAAAGGCAAAATTTTGGCTGTGAAAATTTATTTTCTATCACTTGGGAGCAGTTTATGGATGTGGTGGCAGCTAGCTAGGTTTGAAGACTTAAATGAAGGGAAAATAGTCATGGAGTTTAAGAACCTTAAACAAATTGGTACTTATGACGATTATGTAAACAAATTTGAGGAGTTAAGAGCGTTCTTATTGTTCAGTAATAGCATGAACTACTCTGAGAAGTATTTCGTTGCAAGCTTCATAAGTGGCATGTCTGAAGAGTTACATGGGTTTATGATATTGTTCAAACCTAAGTCTCTTATTGAGGCAGTTGAGATGGGATACAAACAGATCTCAACTCTTGATGTCATTGCAAAAAAGGTAAAGCCTATTCCTAGGAATTTCCAAAATCAAGAAACAAGTTATAAGAGGCCAGAAGGTGGAGGAACAACCAGCAAGCCTAATAATCAAAGTGGCAGCAGAACTCCTATCAAGATATTCACCATTGCAGAGATGGCAGCTAGGAGGGAGAAGGGGCTCTGTTTTAATTGTGATGAGAAGTTTTTTGCTGGGCATAAATGCAAACACAACTTATTTTTCATGGAGATGATTGAGGCATAGGAAAAAGCATACTCACGACATGATGAGAGAACTGTGGAGTTGATTTTAGATGAATTTGAACCTACAGAAGAAGTTCATGTTAATGTGCATTCTATGATGGGAGGTGCAAATTCTAGAACCATGAGAATCATTGGAAAGATTGGAGACACCCAAATCAGAATACTCCTGGACACTGGCAGCACACTAAGCTTTCTACAAGAAAAGTTTGCTAAGACGATTGGTATTGAGTTGGAGCCTGATTATCCTATTCTAGTTAGGGTGGCCAATGGACAGAAACTGACCTATCGTGGGAGGTATATGGACACACATTCACCTACTCCCCAAGAGTATTGGCTAGTGAGGGTTATGACCTAATCGTGGGAGGTACAGGGACACACATTCACATACTCCTCAAGAGTACGTGAATGAGTAACAAGAGAGCAGCTGACCTATCGTGGGAGGTACATGGACACACATTCACCTACTCCCCATGAGTATTGGCTAGTGAGGGTTATGACCTAATACCAGGAAGTGATTGGTTGGAATTTTGTTCTCCCATTATCTTGGATTACAAGAACATGACATTTGCAGTGCATCAGGGTATAAGGAGAATCAAATTAAAAGCAGAGACTGATCAGGCCAGATTTAAAGAGGTTTCAACCCAGGGACTTTTCCATATGCTGCATTTTCACTTAGAAGAGGTGGATGAGTTATACCTGGTGGACTTTCAGCAAGCTTTGGAGAAGAAATCTAACACATGTCTTGAGTTGGAGAGATTACTGGAAGAATTCCAAGATATCTTTGCCGAACCCCAAGTGATGAGCCCAAGTTTGTGCTCTATTTTCGAGTCTATTTTAGGTCTAGATAGAGTCGTTTCCTTTTGTTTTCTGGTGTTTGGTCGCATGGGAGGGCGTAGTTATTTGGCAGGGCCCGCTTGTGGGCAAAAGGTGCATTAGGGGTCAGAACTGCTGTCACTTTCCGTGAAAGAGGCATGTGCCGGAAGCAAGAGGGATTTAGAGGCAAAACCATCCCTTATACCCAAAAGTACCGCACGGAAGCTGGCAAGCATTAGGAGGAGAGTAGAGAAGGAAGAAAGCAGCGCAACAGACGGGAGAAGTACGATTGTGGTGAAGGCGCTTGATATGGGCCGAAGGCGGCAGCATCCAAGAAGAGACCGATAAGGCTAAACCACTGCCTTATCCAAAAGGAAAGAAATCTTCTAGATACTAGGTCTGAAAGTGGATTGTATCTCTATGCCTTGCACGGATCCGGCCGCAACAGCATGGGCTGGGCCTTTCGTTGCCCTAGTCGCGCCTATTTATACCCAAGGATCAGTCGAAGCCAGGGGGGTTGAAAAACCGGCTGCTGCGCATTAAGTTTTACTAGTTCTGAAGTTCAAGCTTTCCCAGGCTGTGGGCGTAGTTCTTAGTTATTTGCTTATGTTCAAGGCGGCACTTTTGGCCGTAAGCACTCCTTTATTTATCTAAGTATTTTCGGTTTTTACTTTATGTTTTCCTTTATGTCTTTTGCCTTTGTTATTTACTTGATGTCCGGCTAGTTTTATATTCTGATTTGAGGGAGATGATCTAAGCATGAACACTTAACTCGAGAGGTCTAATTTGGGCATAACAAATATATGAGCATATTCCCGATACACTAGGTTTGATTCCAATAAGGTTGTAACAACTTGGTTAATTAATTGATCACTAGTTAACTAGGGAGTTTTGGCCACAAGTAAAATTTGGGCAAAGGTGAGACGCCATCGACCTACAAAATAGTACAACGAGCGTTGGAGCCGTGACTGCGGTGAAATATCTGCGTAAGAGTGAAGTGGGTCTATCTAGTTCTTAAGGCATTTTGGGCAAAGCACAACTAGCGATAGGCCATCGCAGAGGACGTGGATGTTGTCCGGGGTAGTTGGTTTCCATTAGGGATAACTTATAAGGGAGCATAAACTGAAAGGATAGATTGGGCGAGGGGTTTTTGCGTGCGTGACGAGTGACAATAGGGGCGCAACAATTCTTATGCCTATAACCACTAGTATGCGAGTATAGTAATTTATCTTTGCACCGATGATCGAGTGCGTAGTTCATGTTTAGTGATTCGAACCCAAGTTAGGATTATTTTGTTATTTGATTAAGTTACCTTTGTTATTTCAGTTTTAGTTGGAAACTCTGTTCTGCCCATAAGCACGTTGTGGTCAGAACCCATCATAATACAAACCCTTTTTAGTGATACCCTTGCAGGAGGAGTTACTGCTCAGTTCCCTGTGGATTCGACTCTGGACTTACCACTAGCTAGTCTAGTTGTGGGCACAGGATATTTTATTTGCGCGAAGCTCAACGACGGCTTCGTCAAATTGGCGCCGTTGCCGGGAAACTGAGAGCGCTAGTAATTTCTTTTGTGATCAAAGCGTGAGTTTTGTCTTATTGTATGTTTCTTCGTCGTACTAGGAGTGCAGGTAACAACCATCTTTTGTTCAACGCGGAGATTGAGCGACTAGCACGACAGAACAACAGGAACAGACGTAGGGCAGAACAAGAGGCACGAGAGAGACAGAGACAGATAGAAGAAGAAAGAGAGATATATGGCGGAAAACCCAGAAGTAGTAAATGACAATCCCAATAGAACTCTTCGGGACATGATGTTTCTGAACAATCTAAACCTCCGGCCTTCTGCCATCGTGCTACCGGAAATCACTGGAAATTGGGAGCTGAAGCATACACTGATTTAAATCTTGCCTAAGTACAGTGATATGCCCGGGGAGGACCCTCAAAGACATCTTCAGGATTTTGAGATGGCATGCGGAACAGTGCGCACTGCAAGTCAAGCCCTAGGTGAATACATCCAACTTCTTACTTTTCCGTTCTCTCTATTAGAGGGAGCGAGGGAGTGGCTGTACGATTTGCCTGAGGGAAGCATCAGAACCTGGCAGGAGTTGCAGAGTAAGTTTTTGGAAAAGTATTTTCCTGCAGCCCGAATCCAGAATTTGAGGACTCGAATAAGCAACATTAAGATGGGGTCAGGAGAAATCCTTTACGAGTATTGGGGGAGGTTCAAACAAATGTTGGCCAAATGCCCACAACATCAAATACTGGATCATGATCTTATTCGGTATTTCGTGGGAGGACTTCGAAGGCAAGATAGACAATGGCTACACGCTGCTTATGGGGGATCGATCCTGAACAAATCCGCTGCTGAGGCTTTCAAACTCATAGCTGATATGGCCGAGGAGTCCAAAGATGAAGAATGAACAATAGTCAGGAATGCACCGACTCCGAACCCCTCTGTCCAAGATGATAAGATTGACAAGCTATGCAATATGTTCGAGAAGTTCATGACAACTCAAGAAACACCTAACCAAGGAATTCCCAGCATCCGGAAGCCCGTGAAAACTTGCCAACTTTGCATGGCAAATTCACATGCAACTGATGAATGTCCACAACTGTTTGAAGATAAGGAGGTCAATGCTATTGGGCAACAGCAATGAGGAAGTAATGGAGGACAGAATCAAAAGCCATTTGAACCCTATAGGCAACGGTACAACAACCAAGGATGGAGACAACACGAAAATCTCAGGTACAGCAACAACAACTATCTGGGACCGAGCCAGGGGCAACCAAGTAATCAACAACAATACCCACAACAACCTCAACAGGCAAGAGGATCTTCCTTGACCGAGGTTGTGCATCAAATAGCACAACAACAAGTAAAATTCCAGCAAGAAACCGGAAAGTTCATAATGGAGTCAAGAGGAGGAATGCAGAATGTCAATGCCCAACTGTCACATCTTGCCCAAGCGGTAGCTCGCCTGGAAAGCAAACAGGGGGAACTTCCTACCCAAGTGGAGGTAAAAAAGGTAAATGTTGTGACACTCAGAAACGGTAAGGAATTACCCGAAGTGGTTGGAAAGCAAACTGAGGAGGAATAAGAGGTTAGAGAGAAAGTTGGAATGGGATCAACAGATGAGAAAGAATTAGCTCAAGAAAGGGAAGCTAAGAAGAAAGCAACAGAAAAAGCCAAAGAAAAATTGAGATATGTTGAGCCCATACTCCCCTTCTCGGGCAGAATGGCCAGAGAACAGGAAAAGGAAGAATTGACTGAATTGGTGAAAATCTTTAAAAAGGTGGAAGTCAATATACCCATTTGGTCGCATTACGTTCTATGCCCAAATGCGCTAAATTCCTAAAAGAACTCTGCACCCGGAAGGTTAAATACACTGATGATGCCAGTTTTCAGGTGGGCGAGTCAGTATCCGCAGTCCTGCAGCGAGATATGCCCATGAAGTGTGGAGATCCAGGGATGTTCTATATTCCTTGTGTGATAGGATCCATGAAGGTGGATAAGGCAATGCTCGACCTCAGTGCGTCTATTAATGTTATGCCTTTGTCTATATATCAGGACCTGGAGATAGGGCCGCTGAAACCTACCAGAGTGGTAATCCAACTGGCAGATAGGTCAAATGTTTACCCAGAAGGGATATTGGAGGACGTTTTGGTCAAAGTGGAGGAACTCATCTTTCCAGCGGATTTCTACATTCTTGATATGGGAAAATCAAAAGCACGCGACCCAGTTATGCTTTTAGGGAGGCCTTTCCTCAAAACTGCCAGGACACGCATCGATTGTGATACGGGCAAATTGACATGCCAGTTCGAGGGAGAGACAGTAACCTTCGATATATATAATGCCATGAAGCATCCCGCCGACACAGAGATGGTCAAAAGTGTCAATATAATCAGAAGAGTTGTTGAGGAGGAATTGCCTAGAACAACACTCCAGGAACCTTTCGATGTAGTAATCCAAAGCAGTCTCACCGAGGAAGATGTTCAGAAGGAACAACTAAAAGAGGCAGTGAAAATGCTGAATGCATGGAGCGAGGGGATCAACTACACAGAAGCTCTGAACATTCCCACCTTGAAAGCTGAGGATCGATTGGTGCCTTCACTCCAGAGAGCACCCAAGCTCGAATTGAAGTCTCTGCCTAAACATCTCAAGTACATCTTTTTGGGCGAAAATGACACATTACCCGTAATCATCAATTCGGAGTTAACACCAGAAGATGAAAGTAAGGTTAAGATGATTTTAGGAAAATACAAAGAAGCTATTGGATGGACTCTAGCCGATATCAAGGGCATAAGCCCTACAGTATGTATGCACCACATATTGCTAGAGGAAGATGCAGCCCCAGTCCGAGACCCTCAGAGAAAGCTCAAACCAGCCATGAAGGAAGTCGTGATGAATGAGATACTCAAACTATTGGATTTGGGCATAATATACCCAGTGTCCGATAGTAGATGGGTGAGTCCGGTGCACGTTGTGCCCAAGAAATCAGGCATACAAGTGGTGGAAAATGAATTTCGGGAACTGATAGCCACAAGGTTACAAATCGGCTGGAGAGTATGTATTGACTACCGCAAGCTCAACCAAAAGACAAGAAAGGACCACTTTCCCTTGCCTTTCATTGATGAGATGCTCGAGAGACTTGCGGGAAATCAATATTTCTATTTTTTGGATGGATACTCGGGATATATGTAGATTTGGGTTGCAGAGGAGGACCAGGGCAAAACCACTTTCACTTGCCCTGTCGGCACTTTTGCCTATCGGAGGATGCCGTTCGGGCTGTGCAACGCCCCTGGAACATTCCAAAGGTGTATGATGAGCATATTCTCGGACCTCCTCGAACACTGCATCGAGGTATTCATGGATGACTTCACAGTCTATGGGCAAACCTTTGATTCATGCCTCACTAATCTGGAGAAGGTGCTGCAAAGGTATGTCGACAAAAGTTTGGTCTTGAATTATGAGAAATGTCATTTCATGGTCAAAGAAGGAATTGTGCTAGGACAAATGATTTCAAGCAGAGGGATAGAAGTGGACAAAGCCAAGATTGAAATAATAGCAAAGCTTCCCTACCCAACGAATATCAAGCAATTGCGAGGGTTCCTTGGGCACGCTGGTTTTTACAGAAGATTCGTCAAGGACTTTGCCAAAATCGCTCAACCAATGACAAGGCTGCTCTAGAATGAAGTGGAGTGGAATTTTGATGAAGACTGTAAGGAGGCTTTTCACATTTTGAAGAACAATCTGGTCTCTGCACCCATAATACAACCTCCAGACTGGGGGATGCCCTTTGAGGTAATGTGTGATGCCAGCGGATATGCCATTGGAGCAGTTCTTGGGCAAAAATGGGGAAAGGAAAACCATGTCATCTACTATGCCTCCGAAACCCTCAATGGGGCTCAGATCAATTATTCCACCACAGAGAAAGAAATGCTGGCAGTAGTGTTTGCTTTCGAAAAATTCAGATCCTACTTGCTTGGAGGAAAGACTACTGTCTACACCGATCATGTTGCTCTGAAGTACCTATTGGCCAAAAAGGAGTCCAAACCCAGATTGATTCGATGGGTTTTGCTCTTGCAAGAATTCGATGTGGAAATCAAAGATAAAGCTGGGGCACAAAATCAAGTGGCCGATCATTTGAGTAGAATTGTGAGAAAGGAGGATGGGGAACCAATCAAAGAGATGTTTCCCGATGAACAATTGTTCTATGCCCAAGGAAGGGAGGAAGATCCTTGGTATGCAGACCTGCGCAACTACCTGTGCTCTGGATATATACCTCCAGGATACACTTATGCCCAGAAGAAGAAATTGGCCAAGGAAAGCAAGGAATACATTTGGGATGAACCGTATTTATGGAAGCAATGCGGGGATCAAATGTTAAGGAGATGCGTTCCACAAGAAGAACAGGGAAGCATTCTAGAATTTTGCCAATCAAAAGAATGTGGGGGGCCATTTTGGGCACAAGAGGACTGCGGTCAAAGTTCTAGAATGCAGGTTTTACTGGCCAACCATTTTCAAAGACAGTTACACTGTTAGCAAGAACTGCCCTCAGTGCCAAAGGGAAGGAAGCATAACCAGAAGGAATGAAATGCCCAAGATTCCGATAATGCCCGTGGAAATATTCGACATATGGGGCATGGATTTCATGGGACCCCTACCCAGTTCGAGAGGGAACCTATACATCCTGCTTTTGGTGGATTATGACTCCAAATGGGTTGAGGCAAAGGCTTCTCCGACAAACGACTCAAAGGTAGTGGTGAATTTTTTTAAAACTAATATTTTTTGCAGGTTTGGTGTGCCCAGAGCAGTCATCAGCGACCAAGGATCCCACTTTTGCAATTTTTCGGTCGAGAACTTGTTCAAAAAATATAGAGTTCAGCATCGGGTCTCAACAGCCTACCACCCACAAGCCAATGGTCAGGCAGAACTATCAAATCGCATCATCAACACAATCCTGTGAAAAACCGTTGGTCCAACAGGGAAAGACTGGAGTTTAAAGTTGGAAGATGCCTTGTGGGCATATCGAACCGCATACAAGACCCCTTTTGGAATGTCACCATACAGAATGATTTATAGCAAAAGGTGTCATTTGCCGGTAGAGCTGGAGCACAAGGCATTTTGGGCAGTTAATAAAGTGAACTATGACTGGAATGAGGCAGGCCAAGCAAGGAAACTTGAGATTCAAGAGTTGGAGGAAATCAGAAGAGAGGCATATGACAATGCAGTTCTATACAAAGAAAGGATGAAGAAAAGTCACGACGCCCTGATCATGAACAAGCAGTTCAGCTTTGGGCAAAAGGTCCTATTGTACCAAACACGGTTCAAATTTGCTTCAGGGAAGCTAAGTACAAAATGGATTGGACCGTTTGAAGTACAAGCCCAATTTCCAAATGGAGCCGTCGAAGTCAAGAATGCAAAGTCAGGGAAGGTATTCAAGGTCAATGAACAAAGATTAAAGGCCTATTATGGGCATGAACCAAGGATTGGGGAGGAGTTGGATCCATCCCCAGACACAAATCACTCTTGATGATTTTGAGGTACTACGTCATGCTCAGGACGATAAATAGAGCACTGGCCAGGAGGTAACCTGATGTTTTAGTTTTTCTTGTTTTATTTTTCGTAAGTTTGTTTCTTTCCGTGTTTGCCTAGGAATTAGGTTTTGCCCACAGCTGTGGGTAGGTTTGAGTTTCCCGCCTTCGCGGGAATTTGAAATTTTATGTGCAGGTACAGGAGAAGGAGCTTTGGGAAGAAGTAATCAAGGGTTGGGATGCTCAGTCCAAAGGCAAGCAGGGCTCTCGGGCAAAACACCAGCTGAAACCGCCTGATGCACGTTACATCATGTGACAGTTGTCAGCCCTATCCATCAAAAACCCTAAACCTCTACCCATGACGTCACTACCTTCAACCATCCAACTCCCCATAATCACCACCCCCTTCTTCCGTACCCCTCTCATACAAAAACCACCACCGCACCACCATGATCTCCACAAGGCCGAAGAACAAACTCAGAGGAATCCCCCAAGGCACAAAAATTGACCTCACCGGAGAAAGTCCCACGCCACCCAAACCAAATCCACCAAGAAAAACCTCACATCAGAAACCTGTTCCAATGGAAACCACACCACCTCTATCATCAAGAACCCTTCCGCAAGCCGAGAGCCCCTCGTCGGTAGATGAGAATGTCATCAACCAACTTACGGTGGAGATGGACGCGCCAACCCTTGGTACCGGTGAACCTCATGCAATCATAGGGGAGGACAATCCCGCATCAGAAATGGCGAAGAAGAGTGAAGAGGCATCCACGAAAAAAAGTAACCGCTCTCTGCCTCAAAGAGAAAGAAACCTGCAGCCGAGAAATCAGCCACGCCGAACGAAGGATCGTCGACTGAGAAAAATGAACCCTCGGGTTCAGTGCTGCAAGAAGAGAAGGGAGTATCCGGAGAGGATACAGAGGAGACACCCGCAAGAGGAGAAAGAAAGCTTTGAACCCAACCCCAATCTGGATGATAAAAGGGGAGCCGGCGTCCGCCTCGAGAAGCAGGAAGAAGACACTAGAACTATCAAAGAAGAAGGGGATTGCTGTGCCCAAGATCCCGGATATGGACTCCCTAGAGCAACTGGGCGTGGTGGGGAAGATTAAGGAGTATTTCGCCAACATAGGATGGGAACCATTTCTGGAATGGCCTAGCCACGCTTACGAGGAGGTAGTAAGAGAGGTTTTCGATTCGGTCCAGGTGGACATCAACCCCAACTGTGGCCCTTTGGGCATGAGTTTCTCCCTGAAGGGGGAAACCAGAGACATGTCCGTGAACGAGCTAAACCTAAATCTGGGAATGGTGAAGCTGAAGGATCTGAAGAAAAATGAGTATAAGGAAGCAAAAAGAGGAGTCCCAACGTTCGACGCACAGGAATGGGATGTCATGTGGGCAAACATTGGAGATGGAGGGCTGTTCAAGACACAGAAGGTCAAGGGGCACAGAATCTGTGACTCTGCCCTAAGGATGTGCCACCGCATCCTCTCCTACTCTCTTTTCGGAAAGCTGGACAGTGGAAATGCTATGTCCAAAAAGGATCTCTACATCCTTTGGGCAATGAACAATAATGTGAAACTTAACTTCGGGGCCTTCATGATCGAGCATATAGAATCAATCATCAGCAAACCCAATCAAAGGCTCTCGTGCATCCAGTTCACCACTGCATTTGCTCAACTGAATGAGATCGAGATTGAAGAAGGAAACACCAAGATCGAGGCAGAAAAGCTCAAATGGAGGCTTTAATTCGAATGATGGATGTGAGAATGGAGAAGGGTGTGCCCAAATTCACCAATCCAGAGGAGAGGAAGTTTCGGCGGCCGAAGGCCAAAGCCCTGCTGTAGGCAAAGAAAATGAGAAGATGGAGGAAGAGGAGAACCAGTTGGACAGGATTGAGTCCAGGATCGTGGAGACCCAAGTAGCTCTGACAGCAACCCAAAAGGCCCTTCTGGCCTTCTTCAAGCATCAGGGTTTCAGGTTTCCACCTGTACCTGCCCCATGAATTTTCACCCTCCCTAGGATGTTAGTTTTATTTTTCGCTTTTCTTGTCTTCTGTTTTGTTTTGTCGAGTCTGTTTGGCCAAGAGCTAGGAAAAGAGTAACCTTTTGCCTGCACTGGTGTTATGCCCACAAGGTAAAAACATTTGGTGCAGGCACACAAAGCTTTGACCGGCTGCGTTTTCTTTCGTTTTCTTTTGTGTGTTTGAGTCTGTTTGTTTTTCTTGACCCCCTTCACACACTAACTTTGCTCAAAGCAAAGTGTGTGGGGGGGGCAAGGTGTGTTTTGCTGTTGTGTGTTCTCACACCCTTAGCCTTGAGGCAAAGTGTGTGAGTGGGGGGGAAGACCCACCTCTTTTAGTTATAGTAAAGTCTTGTGTCAGCATGTTGTATTTCGAAGTTGCTCTGATATGATAGTTGTTCAGTTTTGATTGTGTAAGTGGAAAAATCTAAACTGTTGTGCCGTGTGTGGTTGAGGACGATAGAGAGGAGTGGGCATATCACCCTGTGTGAGGATTTGAGCTAAATTGCGCTGCCTTATGCCCATGAGCAGTTTTTCTTCTCTTGAGTGAATTTTGACATCTTGACTAGGGTAATGCTAGAACTTGCCTTGATTCTCAGTCGAACCCTGTGTACATAGTCTAGGTGTGTTAAATGATTTAGGCAGTTCTTTCTTTAGCCCAAAAAGGCAAACTGACCAACCCTACATCTATCACTTGTGAACCCTTTTGAGCTTAATAATTCATTTGAATTCACATATAAATTTGCCTAGATTTGAGCCGTCCCGGTCAAAATGAACTTAAGGGCAAAAGAAAGGGAGATAGTGTAGTGGATCCTATGGGCAGGACTAGTGCAAAGATTCTGAAATGGGACATCTCATCCCAAAGTAGAGAAAAAGTCCAGAAAAAGAAAAAGAAATATATAAAAAAAAAGAGAAAGAAAGAAAAAATCTGGTTGAGTATGTGCTTAGGCCCGTAAGAATAGGCATGGATCTTAAAAATCTGGGAAATCTATGCCCAGAATGAAGTTCAGGATGACCTTAGCCCCGTATCAAAAATTTTCCCTTTATGCCTTAAGCCACATTACAACCCATAAAAGACCTAATGAGATGCACATAAAACTTTGACTACAGGGGGGAGACAATAGAAGATAGGCAAGCCTATGGTCAAAGCCCAGCAAGATGTCCAGAGCGAAAACACCAGCCTAAACACTTGAGAGAAAGAGTGAAATGGAAGGAACATCCTCATGCCCACAACCTGATCTTGACTCAACTGATGGCACATGTTTGTTTGAATCTGCTGCAAATCTTCCTTTATGATCGTCATTAACTTTTGTGTCTGAGAAATTATAGTATGCTTTGTTGGTTCTTGTTTTGTGTTCTGTTTCGTTGTGTCTGCTCTTGGGCAAAACCGCATGCGCACGCTTGAGGACAATCGTGTTTAAAGTGCGTGCGTGTGATGAGCCCAAGTTTGTGCTCTATTTTCGAGTCTGTTTTAGGTCTAGATAGAGTCATTTCCTTTTGTTTTGTAGTGTTTGGTCGCCTGGGAGGGCGTAGTTCTTTGGCAGGGCCCGCTTGTGAGCAAAAGGTGCATTAGGGGTCAGAACTGCTGTCACTTTCCATGAAAGAGGCATTTGCCGGAAGCAAAAGGGATTCAGAGGCAAAACCATCCCTTATGCCCAAAAGTACCGCACGGAAGCTGGCGGGCATTAGGAGGAGAGTAGAGAAAGAAGAAAGCAGCGCAACAGACGGGAAACGTACGATTGTGGTGTAGGCGCTTGATATGGGCCGAAGGCGGCAGCATCCAAGAAGAGACCGATAAGGCTAAACCACTGCCTTATCCAAAAGGAAAGAAATCTTCTAGATACTAAGTCTGAAAGTGGATTGCATCTCTATGCCTTGCATGGATTCGGCCGCAACAACATGGGCTGGGCCTTCCGTTGCCCTAGTCGCACCTATTTATACCCAAGGATCAGTCGAAGCCAGGGGGGTTGAAAAACTGGCTGCTGCGCATTAAGTTTTACTAGTTCTGAAGTTCAAGCTTGCCCAGGCTGTGGGCGTAGTTCTTAGTTATTTGCTTATGTTCAAGGCGACACTTTTGGCCGTAAGCACTCTTTTATTTATCTAAGTATTTTCGGTTTTTACTTTATGTTTTCCTTTATATCTTTTGCCTTTGTTAATTACTATGTCCGACTAGTTTTATATTCTGATTTGGGGGAGATGATCTAAGCATGAACACTTAACTCGGGAGGTCTAATTTGGGCATAACAACTATATGAGCATATTCTCGATACACTAGGTTTGATTCCAATAAGGTTGTAACAACTTGGTTAATTAATTGATCACTAGTTAACTAGGGAGTTTTGGCCACAAGTAAACTTTGGGCAAAGGCGAGACGCTATCGACCTTCAAAATAGTACAACGAGTGTTAGAGCCGTGATTGCGGTGAAATATCTGCGTAATAGTCAAGTGGGTCTATCTAGTTCTTAAGGCATTCTGGGCAAAGCACTACTAGCGATAGGCCATCGCAGAGGACGTGGATATTGTCCGGGATAGTTGGTTTCCATTAGGGATAACTTCTAAGGGATCATAAACTGAAAGGATAGATTGGGCGAGGGATTTTTGCGTGCGTGACGAGTGACAATAGGGGCGCAACAATTCTTATGCCTATAACCACTGGTATGCGAGTATAGTAATTTATCTTTGCACCAATGATCGAGTGCCTAGTTCATGTTTAGTGATTCGAATCCAAGTCAGGGTTATTTTGTTATTTGATTAAGTTACCTTTGTTATTTCAGTTTTAGTTGGAAACTCTGTTCTGCCCATAAGCACGTTGTGGTTAGAACCCATCAGAATACAAACCCTTTTTAGTGATACTCTTGCAGGAGGAGTTACTGCTCAGTTCCCTGTGGATTCGACTTTGGACTTACCACTAGCTAGTCTAGTTGTGGCCTGTGGGCACAGGATATTTTATTTGCGCGAAGCTCAACGACGGCTTCGTCACCAAGGCCTACCTCCTACAAGAGGTATAGAGCATCAAATTACTCTCAAAACAGGAAGTGTTCCCAAACATCAATATCCCTATAGGACTTCGCATAGCAACAAGAATTAGATTGAAAAAATTGTGCAAGATATGTTTGCAACTGGAATTATACAACACAGTAAGAGTCATTTTGCATCACCAGTGATATTGGTGAAGAAGAACGATGGAACATGGAGGATGTGTGTTGATTATAGGTACTTGAATTCTCTCACTGTGAAGCATGATTTCCTATTCCTCTGATTGATGAGTTATTGGATGAACTTCATGGAGCTAAGTTTTCAAAACTTGACTTAAGATTTGGATATTTTCAAATTCAAGTAAAGGAGATAGATAGGTATCTCACAGCCTTCAGTACACATCATGGCCATTTTGAGTTCTTGGTTATGCCATTTGGCTTATGCAACGCGCCAGCTACCTTCCAATCCCTCATGAATCAGGTTTTTCAATCGCATTTGAGGAAGTTTGTGTTGGTCTTTTGTGATGATATATTGGTTTACAGCAAAACAGAGGAGGAGCATTTACTACACTTAAAGAGTGTCTTGACTATTCTGAGGGAGCAGACCCTATTTGCCAAGATGAGTAAGCGTCAATTCCAGAAAAAAGAAATTGAATATCTGGGGCATATTATTTCAGGTGATGGGGTTGCCACTGATCCAAGCAAAATAGAGAGTATGGTAAACTGGCCTACTCTTGTGAATGTCAAGCAATTGAGAGAATTTTTAGGGCTCACTGGTTATTATAGAAAATTCATCAGACATTATGGGTTGATTAGTAAACCATTAACTGAGCTTTTGAAGAAGGATTGTTTTAGGTGGTCTCTGAAAGCAGGGCAAGCCTTCTCAGCTCTCAAGGCTGCTATGACCACTGCCCCTGTTCTAGCCCTTCCAGATTTTACAAAAAAGTTTGTTTTGGAGACTGATGCTAGTGGTACTGGGGTAGGGGCTGTGCTACTTCAGAAGAAGAGACCCATAGCCTACATAAGCAAGTCTTTATGTCCAAAAAATCAGGCTCTGTCAGTATATGAAAGGAAGTTCTTGGCTGTGATATTGGCAGTGCAGAAATGGAGATCCTATTTGCAAGGGCACAAGTTTATCATCAAGACCGAACAGCAAGCTCTCAGGCACTTGCTAGACCAAAAAACGATGAACCCAATCCAGCAAAAATGGTAAACAAAGTTACTTGGCTTGGATTATGAAATCCAATATAACAAATGGGTAGAAAATAGAGCGGTTGATGGTCTATCTAGATATCCTATGGCAGAAGATCAAACATTTGAAATTTCCACAGTCTCCCCTACGTGGATGTTAAGAGCTACGAAGGAGATTTTTTATTTCACTCAAATATTGGCTGCTAAGCTAGTGGATCATTCCACCCATCCTGAATTTCAAGTGGAGGCTGGGCTTATTAAATTCAAGGGCAGAATTGTGGTTGGTTCTTCTTCGGACATGAGAAGGTTTATTCTAACTGAGGTACATAGCTCAGCTTTTGGTGGACACTCAGGCATCCAAGGTACTTATTCCAGGCTTAAAACTTTTTCCTTTTGGCCTCAAACGAAGAAGGATGTGGAGAGTTGGGTGAGGGAATGTGATGTTTGTCAGAGGAATAAATCGGATTTGTCAAGCTGTCCTGGTCTTCTCCAACCCTTACCTATTCCTGATAAATTTTGGACTCACATTTTCATGGATTTTATAGAGGGCTTGCCTAAGTCTGTAGGAAATGATGTTATCTTGGTGGTGGTGGATCAACTGAGCAAGTATTCACATTTCATTGCCTTGGCTCACCCTTTTACTGCCCAAGGTGTAGCGAGGCTATTCCTAGATCATGTCTACAAATTACATGGCCCTCCCGTCAGTATCGTTTCAGACATTTTCAAGATTTTTACTAGTAATTTCTGGAAGGAGTTGTTCAAACTTATGGGTACTAAATTATAGTTATCTACGGCCTATCATCCACAAACTGATGGCCAAACCGAAAGGGTGAATCAGTGTTTGGAAATCTACTTAAGGTGTATGTCTGGATCAAATCCGAAGCAGTGGGCTAAATGGCTGTCTCTAGTTGAGTATTGGTATAACACCAATTATCACAGCAGCTTAAAATGTTCTCCGTACCAAGCCTTATATGGGACTCCACCCCCACACATTGGTTTAAGTGCCTACTTAAATTCTACCAACCAAGAGGTTAAGGATTGGCTTGTCCAAAGGCAGGAAGCGGTGCACATTTTGAAGAAAAATCTTAAACTCGCGCAAGCGAGAATGAAGTTCTTTGCGGATAAAAAAAAGTGAGCGCACGTATGAAGTTGGAGAATTTGTTTACCTTAAGCTGCAACCATTTTGGCAAAATTCGGTGTCCTTACACCGAAATCTGAAGTTATCTGCTAAGTACTTGTGGACCCTACGAAATAACAGAGAGGGTTAGGTCAGTTGCATATAAGTTGGGACTACTGGAGTCTTCCAAAATTCACCCGGTCTTTCATGTATCACTTCTTAAGAAGTGTTTGGGCCGGAATGTCACACCGTCAACAGAGTTACCTGACGTCGACGCTGCCGGACACTTTAAGCACGCACCTTTTGCAATTATGGGGAAACGATTGGTTAATTGCCAGGGTAAGGAAATTCTGCAATTTCTAGTTCAGTGGTCTAAAGAGGGAGCTGACTTATCCAGCTGGGAAGATTCAAAGCCTCTACTTCAGAAATTTCTGGATTTGGATCCTCGAGGGTAAGGATCTCAAAATGGGGGACGTACCGTCATGACATTGGGAATTAAGGGTGGAGGTGAAGCAATTGAAGATGGTGGAACAGTTAATTGCTTAAGAGGCGTTGGAAGCTGTAAAACTGGTGAAGAGGGGAATTCCGTTTTTAAAAGTGGCTAACTGAGGGAAAGGCGCATTTCGGCAGTAGTAGCATTTTTTAATTATTATTTCTCTTTATTTGCTTTCAGTTAGTACCGTACGTGTGAGGGGACCAACTTATATGTAATTGCATGAGAAAGAGTTTAACCTAGTTATGAAATAGTATCAACTTTCTTCCTATCTTCTTCTTCCTCTCGCCTCCTGCTTCCCTTTCTATCTTCTATCTTAATTATCACATAAAGATAACAACTTTCTTATGTAAAATTCTTTTTTCTGCATACAATTTCCCATCCAAACACAGATCTATAACAAAAGCCAAATTAATTAAATCCAACAATTAATTTAAGCCCAAAATTACAAAATACAAACAATAAAAGAAACTATCCCTAATCAAAAAGTCAAATGCATCACTCTGCTTGTTCTTCACACCTTTCTCTAAATCACCATTCTGCTATTCTTCTTCATGCACCATTTCTCTGAACTGCCGCGCCAAGCTTTTTCTTCATCTTAGATATTTCTCTTCTCTTTGATATTTCTCTAAGATACACAAAGATTTGGGACTCGGATGCACTGTTTCAGAAATTGAAAAAGGTGTTTGTGCTTGGAATAGTAGAAACGCAAAATTGTAAATATATTGTCGAAACTTGTCAAAAAAAAAAATGCAAAATGCGATGCGATTTGGAGTATCATTGGAGCAAATTCCTCATTGCACTTGGTGTTTTGCAGCATCATTTGAGTTGGCCTTGTGCAAGATGCCTTTTGCAGTAGATTGCGAAATAGTATGTTGGAGATGAAGTCCGGTGATTCTTCTTTTCATTTTCTATCATCGGAATTTTGTATATGTTGTTTTAATTTCCATCAATTAAGTTATTTTCACTCGAATTTATTCTATTGTGTACTTCATAAGTTTCTATTTTTTTCATGTCAATTAATTCTTATTATTTTCTTATTCTTTTTATGGAGTTTCTTATGTGTATTATTTCAAGTTATTTCAAGTTTTTATGAAAGAGCATATTGTTGGTGTTGTTGCAAATTTGATAGTAGAAAGATTTGATGAACACACGATTGAACATGCCCTAAAAACTTGGAAAAAAAAACTGAAAAAAAATTTGTTGGGAAACTTTTAGACTACTCTTTTAGGAGTATAATATATAGATAACCTTTGTCGAGAAATAGGATTAGATTATCAAAAATGGAAATTCGAAACTCAAAAGTCAAAATTTACATCTTTCCATAATGATTAATCTGACTCCCTAATTTTTTTATATTTTAACTTAACTAGCATTTGAACAGTTTTATATTTTTTTCATATATATAAAAAATAGAAACCAACTTAATTGTCATTTAAAAAATTATAAATATATTAAAATATAGTACTATAATTTTTAACTGATTATAGAAAAAAATCACAATAGTAAAAATTGATATTATGATTACGTAAAAAATAAACAAATAAGATAGATAAAAGAAAAAATAATGAAAATAAAAAAGAATAGAAAAGTAGATTTAATCAAAAGAAAAGAGGAGAGATGAGAGAGAATTTTATAAGTTTTAATCTTTACATTTTAAATCTAATATTTACATAACATGATTTATCAAATTAATTAAATCTCTTGTCATGATCTTTAATTTTGGTGTGTATATAAAATATTTTATAATTACCTGAGTTTTCACAATTTTAGAAACACTACACCAAAAATGCACATACATAACGCCTCATAGATAACGGATATTTAAAATATCCGTTATGTATGTGCGCCTTTTTACATAGATAACGGATATTTCAAAAATCTGTTATGAGAAAACTGTTACCTATGCTTATTTATAACGCTTTTTAGTCTACCGTTATCTATGAGTGTTGTGTATGTTCATTTTTAATAACGCGTATTTATTATCGTTATGGTTTGTGTTATGTATGAGTACATTTTAATAACAGTAAATATTACCGTTATTAATTTATGTTATGTATTAGATTTTAATTTCACTACAACATTCAAAACCCTAAGTTCCTAATGATCTCTCTCCAACTCTCCCTCTCTCGTTCTCTGCCTCCCATCAAAACCTCCACCCACCCCGCCCTCCTTCTCTTCTCCGGCGTCGTCGGCCGCGGTGCCTGGATCCAGCGAAGCCGTGCCTCTATTTCTCCTCATATCTCAACAGATTTTCACCTCTCTCCTTCTCATCCCTCAATTCCTCAGTTCGTGCCCTAGATCTTCTTCCAAAATGTTGTCACCTCAAGGATCTCCGCCACGATTAGCTCCGGCGAGGCTAGCTGCCGCCGCCTCTGAAATTGGCGAGGCAATCGTCATCCCCTGTTCTCACCGATGGAGGCGAGGCGGTGCTTTGTCCTTGGCCTCGGCCGATGATTATAGCAGTCAATGTCGCGCCTCTCTCTCTCTCTCTCTCTCCCATCGTCCTTCTCGGTCTTCAGCACCCCAAATCCTAAACCCTAGGTTGTCGCAGGCGGCCTATCATCGAAGCCTCTCAGGAAATCCAACTTTCCCTTCACGACCTATCTCGCGCTCCTCTCTTTTTTCCCCAAATCTAGAAACCTAGGTCATTTGTCGCCACCGCCACCGCCACCGCCTCCATCGGTAGTCGCCTCCCTCGCACTGAAATACTCGAATTTTGAAGGCGGAGGCCCTCTCTCTCTCAGATAATATGCACAAATTGGGTTCCTGAACTCTGCACAATTCTCTCCTTATCTATCTCCACTCTCCAACTCCAGTAAGTCCTGAACTCTGCACTTCTCTACTCTGGGTTCCAATTTTGAAATTTTCGAGCAATTTTGTAGTTTATGCATACTTAGTAAGTTCTAGTTCTTTTGTCCGGAGAACGGGGTGTTGCAGTTGATTGATTCTTGTAGTCCGACTTAATTCAATTGTTTCTTGCACTGTAGGTATTGAATTCGCAGGGGGGTTTTACATACAAGAGTATTTTCTCTATTTCTTTTACCTGCACGCGATGCTGAAATTGGCACCATATATTACTGGAATTTTCTTTTAGACTGATAGGTTTTCTTGTTTATTTTCTGATTGCTCAAGCAAAAGGTTACAAACTCTGAAATGTTTTCTAGTCCCTGAGTTCAGAGGACCACGCAAATATCTGCTGATCGATTAAATAACGGAAGCACTGACTTGTAATTGGACTGAGAGATTCTTTCAGATTTAGCAGTCAAGTGGTCAAGAACCTCTTAGTCTAGCTCCAAAAGTTTAGTAACTAAATCTTATTAGTTAATGAATCTTAATGTAACTAAGCCTATTAACATGTAAAGGGACAGAAAAAAAGAAGTTTGTATATAATAATAGCTATATTAGAATGTAGTTAAGTATCATAAATTTGAAGAGATATTTCACAGCTGGTTTTGGTTATAGTTTGCTCTACTTGGAGGTGAAGTAGCTCTGTATATCGCTCTCTCGATTTTATATTTGAATCGTAATAAAAATATCAACTATTGGTGTTGGTATCACAAACTTTATTGGTCCTAAACCTAATCAAACAAACTTTCTACAGGGAATAGCAAGGTTGGACGTGTTATATTAGCTGCTGCTGCTAAGCATCTTACACCTGTGATTTTGGAGCTTGGTGGGAAATGTCCAGTAATCGTTGATTCAAACATCAACTTAACAGTAAGTCCGTCAGGCCTCAGTTACTGAAACTCGACCAAATCTGAATTTTTCTGAATCAAACACCAACAGATGATGTGCTTGTTCTGTTTGTTCTTAAGGTTGCGGCAAGAAGAATAATCTCAGGCAAGTGGGGATGCAACAGTGGACAAACCTGTGTTTCACCTGATTATATAATAACTACAAAGGACTATGCATCAAAATTTGTAAGCAATACCAACTGAACTATATTGTACATGCAAATAGGGGTATACGTTCTCTCTTTGATCAAATTCTGATATGATTTCTCAGGTTGATGCTCTTTCATCTGAACTAGAAAAATTCTATGGAAAGGATCCTGTGAATTCAAAGGACTTGTCAAAAATTATAAATTCCCGACATTTTGAACGTCTAACAAAGCTTTTGGATGAAGAGAAGGTTTCCAGTAAAATAGTTATTGGTGGTCAACGGGATAAAGCCAATCTGTGAGTTCCAAAACTTGGTTCTGCCCTTTCTTCTTCAGCAATGATCTGGTGTTGGTTGATGATGTATTCATGAAATTCTTTTCCTTGTCCATCTTACAGCAAGATCACTCCCACTGTTATACTGGATGCCCCACAAGATTCTCTGATCTTGAATGAGGAGATTTTTGGTCCTTTACTTCCCATTATCACGGTAAAAGTTGATAAGCTTCTGGTATATTTATGTTTGGACTAACTTTATACAGTAGTTGGATAATTTTAACATCTAACTTTTTAACAGTAGTTGGATAATGAATTCATCTTTTTTCTATGGAGATGTAAGTTTTTTAGAAATGTGTTTTTATAACAGTTGCAAGAATTGTTTAATTTTATCATCTCTCAATTTTTTGTTTATTTCTGTGTAGTTGTATATTTCTCAACCCCAACCGGACTCAGCTTCAGGAGGTACTCTTCACTCTGCCGTCGCGAGCAGATTAACATTTATATAGTTGAAGGACAAGATACAAGATTATAGAGCTTATAGAGAGGTGCTGGTTTTAGAAGGCAACGGAAGCCCTAGTTTTTTTTTTTTTTTTAGTTGGGCTCAAAACATTATGTATGAATGTTTTGTGATATATATAATATATGTTATTGATGGTTTTATCATTTTGTTGTTTTAAGTTTATTTATTCATTTTTGTAGATAAATAACAGAAAAATTGAGAAAAAGTATTAAAAATATGCTAAAAGCTATAGTTGGCATACATAACGGTAAAGAACTGTTATGTATTATGACAAAGATAACGGTTAAAACCGTTATGTATAATACTATAGATAACGGATATAAAACGTTATTTATATATAAACAATCGTTATGTATATGTGTATACATAACGGTGAAGTTTAACTTTCTTGACGGATTGGAACCGTTATGTATAATTATTTAGATAATGAATTTTGAGCGTTATATATTTATGAAAAACCGTTATGTATAATAGAATAGATAACGCTTAAATATCCGTTATGTATGAACTCCACATACATTACACCATTATATATTACGGCAGTTTTCACACATAGATAACGGATTTTATCCGTTATCTATGAGCGAATTTGTAGTAGTGAAAATGAATATTTTTATAATATTTTTTATATTTTAATTTTTATACTATAATTTTATCTTTTTATGAACTTTAAATACACATATTGTTATACCACTTAAAGGATGTGGTTGAGTGTCAAACCCTCAGTTTTGATTGTCGGGTGCCACAGGCGGCTGGATCCCCTATTATCTTGTTATTCTATGCAATATAATGTATAATTATGAAATAATGAGAACATAAGGGTTTGTCAATATTCATCCCCTATTATCTTATTATTCTATGCAATATAATGTATAATTATGAAATAATGAGAACATAAAGTAAGGGTTTGTCAATATTCAAACAATTATATTGATTAATTTCACATTATTAATTATTTGTTTAATTTTCCTATGATTTTATAATTTTATGCACTATAGTTTAGAATTTTGAATCTAATAATAGCATATGGTACTAGGGTGACATGATTCTCGAGACTACACTATTTTATTATTATATCATAATCTTTATATCAATTTTCCTATACAATCTTATCATTTTATGTAGTTAAATCAATAATTTTTAAGTAATTTTATAATATAGTATTGGTGTTAATCGTGTGATAGTTCTCAAAATTACTATATTATTTTTATATTTTTTAATTTTAATATCAGTTTACCTAAAATGTTATCACACTAGAGATACACTATTATATCATTGATGAATGGACGTCAGGCCACGGGCCACGAGTGTCAGGGTGGGGCAACAAGTGTCCCATATTATCTTGTTATTTTATGCAGTGTATAATTATAAAATAGGATTAAGGTGCAGATCTACCCTTGAAGTAGAAGCTCCTAGAGCATTTATCCCCCCATTCTCGACTCTGGCGCAAACACCTCCCCATAGTCCAAGAAAAGGGTGTAATTAAACCCAAACCTCTAACGCCGTTAAACGTCTGGGTTTAATTGCACCCTCTACTTCAGGGGTGGATCTGTACCTTAATCGTTTTTTTTTTCAATTTCGGCTACTCACCTCCGACATCAGCTTAGCCGCCTTCGTACTCATCGGCTCCGACTTGCACCCGCCGACATGAGCAACGCCACCAGCTTCTTTATTGCCCCACACAACAGCATCGACGACCAAGAGATTGGGTGCATGCGAGTTGACAAGGTGCAAGTCGGAGCCGATGAGTACGGAGGCGGCTAAGCTGATGTTGGAGGTAGGTTGCCAAAATTGAAAAAAAAAAAGGTTAAGGTGCAGATCCACCCCTGAAGTAAATGGTGCAATTAAACCCAGACGTTTAACGACACTTAACGGCGTTAGAGGTCTGGATTTAACTGCACCCTTTTCTTGGACTATAGGGAGGTATTTGCGCCAAGGTCGAGAATGGGGGGATAAACGCTTTAGGGGCCTCTACTTTAGGAGTGGATCTGCACCTTAACCCTATAAAATAATTGGTAACTATAGAAAATGTGCGATAATATTCTCAAAAGTATAGTGTTTAATTGTAGAATTATAATTTATTTATACAAACTTATGATATTACGTATTATTATTAAACTACTTAAATGAATCAAATAATTGGTTAGGTTCCTAAAATATTTCTAGAATAACAGATTAGCTAATCTTATAGCCGCAAATTTAGAGGGTGTTTGGCTAAGTTTATTTTAAAAAGCTTATAAGCTTTTGGAGCTTATAAGATGTTTCAAGAGCTTATAAGCTATCAAAGTGTTTGGATAATTGAGCTTATAAGTTAGAGAGAGAATTTTTTTGCTAGTGAGAGAAAATCGAAGAAAAATGAACTTGAATGATATATGATGAAAATAATAAATTATAGTTGAAAAATATTTGTAAAAAGATTGTGGCATATGAGATTATAAAAAAATAAGTTGGGGTAGATGAACTTATTTTTGGGGAGCTTATAAGCTCTTAGAGCTTATTTTGCCAAACACTTTGAAAAAGTTTATAAACTCCTAAACAGTTTATTAGCTGTTTTAGGGAACTTATAAGCTCAGCCAAACACCCTCTTAATTAAGGGTTATATTAGTCATGCTCTAAAATAATTAATGATCCAACCATATATAGAAAATAAACTTTAAATTTTAAGGGTATTATGTATACATAATATAGATTAATTGTTTATTTGTTTATTTTATAGCGCTTCAAAAAATAGTTCTATATATAGCGACTACAAAAACTGAAGAGTTCCTATCAACAAACAAATTAAATCCAGCTGTTGATTGCCCAAAAAAGGAAAAAAAAGGTCACCTTTTTTCTATTTGGCATTTTCTTGTATTGTTGAGCAATGTCGTCGCCAGTGGCGCCACCGAAGCCAGTAGTTGGGGTGGGGGTTTTTCTGCTAAAGGATAATAAGGTGTTGCTCGGTCGCCGCCTCACCGCATTCGGCTACGGCACCTTCGCCCTTCCCGGCGGCCATCTCGAGTTCGGTTAGTATCTGTTTTTTTTTTTTTTTTTTCCCTTTTATATGCGTCTGATTTTCAATTTAGGTTAATTATGTTGTTAGATGGCCCCTGATTGATATAGTCAGTTATTTATTTGTTGGAGGAAATCTGTAACCTCACTAAAAAAAAAAAAGCAACCATCTTTTTTTGTGTGTGTAGTGGAATTTTGTTGAGATTTGTTAGTTTGATATTCATTTTCATGTAGATATTAGTCAATTGTAATTTGTAACCGAAACACTGATATTGCCTTTGGAAGATTGAAATATATTACTCCCTCCATCCCTGAAATAAGTTCCTCTTTTTCCATTTTGGGACGTCACCCAAATAAATTCTTCTTTCTTTCTTTCTATTTTTGGACAACTACCCCACCACTAATAATACTTTATTTATTCTCACTTTTCACTTTTTCACCACTCCCAATACTAATTATAACACTTTTTCACCTTTTCACCACTCCCAATACTAATTGTATAACATATTTTTTTTCCACTATCAATACACTTTACCATTTTCCTTAAAACCCGTGCCGTCCCCAAAGAGGAACTTATTTTGGGGACGAAGGGAGTATTACTTATACGAAAGATATTGGTTTCTCCCAAAATATAAAAATAAAAATCCTTATTGGTTTGTTTTTTATCGAATATCGCTAGGCTACAAGGAACATATCAAGCATTGGCACATGTAGACTTGGGTTTAAGCCCAAGAAGACATTTTCTTTACAAAAATTTCGAATTTTGAGTAAATTACTGGAGTTATAGCGAAAATATACACAAACTTTGAAAAAAATTGTAATTTTCACCTGAATTTTTAATTAAGTTAAAAGAATATACGAATATATATTTTTGTTGCAATTTTCACCTGAATTTGACTTTAGATGAAATTAGAGCTTAGTTGACAGTGTCAGAAGTTCATGTTGTTAATATATTTGATTTAATTTCGACTGTCAACTATGCTCTAATATCGTTGAAAGTCAAACTTAGGTGAAAATTACAACAAAAATATAAATTCATGTACATTTTTTTAGCTTTATTGAAAGTTCAGGTGAAAATTGCAACTTTTTTTAAAATTTATGTATTTTTTGGCCATAATTCCTAAATTATTAGACAAAAACTCTCTCATCAATTAATCGAATTATCTGAAAAATATATTGATGTAAATTTAATTGAATTAAGTGCATCCAGACTTCCCTTATTCTTATAACGTTAGATTTTGTCAGGGGAGACATTCTCGGATTGTGCGGCGAGGGAAGTGAAGGAGGAAACAGGGCTAGAGATTAGTGGAGCAGAGTTGTTGACTGTGACCAACACCGTGCTCTCGCAGCCCAAACCAGTGCAGCTGATTGCGATTCTTATGCGCGCAGCCCTCGCGGATGCAGATCAGACGGCCATCAACGCCGAACCCGATAAATGCGAGGGCTGGGATTGGTATGATTGGGAGCATCTTCCGACGCCCTTGTTCGCCTCTCTAGAAACCGCAATTTCACAAGGCCTCAACCCCTTCCCCTTCCCCTTCCCGTCCAAATAGATCTCATGTGTGGGAGGTGTGTTTTACTTAATTATAGTATATCATAAGCTTTCATCTCGTTTGTTGTTCGAATATGTAATACCCGGATTTTCGATCTTAGGTTTCATATGGTCCTATTGATATTATTAGGATATGATAGGTCCCTAATTCCCGGTTAAAAAGAATAATTATCCTCGCGATGATTTAATGAGTCTTGATGCCTAGGTTTTCTCATAATAAAAACGGAAAATAAGAAGATGATTATTTTATTTTCTGTGTGATGTTGGTTTAAATAAATATGTATATATATGTATATTTATTTTCATTTCAAAGTATGAAAAACAAAGTGCATATTTATTTTTAATACGAGTTTGTTTTTAGTTCGAGTTTGAGCGTACGGGCCCGTATAGAGGGCCAAGGGTGGGCCGAATTTAAAAAGACTTGGGCAGATTTTAAGGCCTTATTTTAGAGCCCAAATGCAGCTCATTTCAGCCCCAAAAGTCACTTATACATCAGCCACCTTTTTAAATTCAAAAGGAGACAAAGGTGATCAGTACATGCATTGGAAACTACCAAAATGCATGGGAAGTGCAAAAGCCTCACAACCAATGCACCCATACATTGGTGGCAGCCATCCTACCCTCCCCTAGGCCCCATTTTCGTTCCCCCTCCCTCCACTTAAGTCATTTGGTTAATACAACTCCTTACACAATCTTTAGCCTCATCTAGAAGAGTAAAAGCCTCACTTTCCCTCCATCTCCTCTCCATTTCGTCCCTCCTCCCTTCCTCCACTTCCACAACTTTTCTCCCACCATTATCACACTCCATAGAAGCCCTTGAAGCCCCAAGAGAAGTATCAAAGCAAGGAAGAGCGTGTGAAAATGAGGGCGTAAAGTTTGAGTGAAGGTTGTGCTTCGAGGGTGAGTTTTCTTTGATTTTCTCAATTGAAAATGTTTTACGACCATGGATTTTTACACATATGTGTGATATATTATGTGAGGATATGTTTTATGATTTTGGATGTTTATTTTGGTAGAGTTTATTGGGTGAAAAACCGTGCATGAGGTAAGGCAGCGAATCTGCCATAAGCACACTGCTCCGGCAGTGTTTTGCAAGGCGATTCCAGCCATCCAACCGGTGCCCGAAAATTCCCAAATTAATTATGTATCATCTTTCATATGTTTTCTATACTATGGTAAAATTTCAGAATTTTTGGAGCTCTTATGATTTATTTATGATTTTTTTAAACATCATTGCTCGTCTAGAATCATTTCTCTGGTAAACAATCTTTGGGAGGCCATAAGTCAAGTTTCAATCGGTGAAAACCCTTGAAACTTGCGTTTGTCACTCTAAACTCCCGTATCTTTCTTTTGGCGTCGGCCTCACCATTTTTGATTCTCATGCCTATTTTTCTACTGAATATTCACTGACATGTTGGGAACTCTTTTGTTCATTTTTAGAATTTTTAGTGAAGCCTAAAGTGGTTTTTCTGATTTAAATTTTGAATCTGCCGAACTTGAACTCTTTTTGTACACTGAACTTTAGGCATAAATCAACATAGATTAATGGTAATACGAAAATAACACGCAATGTTAACCAAACATATATATTTTCGACTAGTCCTCTTTAAATTAAAGTGAGGTCACAAATAGAGTGAAATACTAAATACATTATTTCTGCAGAAAATACTTAAATACATAAGTATCTGAAACCAATATAAAACAAATAGAATTCAAACTCCCACAAAACCATGATATCATCAAATGATACAACACCCATACGAGCAACATGCTCATGAAAGACCTTGGGTGGCAAGCCTTTTATGTACGGATCCACAATTATGAAGTTCGTCCCAATATGCTCTATAGATATTTGTGTATTTTGCACTCTTTCTTTAACAACAAGGAACTTTATGTCGATGTGTTTTGACTTTGACGAGCTCTTGTTGTTGTTGGAATACAATACTGCTGATTTATTGTCACAGAATAGCTTGAGTGGTCTTTCAATATTCTCCGAAATGCGCAGCCCAGTTGACTCAACCTAAAAACACTATGCTAGATTGACTCGCAATCGTACGAGATCTATTGTAGTGTGTAAGCTAACCCAAGTCGTCTCTCAAGGAAGATTCAACAGGGCTCCTAATTGTATCACAACGAAAGCAGTAAATTTTAAGGTTTGATTATTATAATTAAACTAATGCTTGGAATTGAAAACTCAACTTAAAACTAAACTTAGAGAATAAACTATTAAACCCTAGGCAGAATTAAAAGATAAAGTCAAGGCTACTAGGAATTAAAAGCTACTACACTAACAATTTAAATAATTGTAAATAAAAACTTCTAATCTAATTTGACATAAATGAAATTGCAAATTGAAAGCGCAACATAATTCATTCAGATTCAAAGAAGTTAACGTAAATAAGAAATACCAATAACGTCGCGAGAATGGAATCACTGTCACTGATTACAACTTCGAAACGGAAAATTAAAGCAAAACGAAAATTGAAAGCTAACTAGAGCAGAATCTCGGAAAACTCAAATAACTATGAAAATTAGAAAAACGCTAAAGTGTTTTTGGTGCTGGAGGCAGAAGATTATCGTGATAAAGAGTAGTTAAGCCCTTTTTATAGACTGCATTTCATCAACCCTAAAGAAAACAAGAGGGCCAAGCAAATCTGGGCCTAACAGAGAGTTGGCAAGACATGCGTGCACGAACAGGAGATTGCAGCGAGGGATAAGGTGCTCGGCAAGTCTCGGCAGCACTGGCGAGAGATTGCCAGCTCTGAAGCAGCGCTGGCGGCCTTGCAAGTGATTACCAGCTCTTGCGACCTTGCGCGTGATTGCCAGCTCTGGAGACGTAAGCAGCTCTGACGAGTTTCTGTCAGCTCTGTCGAATTTGGTCACCTCTGGCTATGGAAATCTACTATGGCGAATGAAATTCAGCTCTGTCGAGTTGGTCAGCTCTGGCTACCTTAATCGCTCTGGGGAATGTTGTCAGCTCTGGCGAGGGATTGTCAACGCTGGCGGCCTTGTCAACGCCGGCGAGTGATTATCAGCCCTGGGCACCACTTTGCGCCCAAATAAGCAAGTTCTGATACAATATCTCTAACATAGCATTCTTCCTCCTATTTTATCAATATCTCCTGCAAAACAACAAACCGACTTATAAACGCACCAGATTCCAGAACAAATAAACTCAGAACAATTCAATCAAACCCCCAGAATAAGAACAATTAGGCATAAATCAACCCCCCCACACTTAGCCTTTTGCTTGTCCTCAAGCAAAATCAATACGAATCCAAGGAAGAGAGTGTTCCACGATGCTAATTTCCATCCAAACATTCAACAATCCAATTCAAAATTTTCCAATCAACACATGTCTCTCAGATGATGCAAGTAACTTAAAGTTTAAGAAGCAACACAAAAACAATGCAAATAATTCGATCAGACCCAATTCTCCGCTAGAGGTGAATTCCCTAATGTGGTCGCCTTTATAATCAGTATCTCATTTTCACAATTTTTCCTTTCTCACACTTTGTGTGCTTAAGACATTTTCACTTAGATTTCAACAGTTAAGCCATAATTCGTGAAATAAAGCCATTTGGATATAATCCAAAGTCTTCTCACGTGGTTTCTCATGTTCATAGATAAACTAGAGGAGCAGAGACTCAGAGCTGTGAAAATTTTCAGCATTCAAGCATTTCAAATATAAGGATACGATCGTAGGCAATCATACTGACAACACTCCCTCTAGCATCTACCGGACAAATCACGTTTCACTTGCTTACAACAGTGTTGCAACAAAACTCATAATTCTTTGCACAAGCAAGAGACATATATCAAAAGCAAAATCAGAATAACCACCAATCAACACTAACCCGAAATTCACATCAAAAACCATCTCTTCCACAAATTCATAAAAATTAGCAAGCATTCAAGAACAAGCTAAGAACAGGGGGACCAATCGCCCAAAAAAAATTAACATCATAAACAACATGCACTTATCAAAACAAGATACCCCCCCTCACAAAAAAGATATAAAGAGTTAGAAGAACGTCCCTGAATATTGGCAATGAAAACAGAAGCACTGTGAGAAGCGGCGAAGTGGTTTGGGAGGCAAGCGAAAGTTTATAGTATGTTGCGTGGGGTTTAGGGTTTGCGGTCTATGGGCTTTAAGGACTCGACGAGGGAAAAGTCAGCGCTGGCGGCCCTCGTCAGTGCTGGCGGCCTTGTCAGCGCTGGCGAGTGATTGTCAGCGCTGGTGGCCTTGTCAGCGCTGGCGGCCTTGTTAGCGCTGGTGGCCTTCGGCCGAACACAACAGCACAGTAATATCCATCCTCTGCAACACAAAGAAGAACACCCAAAATCAAACCAACCAGACGGGCACCAAAACAAGAAACACACAAACAGAAAACAAAGAACAAGCAGAACGGAAACTAAGAAGAACATGTCCATGCAGCGCTAGTTTTAAAGTCGCCAGCCCGACTTAGAAAAACCCTTAACTAGAGTCACGTTGAAGCTTCAGCTGCCTTAATCCCTGTGAAAACACATCCTCTTTGATTGCAGCTGCGGGTCCTCCTAATGAGCATACAACACTCATTACATCAAAAGACATCCTGACCACTCTTTTTCGGGAGCCAGATCGAAAACTCCCATCTTTCTTCTTCTCCAAGGGCAGTACACACTACAACCCTTGCACGACACCATCTTTACACTGCAGCCCGTCCAGAACTTCTTCTTCAATGGTTGTCTCTTCTTTCAAGTAAGTCGGAAGTTCTTGCACTATTTCTTCTTCGCTTGGCAGCTTTTCCAAAGACTTTTCTTCAATGGCCACCCCAGCTTGTAGGTCATCAAGAGACTCCTGCACATTTTCATCCTCCTCCTGCATAACATTATCTTCCTCCTGCAGATTATCAAGGAATTCCTGCACAATACAGTCTTCTTCCGCAGGGTCAAATATCTCAACATCAGAACAATTATGCAATGAAAGAGTAGAAATAACAGGCTTCTTATAAAAACAGAGAACGTTACCGATCTACCTGACCCGGCCATACTCAAAGTTCCTGATCCCACATCAATGCGAGTCTGGATAGTGGCCATAAAAGGCCGGCCAAGAAGAACAAGATGGCCGTTCTCTCGTCTAATTCCTTTCCCTGCATCCAGCACCACAAAATCCACTAGCATTCTGATTCCTCTCACCATGACTTCAACATCCTCCACAAGTCCTCGCGGACTGCTAATAGAACCATCAGCTAGTTGAATCGTCATATCAGTGCACTTCAGCTCGTCTTTCTTTCTTCCCAACTTCTCAAAGATGTCGAACGACATCAAGTTAACTGCCGCTCCTAAGTCAACCATACCTGAGACCTCTCCAACTCTTCCCAACTCAATACAAAAAATGAAGCTACCGGAATCTCCTTACTTCGGTAGAGATTGGGTTGACTTAACAATGACAGGCGGCAGAGGCAGACTGGGACGTTGGAAAACCTTTATAGCCTCCATTGTTTTGCTCCTACACTTTTTTGGCTACATCTATTGTTCTACCTTCTCTTCCTGGCAGGTGCTCTTCAATTTCTCATCAGCAGGTTTTTGGCAGGTGCTCGCCAGCGCTGGCGGCCTTGTCAGCACTGGCAGCCTTGTCAGCGCTGGTTATTTCCACTTTATTATCCACCATCTTTCCACTGTGGAGAACAATAATAGCTAGAGCCTGATGAGCCTGCAATGGCTGACCGTGAAGTTTCCCTGGCTGCTGCTGCTGCTGTAGCTGGTTCAGAGTTCCCGACAGCTGCCCCACAGTAATCTCAAGGCGTTTGATGGTAGCTGCCTGAGACTCCATATTCTGCTTGCTGATCTCCATAAAAGATTGCATAGTCTCCTCCAGAGATTGTTTCTGCTGTGGCATTTGCTTTTGATACTGCGGAGCATTCTGAAATTATTGATGCTGAAAATTCCCTTGCTGCATAGGGAACTGCTGATATTGTTGTGGATATTGTTGGGAAAAATTCTGCTGCGGTGGAAAAATTTATTTCTAATTTTGATATCCCAATTGAGGTGGTCTACGGAATTGATTTCCTTGACTTCCTCCTGGAACTTGAGTCCTCCACCCGTTATTGAAGTTCGGTTGGCCTTGATTATAATTCTGTCTCTGCTCAAATTGGGGTCTGCTTGGATATCCTTGAGCTGAATAAACTTCAGCTTCTCCCTCTGGCGTGTATTCCCCCATTCTATGACATTCATTGACTCCATGGCCAAAATCTCCATATATTCCACAACCTTCTACGATCTGCTCTTGAATAGGTGGAGTTGCCAACTTACTCATCTTGAGCTGCTGTACTTCTCTCATAAGTGTAGCCAACTATTTTTGCAGCTCGCTAGTCGGTGCTACTGCGCTGTCCTCAACCCGGCGTCCACGGGTCGACTTCTGCTGAGAACTCTCGGCCAGAGTCTAGAAAATCTGGTTCAACTCTGCACCTGTCTTTCTAACTATGTTCGCCTGCAGTGCTGTCTACCATAAATTGAGCAGTTTGAATCAGTCCATCGTAGAAAAATTGGCTCAATATCACAGGAGGCAGCTGATGCTGCGGGCATTCCCTGAGCAACTCCTGAAATCTTTCCCACGCCTCATGAAAAGGCTCATCAGCTCCTTGAATGAAATTCATAATCTGTGTATGAATTTCCTGCGTCTTATGATTGGGATAAAATTTCAGCATAAATTTCTCGCATGCCTCTCCCCACGTTGTGATGGAGTTTCGCTGCAGAGACAATAACCACGTCCCCACCCTATCTTTCAGCGCATATTGGAAGCATTTAAGCTTCAGCTGCTCTTCTGTGATATCCAACAGCGGAAAATTCTGCACCTGAGTGCAGAAATCACGGACAAACTTCAGGGCATCTTCGTTAGGCAGCCCATAAAAGAGGGGAATCACATTTGAATCATGGGGCGTCAACTTATAGTTCCTAACTGCAGTAGGAAGAACTATAGCTGAACTTGTGGCCTCTACAACAGGTCGGGCAAAATCTCCCATATACTGCAGATTGTTTTGTGCCAACTCTTCTTTGCTGTGGTTGGCTGGCTCTTCTTCTTCTTTTTCTAAGGACTGCTCTGAACGGTCAGAGTCAGAGCTCGTTGTATCCTCCAGACTGGTGTCAGAGTAGAAAGTGTCTGCTCTGTCACACTCCTTTCCCTCAGAGTCAGACTAAGATCCTTCCTCTCGTTCTTCAAATACTTCTTTGCTGCAGTTCATTCTGAAAACACCCGCGTTAGTGTTGTCCAAAGGAGACACTAGTTTTCTTTTCAGACTACGACGTCCCTACATACAGAACACTAAACACATGGATTAAACGCACCGGAGGGAGAGAGTGACAGAAACAAGAAAAAGAAAAAACAAAAAAAACAAAGCAGAAAAACACAGAAAACAGAGTGACACAATTAAAACGCCTAAAATCTTCCCCGGCAACGGCGCCAAAATTTGACTCAACCTAAACACTATGCTAGATTGACTCGCAATCGTACGAGATCTATTGTAGTGTGTAAGCTAACCCAAGTCGTCTCTCAAGGAAGATTCAACAGGGCTCCTAATTGTATCACAGCGAAAGCAGTAAATTTTAAGGTTTGATTATTATAATTAAACTAATGCTTGGAATTGAAATCTCAACTTAAAACTAAACTTTGAGAATAAACTATGAAACCCTAGGTAGAATTAAAAGATAAAGTCAAGGCTACTAGGAATTAAAAGCTACTACGCTAACAATTTAAATAACTGTAAATAAAAACTTCTAATATAATTTGACATAAATGAAATTGCAAATTGAAAGCGCAACATAATTCATTCAGATTCAAAGAAGTTAACGTAAATAAGAAATACCAATAACGTCGTGAGAATGGAATCACTGTCACTGATTACAACTTCGAAACGGAAAATTAAAGCAAAACGGAAATTGAAAGCTAACTAGAACAGAATCTCGGAAAACTTAAAGAACTATGAAAACTAGAAAAATGCTAAAGTGTTTTTGGTGCCAGAGGCTGAAGATTATCGTGATAAAGAGTAGTTAAGCCCTTTTTATAGACTGACTTTCATCAACCCTAAAGAAAACAAAAGGGCCAAGCAAATCTGGGCCTAACAGAGAGTTGGCAAGACATGTGTGTGCGAACAGGAGATTGCAGTGAGGGATAAGGTGCTCGGCAAGTCTCGGCAGCGCTGGCGAGAGATTTCCAGCTCTGAAGCAGCGCTGGCGGCCTTGCAAGTGATTACCAGCTCTTGCGACCTTGCGCGTGATTGCCAGCTCTGGAGACATAGGCAGCTCTGGCGAGTTTCTGTCAGCTCTGTCGAATTTGGTCAGCTCTAGCTATGGAAATCTACTCTGGAGAATGAAATCCAGCTCTGTCGAGTTGGTCAGTTCTGGCTACCTTAACCGCTCTGGGGAATGTTGTCGGCTCTGGCGAGGGATCGTCAGCGCTGGCGGCCTTGTCAGCGCTAGCGAGTGATTATCAGCGCTGGGCACCACTTTGAGCCCAAATAAGTAATTTCTGATCCAATATCTCCAACATAGCATTCTTCCTCCTATTTTATCAATATCTCCTGCAAAACAACAAACCGACTCATAAACGCACCAGATTCCAGAACAAATAAACTCAGAACAATTTAATCAAACCCCCAGAATACGAACAATTAGGCATAAATCACCAGTGACAAAATTTTGTAACCATATTCCATGGTTTGATGCCTCATAGCATGCTACAAACTCTGCTTGCATAGTTGAAGAAGCTACAAGTGTCTGTTTGACACTTTTCCAAGATATAGCTCCTCCAGCTAATAGATAAATATAGCCCGATGTAGATTTATGACTATCTTGGCACCCATCAAAATCAGAATCCGAATATCCTGCGACCTTGAAATTATCTGATTTTCTATATGTGAGCATGTAATCTTTTTTTCTCTGAAGGTACCTTAAAACCCTTTTGGTTGTTGTCCAATGATCCATACTAGGATTGCTTAAATGTATATCTTCCTAACATCCCAACAATGTATGAAATATCCGGACGCGCACATACTTGAGCATACATTAGACTTCCAACTACTGATGCATAGGGAATCTTCTGTATTTCTTGAATTTCAAGGTTACCTTTTGGGCATTGTTTCTCCTTTAGAAATAGGGGTATCACCTGGTCTACAATCTTGCATGCCGAACTTTTTGAGTATTTTATTGATATAGCTCTTTTTGATAATTCGAGAATGACTCGAGAACAATCTTGATATATCTCAACACCCAATACCCAAAACAAAATAGACTTCTCCAAGATCTTTTATCTCAAATTTGTTTGATAGAAATCTTTTGGTTTCATGCAATAAGCCCATATCATTAGTGGCAAGCAATATGTCATCGACATATAGAACCAGAAATATACACTTACTCTCATTGAACTTGTGATATACACAATATGTTGAATTTATTGTACAACATGTTGAATTGGCGTAGCAATACTTTAAAATCCTATGAATTATAATGGATTTAAAATCTTTAGTTTATATCTATCTTTGAATTTATATTGGTGGGTTCGTAATCCATGAATTGTTATGTTAGTCAAAATCGTTTGGAAAATATACTTATTAAAATGGGTATTTTATTATTGGATGGAAAAATAGACTATTATAAAATTCACAATATATTAGAGCATTCACATCTATGGAGTCAATTGTTGGGTCATCTATATCCGAGATCACTTTTGAGCCAATGCCTTGCATTGATCTTTCTCATTCTGCTTGCTCATATTCATTAGTTTTGATTTTTGCCTTTTTCATTAATTTAAATGACACTAATTTAAATAACACAATTTTTAAAAGTAAAAGGTCATTAATTTAAAATTTCTAAAAATTAAAATGCGTAAATTAAAAGACATAATTGAAAATTACATAAATTTAAAACTAGATTAATTTGCGCCCCTATGAACGTGATACGGTCATCGTGAATATCCCTCTTGAGACGATTCTTCATCTCATATTCCTCGGCAATTTTGTCAAGGGTGGTGCGCGTTGAGCCCATGAATTCGAGAGATTGAGATGAAATTGATGAGAGATTGAAGATAGATGAGAAATTGAAGAATGAACTTGAAGGTAGGAGAGGAGAGGAGAGGTATTTATACGAGAAGAAATTTAAAAATAAAAAAAGTAGGTAAAATAGGCAAATAGCTATTGGGTGAAGGAAAAAAAAATTAAATAAATTAGAGTTGTTGACTGTTGGAAAAATAAAGAAAAAAAAACAATAAAATTTTTTCAAATTCGCAAATAATTGTTACAATTCAAAAAATCAATATATTATATATATATTTTTCAATAATAACGCGTGTAATACACGCGATTGCACAAATGGGGTGATGAGCCCAGCTCATCTATATGAGCCGCAGCTCGAGCCGGGGGCTTGAATCGGTTGGCTCATCGCCACAATCACTACAGTAAAAATTAGTGGCATTTGATGGTGTGACTAATCACTAATAGTTACAATTTTAAATGTCACTAACTTTTATGATACGAATATTAGCTAAAAGTCTCATGTTACTAATACAAACTTTTTTTATAGTGAACTGACTCGAGCAGGGTCGATGAGCCCCCCGGTGTGGATGCTCTTATATGAATGGAATTTTCAAATTCTTTTGGGCCATTAAAATCTTTGTTGTACATTGGGCTTTTATTAGGCCCCATTATTGTAATAACGTAATGGTCCCATTTAGGTACATTTCAGCCTTTTGGGCTGGGCCAATGTTGCCTCATTAATATTGGCAGTAGATATCAAGATATGCAATGATAGAAATGGAGTATTTTACAAAATTCCAGTCCTTGATAACGGATAATAATATTTTTAAACCAGATACTTCAATCTAAATCCTATTTCTTAATATTTTTTTACATATTATATATTTGCCTCACGCAAAATGCTGCATGAAATTCGAGAATATATCATCCCAGAAGTCGTCACCTTTAAAAAGTAATCCGACATAATTTCTCGTCACCTTAGATTTGATATTTCATTTCATTTCATTTGTTTCATAACTATACTATACTGTGAATTTCTCACTAACGCAAGCTCTCATATCCAATTTTAATACACAATTTGTATGAAGGATGATTAAAACCGAACTTTAATGATTGGTTTAGATCTTGATTCCAAAAATCATACCCCAATTATTCTCCGAAAAAACACAAAAGATTAATTAATTAAAAGCTACCCATTTTTAGGTTGGTAGCTGGGTGCAGATCATGATTAGTTGATCCATAGAATTCTGAACCTATGACAAAAATTATATAATTGTTTTAAAACTTAAACAGTCAAATGACTTAGGTGCTATGAAGCCCTTAAATTCAATGATTTTTGACATTTATGCACTGTATTTTTATGGTGCATGTGGAGGGCCCCCGCTGCATAAGATATTGGCTCTTATTAGTACTTTTATTTTTTAAATAAGTATAACAATCATAGATCTTGTACTAATTTTGTGAAAATTCAATGTATATTAAAATTATGTAATGATTGTGTGCGGCACTTTTACAGCGCATTCTTTTTGGGGATTAAGGTTTATTGGCTCGATGTAATTTTGTCATCATTGCTTCACACCGGGCTCTAATCCTTGACATTTGTGGCATCTTTAATGAAATTGGAGAGATTTAGGTAATTTTCTGTCTGCTGATCGTGCATTCTCTTTGAATAGATAGGACAAATTGAGCATAGAAATATTGAAAATTAAAAATACTTAGAGCATCCGTAGTGGAGACTCAGAAATCGGTGTGCACCGGTCTCAGGCCGAGCCCCCACCTAATACCGTACCCATCTGATGCATTTCCGGTGTGCTTTTCCACGCCCGACTCTAAATGAGAAATGGAGGGCGCATCCGACGCTCCGCCCAATCAAAAAAGAGATTGGATTAAAAAAAATTGAAATAGTTTTCGTGAACATAAATATGGAGCGAGCCTTCATGGGCTCTCCACTATAGGGAGGGAGGCTCTCTTGAGGTGGGCTCTCTTTTAAGAGTTGATTATGGTGTGCCACTACATATGCTCTTATATTCACTCATTCTATATGAAAATATCCATTTTTTTAAATATATATATATTTTTTATGCTTAAATGGACTAAATCATTCTTAATATCTCAATCATTATTATTATACTTGATAAACAACACCTTATAGACTCCTAACATGTTCTAAAAAAATGATTGATTTAATAGTAACCAGTCAATATCCATCTAACTAATGACTAGATCATCTACATTTCTGACACAATCGTACTTAATACAAAATGTGTAGTAAATTTTCACAAAAAGTCAAGCAAAGCTATCAAGATTTAGATGGTGTTTGACTAAGCTTATTTTAAAGAGCTTATAAGCTCTTGGAGCTTATAAGATATTTTTGTAAGAACTTGTAAATTATTAAAGTGTTTGGATAATTAAGCTTATAAGCTAGAAATAGATTTTTAGTTAGAGAAAGAAATCGTTAGAGAAAGAAAATTGAAGAGAGATAAAATTAGAATGATATATAATGAAAATAAAAAATCTCCAACAATTCTTCGTCGTCCAACGAAGAAGTTCGAACCAAGATCATCTTCAATTTTTCAATGTGGATGTCAAATTGATTGAAAACAAACATAAAAATTAAATACAAATTAAAATTAAAATTTAAGAGCCAAGGTGTTAGGTTCTCCAATGTAGGGTGTTGGCTCAAAAGTGGTGGGGACCACTTTTAAGAGATAAGATTGGCTCACCACTGTGGATGCCCTAATTGTCTCTAAAATAACGAGTAACTAAATCACAAACATTCGATCTGTACATATTATGAGTTATATCATCATCTACGTCTATGTACTTAGATGTGTTACAAATAACAGTAATGATGAAATTAAAATGATATTAAACAAAAGTAGACTAATCAAGGTTCTTTAATTAATCTTGTGAATGATACCATAGCAAGTTAGCAACTATGTACTGTATGATTTTTAGCTAACTTGACATAGAAATTTAATATTTTCACACTTCAATATATTATCCAAAAATTGTATAGGTTTAGTATAATGTCATAATTTTGAATTCATTCCACAAATACATTTCAAATCGAGCTATCGAAGGGCTACAATACATAGTGATGTTAGTGCCCAAATTAATTATATAAATAGAAGACAACTTACTTTAAGTTATTAAAATCTCATGATCAACTTTGACACGAATGAAATTAAGATAAGCTATGCAAGTGATGGACGTTCACATCATGGAGCAATATACTATTAATAGAATTCTTAGAATTGAAATTTATTCATACTACAATATTTTTTTTCTCTCTCTTTTTCTAAAGACTGAATGATTCTCCACTTCTTTTGTGATGATTTGAAATTAAGAGGTAGCAATTGTAATATAAGTGTGAGGTTGTTGGCAAACAACTCATTCGATGTGGTCACAAATTTACTAATGGTGTCGTCCCATCTCACTACATCCTATCCCACAAAACACTTGAATAAGTCAATTCTTGCACAATTACTCACTGTCTCCACTGACACTGTAGCACACCACCAACAAACTGACTTAGGTCCCTTCTTTTCGAAAAAAAAGGAAATTAATTTTTGCCAATTATATTTTTAACAACGCGGATATTACATTGGAATCTTATAAATTTTAAGATCACAAATCCACATATTTTACCTAGAGTGGATTTTTAAAATGGCCACTTTCATATTATAAAATTGAAAATTGTCCACTAAGATAAAAATATTAAAAAATGACTAGTGTTACCAAAATACCCTTTACATTAAAAATTAAAAAAAATGTCCACTTCATTTTACCCTTTAAACATCACCCCTTTAAAAAATCCCACAATTCACAACCAGTGTGAATTCACAACCAGAATTTTTTGTTTGTGAATTCACAACCAGTCGAATTCACAATCAAAATTTAATTCACAACCAGATTTTTTTTGGTTTTGAATTCACAACCAGTCGAATTCACAACCTAAATTTAATTCACAATAAGAATTTTTTGGTTGTGAATTCAAAACCAATTGAATTCACAACAAAAATTTAATTCACAACCGTAAACTCGAAACCCTATACCCTAAACTCACTCTAAACCATAAACCCTAAACCCTGAACCTTAAACAATCGAATTCACAACAAGAATTTTTTGATTGTGAATTCACAAGCCTAAGCCCACTCTAAACCCTAAACCTTAAAACATAAATCCTAAATCCACTCTAAACCCTAAACCCTAAACCCACTCTAAACCCTAAACCCTAAACCCTAAAACATAAACCCTAAACCATAAACCTTAAACCCTAAAACCTAAACCCTAAACCCTAAAACCTAAACCTCAACCCTAAACCCTAAACCCTCTATACACAGTCGAATTCACAGCTAGAATTTTTTTGTTGTGAATTCACAACCAGTCGAATTCACAACTAGAATTTTTTGGTTGTGAATTCAAAACCAGTCGAATTCACAACTAAAATTTAATTCACAATAAGAATTTTTTGGTTGTGAATTCAAGTAGTTGTGAATTTGAATTCACAATTAAAACTAGAATTTATTTTGATTGTGAATTTGAGTTTCAATTGTGAATTCAATAATATTAAGTTGTGAATTCATTGAGCTGGTTGTGAATTCAAGAACATTAAATTATTAAATTATGAATTCATCGAGCCGATTGTGAATTCATAGATCTAGTTGTGAATTCATAACTAAAAATAGAATTTATTTTAGTTGTGAATTCATAGCTTTGGTTGTGAATTTAAGAATATTAAGTTGTGAATTCAAGAACATTAAGTTCTAAATTCATAGATCTAATCGTGAATTCAAGAATATTAATCAAAATGTTCCAATTAATTAATTAATTAATTGATTAATTAACCACCATTATAAAATAATTAGAAAATACTCTCAATTCACACATCATCTTCTTCCCCAATTTCCTGCTCTTTTCCCCAATTTCTAGTCCTTGCAATTAAACTAACTTGAAGAAAGTAAAATTGAATTGAGGTTTAGATAAACATGCATCATTAGATCTTCGAATGTTGATAAGTCTCTATTCCCCCCCCCCCATTTACAAGATGCGGACACCAAATAATCCATAAACAAATAATCCAGCTAACTGCAGTATTAACTCACCGCCACCGCCTCTGGTGAGGTGAGGGCGGCCATGGAAGTGCAGATCAATTCGTAGAACTTGCTCTTCGCCGACTTCCACCTATCGCCTACGCCTTCCCCTTTCCTTCCCAGTTTGCTCGCCTCCACCCTTTCATTTCATCCTCATAAATTAGGGCTCGTTGCTTAACAGAGCAGGGGAAGGAAGAGAGAGAGAGAGAGCTGGATCTGCGGCGTCTCCTCCTCAGAAATTAGGGTTTCAGGCGGTGGCGATAGGGTTTCAGGGGGAGGAAGAGAGAGTAGGACGGAAATTAGGGCTACTCCAGTTCGCTCGCCTCCAGATCTGCAGCGTCTCCTCCACTTCCGTCGGTTTTGCGCCACCTTCTCTACGGATCTGCGCCTCAGAACACATTTATTCTAGATCTCGTAGGCGGTGGCGCGGAGGTCGGCATCGGAGAGTGTGGCGGATTTCCGGCGCCGAGAGAGAGATATGATGGCGGAGGAAGAGAGAGGTGGCAGCGGCGCCGATAGTGAGAGAGAGAGAGAGAGAGAGAGAGAGAGAGAGAGAGAGAGAGTGACGTGAATTGGGAGGGGGAATTGAATATGAGAGAGAGAGAGAGGAGAGAGGGATAGAAGTGAGTGGCTATTTTTTAATATTTTAAAATGAGGGGTATTTTTGACTTTTTGTTCAAAAATTGGTCATTTTTTATTATTTTTATTTTAATTTTACAATATGAAAGTTGATAGTTTTATATATTAGCTCTTTTACATATTACGCTATTCAATAAAAGAATCTAAAATTGCTTGAATTTTGATTATTAAAAAATGTTGCCACATACACTTCGAGTCCAACTATTTAAAACGAGGATTTTCCCAAGAGAACTTTGTTTTTATGAGCTGATCCCATGATTAATAATAATATTTCCTCCGAAAAAAAGACAAAATCATATTCTAACCAAAATTATAAAATAAAAGTAAATTATATTCATATAAATAAATTTGTGTAAATAGTAGTTATTGTGACCAAAATATTTTTATCATTCATTTGAAAGTGACACGAGTTTTAACAAAATTATTGAGTGTGTTGTGAGTGGAATAATGGTCCCACCTTTTATATGAGTGTTAAAATAATTAAAGTGGAGTAAGGATCCCACCTAATTTTATTAAAAATAGAAATAAATGTTAAAACGTGAGGCAACCAAAAAAGAAAAGTTGGATACTAAAAGTTGGGACGAAATGAGTATTTTTTTCGATTTACACGATTTTACAAAATTGCGTAATAATCGCGAAAAATGTGTAGCACTGTATTTTATGTTGTTGTACATATTTTTCATAATTTCATTCTTTTTCGCATAAGTGTTAATAATTATGATTTTTTTAAATGAAAAATCATTAAAAGTATATTGATACATTTACACAAAAAAACTAATAATTTTAATATTTCATCTTTGTATACATTTCTTTACTATATATAATTGACTATTAAGTGAGAAATGAAGGGGAATTCTATTCTCTCCGTTCCGCGAATTTTGATCAATTTCTTTTCGGCACGTGTTTTAAGAAATTAATATTTTGTGTGTAAAATGTGATAGATGAAAAAGTGAATAAAAAGAAATACTTCTGCCATATAAGAAAAATTGCTCAAACTTTACGGGACAATTCAAAAAGAACTACTCAAGCTTTGTGGGACGAAAGGAGTACTGGTGCCTAAACAAGGAGGGGAATTGTCTAAAAAAATAATTGAAGGGGAATAATACTTATGCCTTGAAGGGGGAATTCTATTAAGTGGGAAATGAATTCTACCCAAAACATGTAAAATTGGAATATAAAATTGAAGGGGTAATTTAGGAGGAGACCGGGAAAGGATCTCTACTGTGCACAGCATGGTGCTGTGCACAAAAACAAGGCAAAATATGATGAGTTAGTATTTTTTTTTTTGGTATTTTTTTTAAGTTGTATTTATTTTGCCTTGTTTTTGTGCACAGCACCATGCTGTGCACAGTAGAGGATCCTTTCCCGAGACCGGTATAAGAGTGGGTACAGTTTGGTGTGGCTCTACCTATCCTATAACAGTTTCCCAAAGCAATTTTAGTTAAACAGTCAAATATTCAAAAAAACAATTGAATTAATTAAAAAGAAAAAAGAAAAAAGAAATTATGAGAGCCCACTATTCCGAAAACGATTTTAGATAAATCCCTGTCCCCTCCCAAACCACAATCTCTCATTCTCTCTCTCTCTATATTTCTCTCTCAGCAGTGTGTGTGTTCTTTCGCTGTCTGGCTTCTCCTCTGTGATACATTTTCCTGAATCAGTTTGGTGGGGCTGGTCACCTTCTTTTCTCACGATAAAACCACCCATTAATTCAAACAAACCAAAAACACCAGTTTCGATCAAGAGATGAAGACGATCAGCCGAAGCCCGCACGACTCCTTCTCCTTCTCCCGCAGATACTTCAATTGGAAGAAGAAGAGCGCCGAAGACGAAGAAGACGACGACATGGCCGAAATCCTCAACCTCCACGACCACAAGGAGGACCTCAGCTTCCACCTCCACCGCTCGCGTTCCGCCAAGGCGGCGCCGCCGCAGCGGAAGAAGCGCTCCGTGATGGCGGTGGCCAAGCTGCGGTGGGCGCGGGCCATGGGCCGGGCCGGGCCGGGCCTGGGGACAAAAGTGGTGGGCACCCTCTTCGGGCACCGGCGCGGGCACGTGTGCTTCGCCTTCCAAGAGGATTTCAAGCTGGGGCCGGGCTTCCTGGTGGAGCTGGCGACGCCGACGAGCGTGCTGGTGAAGGAGATGGCGTCCGGGCTGGTGAGGATCGCGCTCGAGTGCGAGAAGCGGGCCGAGAAGAAGGGGGCGAAGCTTCTAGAGGAGCCCGTTTGGAGGACTTACTGCAACGGGAAGAAGTGCGGGTACGCCATGAGGAGGGATTGCGGGCCCCACGAGTGGAATGTGCTCAACGCTATCGGGCCCATCTCCATGGGGGCCGGGGTGCTGCCCGGCCCGGCCTGCGGGGCTGAGCCCGATGGGGAGATGATGTACATGCGGGCCAGGTTTGAGAGAGTTGTGGGCAGCAAGGATTCCGAGGCCTTCTACATGATGAATCCCGATGGGAATGGAGGGCCCGAACTCAGCATCTATTTGCTTAGAGTTTGATTTTTCTTTTTTAATGTTTTATTTTACTGCACTTTTAAATTATTACTAATGTTTAGGCTTTTGTGGGGTTTTATTTTGCGGTTTTTTATATTGGGGAAATTTTAGTGGGATAGTGAAGATGGTTGGTGGGATATATGATGGTATATCTGTGTATAGGTGGTACTGGTAATTACTCTGTTTTTCCCTTATCAATGAAAGCTGGAGGCAAATGCATTTATTGTGTTGTCTGCTTATTTTTTGCTTCATTTTTCTATTTTATGATATTTGTCTAAACACATTAATCATTCCTAGTTAATGATCTCTACCCCCTTTTTTATTCTGTGTCAATGGATTCCACTTATGTAATAAAAATGTCTAGTTGAATTGGTTTAGGTCTAACACTTCAAACCTTTTCAGTCCAGTAAATTTTTATTCTTCTTTTTTTCTTTTACTGTCTAACGAGTTTAGATGATTGCCCTTAAAATTACGAACATATCTAGCCTCGAAGGGGTAGGTAAATAATAATAATAATAATTAACAAATTATAGAGTATCATTATTTATAATGTACATAAAAATAGGATGGTCTTATCTGGTTTTGCTCACCGGTCATATCTTGTGCCAAGATTATGGGTGGATTTCAAGGAGAAGATCAAATGGAAATGGACGAATACGGTGAAAATGAAGAATGATTGCATAAGTCAGTATATATATTGCATAAAATGCTTGTAATTTACATAAATAGCTTATAATGATAACATAACAAAATTTAAATAATTAGATTAAATTTTCGCTTCCTCCAATACTTGAATCCAGTATATATTACAATTTATGCAACACTATATGCTGACTCATACAATCATTTTCATTTCTGACGAAAGATAACATTCTGTATAATCCATCCCTATATATATATATATATATCATAATATTTTAATAAGAGACATATGGAATTATTGAGTGGAAACTACAAATGCATTTGTTATTTGGATTGAGTAATCATGAGATTGGGTCAGAGATATAATTCTAGTATTTTTTTCTTTATATAAAAGGAAAATAAAAATTTAGATTAAGATGAGACTAGAAAAAAACAATTGTAATGATTGGGCATGATTTAGCCACGGACACACCCAAATCAAAGACGGCCCAACACATGGGAGACCTCAATAATGTGTTTCCTAACACGTTGTGATGATTTCTCACATTTTCTTGAATTCCAACTTAGAATTTTAAATTTTGAGATACAGCAAAGTATTGTCATTTTTCTCTATGACAACCACCATACTTCAATAAATTCTATCAAGTGTTTGACACAAATAAAATAAACACAAATTCAGCCATAAATTTTCTTTAAGATGGATCGAGTTGGGCAGCTTTGGTGACAGGTAAGAAGGTAGCTTACTTTTCCCATCCTTCTCAACCTGTCGAAATCCTGAAATTGTATTAAATATCACCGAGAAATGAAAATTTTGGAAATTTTATTTTTAATACTTATTTTATGAAATATTTGATTTAGGTAGGTGAATCTGAAATTTGATGATGGGTATATTACAGTCTGTTGAGATTGAGACAATACCACTTAAAAATTGTCTAACATTGTGCCAAATAATGCAACTTCATCATAAATGGATTTGCGACCATTAGATAAAACAACACACGAGGAGCAAACAGTTAATATAATTAGTGTTAATTTGTAATCTATACGTATAATTATAATAATGATGTCTCACGTCAAGTTGGATTGAATATTACTTTAGTTTATAAGTAGCATCACTTTATTATTTTGATGACGTGTATAGGGTTAAATTTTCAGAATTCTAATAATAACGGATTAAAGTTTACTTGTTACGAATGTAAATTGGAGGTATGAGCTAAAAGAAGAAATCAGCTAATCACTTTAATGGAAATTCTGGTGAGAATTCTACAAAATACGCATGCAGGAGTGTTTGTGAGGACGCTATGTTGCTCAAATTTTCAAAATTCTAATAATAACATACTCCCTCCATCCACGAAAGAACTTCCTATTTTTCCTTTTCGGGACGTCCACAAAAGAACTTCCTACCTATTTTTGGACTATACTCCACCACTTATAATCCTCTTACTTTTCACTTTTCACAACTCCCAATATTAATTATAACACTTTTTTCATCATTCCCAATACACTCAACTACCTTTTATCTACTCTCAATACCAGGGACGGAGCCAGGAATTAATTTCGGGGGGGGCTGAAAGTGTACGGGGGTTCGGGGGTGGTAGCCCCCGAGAAATTTTTTTTGGGCATTCTGTATATTTAAGGTATTTTTTATTAAAATACGAGCATAATACTAATAATAACGAACAATATTTTCATAGATTATATAATTTCAATATATCACAAAACTTTTTTTGGACATTCCGTATATTTAAGACATTTTTTATTAAAAGGCAAGCATAATAATAGTAATAACAAACAACATGTTCATAGATTATATATTTTCTGTATATTATAAATTAGTTTTAATACATTATAATTTTTTTTAGCATTTCATACATATTAGACATTTTTTATTAAAAGACAAGTATAATAGTAATAATAACAAACAATATTTCATAGATTATATAGTTTTAAATAACGGAATTATCCTTAAATTAAGTAAGGGGTTGGAATTAAATCTATGAGAGAATATAATAACCAAATACTCTTTTATAAATCAAAATTATTTTATAATAGGTATAAACATATATCTATCTATATATTTTTTAAAATAAAAAAAAAAAAAAAAACTCAAAATTTGGGAGGGGGCTCTAGCCCCCCCTAGCCCCCCTGGCTCCGTCCCTGCTCAATACACTCAACAATATTTTTTCTTAAAATCCGTGTCACTCCCTCTTAGGAAGTTTTTTCATGGACGGATGGACCGATGGAGTATTAAAATTCGGGCCACCTTCAAATCAATACTTATTTGATGGAGGAAGAAAATATTATACTCCCTCCGTCCCGGCTTTTGGTATCCAGTTGAGAACGACACGGGTTTTAATAAAGTGATTGATGTGTTGTGAGTGGAATAAGGGTCCCACATTTTATGTGAGAGTTAAAATAATTAAAGTGGAGTAAGGGCCCCACCTACTTTTACCAAAAATATAAATGGATACTAAAATGTGGGAGCCAAAAAAGGAAAGTTGGATACTAAAAGCTGGGACGGAGGGAGTAATAAAATAAGGACACATGCTTACAACCTATGCATTCGATTATTTTAATTGTGGCAAAGCTGTACTAGAAGGGAGCTCCGCCTCACATAATTCTTGACATCTTCCAAATCTTCAACTTTACTTTGCGAGATTATTATTGTTGTGGTCTAATAGTTCTAGCGTCGGTCTTGGCCAATGGAAGATGCATTATCAAATTGATGTATATATTTTCATTTGAATCTTAATTTATATTGTGTTAAATTTGTTAAGGATCTCATTATAAAAGATGTTAAGCGGGCTCATTCATTCAATTTTAGAATAATTTTATTGTATTATCGAACTAATTAGTTCTAATTGTCGATTTTAACTCTCCTTTTATTTCACCTTTTTACGGACCAATCTTTCGAATCCTACTCATTAGAGCATCCGTAGTGGGGGCTCGGGAGCCGGTGCGCACCAGTCTTGGTCGAGCTCCCCTCCCAATACCGCATCCCTCTGGTGCGCTCTCAGTGTGCTTCTCCACGCCCGACTTAGAAGAGTAAATGGAGGATGCGTCAAACGCACTGCCTAATCAGAAAAGGGGTTGGCTTAAAAAAAAATTAAAATGATTTTCATGAACATAAAATCTGGAGCGATCCTCCATCGTCTCTCCACTATAGAGAGGGAGGCTCTCTTAAGATGGGCTCTCTTTTAATAGTAGTTAGTTGATTGCGGTGCACTATTACATATACTGTTACCACTCATGTTTTTATTCAATCAAAGATGGGAAACTATTTGTTCTAGGGAACTGTCTCACTTTATGAGAAAAATGAAAAAGAATGTAGGCAAAATATAAGAACAACAATACTTGCATCTTTTACTACATTTATCAATTTTTTAATGACAAAAACTTGTGAATACTCACATGTGAGGTGTATTCATTGCAATTAGAATATTGTAATATATTATCTGTAATTAGAATTTGATAACGATTAATATTAAATTAAAACGAATAGATGGAGAAAATGAGACACTTATCCGACGACGATGGATATGTGAGCAGAGGAGAGCAACTGTTCAATGAAAGATGAAACACGCAGCAAATAATAAGCAGCAATTGTCGGGTGCAGTTGGGGCAATTCTGTCTATTCAATTTTTCCCAAAGCTCTGCTCTTTCATTCTTTTTAGGCACCAAAAATCTGCCCCTTTTCTGACTTTACACATACATCATAATCTCTCCTTTTTCGTTTCCAGATTCGCTCAACTATAAAAGGAAACAAAAAGCATGCGACACCATATTTACCAATATTTATGGGCTCATTATTTTTTACTTTTAAGAAGAATTTACATCCTCTACTTCGGTTCTATTTCATTAAGAACTTTTTTCAGGTTATACTTAGGACTTTTCATAATAAAAATAAAATTTTATAGGGTTTGTGGTTAGTAAATAGTAAGGCACTGCAAATAATAATAATAAAAAAAGTTTGCGGTTTTGAAATTGGTGTTTCAGAACAAGTCCGTGTATTTTAATTTCATAACTGTTGATGGGCATATACATCTGAAATCACATCGTATTGATACAAATTTTTACATGAGTCGAGCCCATTAAAATTTATTATTTCAAATAAAAGAAGAATGTAAGTTTGTTGGGCCTTTTCGTTTCAAACAAAAAAAAGAGTTTGTTGGGCCTTTTGAAATGAGGCAATGAATAAATCTAATGGGTTGCTTCGGAACTAGATTTTGAATATCAATTTGAAATCGGATGAAATAGTTTCGCTTTCGCATCTCTCCAGAAATTTTTTCGTTCAAATATATTCCCCCATGTCTGAAATTAATGTTTTCCTTATAATATACTACTTCATCCGTCTATAATATCGTTTCCACTATTGTCATTTTAATCAGTTTATAATACTCCCTCCGTCTACGAATTAAAGCTCTACTTGCACTTAAATTTTTATCCACCAATTAAAGCCCTATTATGCTTTTTGTACCTTTTTACTCTTCTTCTTTTTCTATATTTACTACCATTTGCCATTGATGGACCCACCTTACAACAACTTTATCATTTTTATATTTCATATTTATTACATTTTATCTCTAGTGGACCCACCATACAACACATTTAACACTTTAATCAACTTCTTTATCACTTAGTCAACTACCCTTATATTTCACCTACAATACATTTTTCAATTTTCTTAGTCTCCGTCCCCACCCTCAAATGGGGCTTTAATTGGTGGACGGAGGGAGTATCATTTTCACTTTCATGCATAACAGTATGATCCACATAACACTTTATTTTTCTCCATACATTTATAGTAGGATCCAAACTCCACTCACACCAATACCCACTATTATCAACTACTCCATCCGTCCCACTCTAATAGGCTCGTTTTTCTTTTTGGTACGTCCCACTCCAATAGGCTCATTTTTCATTTTAAGTAAAAAAAAGTGTAGTTAATTGGTGTGGACCACACCTGCTGAAATAGAAATTTTATTGAAGAAAAACAAAAACCCTTGAGAGCACAGGCGCAAACAAGGAGAGTCCGGAAAAATCAAAACCAGAAAAGACAAAAAACCCAAGCGAAAGGAGAAAGAAAACAACAAGAACGAACAAAAGACGGGACAGGACCGCAAAGGGTCACAACCGAGGCCGAGCAAAGTCCACGCCAGAGCCGTGCCGGGTAGAGCACTAAATCACAAGTACAAGCGCCAGAGAGATCAAGCGCCAGAGAGATCAAGCGCCAGAGAGAACAAGCGCCAGAGAGATCAAGCGCCAACGAGATCAAGCGCCAGAGAGATCAAGCGCCAGAGAGAATAAGTAGAGCAGCGAGTTCCACGCCAGACTTCCAAAGCAGAGCAGCGAATACCTCCACGCCAGAGCAGCGATCGCTCCAGAGCAAAGAAGTCGCTCCAGAGCAGCGAAGTCGTTCCAGAGCAGAGAAATCGCTCGAGAGCAGAGAAGTCGCTCCAGAGCAGAGAAATCGCTCCAGAGCAGCGAAGTCGCTCCAGAGCAGAGAAGTTGCTCCAGAGCAGCGAAGCACAACGCTAGAGCGGAGCTCACAGCCAGAGCAGGCCTCGATTCCAGAGCAAACCTCAGGCACCAGAGCCAAGCTCAACGCCGCCCTTCGAGCTCTTCACTGATCTCACCACACGAACCTGCGAAACAAAACAACAGGAGAGGAAAGCAGAATAAAGAAGGCAAAAACTGTACAAGAAAACAAACTCTTGCTAACCAAGGAAAGCCTCTCCAAAACAGACAGATCAGCCCCAAAAGCGCCCTCAGAAAAGATAGAACCTCAGAAGGATCAAACAACCAACAATCACTAACCAAATCTGAATCCAAAAGCTCCAACAGTCACCAACGAAAGGGGGACAAAGTGAAGAGGAGCCATCGCAAGTAAGATCAGCCAGCCGATCAGACCCAGTTCTCCGCTAGCAGTGAATCTTCTAATGCAATTACTTTTATGATCCATTCTCAACCAAGATTATTTTAATCATGAAACTCACTTATTAAGCATGCTTTAAGGGTCAATGTCACGGGATGAAGCCATTGGGGGTTTCCCAAGTCTTCCCGCGTGGTTTCCCATGCTCATAGTGGGAAATACATCAGAGGAGCAAAGACCAGCAGCCGAAAAAATACATACCAGAGAGGATACTAAGCATATTGCAATGAAAATACTTCTGCTAGCATCTACCGGATAAATCACGGCCAGCAAAGTCTCCCAAGTAATGACAACCCAAGACCTTAGAACCCAGCCTAACAAAAGGACAGCTGTAACAAGCAGACCCAGACCAACCACCACACCAAACACAGACCAGATCCTCGATGATCCAAACAGAACCAAAGGCGCAAGAGAGGTAAAAAGTCTGAAAAGGAGAAGATGATATCCCGTACAGGTAGCAACAAGAGCAAACGGGAACAAAAACAGGAAGAGGCAGGGAAAAAGAGAGAAGAACACCTCAAGTGACAATCCGAATGTAAGGCAATTGTCTTCTGTCATCGCGAACCAGATGGAGAATCTCCGGGATCACAAAATTCCAGTAACCTTCTCCACCACCGAAGAAGCCAAGCAATACGCAACCCGGTTTCCTTCCCTGTAGATGTGAGTAATAATAATATGAAAATTCACGGTAGAAGAAAGAACCTTACGCCAACGACTGAGGAATCTCCAAGGAACAGTGTCATGTTTGGATTGGTGTGGACCACACCACTTTACTACTAAAAAGTAAATTTTTTAATCTTTGTGCCCAAAAGAAATGAGCCTATTAGAATGGGACGGAGGGAGTACTATCCATCATTTTTCTTAAAACTCGTGTCACTCACAATGTGAAATTGATATCGTGAATGGATTAAATAATATTTTTTTTTTATTCTTGAGAGCTATAATAAATTTGAAAAGGCAGTGCTAATAATAAAAATTTCACTTGGATTTCAAAGTCGTTTAATTCAAGTTGTTTCTTCTCAAGTTGTGATGATGAGTAATATATGCAGAGTAGAGGAATGGGCTTGGGCAGAGGAATCACTCGGGTCAGAGGAATCGCTGAGGTAAGAGGAATGCTCCACTCATGGAAAGTCAACGGCAGAAATGACCACTTTACCCGAGAAGCGTCAGAGAAGAGGGATCATTTGCCCGTAGAGGAATCCAAAACTCCCCGATACACACGGTTCTCTATCTCTGAGCAGAGGAATGAGCAAAGGCAAGCAAAATTACCATAGTACCCCTGACCACGCGGGGAATGTGACTGCAAGGCTGAAATTACTATTTTACCCCTAAAGTGTATTCTATAAATACCCATGCACTTGTACCATGTATCTTTACGTGCTCTTTCTCAATACAACGGCGAACTCCTTTTTGTTCTTGGCAATTCAATTCTATTCCACTCTCTTTCGACTCTCACATTCAATACTAGGTGAAATTCGCAACCCGATTATGATTCCCCGGTTAAAACCCTATCCACTCAATTACGATTCACCAGCTGGCGCCATCTGTGGGAATGCTATGAGTCTAAGGCGTGGGTTTAAGCTTGCGCATGCAGATCTGCAATTGCGAGCGGATTTGCGTGCGCAGGTCCCGATTAGTCCGATGATCCGAGTACCTAGGTGGATTCGGGACGGTATCTATTTTTTCCGCTCCGATCCATCCAAAAACTTATAGATTCACGGGTTTTGTCGCTTTCTCGTATATGCATGTTTGGAGGATGGGTAAAATTGAGAATCGGGTGCTGGTATCTGTCTATTTTGTATGATATGATGTTAATTGTATGCGGTTCTCATGTTTTCTCGTATGATTTTCATTTTCTACCGTATCTAACGTGTTTTACTAACGATCTCTCGGTTGTTGTTCTGTTTATATTTGTTTTCGAGTTTTCTGGGTGGTTCCTATGGTAATCTGTTTTTTTCGTCGGGGGAAAATCTATGTTATTCATTCTTCGTGTTTGAATCTGTGCCCTGGGTTTATTTCCCGGCGCATGAGAGTATTTTGATCAGAAATTCATGATGGCCTCCGAGCCAGAGCGTGGGAATTCATAATGGCCTTCGCGCCAGTACTTGGGATTTCTTATGACGAGGATTCCTTTGACAAGAGGTGGATCGATCTGTCTTTTATTGGAAATTTTCTCACATTTTCTATGTGTAGGTACCATGGACTCTTCTGACATTCGCCGCACCCTCGAGAAGGACTTTGACAACACCGGGCTCAACTCTGCCGCCCGTACTGAAATGCCCGTTTCCCTGCTAAGTAGTCTGCCAGTCAGCACTGTTTTCTCCACACCGCCGGGCTTCCTCAACATCTCTGCTACACCACTGTCGGGCCAGAATATCACCCCCAGAGGTCTGCTCTGGTTGCTGCTGGGTCTGAGCTACAAAGCCTGGTCCCCACGTCTGGTGGTGGGCCACTGAACTTCGCTTTGGCAGAGCAGATGATGGCTCTGTTGAATTACGCTGCTGTGCGTCAGGCATTGGGAACTGTGCTCGTACTAACTGTCCCCACCACTGCTCCTCTGCTGGGAAGGCCCAACCAGCAGGGTGTTGAACTCCCACCTCACGCTGCTCCGGAGGAGAGCGAACAATTTGCCAGTAAACAACCCCCACTGCCGAAAGAAACACAGAAATTCCCTGTTGAGAAGGAACCGGAGAGGAGGCCGGAGGGGAGCCGCACTGTGCTACGTAGCATTGTCTGAAAGGAGGTGGTGGATGAGTATGATAGTCGTTCCACTACTCCTATTTTTGAAGAAGAAAGACCAAGGGAAAATGCAAAGTAGAAAAATCAGGTGTCACAACTGAAAAGTCAACTCAAAGATCTAGTGGATACTCTGAGGGAGAAGTCTCAGAGGGTTGGAAAAGCACAGCGGTCAGAGAGATCTTGCAGAGCAGAGAAGTCATACCGGTCAGAGAAGTCCCGTCAGACCGAAAGGTCAGAAAAACGAGAACAAGAGTACACCTCTGGCACAAGAGCCACAAACGCCACCACGCTCATAACTCACCAAGAGACAGGAATGAACATGAGAGATACAGGGATGACAACCGTGCCAAAACGTCAATAATCAAAACCACCACTAGCCGGAGCCCGTTCTCTGCCGATATCTTGGCGGATACCTTGCCAAGGAGGTACAAACCCATTTCACTTGACTACGATGGTAGCACTGACCCCGAGGTGCACCTCAGCCGGTTCGAAGGGCTAGTCACATTACACATGTATTCAGAGGGCATCAAGTGCCGCATATTTTCTACTACTTTAACAGGGCCCGCCCAGCTATGGTTCGGAACATTGGTCCCAAACTCTATTCACTCTTTTGAGGACCTTCAAACACATTTTCTCAGACAGTTTTCGAGCTTACGAAGGGTGGAAAAGTCAGCCATCTCTCTGATGGATATAAAACAGGACCAACATGAAACGCTGCGGGGGTACACTACCTGATTTAAACTCGCTGCTCTGGAGGTTCCAGAGGCAGAGTCCCAAATAAAAAACTGCGCATACGTTAGATGATTGAAACTCGGACTTTTCTTTGACGAGTTACAGATCAGGCCGGCCAGAGATTTTGATGACATCATGTCAAGATTACCAGGGTATTTGCAATTAGAAGATGCCCGAACGGCACGAAAGGCTATAAACGATAAGCACAAAGCCAGAAGGGCCGAGGCCGCGCCAGAGCAAAGTAACATGAACCAAGATCGGGCACCCTTCAGAGGGTTGCCCTCTAGGGTACTAGATGCAGAGGTACCGCCCCTCCAACAGCGCACCGTGAACGAAGTCAACCGCTTCGATGAATACACTCCTCTGAACAAGCCACAAGAAGAGATATTTCACCTGGTTAAGAACCAACCATTCTTCAGGCCGCTGGGTACTTACAGGGATGGGCAGCCACAGCCGGGGCCTAACAATAAACTATGCGAGTACCACAATGCCTATGGGCACTATACTAGATGCTGCGGGCATCTCAAGCACCAACTGGAACTTTTAGTGCGCCAGGGCAACCTGGATCAATTCATAGCCAGAGGGAATGAGGTTCAGGGTCAGCAGGCCATGGAAATGATCAGAGGCAAGCTCAGGGAAATAATCGAGACCGACGCTCGGAGGAAAACCACGATCAGCGCAGAGGGGTCGAACAGGCTCGGATACCTTCCCATCCGGCTAGAAGGGAGGTGCACATGATTTTTGGGGAGAACGGGCTACCAACCTCCAACCGAGCCAAAAAATAGATTGTGCGGGCAGTGAGGTCAGGATATTACCCTAACCAAGTAATGGAAATCACGGGCGCAGCAGAGGAACTAGTCATAACTTTCGGGTCAGAGGACCTAAGGACACTCATGTACCCCCATGACGATGCGCTGGATTTCACAGCCGACATAGCGAGTTATATTGTACATCGCATCTTCGTGGACTTTGGGAGCGCGGTGAATATTTAAAACTTAGAATGTCTCCAAGTCATGAGGATCGAAGCCACTATTGAACCCACGAACGCCCCTCTGTTCGGATACCTGAAACAAGTAATGGAAATCACGGGCGCAGCAGAGGAACCAGTCATAACTTTCGGGTCAGAGGACCTAAGGACACTCATGTACCCCCATGACGATGCGCTGGTTTTCACGGCCGACATAGCGAGTTGTATTGTACATCGCATCTTCGTGGACTCTGGGAGCGCGGTGAATATTTTATACTTAGAATGTGTCCAAGTCATGAGGATCGAAGCAACTATTGAACCCACGAACGCCCCTCTGTTCCGATTCGGCGGAGAAATCGTCATGCCACTGGGGTTTGTGGAGTTACCGGTTACTCTTGGTAGAGCAGACGCTTGCAAGATCAGGATGATACGATTTTTGGTGGTATACATACCCAAACCATCTTACAACGTGATACTCGGACGCCCTGCTCTGACAGCGTTCAGAGCAATCATTTCAATGTTCCACCTAAAAATGAAATTCCCAATCGGAGGCGGAAGAGTGGGGGAAGTGTGGGGTGATCAAAAGATGTCAAAAGAATGCCATGTGCGAATGCTCACGCAATCTTTGGGTCAAAAAAGAGAAAGGGCAACAGAGGGATCAGAAACTAGAAAGAAGGGGAAGACGGGTGATATCGCTGGGCCGGCAGGAATTGACAGAGTTGTTAAATGCTCGGGAAAACTCAGAGAAACCTGCCTTGATATCTACCAACGATGTGTGTAACATGATTGAGCTATTCTCGGGAAAAGAGGGCTTTCCGACAAAAATAGGGTCATCCATGAGTGAACAAATCAGAACAGAGCCAATCAATTGCCTTCAGAGGAATGCGGATGTGTTTGCCTTCAGCACAGCCGACTTAAAGGGCATTGACAGAGGATTGGCGGAACATCGCCTCATTGTGGACCCCAATGTAAAACCAGTAAAAGAAAGAACAAGGCACTTTGGGGCCGAAAAAGATGTTGCGATCAGAGAGCAGGTCCAGGGATTACTAGATGCGGGTCACATCGAGGAGGTTCAGTACCCGAAATGGATCTCAAACGCCGTAATGGTGGCCAAAAAGACAAACACTTGGCGTATGTGTGTGGACTATAGGGACTTGAACGCCGCTTGCCCTAAGAATCATTATCCTCTACCGAGGATTGACCAACTTGTGGATTCTACCTCGGGTTGTGCGTTGCTATCCATGATGGATGCTTATCAGGGGTATCACCAAGTAAAAATGCATAAAGATGATATTGCCAAAACGGCTTTTGCCGTCTGCTGCGGGGTGTTCGGTTGGAAGAGCATGTCATTCGGTCTTAAAAATGCGGGGGCTACATATCAAAGAATGATGGAAAAAATATTCAAGGAGCAACTCTTGAAGAACATATCAGTATACGTGGATGATATGCTCGTGCGAAGTATCAGAGCAGAGGATCACGTCTCTGACCTGGAAGAAATTTTCACAGTCATCAGGGATCATAGACTCATGCTTAATCCAGCGAAATGCACTTTCGGGGTCACCACGGGGAAATTTTTGGGGTACAAGGTCACCCCGGTGGGGATCGAGGTCAACTCGGATAAGGTGAAGGCCATAATGGATATGACACCGCCAAGAGGAATCAAAGAGGTACAAACTTTGAATGGGTGTATCACTGCCCTGAGTAGGTTTATTTCACGATGGGCAGAGCGAAGCTTGCCGTTTTTCAAGATTTTAAGGAAGGGGACCAGATTTGAATGGGATGCGGAGTGTCAGTCAGCTTTTGGTGATCTCAAAGCATACTTAGCAGAGCACCCGACTCTGACCAAACCAGATCTCGGGGAAGTACTATATTTGTACATAGCAGTGGGCGAGGAATCAGTTAGCTCTGTCCTTATCAGAGAGGAGGGGAGCCATCAGAGGCCGATTTACTTTGTCAGCAGGGTGATTTAGGGGCCCGAATTAAACTATTCAGAGATTGAAAAGACTGCTCTGGCGGTCATGGTCACAGCTCGGAAGCTAAGACCTTATTTCTTGTCACACCGCGTGGTGGTTCGAACTGCCTTACCTTTCAAACAAGTGTTGGGGAGGCCAGATCTTTCAGGGCGCATGGTGAAATGGGCCGTGGAGTTAGGGGAATATGGTGTGGATTACGATCCAAGGATGGTTATCAAGGCCCAAGCCCTTGCGGATTTTATTCAAGAAACTACTCGTCGCCCTGTGCAAGAGTTTTGGGTGGCTTTCGTGGATGGATCGGTTACAAAAGAAGGATGTGGGATCGGAGTGTATATCATTTCTCCGGGATCAGAGGTATACCAATTTGCTATTAAATTCACCTGTAAGATTTCCAACAATGAAGACGAGTATGAGGCCGTGGTCAGAGCAGCGCATATTTTGTCAATGTTGCGGGCGAAATGTGTCATCATCAGAACTGACTCACAATTGGTAGCTCAACAACTCTCGGGAGGATATCACGTTAAAGAGGATCAGATGCGGGTATATCATAGCAAAATTGTTGAATTAAAGAAAAAATTCGTGGAATTCAGAATAGAACAGATCTCCCGAGAGGAGAACACCCGGGCAGACTTATTGGCACGGGTTACCAGTGCAGTGGAGCAAACGTGGAATGATGAGATTACGCTGCTCTGCGACACCAGAGAAATGAGGACTTCCCAAGTTTTTGCGGTGGAAATTTGGGACGATTGGTTGGCTCCAATTATACACTTTCTCAGAACAGGAGAACGATTGAGCATAGGGTCCAATCAGAGGGCTCGATACAAGAACTATTGCCTGATCAATGATCAACTCTACAAGCACTTCTTCACCCATCCCTTACTGAAATGTTTATCTCCTGAGGAGGCTAACTTTGCTCTGATAGAAATTCATGCAGGTTGCTGCGGTGGGCACACGGGATTCAGGGACCTTATACGAAAAACCATTCGGGCAGGGTTCTATTGGCCAACCATTACTAATGACGCCAAAGAATTCGTTCGCAAATGCGAGGCTTGTTAGAGGCATGCCGGCAGGATTAATATTCCAGGGGAAACTATAGGAGTTATGTATGCTGCTTGCCCGTTTGACAAATGGGGCATAGACATCGTCGGGAAATTGCCTACGGCACCAGGGGGCAAATGCTTTCTCATTGTGGCAGTGGATTACTTCTCCAAATGGGTAGAAGCCGAGGCTGTGTCAATGATTGGCGAGGGAACTGTAGAGTGGTTCATCTGGCGAAACATATGTTGCCGGTATGGAGTCCCTAGAATCATTGTATCAGGCAATGGAACCCAATTCACAGGGCAGAAGATCGCCGATTTTTGTGATAGCATGGATATAACGCAACGCTTCGTTTTCATAGCCCACCCGCAAGCAAATGGGTAGGTGGAGTTGGCAAACAGAACAATCTGCGAAGGGATAAAAAAATGGCTAAATCAAAGCAGAGGGAAGTGGTTTGAGGAGCTAGACACCGTACTTTGTGTCCATCGTACCAGCCCAAAAACTGGAACCGGGAAGGCACCATTCACTCTGGTGTATGGATCCAACGCGGTGATACCAGCGGAGGCTAGACTGGAGTCGTACCGGATAACAACATATAACACAAAGCAAAATTCAGAACTCCGCAGAGCAGAGCTAGACTTAGTGGAAGCGCAGAGGGATGAAGCCCAGGTCAGAGCAGCGAAATAAAAGAGCACTATCAAGGCCGGAAATGACAAGAGGGTCAGAGCGCGGAAGCTGTCCAAGGGCGACCTAGTTCTCAAGAGGGCCGATGCTCTAAAACCAGTGGGCAAATTCGAACCCAATTGGGAGGGTCCTTTCATCGTCACAGAGGTTTTGGGTGGCGGAGCCTATTTATTGTCGGATTCAGACGGCAGAGCTCTCCTAAGACCGTGGAATATCAACACCTTAAAAAAGTTTTATGTGTAATTTGTTAAACGAGATACCAAATTGTAGACCGGATACTCTTTTTCCTCACAGGGGTTTTAACGAGGTTCGGGGCCATTTTATCAAAAAAATTGGATGCGTGGTTTTAGGAATTCCGCGGTGTTGTCTCGTTCATTTTAATTATTTCATTTTACGTTGCATATTTTACTTAACATGTTCATGCAGAGCATTGCACATGTCACCAGAGGGGGGAGTAAGGTATATACCCATAATTCATAATTTCAAATCAAATTGCTGCTTAGCAAGTCAAGGGGAAGACAAACATCCACGTAAAAGGAAAAGCAGAGGGTTCGTTTTAACCGTAAGCCACGAAACTTAGGCAGGTCCCGTTGACCGTCTATACTCCGTACAGGGTGTTCTCTTAATCATAAGCCGCGAAAGTTGGATGCATCTCCCGGATCATCCATGCTCCGCGCAGAGGGTTCGTTTTAACCGTAAGCCACGAAAGTTAGGCAGGTCCCTCTGATCGTCTATGCTTCGTGCATGGTGTTCTCTTAATAGTAAGCCGCGAAAGTTGGATGCATCTCCTGGATCATCCATGCTCCGCCAGAGGGTTCTCTCTTAATCGTAAGCCGCGAAAGTTGGATGCATCCCCCGGATCATCCATGCTCCGTGATGTGTATATTTTAGTTGTTCATATTCTTGGATTATTTGTACTTTAATAGAATTTAATATACACATTTAGGTGATTTTTGGTGCAGGAATTAAAGAGAGTGATGTTGATGGAGTTGAATCAGGAGAAGTAGAAAAGAAGCCATTTTGATGGATTATTTATGAAGAACCGAAAAGATGCTAGGAATTTATTATCATAATACTTCTACTTTATTTATTTATAATTAACTTTGTAAGCCCATTAGAGTTGGTGGGCCTTTAGGAATTCTAAAATTCCTTTTTGTAATCTCTCGTGTGGGACTTTGCGGAGGCATGGGTATATATATACCTTTGACCTTGGCTTGGAAAAAATTAAGAAGTTAGGTGGCTAGGTAATTAGTTTGGGGAGGAGTTAGTTTTTTTTACTTTGGCTATCTACTGGCGGCGGAGACGAAAACAATTCAAGAGGAGTATTTTTGCATTATTTTTTTTCTTTCATAATTTATTTTTAGTTTGCTCTTCGTATTGTGGATCGATTCATTCTATAGAGTTTTTGGTGATAAAATTCTAGTTTATATTTTAATTCTTTAAATTATTATTTATGTGTTCTTTATATTTCATTGTGTTTTATTTTAATAGCATGAGTAGCTAAATTCTTAATTCGGCGAGAATAATGAAACACTAATTTATCAATCTGTGAGACCTAATTGGTTTTAAAATTGGTTCCTATTGATTTCGATTTATTCCTAGAGTTTAAAGATAATTCAAATTTTATTTAAGTCTGGCCAACTTAGATTTAATTGGATTACAGTCAATTAGCACCTCCAATCCGTAATTGTTGGAATAGGGCTGATTAGTGACACAGCTACCGTGTTCGTAATATGAATAAATTGGTGGATCAATTATTACTAGCGTATCTAGGATAATTGGTCTAAACTGGGTTCCTTCATCTTAATGCTATTAGAATATTAAATCTAGGTCTGGCGTCTCCAGCTAGGTTATATTTTAATAAGGGAAATAAGCAGGCCTGACGTCTCCAGCTGTTTATCGACACAGTAAGTAGGAATTGGGGTACGTCCGTGGCCTTTCACGGTATTCTATAACTAGTAGGTTGATAGGGATTAATTAATCTTTGCGTCGATGATCAGAGCTTTGAATTAGTGTGGATTTATTCGAGCCGAGTTACCTTTTTATTGATTATTTCAAGGGTTATTTGATTTGATTTAATTTGCTTTCTTAGTTAATTAATATTTTCTCAAATTTAAGGTGTGGTGGCATCACCAAAATTATAGATTTTAGGGAATTGAATGATTTTACCTGCTCTCTGTGGGATCGACCTTGCTTGTCATTATACTAATTAGTTCTTGATAATTCTACAGGAATTATTTGGCGGTAAACGACGTCCACCAAATTGGCGCTGTTGCCGGGGAGCGGTGTTAATCTAATTATTTTCCCTTTGATCTATTTTTCCTTTTTATTTTCTTTTGTTTATGAGCAGATCTTCTAAGCCAAACCTCCTCTACGATTGTGAGATCGAGAAAACCGCAAAGAAACTAAGGAAAGAGGCTAAGGCAAGGAAGCTACTGGAGCTGTTGGATTCGCAACCTGACCTGTTGATGCAGCCCAAGGTTCGTTAGTACAAGATCCAGTGCATGTTCCTGTTGGTCCAGTTACAAGAGCTCGAGCCAAGAAGTTCAAGGAGAGCTTGATGATCTTAGTTGAAGAAGTTTGGAAGCAAGAGTTGATCAAGAAGCCAATTGGAGATTGTGGAGTTGGCGAATTGAGCCCGTGTTTGATTAATCTTATTACGTGCGAGAGGGCCGAAGTGTGAAAGACTTCAATTTTTATTTATTTAGCTTTATTTCGCAGCCCATTAGTTTAAGGGCCTTTGTTAATTTTTGGATTTTAAAGTAAGGGCCTTGTTTGGCCTATTAGGGCTTGTTTTTAAGTTGTTTCCTTATTAGACTAGGTTTAGTTTTGCCTATATATATGGCTGCTACATGTTGGACGAAAATTAGCCTACTTTTATCAATAAACTTGTGAGTTTTATTTCTCTCTTGAGAATTCTGAATTCCTCTTGATTATTCCAAGACGAATTCAATTATCGACGTAACAGCGAGTCAACCAACCCTCGTCGGGTGTCATTCAGCGTCCCCGAGTTGCTGCGTCAACTTCACGTTGGGGTATAGGGCATTCAGTCGCCTATATCATTCCGTGGGTTAGATTCAGAGGTTTTGGGATTTCCATCCTTTCTGTTCAAGTTCAGTCTTCCGCGTGCGTTGTGTTCGATCGATCGGCAAGGATCGTATCATTTGGCACCAGAGCCGCGTTTCGTATCCAGGTTTTGTTTGTTTGTTTTCGTTTCTGTGTCAAGGGTAGAATTTTAGGGTTTCCGTTTTCTGTCCTAGTTTTCTGTTCCGCTGTCTGATTATAATTCCTAGGGTTTCGATTTTCTTCTGCTGTGTTCAATACCATAATATCTGGGGTGGTCTGAATTACTCATACACTTACACGCTTATACACATCCATCATCATACGACTTACACACATCCATATAAATCCATACGTCATAATTTCGTTTGGTTCCCGGTTTTCATTTACTTCTCGTTGTGTTTTCTGGAGTCCTTGGGTAGTATAGAGCGTTTTGAGCCTATTTCTGCGCAATACTTTTTGGGTTGTTCAGTCTGCGTTTCTGATTGTCTTCTTTCTGTTTGGGGGTTTTCCCATCTTTTCGCATCCGTTTAGTGTTGTTGGTGTGGTCTCTTGTGGGACGTTTCGTTGAGTGCTCTCGTTGAGACAGTTTGGCAATCTCGTTGGTGCAGTTGGTTTTTGAGTTCAGTTGGTAGATTGAGGGAATTTGATTCCTTGAGAGAGAAATTGAGCGGAAAAAGACAAGAGTGGTGAGACTATTAGAGGGAAAAAGCCGTGATTTGTGTGTGATACACGAGCGCTGAGTGATTTCATCTTGAGTGATACACGAATGTTTGTGAGGTGGTGAGGTCCTTTTATTTTGTTTCACTAACCGTTTCTTGTTTTCTGTGTCACTATGTCTAAGAAAGATGAACAAGGTGCGGATTTGAGCGATAGCCCTGTTATGGATCCACAGTTAAAACTCGTGGTGGAGGCACTTCGCTCAGAATTTGGCAAGATGCTACACTCAGAAATCGAGGGAGTGTACGACAAGATCGAGCTGATGGAGCAGTCTCATTCTCGAGAGACCACTTTCACACGAGGAGGTCGCCGCGGGCGAGGAGGCCGTGGTGGTGGCGGAGGTCGATTCCACCGTCCGTATGAGGAGCATGTAGATGATACAGGATTTGAGGATGAGGAGGATGGCGGCAGAACGTGGCAAGATAACAATCTGGGCAACATCAAGATGAACGTTCCTCCCTTCCAAGGGAAGAATGACCCAGAATTGTATCTTGATTGGGAGAGAAAGGTGGAGCTTATGTTCGATTGCCACAACTATTCAGAGCTCAAGAAGGTGAAGTTGGCAGCAATTGAGTTCTCTGATTATGCACTTGTTTGGTGGGATCAGATGGTGACGAGTAGGAGGAGAAACAGTGAGCCGCCTATTCAGACTTGGCAGGAGATGAAGGCTGTGATGAGGAAGCGTTTTGTGCCGAATCATTACTACCGCGAGCTTTTCAACAAGTTGCAGACTTTGAGGCAAGGCAGTCGGAGCGTGGATGAGTATTATAAGGAGATGGAGGTTGCCATGATTCGAGCCAATGTGGTGGAGGAGCGAGAGGCGACCATGGCGAGATTCTTGACTGGTCTGCATTGGGATATTCGTGATAAGGTGGAGTTGCAGCACTACGTTGAGTTGGAGGACATGGTTCACATGGCCATCAAGATCGAGAATCAACTCAAGAGGAGAGGCAACAACAGCAGCAACCAACGCCAGAATCAGGGCAATTGGAGGCAATCGCAACCAGTTTCTAATGGTTCCTCGTCAAAAGGGAATCAATGGAAAAAGGAGGCACCGCCGAGAGAGGAGAAGAAGCCGTTCGTTAGGTCCCGACCCGAGGGATCCGGTACAGCAAATCAGGGCATTCCGGCCATTTCTGATGGTCGAAATTGAGATAAGAAGTGCTTCAAGTGCCAAGGCTTCGGGCATATTATGAGTGACTGCCCGAACAGGAGAATTATGATCATGAGAGATGACGGCGAAGTCGTGACGGATGGTGATGAGACCGATCCTGGTATGCCGAAATTGGAGGATGGAGATGGTACCGATGATGAGGAGGAGTGTGAGGAGATTTTCGCGCCCAATGGACAGCTTTTTGTAGCTAGGAGAGCCTTGAGTGTCCAAACTCAACCCAATGAGCGAGAGCAGCGGGAGAACCTCTTTCACACGAGATGTCTTGTTCAAGACAAGGTATGTAGTGTGATCATTGATGGCGGGAGTTGCACGAATGTGGCTAGTAGAGCCATGGTTGAGAGATTGGGGCTGACCACGGAGAAGCATTCCAAGCCATATCGTTTGCAGTGGCTGAATGAGACAGGCGTCATCAAAGTGACGAAGCAAGTGAAGGTTCCGTTTCGCATTGGGAAGTATGAGGATGAGGTTGTGTGTGATGTGATCCCTATGCAAGCGAGCCACATCCTGTTGGGGCGACCGTGGCAGTTTGATCGCCGTGTTATTCATGATGGCTTCACCAAGAAATATTCATTTGAATACAAGCAGAAAAAGGTGTCACTTGTTCCTCTTACTCCTAAACAAGTTTATGAGGATCAAGTGCAATTGCAAAAGGAGGCGGACAAGGTGAAGTCAAAGGAGCAGCCCGTGGAGAAGAAGGAGAATGGGTTGATTCATAAGTCCTTTCTTGCTAGGGCTAGTGATTTGAAGTGGTGTGTACAGGAGGAGAGGCCGATCATGCTGTTGCGATATCAGGAGAACTTGGTTATTACTAACGATCTCTCTTCTCTACTCCCTTCTATTCGTTCTGTTTTGCAGGAGTTTGATGATGTTTTTCCCGACGATACACCTGCCGGTTTACCACCAATTCGAGGGATTGAGCATCAGATTGACTTTGTGCCCGGCGCTACACTGCCGAACCGACCAGCTTACCGAACCAATCCGGAGGAGACAAAGGAGTTGGAGAGGCAAATTGGCGAGTTATTGGCCAAAGGGCATGTGAGGGAGAGTTTGAGTCCTTGTGCGGTACCCGTTCTACTTGTACCAAAGAAGGACTCATCTTTGAGGATGTGCTGTGATTGCCGAGCCATCAATAACATCACGGTAAAGTATCGCCATCCTATCCCTCATTTAGATGATATGCTAGATGAGTTACATGGTTCTTGTGTCTTTTCTAAGATCGATTTGCGTAGTGGATACCATCAGATTAGGATTAAGGAAGGTGATGAATGGAAAACTGCTTTTAAGACAAAACTTGGTTTGTATGAGTGGTTAGTTATGCCTTTTGGTTTGACTAATGCGCCTAGTACGTTCATGCGTCTTATGAATCATGTTTTACGTGCTTTCATTGGCAGATTTGTTGTTGTCTACTTTGATGATATCCTCATTTATAGCCAGAATCATGATGAGCATGTTGAACATTTGAGGTCTGTTATGGATGTGCTTCGAAAGGAAAAGTTGTTTGCTAACCTTAAGAAGTGCACTTTCGGTACGGACAAGCTTGTGTTTCTTGGTTTTGTTGTTAGTGCACAGGGTGTACAGGTTGATGAGGAGAAGATACGAGCTATCCAAGAGTGGCCAACGCCAACGAACGTTGCAGCAGTTCGAAGCTTTCATGGACTTGCTAGCTTCTACAGGCGGTTCGTGCCTCATTTTAGCAGCGTTGCAGCACCCTTGACGGAAGTCATCAAGAAGAATGTGGAGTTTAAGTGGGGCAAGGCGCAAGAGGATGCATTTCAGCAGATGAAATACAAATTGACCCACGCCCCGGTATTATCTCTTCCTAATTTTTCCAAATCTTTTGAGATTGAATGTGATGCTTCTGGTGTTGGTATTGGTGCAGTGTTGATGCAAGAGAGACGACCCATTGCGTACTTCAGCGAGAAGCTAAACGGGGCGACGTTGAGTTATCCCACGTATGATAAGGAGCTGTACGCATTGGTGAGAGCTTTGCAAACGTGGAAGCACTACTTGTGGCCCAATGAGTTTGTCATTCACACGGATCATGAGTCGTTGAAACACTTGAAAGGGCAGCACAAGTTGAACAAGCGGCATGCGAGGTGTATGGAGTTCATTGAGACGTTTCCCTACGTCATCAAATACAAGCAAGGTAAAGAGAATGTTGTAGCTGACGCTCTTTCTCGGAGGTATGCCTTGATCTCCACCTTAGATGCTAAGTTGCTGGGTTTTGAGTGTATCAAGAGTTTGTATGAGCATGATAGTGATTTTGGTGAGATTTATCTAGCATGTGCGCGAGCTGCTAGTGGAGAGTATTTTAGGCATGATGACTATCTTTTTAGGAAGAATAAGTTATGTGTTCCTAAATGTTCTTTACGTGAGTTGTTATTGCTTGAGTCTCATGGTGGGGGTTTGATGGGACATTTTGGCATTGCTAAGACTTTAGCTGTTCTGCATGAGCATTTCTTTTGGCCTCATATGAAACGTGATGTTGAGAGAATTTGTGGTCGATGTGTTACATGTAAACAAGCTAAGTCTAGAGTGAGTTCCCATGGATTGTATACACCATTGCCTATTCCTACAGCACCTTGGATTGATATTTCTATGGATTTTGTGTTAGGTTTGCCTAGGACTAAGCGTGGACGAGATTCCATCTTTGTGGTTGTTGATCGATTTTCTAAGATGGCACATTTTATTCCATGTCATAAATCTGATGATGCATCTCATGTAGCTGATCTATTCTTTAGAGAGATTGTTAGATTGCATGGCATGCCTAGGACTATTGTTTCTGATAGGGATTCGAAGTTCTTGAGCTACTTTTGGAAGACTTTGTGGTGTAAGTTGGGTACTAAACTTTTGTTTTCTACTACTTGTCATCCACAAACTGATGGTCAAACAGAGGTAGTGAATCGGACTTTGTCTACTTTGCTTAGAGCTATTATCAAGAAGAACATTAAGTCTTGGGAAGATTGTTTGCCGCATGTTGAGTTTGCTTATAATCGTTCTGTTCATTCTGCTACTCAATTTTCGCCATTTGAGATTGTGTATGGATTTAATCCTTTGACTTAATTGGATTTATCTCCCTTACCTGAGCATGAGTACACTAACCTTGATGGCAAGAAAAAGGCTGATTTTGTGAAGCAGATTCATGAGAAGGCAAGGATGAATATTGAGAGGCGCACGAAGCAGTATGCCGAGCGAGCTAACCAAGGACGTCGCAAAGTAGTGTTTGAGCCCGGTGATTGGGTATGGCTGCACATGCGCAAGGAAAGGTTTCCATTGCAGCGGAGATCCAAGTTACTTCCTAGAGGCGATGGGCCATTTCAAGTGTTGGAGCGCATCAATGACAATGCCTACAAGTTGGACTTACCAGGTGAGTATAATGTGAGTGCTTCTTTTAATGTGACTGATTTAAGTCCTTTTGATGTAGGTGATGCTTTGGATTTGAGGACAAATCCTCTTCAAGAGGAGGGGAATGATGCAGCCCAAGGTTCGTTAGTACAAGATCCAGTGCATGTTCCTGTTGGTCCAGCTACAAGAGCTCGAGCCAAGAAGTTCAAGGAGAGCTTGATGATCTTAGTTGAAGAAGTTTGGAAGCAAGAGTTGATCAAGAAACCAATTGGAGATTGTGGAGTTGGCGAATTGAGCCCGTGTTTGATTAATCTTATTACGTGCGAGAGGGCCGAAGTGTGAAAGACTTCAATTTTTATTTATTTAGCTTTATTTCGCAGCCCATTAGTTTAAGGGCCTTTGTTAATTTTCGGATTTTAAAGTAAGGGCCTTGTTTGGCCTATTAGGGCTTGTTTTTAAGTTGTTTCCTTATTAGACTAGGTTTAGTTTTGCCTATATATATGGCTGCTACATGTTGGACGAAAATTAGCCTGCTTTTATCAATAAACTTGTGAGTTTTATTTTTCTCTTGAGAATTCCGAATTCCTCTTGATTATTCCAAGACGAATTCAATTATCGACGTAACGGCGAGTCAACCAACCCTCGTCGGGTGTCATTCAGCGTCCCCGAGTTGCTGTGTCAACTTCACGTTGGGGTATAGGGCATTCAGTCGCCTATATCATTCCGTGGGTTAGATTAAGAGGTTTTGGGATTTCCATCCTTTCTGTTCAAGTTCAGTCTTCCGCGTGCGTTGTGTTCAATCGATCGGCAAGGATCGTATCACCTGGCTATTCGAACGAAACAGTTCATCGAGGTGAAACCCAATGCTGTCGCTACTGACGAGGCTCTGGTTGCCTAAACAGAACCAGAATCAGAGGCAAAAACAGTTTGTGAGGAGGCAGTTTATTCGAGTTCTGACGAAGGGACCGGAGATGACATGGCCGTCAATGATCCTAGGCTGTGCGACCTCTCCAGCCATGAGGCCGATGACCCGCCCACCCCAATTCAGATGCCTGCAACTGCTACCGGTATTGAGATTAAGCTTGGACTGCTTAATGTTCTCTTGAAGTACTATGGCAAAAAGGGAGAAGATCCGTACAATTTCTTGAGCGAATTCATCAAAATTTGCAAGGTCCAAAAATGCCCTACTGGAGTTACGGAAGAGCACTTTAGATTGGCAGCATTCCCTTTTACCATGACAGCGAGGCGAACTCTTGGTTCGCGAGTCTTCCACCTTATTCTATCACTACATTGGCGGGGATGAAAAAGCTATTCCTGGAACATTTTTTCCCTCCCACCAAGATGAATGCGCTGAAAAAGGAAATTAGTGGAGTGAAGCAGGAGTACGATGAATCATCGAGCACATATTGGACTCGATTCAGGAGGTTGGTGGATAGCTGTCCAAACCATAGGTTTTCGGAGGGGGATTTGCTACAGTACTTCTATCAAGGGATGACCGTTGATACTAAAAATCTTGTGAATTCATCGAGTGGAGGAGGGTTTTCCCAGAATACTGTTAGTGAAGCCAAACGGTTTATTCAACACTTAGTGGAGGCCACGAGAGAGTATGAGGAACCGCTCATCCAACTGCTCAAGAAAGCAGCTCAAGCAAGTTCGTCGGACTTTGAGGATAAGTTTGAAGAGAGGATGGGTAGAATGGGAAGATTGCTAAGTACTGTGGTGGAGAAAGTCGCAACTGCTGGACAACCGATAGAAAATCCATGTGAAGCGTGTGGTAGCTTTGGCCATACGAGCTTGCAATGCACTGGGGGTGAGGAAGAATATCAAGCACAAGCGAATTCTTCTCACAATTTTTACAACTGCGACGCGCCATTGCCCCATTTGCCCGAACAGGAATGAGATTCAGTGTACCATATTTTATGTCCCACTTTGTGTTCTACTTTCAATTTTATTTAATTTCTTATATATATTTTCGTCAATTTCAACTTTATATTTTTAGTTTAATTTTGTGATTATAAACTAGGGTTTATTCTATCAATTTAGGGTATATAATTATTTTTTATCATTTAATTTTATTTTTATTAGCTAATAATAGGTTGATAAATTCAAAGTCATGGTATATACTTTCTAAAAAATTTAATCTTTTGAAATAAAAATTAAATATAATTCCTAGTATTATAATAAATTTTATATTTATAAAAAATATTTTTAAAATAATAAATACAAGCATGGGACATAGTGACACACATGAGATTGTGGGACACCGAATCTCTTCCCGCCCAAACGGGACCCCTACTCGAATAATCAAAATGCACCATGGAGAAACCATCCTAACTTTCGTTGGAGGGATCCGGATCAGAGGCAACCGCAGCAGCAACATCAGCCACAGCAGCATAACTACCGTCCTCCACATCAAAGGACAGGGTACCAAGCACCACAAGTTCAACAATCTGTTCCAGAAAAGCAAGGCAAGTCACTTGAGGTGATGATGGCGGACTTAATTGGTAATCAACAATTTTTGCAGAATAATGTGCAACAACTCCAACAATCCCAAGCCGAGCAGAAGGTGCAAATTGAAGGGCTGGCCCGTCAGATGTCTCAGCTTGCGACATCCGTGAATCAACTTAAGGGCAACAATGGAGCATTACCATCTCAAGTTCAATTGAATCCGAGGTAGAACGTTAGTATGATTACTTTGAGAAGTGGCAAGGAGTTGAATGAGCCCACAATCCAGAATACAATGAGTGGCTTGAGCAAGGACTTTGGAGCAGAATCGCAGCTTCAGCAATCCGAAAATTCTGGAGAGGAAATCGATTCTGCTGCCCAGAATACTGATACGTCCGGTTTGGCCGAACAGAACGGTAATCCTACAGCTGTGCAGAAAGAAAACGAAGCAGAACACAAATTGGTTGAGGGTGAGCAGTCTAAGGTTCATAAACCTTTGAGTCTACATGATCCCGAGATTGAGATACCTGTTGCCTTTCCTAGGAAGTTAGCAAAGAAGAAGCCGGAGGAAGAGCTAATGGATTTTATAAAGATATTTGGGAAGTTGGAGATTAATCTTCCTTTCCTCCAAGCACTCAAACTCCCTCAGCTTAGCAAGTTTCTGAAGGATTTCATTGCTGGTAAGTCTAAGAAATCTGGAAAAATTGTGATGGGCGAGAACGTGTCAGCAGTGATACGAAAAGAGTTGCCGCCCAAATGCAAGGATCCAGGTATGTTTTCTTTGCCATGTTACATTGGTGATACAAAGATTGAGCATGCTATGTGTGATCTAGGAGCTTCTATTAATGTCATGCCGTTAGCTGTTTATAATAGTTTAAATGGTGTGAAGTTGGTAAATACTAAAGTGGTAATTCAGCTAGCCGATGGATCATGTGTGCACCCTGAAGGTTTGCTTGAGAATGTCCTTGTGAAAGTGAATAATTTTATTTATCATGCTGATTTTTATGTGGTGAAAATGAGTGGTATGCAGTCGAAAGAGTCAGTCAGTGTTCTGTTAGGTCGTCCTTTCTTAAGGACCACTAGGACAATCATTGATGTTTATAGTGGCACCATATGTTCGGATTATCATGGAGAAAAGTTTACTTTCAACATTGATGACACCATGAAAAGTCTCCATGCTGTTAAAACTGCTTGTGCCATTAATGTTATTGACCCTTTTGTCCAAGAACATCTTGAGACTAAATCTGTGCAGGACAAGTTGGAACCGACCTTGATCAAAAGAGCAACTGGTCTTGATGCTCGTGGGATGAACAATGAAGAAGTCAAAGAATCTACCAAACCCCTCCATGCTCAGCCGAAACTCACAGGTTCTAGACATACGGACTGTTTGTCCAAACAGAAGCCACGCGACAGAAGTCTGCATTTTGATGTGGAACCACCCGACTTAAAAGATAAGTGTGAGGATGAGCTTCATCTGGAAGTTTATGATGCCAACATGTGGTATGAGGATCTAACAGCAATATGGTTTCACAAGAATCAGCTCCGGAAGGCATTTGAAGTTGGTGAAAAGGTCCAATTCATGCTTGAGAAGCAGAAGACAAAGTGGATAGGCCCTTTCGTGATACAGTCTATTTGCCCAAATGGGATAGTGGAGATTAAGAGTTTGGCTACGCCAAAAATGTTTCTAGTCAACTATAGCAAGTTGGAGCCGTACTGCGATGCATGACACATGACGACGGTGGAAGAAATTCCATTGTCACCTCAGATGGGACTCTGATCGCATCATAAAGTCTAGCCAAAGACTTTAAATAATAGCGCTTATCAGGAGGCAACCCGATTTTCTTTCCCTTTTTATTTTCCCGTTTCGCTTTTCTTTTTCTTTATTTTTGTTTCGTTAAGTTTTTCTTTTAGTTTCTTCGTTTCCTTTCCTTAGTTTTAATTTTTTTGTTATGTTTCAGTAAATTGAAAAAAAAGATCGACGGGAACGTGGCAGCCCTATAGGAGAGCATCGCGAATTTGAGCACCACCATCCGGCAGGAGTTGCGGCGGCAACGCACACGGTGACTTTCTTCATTTTCTTGTTTTGTTTCGCATGTTTTTTGTGTTGTCTTTGTGTTTTTCTTTTAGTTGTGTGTTTCGTGTGCTCCTTTGCTTATGCTTTGTTTGTTTGCTTGAGGGCAAGCAAAATCTAAGTGTGAGGGGGGACGTCTTTGAGTTTGTGTTATGTTGAGTCCGTTTTTTTATGTTGTGTTTTGTGTGTCTTGAGCCTTGGAATTCTTGAAATATTAGTGATAAGCATACTGCCGGATTGATTTATGTGATGAACTTGAGATTGGATACTTGAGAATTAGGATTTGGTGATTGAAAATGTTGTGTTTTTGTTGGATGAAATTTGGAATGACAAATAAGAACAACAATGAGTAAAAAGCCACATATAAGTGAGAATTGAGCTTATTAGAGTAGAGCACTCTCTACTATTTGTCTTTTTGAGTGGTTTGTTATTCATGAAGCTGTGATATGTTGTGAGTCATTGGTAATGCATGATAGAAGGCATTAGGGAAGCCATTTGGCCTGCGTTTCATTGCCTACCTATACATTAACCCCTAGTGAGCCATTTTTGAAGCCTGGACCATTTTTGTTCTTATTAGTCACTAAATAATTAGCCAAGGCCTGTTTGGACTCTTTCTTTTGACCCAGTGATGCATGTTTAATCTTGAACCTCATTCCCTCACTTATTAGAGAGAGTTACACTGTGTATTTATGTGTCGTTTGCCCAAACTGCTGTCTTGTGTAAAATGATAAGGATCTGTGATCCGTTTGGCCAAACAGTGGCATTGATCAGATCAGTTTTTGGGAGGGGAACAACTTTGGGAGATGATATTATGGGGAATATTTTGTAAATGGTTATCATGTGTTGGAAGTGAAAATAAAAATGGGTGTTGTTGTATGCTGTAAAGAAAAAAAAAAGAGAAAAAAAAGAAGAAAAAAGAGAAAAACAAAAGAAAGAGAGAAAGAAGTGCAACATCAAATTTTTGAAACATGATAGAGTTTTTGATGAGTTTTCCCTTTAGTTTTGTAGTGTTCTCCCTCTCTCTATAGTCTTTTTTTTTTATGAAATTACATTATAAATAATACAAACCACACACACACCCCACCTAGTGGTTATTGTGGCCGAGAGTACTCTAACCTATGACCTCTTGGACAACAGGCAACCACCCCAACCACTAGGCCATCCCAAGGGGACCCCTTTCTCTATAGTCTTGATTGTATGAATGATGGTTCGGATTGAACATGCACAGTTTGAGTTTCAATGCTTGAGCTTAGGACCCCTAGGATCTTGCCAACATCATGAATGGTCCTTAGCCCCATTACAACCAATGAGAAAAGACCTCCTTGAGTTACTATGTGACCATGAAATATCACGACTAAGTGGATTTTTTCTTCTTGTGTGTGAATTTCTAAATGAATTCTTGAGAGAAGAGTGAACCTTGAGAGGAGCTCGTTGTTGCTTGATTTGGACTGAATTGACAATGAAAACACATGTTTGACATCCATTTTTCTTGATTTGAGAGTTGAGAATCGATTGTGAGTTGCATGGTTCGATTTGGCAGTATGTTACGTTAATAGTGTTTGATGATTACTTGGCTGTCGTTTTCTGTTGAGTTGTTAGTGTCCTTGTTCTTTTCTGTTTTCTTCCCAGTTGGTTGCTGCGTCTATTTTTCTTTGTTTCGTTATAAGCTTTAGTGTCGTGTCACTACTACAAAAATGCACATACATAACACTTCATACATAACGGTTTTTTTAAAAAACCGTTATGTATGAGCGCATTTTTGGAATAGATAACGGTTTTTACAAAAAACTGTTATCTATGTAGTGTTGTCCATACACTTAGATATCGGTTTGAGTTAAACCGTTATGTTTGTGCGTTATCTATTTATTGCATACATAACGGTATTACAAAACCGTTAAGCCGACCGTTATCTATGGGCATCTTTTTATAACGGTTGTTTCAACCGTTATATATGAGCGATTCAAAACTGTTATGAATTATTTTTATATTTATTTTTAATTTTAATAATATTATAAAAAATCAAAATCCTAATTTCCTAATACACCTTAGTCAACCCACAGTCTCATTTTCTCAAGTTTCAAGCAGTACTCTCTCTCGCCACTCTCTCTCGACTCCGGTCAGCGGCCGCCATGAATCGCCGCCTCCCTCTGGCGCGACGAGGTCGGCGCATGTTCTTCCTCCTCCTCTCCTTCCCTTTTGTGCCCTATTTCTTCCCGAAGAACAAAATCCCCAATTTATAGGGTTTTCAGCCTCCCTTTCCTCTCTGAATTTCGCGAACCCTAGGCAACACAATCCGCGTCCCTTGCCACGCTCTATCCCCAATCTCGCTACCCCTAGGCACCGTGTCCCTCCGGTTGTGGCCCCTGTCCTCCTAACCCTAGGTTTCGCGCCCCCATCTCGCCTGTCGGCTGCCTGGTTCCCGCTGCGCCGCTTCGTCTTCTCTCTGCCGAGCATTTTTGGTTTTTTTTTCCAGGATCAGGTCCTTAATTTATCCTGAGCATGTCTTATTACTCAGTAATCGACCACTGGAATATGTAACTTCATGGTGTGCGTGCTCATGCTTGTAAGTGCCATGCTTCTAATTTAGTTCCCTAAAATTGCATTGTATTGCCTTGTGGTCACTACTCTATTTCGTTGGTATGGATTATTGCTTTCCTCTTCTCCAAGAAGAATGATTTGGTCCTTATTAGTTGGCATTATTATATTTTCTAGTTTTTTTGCTGCAATCTGCAAAGAATATTGGTTTGAGATAAATAACAGGAAAAATGAAAAAAATATATTAAAATTATAAAAAATGCAAAAAACTGTTATAAAAAGTGCAAAAAAACCGTTATGTATTTCTATCAAAGATAACGGTAAAAACCGTTATAAAAAGTGCAAAAAATCGTTAACTATGATGAAAAAAATAATTTAAAAATTCTAATACATAACGGTTATATCATTAATATATAACGGTAGGAACCGTTATGTATAATTGTTAAAGATAACGGTTATGTACCGTTATGTATGAGCGCATCATACCGTTATCTATACTACTATACATAACGGTTATAAAACCGTTATGTATGACCATATCATAGATATCACCACTATACTTATCGGTTTTTTGGGGTCATACATAACGGATAAAATCCGTTATGTATGAGCGTTTTTGTAGTAGTGTGTCAAGGGGGGGGGAGCTGTTCTTAGATAGCTATTTCCGCAATTGAGTCTTTTCTTCACTTCATACTTGAGGGCAAGTATGATTCAAGTGTGAGGGGATTTGATGTGTGTGATTTAGTTATCTATTTTTGTGTCGTTTGCCGTTGGTTTTTGCTTTGATATTACCCAAATTGTTGGTATTTGGCGCAGGCATTAGATGGATTGGAGATGGATGTTGGATTTGTATACTAAAAGCAAGAACGTTTTATGCTTGTATACAATGATTCATGTGTTCACTATTTAATCTCCTATCTGATTGTGTTCATGATTGCATATGTATGTCCTTTATCTCTATATAAGTAGATTATATGGTGTGTTGTAGATCACAGAAGACCATATAATTGGAATAACCTTAAGAGATATAAACTGATCACAGCCGAGATGACTCTAGGACGAGTCGTTGGTTTAGGCTGCAGTATAGATGGAAGGAGTTTGTCTTGACTACTTGTCTATACTGGTACGTCATAATGTATTGATAGGATCACAGTGAGATGTATTCTTCAATCTGACATAAGTGAAGAATCAAGATCTCGGTGACTTAATAGAATCTTAATACTAATAAGATTCCAAATATATATGTTGATTACTCTGGGTGAGAGTTATATAGTAACTTGAGTACTTTGTATCTTGGGTGATAGTGGTCAATATATGATATTTGATTATCTGTATTAGTACCCGTATCCGGTATAGGATAATGACATCCCCTTAAGGAGCTCAATAAGGTTTATTGCGTTAAACCCTGTAGGTTGATTAAGTTCAGACGCAATAATAAAGTTTGAGTGGTACTGCTTAAGGATTACAAAGAGATTAATTAATTTAAGCTGTCAGAGCTCTAATTAATTAATGGATGTCAGATATTTTAAATACGGAGATTTAATAAGTCTAAATACAAGCCCCGACTCATCACCGGCAATAAAGAGGTAAGTCAGTATTGATTTTCTAGTGGAATGAATTAATACTTATGAATGAATTATGATCTGGGCTGATCATAGAAATTAATTTATTAGAGGCCCATCTTTATTCCTTGTATCTGATCCCTGGACTGGCCCAATCACAGTTAATGGTGCCTTAGGACTGTATTTTGTCTATAAATACAGCTGTCTGCTCTCAGAATAATACACACAAATATTAGGGTTTTGAGAAAGCAGAGTGGGGCGACAATACTGAGTAGGCGGCTACTGTCTCTGGGAGTTCTCATAGTTCGTTGTCCATCCAACATTGGGAACTGAGCGGGATACAGTTCAGAAGATCTGAGCTGGAGTCAGTTTTTCGCAGGAAATCAAGTTCTGGTAGTTTCCGAAGAACAGCCATAACTTCCTCTACAGAACTCAGATTTGGACGAAACAGGCGACCACGGAAAGCTCTTTCGAAAAGGAAAAAGTCGTATTTCTGCACAAAATACGATTGGAGGATGTTTGAGGCTTCAAACGAAGGCTTGAAGTTAGCTGACCTGTTCAGCGACGAATTGACGAATTCTTAGGAATTCTTCAGGTATTTCTAACTCCAAGGTGCAGCACTTAATTTAATAGGAGCATGCTAGGTTTAATCGATGTATGGTGAATTAAGATAATCCAAGAGACGATCCTTGGGCAAATCGAGTATTAATTAAGTTTAATATTCCTGCAATTGGTATCAGAGCCCGGATTAGTTTTCTTGGCTCTGTCTGATAATTCGCGTTCGATTAATATGTGCGTGTTTTCATTTTGTTTACCTGCTGTTGTTCTTCGTGGTCTGTTGTTTCGTGGGATACGTCGTTTTGACGTTGTAATTGTTTTTCCACCACGAGAAAATCTGTGGTTAGATTAGAATTTCAAGTTGTACTTTGTTTTTCGGCTGTAATCTGTAATTATAGTAAAACGAGATGAGAACGACGATGATCGGACAAGGAACGGAGAACAGGTCGTTGGAGTGGGAGGCAGAATAGGGCTGTGCTGTTGCATAAACCCTAGTTTTGCGATGAGTAGCGCTGAAGGTCAGAGTAGCGCTGCGGCTGAGACCAGCGCTGCGGGTCAGAGCAGCGCTGCGGGTTCAGACCAGCGCTGCGGGGCAGAAACTTTAGTGTCGTTTGTATCATGTCACTAATTTACATCATTATAATGACAACAATATCATGTCACTGCAAACAGAAACTATTGTGACAAACTTCAAATGTGGCTACAAATTTCAAAATAAAGTGACAAAAATAAAATCGTCACACTTTAATCATATTCAGTGGCAACATCATCCGTGACAATAAATAGATTTACAGTGACAATATTTTATCGTCGTCACTGTAGCTTTTAGCGACGGTTGATATAGCCGCGACTTACCGACGACCACAAAAGTTGTCACTGGAATGCTTTAGTGACGATTTTGGCACATATAGTGACAAAAATTATCGCCACTAAAAGCATTTTTTTTTGTAGTGGCTGCGCTCTTGGGCAAAGCTGGATTCATCTACGCTCCCGCGCAGGGCTGGATTCAGCTATGCTCCAGAACAGAGCTGCGCTGCGCTCCAGCGCAGGACTGGATTCAGCTGCGCTCCCGCGCAGGGCTGGATTCAGTTATGCTCCCGGGCAGAGCTGGATTTAGCTATGCTCCAGTGCAGGGCTGGATTCAGTTGCGCTCCCGCGCAGGGCTGGATTCAGCTATGCTCCCGGGCAGAGCTGGATTCAGCTATGCTCCAGCGCAGGGCTGGATTCAGCTATGCTCCCGGGCAGAGCTAGATTCAGCTATGCTCCCAGGCAGAGCTAGATTCAGCTATGCTCCAGTGCAGGGCTGGATTCAGCTATGCTCCAGGGCAGAGCTGCATTATCTGCAGGGCAGAGCTGGACTCGGCTGCGCTTCGGTGCATGGATGGGTTCAGCTACGCTCAAGACTGAGCTGCACTACCAGCAGGGCAGAGCTGGACTCAGCTGCGCTTCGGCGCAGGGCTAGGTTCAGCTACGCTCAAGGTTGAGCTGCGCTACCAGCAGGGCAGAGTTGGACTCGGCTGCGTTTCGGCGCAGGGCTGGGTTTAGCTACGCTCAAGGCTGAGCTGCGCTACCAGCAGGGCAGAGCTGGACTCGGCTGCGCTTCGGCGCAGGGCTGGGCTCAGCTACGCTCATGGCTGAGCTGCGCTCCCAGCAAGGCTGCACAAGTTTGTCAAGTTGAGATTTCTATTAAAAATATTTAAATCCATTTAAGTAGTGGGAGTTATGCGGTAAACGTCCACACGATGGTGGCTTACTCGTATAATTTTTCACGAGTACTTTAGAGGATGGAATTAAATAAGATAACTAAGAAATTAAATTGAATGCGGCATGGTCCTAGTGAGTATGTCAAATTCGAGAATTTAATTTCAAAGTTAGATTGTGGTTATTACTTAATAATTTTTATTCTTAAAATTATGTAGACCTCCACAAGCGGTCTCAAGACAAAGTGATTGAGGATGTGAGTAAACGTCCACACGATCGTGGCTTACTTCATGTTTGATTTCACAAGTTTGTCAAGTTGAGATTTCTATTAAAAATATTTAAATCCATTTAAGTAGTGGGAGTTATGCAGTAAACGTCCACACGATCGTGGCTTACTCGTATGATTTTCATAAGTACTTTAGAGGATGGATTTTAAATAAGATAACCAAGAGGTTAAATTGAAAGCGGTATGGTCCTAGTGAGTATGCTAATTTCGAGAATTTAATTGTCAAGATTAAATTGTGGTCGCTGCTTAGATATCATTTCAAGTACAATGTACAACTCCCCATCGAAGTCCCTTCTTGAATATGATATGGTCTAGTTAAGGTCCAACTATTAATTTCCTTTGTCAAAAGGTTAAGTTGACATGGATGGAAATTAAACGACTAGGTGAATAGTCTGGTTGAGGGGTTCATGTGTAAACGTCCACACGATCGTGGCTTACTCGTGAGATTCCTTAGGCAGTTGGAGGTTTCATTAATATTGTTTTATCAAAAGGTTACAATATTATTGTTATGAATTATGTGCTTCATATTCTTACATGTTTAATTTACTTTCAGATATGTCTACTCTGTTTTGTAGTGGGAATATGAAAAATATATGGAGTTTTGCTTTCATTTGGATGCTTATCTCTTATATAAAAAAATCAAGGACTTAAGCTGTCTATTGACCGGTTTAGCATTTCATTATTTTTCATGTTCCCATTTGAACCCACTTATATTTTATAAAGTAAAGTGAATCCCCATATTATCACTAATCCATCGATTATTTTATCTTACCATTGGTTTCTGTTTATTAGAATGGCCGGCATCCACGCAACAATGAAAGAACTGCACAAGGCCTCCAAACATAGATTCTTTAACCGCAAACGGAACGAGTGAATGGGAATATTAGAGAATCTTGATCGTATCCGTATTTTATGGCTTAGAACCATGGAATACGGACGACAGGTTAGTGATGTCGAGGCTGCACTTAAAGTGATTGATTCCGTTCCGCAAGATCTGTACTACACGGTCGCCGAGATATATAATCAAATGGTCGTTAAAAGGCCGGGGAGCGTTGACAAATTAATTTTGAGCATTTCAAGATCGCCTTGGAGGACAAATTTAGAGCTTTATATCTGGGTGTCCATGTTATCGATGAAAACTACGAACCAATTGAGATAAGTGATTCGGATGAGGATCCATCCGAAGATGAGGCGGAATTGATGGACGAGTATGAAGATTAGTTTTTATGAAATATTAGACTTCTTTTTCGTATGTTTTATTTAAATAAGTGCTTTATGGTTTCATGAATAGTTAATTTAATAAAACTTCATAATTTTCCCACAAATTCTAAGTGGACGAAAGAAAATGGAAATATATTAACGTGCAATATTTCTTTATGCAACCATGTTTTATTAATAATTACTAATATTAATATGTACCAAAAAGACTATCTTTAGCGACGAATGTATGCAATATCCAAATAAAATTCCATAATATACAATTAACTCTCACAATTTACACAATATTCGCCCGAATTTGTTTTACCATATTCAAAATCACTGTCTGTTGAAAATTTGGAGATGTTGAAACAAGAAAATAACAATCAAATTATTAAACTACTAAGTTATTTTATTTGAAAATAATAAATAGTTCTTTTACTACTTCCATTGACCATTGTACCCTTTCCATTATTAAAAGAAGTATGATATCAAACTAAATTATTTTTTTTGACAATATCAAACTACATCATTAGTTTTAAATGTTCAATGGTTCAAAAATATGTGCTCGTAGATAATCAATCCATAAATGAAATAATATCCATGGATTGGGTCAAATCGATATTTTATATAATATAATTCTATATAAGGTTTAGAAAAGCCTGTTTTTTTGGTAGGCTTGCACATATAACTAAATCAAATTTTGTTGACTTATCAATATGGTATATATATATATATATATATATACTAGTGTATAACCCGTCGAATTTCGACGGGTATCATTTGATGTTATAATTTATATAAAAAAATATAAAAATTATTTCTTAATATATTTATAAATTAAAGAGGACTTTCATCCTTAACATGATTTAGCGAAACGTATATTCGAAAAAATTATTTGCCACCCATACCTGCGACCCGCGGATACCCGCCATCCGTGGGCTATTCGTCACCTGCTATTCGTCGGATACCCGCCAACCACTACCCGTTGAGGCTTGGGAGGTAGGGGTGCTGCTGCTTCTCGGCGTCGACATCCTGTAATCAACAACCCAACAAATGCAGTAAACCACCCACAAATAAATCATCACAAAACTACAACAAATTTTAGAGAAAATTTCAACTTCTTGTACACTATTATTTGTCACCCATACACGCGACTCACGGATACCCACCACCCACTGAGTATCCTCTAACACTACCCATCGAATACCCGCCGAGGCTTGAAAATTACGATAAATACCAGCCCCTCGCCCTCTTTTTATTTGGAACAACTGTCTTTGAATTCTATTTGGAATACTTCTCTTCCAGTGTTGAGAAATAAAATAAAAACAAAAACAAAATTTCAATTGCCTAATGACCATCACACGTCACAGTGTGAGAAATAAAATAAAAACAAAAACAAAATTTCAGTAGACTATTTTTTGGCCTGTTGTCAATTTGTTGATAGATGATAGACAATAGGTCATGGTTTGTTGTCAATTTGTTGATAGATAACAAAGTTTGCTTGTTGCCTATTTATTATGTTACAATAGTTTTTTGCAATTCTATTTAATTTTTTTATAGAATATATATTTCATTAATGCTAAAAACTCATAATAGAAAACTAAAAATACATACATTAATACTAAAAGTCTTACATTAACTCAAACATTGTTCATCCAACATCACATTCAAATATTATTAATCCAACATTACATTCAAACATAACTGACAACACAATAAGTTTATTCAACCTTACATTCATAATTTAAACAAAGCTCTCATCTTATGAAAACTAAGCTCCAATCCAAGCTATAAATCCCAGAACAACATCCCCGCATAGCAATTTGCAACTTAGAACAACGGGAAACAACATCCGCGTATAGCAATTTGCAACCTAGAACGACAGGAAACAAAAATCAAGTTGGATCAATAGAATGACCAAGCACTTAGCAGTAGCAGGACCAAATACGTTTAAGAGCATAATGAAGCACATATCTTAAAGGATATATTTTCCTCAACAATTATAAAGTTACAACCACTACAACAAATTTCGCTTTTAAGGGCACTGAAAAATGCCTTAAATAAGTACCTATAGCTACATTTGATCTATCTCCACGGTGATTTTAAATGTCGCCTGTTTGAGTGTAGCTATAGCCTTTTTAGGTATAAAGACACTAGAAAATGTCATTTTAGATTTCGTTTGACATTAAAAAAATTGAGTTTATGTGACATTGTTAAATGTCTCTATAATGTATTTGCAATTCCTTTAAATTTCCTAATAAACACGATTCAATAATTAAAATAACCCTTTTAAATGCATTGAAAAATTACTTTTGAATATTTTAAATTCACATTATAAGCTTTATATTCTACAACTTTAGAGAACAAATAATTAAAAGACATTGGATTGAAACGAAATATTTTCTATTATTTCAAATTTGAGAAAAATTACAAAGTCAGTATCAATAAAAAAATAACCAAGAAAAAAGAATTAGAAAACCTCTAAAATCTTATCAGCTTTCGAAGAGGCACTAACATAACAAGTATCTAATTAGATAGCTAAAACTAAAACCAATACATAATTCTTATGCTACCAAACACACTAAACAATATTCACGCTATTCTTCCAAAGCTCAGAGCAGCTGCCTTTTCTGTTGTCTTCTCTTATTGAAAAGTATCCATGTATACACAAATCTCCAAACTCAGAATTCATAACAAACATCTTTGGAACTCTAACAAATATCCCCAACACATTGTGAGCAGCGGCTGCCTTCTCTTAAGTCTGCTGCAAAATGCAAATGTCTTTTAATGGAAAGTATTAAACAAATCCATGTAGTCCACAAACTCAAAGAATTTATAACGACTACCTTTAGATCTCTAAGTTGTGTTTAATATCCCCAACACCTGAACTCAACACCCAATAGAAAAATGAGCATCATCTAATAGAAAATTCTTAAATAAGCAGAACCAACAAAGATACAAGGTATTTCAACTTATCCTACTGAAGCCTCGACCAAAAGAAGTGACACATACAATAACTCACATCACTGCATATATTAATGCTTGCTAAAGGTAAAATAATTCTTACGTTTGCAGATGATATAATAAGTAACAAAAATGAAAACTAAAAGCTAGCAACCGTTTTCATCATTCAATGTCAAGACTTCACACGAACACGAACAAGGTTCATAGTTGTAAGTGTTAAAAAAAGAACTGAGTTATGATAAGCCTCGAGCCCCAAATGTCAATCTCCCACTTTATTCATTAAATATGCTTTCAAACTCAAGTTATCTCATAATACAAGTACTGTCTAGAGTAATCACTTTCACAAGCAAACACAAATAATAAAATAAAGCGCCATCTAAATAAATGATGTGAATTATCTAAAACTTATTTCTTTGACATCTTCTCTCATACTTCATTCACGTATCAATATATATTATTCAAAAAAGAAACAGAACTAGAATTCCACTTAACTTTCAACATCCACATTGCTGATGTCAAAATCTCAACAAAGTTAAGTAGCAAATCTAATAAGAAAAAGTAATAGAGTTCAGAAAAATGTGATGAATAGACTTGCAAACACATTACTTAATGCATATATGATGCATAAGTGATCAATGATTCCATATTATACATCCCTTGCTTTGAGATACAAAAGAATGGTGAATCCTTTTAGACTATAATAGTCATGATCGTTAAAATCTCTCTGCTCAAGAATAAGCACAATACAAATTGGCAACAAAAATAGACATATAAAATACAAATTTACCACAGATATGTAATTTGTAGCAGGTTCATACCTTTTGTCTGGTATGTTGTCATTAAATATAAATCTGCCCATGAATATCCCAACATACTATCTGGATGATGAACATTTGAATCCTCGATCCATATTTCCATTACCTATGATATTGAACAAAACATAAGAAATGATCGTATCATTTAATGGATGTACTGTAACACGATTGAATAGTTATAAATTAACTATTCAGTAGTATTAGATCTTGAGAGGAAGTAAGCAAACCACTCCCGCATCCAGAAGTACATTAGTTTAAGAATTTCCTTGTAAGATGCTGACCAAAATTAAATTTCGATTGTCAGTAGGTTATGTAGTTGACATTCAACAACTTCTATTATTCAAACATGAAGCAATCTACAATATTTTTTCACCTTACCATGATCTAACTTCTTCTATTGTTGCATATTTCACGAAATCAAACTCCTTGGAGTATCTAGCTACATGATCGATAACCACTTGAGCTGCAGAAAGAAGTATAAATCAGCTAAATTCTTTAAGATTTTCCAGCGTCCAATTAAAAATCGCTAATATTGAATAGAAAAAATAAACATACCACGGTTCTATTTATCAAATTTATTTAATTCTCTGTGCAGGATTATTTTCTAGTTTAATAACTATGATATAATAGGAACAATGTGTACAGTTGGTAGAAAAACTAACATTGAAATAATTGTTCTCAGATACTTTCCTATAAAATCTATCATTCATTTAAATGAATAAAGCTGAAAATGCCCTGTTTCCACACAAGCAAACAATGATATATAAATTCATATGTATAAAACTCAAGAGTATGCTTAACAGATAGAGGCAGAATCTAATCGATACATACCAAAGGTTCTAAGAAGGAAGGCACAATAAGATTCATCATACCAACAACCAATCCTTTGAAAGCATTCCTCAATAACGAGTCGACGACTCGTGAACAACTGCCACATCAAATCTCAAGTAATTTACTAAACATCTATATAAAATTCAAATTCTGTGAAAACCACCACAAATACAAACAAATTTCACAAAATATAATATTCCCAAACAGAGATAATGTATAAGTCAAAAATTCTAAACCACAGACCACCATAGTAAGCTTAATATAGTTGTCGATTATTTCACCTTTATCGTATGCCCCTCCTACCTCTGCATAGCCACAAGCCAATTTTTGAAATCAAAACCGTCAAGCAAATCTGTCTCCTACAAGGGGTACAAGTAAACAAGTTAGGGCTCATACTATTTAAGAACTTGTGGAAATCTTGGGAACGAGGCAGAGCGAATTGTCGCGCCACGAGAGGGTGAAGGCGAAAGTGAATAAGTTTGTAGAGAATAGAACAGGACTAGGTGGTGTAGCGGAGTGTGAGTAAGAAAAATAGGAAATTGAATAGGTAATGGGCATAGGAGATTGGAGATGAGTTTCTCCATCTCTTCGTGGTGGGTGGGGTCAAGGGTGGGAGGTTATATAATATATTTACAATTACCACAAAAATAAAATAATATCGGAAACTCAATATTTTTGCTGAAAATAGTTGGCTCACCCGTTTCAGAAAAAATAAAAATAAAAAATAGTTGGCTCACGAAGTTTATTGTGAGGCCTTAATTCATTTTCCAATTCTTTATATGCGCTAATTCATTTTTAATGTAAAAGCATATACCATAAGAAATCTTCATGTTATTTTTTTAAAGTGGAATTTGTTTCAAGTTTTAGAGACGTTGAATGATGCCACAATTGACCATATACTACGACATTGACTTTTCATGTTGCAATAGTATACAATTTTTATACATCAAATCAATATATAAAATCTAATGTCGTAATAGAAGGTATATCACAACACATTTCTTATGGTGTCATGAAAAGGGTGTAGCAAAAGACCTTTTTTCTTGTAGTGAACCAACTTACCCTATCATAAAAGCATATGCATACCTCGTCAGAGTTCATTAGCAAGCAGATTCAACAGGAAGGCCATCTCTCTTCCTTACATAAGCATTGCTCTTAAATTTCAAACTTCAAGCCTGCTTTAGTTGATAAGTTGGGTACTGGCAGGGAATTATCACTCCATTTACATACTTATCACCTAAAACCATAAAAAAATAGTGAGCATGCATAGAGAACGATAAAATGCATGCAAGACCCACAAAACTCCATGCACGTTAACATCCAATATTGTTCAGAATTAATAAACAAACATCGATTATATATTGCTACTGCATGATATTTGCAATTAAGGCAGAACAAATTATGGGTCCATCTATTTTAGTAGTTAATCTATAAAACAAACTTAAGTGGGCAAAATGCAACTAACAACTATAAGCCAAAAAAACATGTAAAAGCTATTAGAAACATAAAGACTTTTTCAATGAGGCAAGATGATGAAACTGGGAAGAAATAATTGCTGCTTCACTTCGATTTCTACTGAGCAATTTACACACACACACACATACAAACACACTCTTTAAAGCTAACAATTATATAATCATTTAAGGTTTGAAGTTTTAGAATGACTATCAATTACCAGAAAAGTAAAGATACAATTAAGTTTACACTTCAAACATGTGGCCTCAAAAAACTCTGCTATTTCTTTTCAGTAAATTGATGATCAAATAAAATTTACCCAGGGAATTGATGCAACAAAGAACCGAACACCTACTTTATATAGATTGCACCAGTAGGGCAGAAAACACAAGTCAGATTTAAGTAGGAACATAACTAAAGGAGAAAACACACTCACAAAAAACACTTCTAAGGTATAAACCAACAGATATCGACAGACAACATTGCCAAATGAATATGTATTATATTTGCATGAAAAGAAATGAAAACAGAGCAAGTAGTTTTCCTAGAATAACTTATTATAACTCCAGCAATAATTTTTTTTAGCCTTAGTTCTCTACGGGGACTTGTCAATATATGTAGTTTGGTTCAGAAACTCCAAAAAGCGAATTATTATATGATTAAATCAGAAACTCCAGAAAGTGTTAAATTATAAACTCCAAAAAGAGAATTATAAATAAAATAAGATGCACATCTTTGATTCCAAAATTTAAAATCAGTTTCTGATTAGCATAACAATAAAGTGAGAAGCCAAAGAGGACAATCAAACTAAGCAAAAAATAAATAAATGATAAAAGTGATAATATGATAAGTACAAAGAGTATAGTTTATTCTTAATTATAAACTGATTAAATCCAATTTGTACATATAGTTGTATAAATCCTTCAACCTTTTGATTGTATACATTTTCTAAATTACATATTTGCTATGAAGGTGGGAGGCTCTTAAATGCTAGTTGAAAATTGCAATGGAGCATACTAAGACAACAACATAGTACATTTAACACATGAAACTGATCCTTTATTTTCTTAATACATGCATAGGATCTCGATTACTCTCTATAGAGTCCAAGTAGAACTTATAGCAATCAACACATATACAATTCTCTCCACAAAGCATTTCAATTTTTGGGATCATACAGACCATTAGACCTCAAAGCTATCAATTTGGGGTGATAAAGTTCTAATACAGAAATGTTCAGAATTTCTTAGACTTTGATTCTGATAAACTTTTAAGATATGGTATCTGAACACGTGAGCAAGGACCAAAAATTTCATCTCTAAATTTAATTCGTAGTTTGACAACAAACAACACATGAACAAAAGCAACACATGCACTCAATTTTAAGATTAACTAAAACTTCCGTAAACTATGAAACATCTAGTAACTTTATTAGTTTATCAGATATATTGAGATTGGGGAAAAATTATGGCGACTTAGAGGGAGAGCGAGATTACCATTGGAAGTCGGGGCAGATGGATTCATTGGAAGCTGGAATCGATTTTCGACGATTGGATCCAGAAACAGGCAAAGACTAAGAAACAAAGAAAGTCCTATATCATTAAGTTTCCTTTGATAAAATTCATTCCAGAAAAATTTCTTTCTAAAGTTAATAACCATTCTATATTTACATAATTTGCAGCAACCGAAAATTAATTAACATAAAAATCTAGGGTTTAAGTTTCCATTGTTAAAAAATCATTTCAAAATTTGTTCTTTCTAAAATAATAATCATTCTTATTTAAAATAGTCAAACATTTAATACTTACCATATGGGGGAAGGGAAGTGGCAAATCGATTTCTGTGGTGGGAGGGGCAGATCGGCGGTGAGGATTTTGGGATCTAGGGGCGCGGCGATTCGCGGTGGGTGCCGGCGAGGCGAATCCATGGTTGACTAACACATTCAATTTGTTTCCTGCGGCAATTCACAACTAAAGTCATTTCCAAAATTTCATTATTCTAAAACGCATTCAATTTGTTTCCTAAAATAATACTTACCATGGTTGATGGCGGCGGGGAGGGAAAGGTCAGAGAATCGATGAGGGGGGAGGAGAAGGTCAGAGAATCGATGAGGGTGCTTTCAAATCGCCGCGGCAGGGGAAGGAGAGAGTCACTTGAGGCTGGACGACGAATTGCGGTGGGGGGAAGGAAGAACTAGCGAAGCAGATCATGGCGGTGGGAGGGGCGGGGCGCGGTGGGGCAAATCGCTGCGGGGGCCAGGCACAGTGGGTGGAGGGAAGGAGACGGCGAGGCAGATCGCGGCGTTGGGCGGGGCTGGGCACGGTTGGGCAGATTACGGCGGTGGGTGGAGGGTTGGAGACGGGAGAAAAGAGGATGGGTGCCGGCGCGGCGAATCGCGGTGGGGGTCATAGGCAGCTCACTGTGGTGGGTGGAGGGATGGAGACGGGAGAGAAGAGGTGGAGCCGTGGAGGGATGGAGACGACGGGCACGGTGGGGCAGATTCGCCGCGGTGGGTGGAGGGGTTGGAGACGGGAGAGAAGAGGTTTTACAGATTTAGATGGCTCGTTAGAATGGAGATGGAGGTGGTGTAGAATCTTAAATGTACAATTTAAAATTATTTTTAAAATATACTATTACATGTGGAATTATATTGCCACGTCAGCGATAGAAAATTGAGCTAGAGGCTCTAGAATTGCAGGGATTTTAAATCTTGAATTCTTAGATAGGCCACGTAGGAGAGCGCAAGAATCCTTAATCGTATTATATATTGATTGAGCCCCATATCTGCAATTAGCTATGAGCGTAAATTGTCCCCCATTCATAGTCACTCAGTTTTGGAATCCCTCCATCTTCAAATCCGCATCGCTTTCCATAATCTTCAAAGCACAGGAAAACATATGCTACTCTGGCTTCTGGGCTGAGGCTGCCCTGGTCTCCGAGCTGATGCTGCTCTGGCCTCGGAAATGAAGCTGCTCTGGTACCGAGCAAAGCTACCCGCCTTGTCAGAGTGCAGGTTGGCAGAGACCGCCTCGCCAGAGTGCTGCGTGGCAGAGCCAACCCGCTGATCCAGAGCAGAGCTACCCGCATTGCCAGAGTTCAGGTTGGCAGAGACCACCTCGCCAGAGTGCTGCGTGGCAGAGCCAACCCGCAGATCCAAAGCTGGCCTTGCCAGAGCAGAGCTACCCACCTTTTCAAAGTACAGGTTGGCAGATACCGCGTCGCTAGAGTGCTACGTGGCAGAGCCAGCCCGTAGATCCAGAGCTCGCCTTGATAGAGCAGAGCTACCTGCCTCGCCAGAGTGCTGCATGGCAGAGCCAACCCACAGATCCAGAGCTACCCGCCTTGCCAGTGCGCAGAGCTACCCGCCTTGCCAGAGCGCAGAGCTTCCAGAGACAACATGCCAGAGCAGAGCTACAAGAGACGGCAACGTTTCATAACACCTAAAACTACGTTTTATTCACCAGAGCTGAATAAACTCGACAGAGCTGACTAAACTCGATAGAGGTGTCGTTTATTCACCAGAGCTGGAATACACTTGCCAGAGTAGATTTACATCGCCAGAGCTGACAAGACAGTCAGAGTAGATTTCCATCGCCAGAGCTGACAAGACCGCCAGAGCTCTGGCGGCCTTGCGAATGTTACCAGCTCTGGCATTGGAGTGAAATATCAACTCTGGCAACGAAATATCAGCTCTGGCAATGAAGCGACGTCGTTTAACTTGAATTTCATTCAAAACGACGTCTTTCAATACACTCTTATAAAACGACGTCGTTTCTATTAATACCACGTCGTTTCTATTAATGCCACTTATTTACCCTTAATTTAATCCCTACTACTATAAAACCAACCACGATTCTCTCTCTCTCTCTCTCTCTCCAACCTTTTCCACCCTTTCCTCTTTACTTTAATATTATATATCCATAGTCAATGAAATTTCACGGTAAATTTCATCATTTTTTGAATGAACATCATCTTTGTCAAACTTTTGATTATCTTAACTTTTAAGAAGCTAATAAACAACCTCCAATTTGGCTACTGCGGATTATATATTTTTTTCAACTTTAAATAATGGTTTGAACACTCTACCTTTTAACCCCAGTCAAATTACATACATTCGGATCAATAGTAATTTCTATTTCATCTTCATCTTCCTTCATCAAATTATGAATTTTGAGGTATGTACTTCATTGTGTAGTGAATATCTCTATGTGATAATGTTTTATCAATTGCAACTCGAATTTCATCTCATCATGATACTACTAAAATATATTTATATGTTTATTCTTTGTGTATATTTTAAATTTAATAAACTGTGTGAATGGATACTTGTGAAGTTAATATATATTTATAAATTTCTGACTGTAGATGGATTCACCTACTAACAACCTACAAAGAATTGCCATTTAAGCTTTATTAGAATCTCAACTTTATAACTTTCTCATTTTACTTCTTTGTCATTTGTGCTTATTTTTTCTTTTTAATTTTCCCACCTCAAGCGTGTATTGTCTTTTTTTATATTTCTGTATTTTTTATTCATAAAAGTTTGAAGGATTAAAATAGTTATATGTTCTTAAATAAAGACTCGACACATGATCTAAAGTTCAATAAATATACTGTACAGTTACTTTCAAACTTAATATCTTGCTTTTTGTTAAGTATTGGAAATTCTTAAATTATTTGTTAACTAATTCGAGTAGTTGTCGAACTTTGATTTATTTTAATTAAATAATATGGATATTATTATTTTTTATGAGCTATAGTAAAAATAGATACAGTTTTAACTTGAAATAATGACAATTTTACATCCATACATATATTATAATTAAGGGGTAATTGCCTGTAAATTCCTAACGTTTACTCGGAATTGGTTTTTGCACCTTTTTTTATTTTTCTTCTTTTAAATACCTAACCTTTAGTTTTTGTCTGAAATTTATCCGATCACCGGTTTTTTCTTACACCGGCGCCGGAAATGCCACTGTGGCAGCCGGAATTCACACTGTAGCAGCCGGAATTCTCCACTTGGCTCATTTGTGACATGTGGCAAAAAAATATGAAAAAAAATTGAAATAAAAAATACATGTGGTAAACAAAATAAAAATAAAAAATAAAAGAAAAGGAAAATCATCCCCCCCATCGTCCTCTCTCCCTCCCCCCACCCGGCGCCGCCCCTGCCACCTCCACCACCGCCGGCGCTGCCACCCACCGCTACCACCACCAACGCTCCACCGCCTGGAGCAGCGGAGGAAGTCGATCGCCGTCGCCGTCCTCCGGAGTAGCAGACCAGCCTCCACTTCGTGGTAGTGCACGAGCAAGGCGCGCGACCAAGCGGCGAAGCAGTAGACCAGCCTCCACTTCGTGGTGGACTTCCGGCCTCCCCCTCCCCAGATCTCGTCGGTCTCCCACTCCCCAGACCGCAACGACCTTCGCCTCCCCCATCCCCAGATCCCGTCGACCTCCGCCGCCCCCTCCCCCTCTCACCTGACTTTCCCTCTCTCCCTTCACATCTCACCAGTTCCAATTTCTCCGAATTGAAGCGGCGAAGCGCGGGGGAATTGGTGGTGGCGATGGTGGTGGTGGCGCAGCAGGGGGCGGCGCGAATTGGTGGAGAATTGCGGATCTAGGGCACAAATTGTTGCCCTTTGTCCGCTGCAAATTCGTGCCCTTTGTGCGCTGCCGTCTGTCGTTGCGGTCTGTGGAGTGGGAGACCGACGAGATCTGGGGATGGGAGAGGGCCGATGGGTCTGGGAATGTGGGAGGGGTGGCCGGCGCTGGCATATGGTGGCGGGGGGCGGTGCCGGCGGGTGGGGGGAAAGGGGGAAGAGGTGAATAAGGTTGGGGAAGATGATGAGTTGGAAATTTTCTTTTTCTTTTTTAATTTTTTTTGCCACATGTAAAAATTAGGTTTAGGTGTCAATTCCGATTGCCATCTCATCTATTCCGGAAGCCACAGTGGCATTTCCGGCGCCGTCGTTAGAAAAAACCGATGATCGGACAAATTCGAGACAAAAACGAAAGGTTAGGTATTTAAAAGTAGAAAAATAAAAAAAGGTGCAAAAACCAATTCCATGTAAACGTTAGGAATTTACAGGCAATTACCCCTATAATTAAACTAGTACGCCCGCCTGTGCAATGCACAGAGAGCATCGAAAGTAAACGATATTTTTTTTACATTCTTTTGTGCAATGCATGGGTACATGATATATTTTGTAATATATATATATATATATATATGCACACACCAAAAAATCATCATTTATGATTTACATCAATTGATAACAAAATAATACTCCCTCCGTCCACGAAATGAGTACCCATATTTCCTTTTTCGTCCGTCCACGAAATGAGTACCCATTTCCCTTTTTGACAAGTGTACCCCACACATCTCTTTAATTAATACACTCAAAAAGTGGGACCCTTAAACTATTCACACTACACTCCATACATTTCTTAAAACCCGTGCCGTCCACAAATGGGTACTCATTTCGTGGACGGAGGGAGTAATTTATATTAATTGTATTTTATTTTATTTGAAGTAGTGTGTGATAATAATGTTATCAACTCAATGAATATTATATTAAATTTAATGAGTATCTTATAACAACATTAAATTACAAAGAAATAGTAGAATTATGATAACAATAACACAATTTGATTTTATTTTATATAAATCAATATATATATATATATATATATATATATATACATACATACATTACAAATTTTACAATAAATAGTCTATTTTAAATGTAATTAACAATAAAATAATTACTCTATCATATCATTACTTCAACTCTATATCAAAATTTAACATGTCACTGAAAAAAATGAAAAATAAAAATAAATATAAATTATATTTTTAATATATATGCATATCAATATACAATTTAATTTAATTGAGATAAGATAATAGCAAAATACATACATATGGTATTTTATAGCATATGCTGTAATAATTATTTTTTGATTATTTTTTGATGCATGCATATATTGTAGTAACATTGAATATTGTTTCAATTTTATTATAAAATTGACAACCAGATTAAGACACAATGTAACTTATTTTTCTTCTTGTTTTTCGTTAGTTTATCGTTTTGTTTTTATTTAGTACAATTGACAAATGAAAAAATGAGGATAAAAATACTTATAAATAATTTTATCATCTCTCTCTTATATTTAGTTTGATATATATTTAGTATTTTATTATTGATCAAACTACATGATTATTACATATAAAAAAAGGAAAAAAAAAACACGAAAAAGTAATTGAAAAGGGATGAGATTGGCTCAACTTGAGTCATATCCACATTTTCAAAGTTGGACGACAGATGAAATGATTACGCCAAATGCGGAAGATAGTTAACAAAAACTAAAATTTGAAAGAAGGCGGTAATTTTTATCCGTTAAACTCCTGCTTTATATATAATATAGATTATTAATATAGATACATGATTTTTATAAAGTTTAATCGCTTGAACAAATTTTAAATAATTGATTTCATATTCAAATTTCATCAACGTCACTTGTATAGGATTTCTCATTCGAACTCGAATTTCATCTCATCATGATGCTACTAAAATACATTTATCTGTTTATTCTTTGTGTATACTTTAAATCTAATAAACTGTGTGAATAGATACTTGTGAAGTAAATAAATATTTATAAATTTCTGATTGTAGATGGATTTACCTACTAACAAGCGACAAAGAATTGCCAATTTCAACAATACTGAAATAACCACAGGTACATGTTCATTCATAATTTAAATCAATGCCCCTATCATTGATAAGCAAGTGACACAAAGTTCATGTTTTTTACAATTAGTTTGACCAAGCATTGGTGCTTATGATCTGAATATGTCCATGTTTAATGCAAACAATTGTAAGCATCTATTCACACTATTAACCCTTAAGTACATCGTATTTTTTGGTTTATATTTATGAAAGTTGCGAGAATAACTGCTTGGATTTTAAATTATGATTTTACAATATCAAAACTTACGTCACAATTGCAAGAATAACTGCTTGGATTTCTCGACAAAGGAGACGTGCTATTATGTTGAATAGAGCTTACAGAGATGTAATTTGTTAATGCCCATATATAGGTAAAGTTGATAATATATTTCGAATATTATTATTTAAACCATAAATAATATTTTGAGTGTAATTCTTATTAATTTTTTTTTTCAGACTACAATTACTTATCCTATACTGCGAGACAGAGAAGACGTATAATCATGTCTAGAAAGAGAAATATACCCTTACGAAACGCCATCGTTTTGAAAGTTAACACATGTATATATTAATATATTATTCACTAGATCTTTTATATGCTTCAAATATATAAATCACAACTTTTTTGTTCAAAAATTTTATAAATCTCAATGTAATTTCAAATCTATGCTTGTAGTCATTAACAATAGGGATTCGTATACAGCCCGAGCTAAGAGACAATTGTTACGGAAAAAAAATCACTCTCAACAAAAAACAGGTACACTTTCATCACTTTTGTATTTATCATATATAGTTTGACAATTTGTTCTAATTTTAACTATATCACTATTCATAATAATGTTTAGATTTTAAGAATTATATAAATTAATGTGACTATTATTATGATTCATATTTCAACAGAATATCTTGATATTGGTGATCCCATCTATAAATGCGGGTATTGCAATGCACAAATGTGGATTGAAGAAAATGTAGAACGTTCCAAGTCGTCCAACCCAATATTCTCACTATGTTGCAAGAAGGGTAAAGTCGTTCTTCCACCATTGCAAAAACCGCCTCAGCTGTTGAGCGACCTTTTGGAAAATAGGCACGAAAAGAGCAAGAAATTTATCGAGGATATTCGTGCTTATAATATGATGTTCTCATTCACCTCGATGGGTGGAAAATTGGATTATTCCATAAATCAAGGTGTCGGACCTTATACGTTTCGTTTGAGAGGCCAGAATCTGCATTGCATTGGGAGTTTGTTACCAATTGAAGGATCCACTCCAAAATTCTCACAACTCTATATTTTCGAACCGAATGAAGAAATACAACATTGAAAAAATGCTGTGAGGTTAGTCTAATGCAAAACTTAAACGTTATAATATATGAATTTTTTTTTATTTTTTTTACATTTTAAGAAATAAATACAATATATGTGTAGTGGGCAGATTTCGTATAAGCCCATTCGAGCAAATATTCACGGCCCAAACGTTAGGCCCAATCTGAAAAGTTGAATTAGAATCAATTAATTCAGTCCAACCCGGTACTTTAGGTCGTGAAGGCCCATTGACCTAAACCCTAGATAGGGCAGCGACTTGGGGAGAAAGAAAGGAATGAGGTCAGGGATACGATCCCCCTAATATCGGAACGACTAGGGTTTAAGGAGACGTGCCAGCAAAACCCTAGCCGTCAGGCCATCGCGGTATAAATAAGAACTTACTAGGTCATTCGACCCACACAATCATTCGCACTCCAACACGTTCTCTCGCTCTTCTCTCCCCTCACGCACTATTCTGCCTCCACGCTCTCAGCCTTAGGTTTTCCGGTGATCAGATCAGCCGGGACGACCCAACGACCCTCGCTCATTGCTCAATCGCCTTCAACTCCGTCGACCAGATCGATCCGATTTATTATTTCGTTTACTTTCAATTGCTTTCAATACGATTTTTATCAATATTGTTTATTGACTTGAGCGTCGGAGGCCCTTCCATCGACACCCCCACCGGTGCTCCAAGGAGGGCTCTAACGTTGTTCGTGTTTCAGGTTGCTAGTGCCCATCGTACCGGACGACCCCGACGTCCTTATCCGTAATTGTTGGATCCATCCCCAACAATTTGGCGCCCACCGTGGGGCCCTAGCAATCAAGCATTCCTGACGAACAATCACCGAGTTCTATCATGAGTACCCAAAACGACACACGCGACATGACCGATGCTCCCTCCCAAATCGAGTTGTTGGCCCAAGTGGAGATAGATGCCAAGCTCAATGCCCTGATGGACCAGATGACCCAGGAAAGGGAGAGTCGGTTGTTGTTGGAAAAACAAAACCAAGAGCTACTAGCCCGACTGAACGCTCTCACTCAGATCCAAACGCCTCCGCCAATTCAAACGCAACGCCCTGACCGATTCCGGGTTTCTATCAACCCCATGATGGATATTGAGGACATCCCGCTTACACCCAATGGAACTGAGATCAACCCAGATGACCCTTCATCCTCGGTAAGAAACAATAGATCGGAGGTTATTCATCCTAACACGGGCAATCTTCATGTGAATGCAGGTGAAACCCACATTTTTGACCAAACACCCGGGACAACCAGAACAACCGGGACGAACGTAATGGGAGCCCTCACTCAAGTCAACCTGACGAATGGAGGAATGGATCATTCTACCCCAGTAGGCCGGACCGATACCACCCAGGGGCATGTTGTGCCAACGGGACCGCACGAAGGTGACCCAACGGGACAACCAGATGGAGCAAGGCGAACAGGTCCACTCGGTCATAATGGCAGCATATCCAAGATCAACCACTTCAGGTCGATCAGGGACGACATGGCATGTCCAACACCATCCAGAATTTAGACCCCGCCTTGGCTAGAAGATTGGCGGATATGGAGGCCATCATCCAACGAATCCCAGGAGTCCCGGCTCCAATCAAGAAAAGTGCAAAGGGCTGTTATGCTGACTCGCCCTTTGTGGACGAAATAGCTTTGGTGGAAATGTCGAGGAAGTTCAACTTCCCCCACATGAAGATGTTTGATGGCGCGTCTGACCCAGACGACCATATCGCCCAATATCGACAGAGGATGTTCACCGTGGCCATCCCTCGTGACATGAGGGAGGCGTGCATGTGTAAGGGGTTCGGTTCTAGTCTAATAGGACCGGCCCTCCAGTGGTATACGAATCTCCCGAATAACTCTATTAGCTCTTTTGCCCAACTAACTGATGTTTTTGTCCAACAGTATGCAAGTAGCAGAAAATTGGAGAAGATCTCGGAAGACTTGTACGTCATTGTCCAAAGACATGGAGAACCCCTTCGAGACTACATTGGACGTTTCAACAAGGAGAAGGTGTCAATCACCAACTGTAGCGAGCAAACCGCTGTCACCGCTTTTCGCAAGGGTCTATTGCCCGGCTCGGATCTTTATAAAACTCTCACCAAGTACCCGTGCAAGACCATGGAGGACGTGTTGATTCAAGCTTGGGCGCAGATTAAGTGGGAGGAAGACCAATACAACATGCAGAGGGTCTTCCCACCCAGTAGACCCGAAAGAGACCACCGGGTGGACAGGAGGTCAGGTCGTGACAGACGTGCTGAACCATATCCACCTTATCGACAAAGCAGAGGAAGGGATGAGTACGATAGGGCACCCGACACACGCCCCCGCGAGAAAGCAAAGATTCCAGAGTATGCCCTATCCATCTCCCCCGCCGAAGCAGTTGAGGCACTAAGGAACCTGGGCAACAAGGTCAAATGGCCAGAGAGGATGAGGGCCCCAGCCGACCAAAGGGACAGGTCCAAGTGGTGTGAGTTCCATGCAGACCATGGGCATCGGACAGAGGATTGCATCGCCCTCAGATTGGAAGTGGCCCACCTACTAAAACAAGGCCACCTCACCGATTACCTAACCGAGAAGGGCAAGCAGACCCTACAACAAGGAAATGATAGACATGATGACCATAGAGAAGCTACACCGCCAAACCCACCATCTCATGAAAGAACCGTGAATGTGATATCTGGTGGCTCCGAAGTAAGCGGGGTCACCCACTCCGCAGCAAAGAAGCATACTCGACAGGCTAAGTCTAACAAGGCGGAAACCAACATGCCCTGCCAGACCGCTCCAACCCTTCCGACCCAAACAATCAGTTTTCATACAACTGAATCAGACAAGCTTCTTCACCCTCATCATGATGCTTTAGTTATTTCAATTTTTATTGCAAACTGTCTGACCAAGCGTGTTCTAATCGATAATGGTAGTTCTGCCAATATCTTGTTTTTTGATGCTTTCAGGGAGATGGGCTTGAACGGGTCCAAAATAATAAAAAAGTCCGCGGTCCTTATAGGCTTCAGTGGTGAGACAAAGACCACAATGGGGGAGATTGACCTTCCTGTCTATGCCGAAGGGGTGAATCAATCAACCAAGTTCTTAGTGATCAACGCCCCTTCCGCATTCAACGTCATTTTGGGTCGACCATGGATCCATGATATGGAAGCAGTCCCATCTACCTACCACCAAGTCATCCGGTTCCCAACTAAATGGGGCATCAAGGAGATCAGAGGCGAGCAAAAAGATTCAAGAGCATGTTACCAAACGACCATGAAGGCAAAGCAAGCCACTCAATAGCAATTACAGCAAAATGGTTCGACCCACCCAAAGATGGATCAACCATCTCCATCATGTCAACCCGCACGAACAGATGAGCCCGAAGGCAGGACGCAGCCCAACAGCCCGCACCAAAGTCATCCAAGCAGCAGAGCTGTTATAGAAGATCAATCTGATCGACCCGATCGCCCAAAACGACCACGTAGTTTGATCGAGGAAGAAGCTATAGAGATAGATGAAGTCCAAATCCACATGGACCACCTGGACCACAAAGTTCGGATTGGAGCACAACTTGACACCGACTCCCGAGAGAAGCTTATCAATTTCTTATCTAAACACTACGATTGTTTTGCTTGGTCCCATGCGGACATGACGGGCATTGACCCAAATGTTATTGTTCACAGGCTACAGGTTGATCCGGGCTATCCACCAAGAAAGCAAAGACGAAGAAAATTTGCTCCTGAAAGAAATCAAGTCATCAACGAAGAAGTCCAAAGGCTCTTGACGAACAGATTGATCCGAGAGGTCCATTACCCCGAATGGCTCGCTAATGTGGTAGTAGTAAAGAAAAAGAATGACAAGTGGAGGGTCTGCATCGACTTTACAGACCTCAACAAGGCATGCCCGAAGGACTCATTTCCGTTGCCCCACATCGACATGTTGGTGGACGCAACCGCCGGCCATGAGCTCCTGAGCTTCATGGATGCTTACTCAGGGTATCACCAGATACGAATGCACCCTGATGACGAGGAAAAGACAGCCTTCTTGACCAACATGGGCCTTTATTGCTACATCTTCATGCCATTCGGGTTAAAAAATGCAGGGGCAACATATCAACGCTTGGTCAACAAAATGTTTGCGCACCAGATAGGAAAGACGATGGAGGTCTACATCGACGACATGCTCGTCAAATCAATTCAAGCAAAGGACCACATCGACCATCTCAACCAAACCTTCAAAATTATCAGGGAGTATAATATGAAACTTAACCCTGCTAAATGTTCTTTTGGTGTCAATGCAGGAAAATTTTTAGGTTATATGGTCACCCAAAGAGGCATAGAGGCCAACCCGGCCCAAATCGACTCCATCATGAAGATTCAATCCCCAACATGCGTCAAGGACGTACAAAAATTAACCGGGAGGATAGCCGCGTTGGGCCGTTTCATCTCAAAATCTTCAGAGCGGTGTCACCCATTCTTCAACACTCTTAGGAAATCAAAAACCTTTGAGTGGACAGAGGAGTGTGAGGAGGCATTACAACAACTCAAGCAATACCTGACCAACCCGCCCCTTCTGGCCAAACCAAAAGACCATGAAGTCCTACTGGTTTATTTAGCCGTGTCCGAGACTGCTGTCAGTGCCGTGTTGGTCAGGGAGGACGAAGGGAGACAAGCACCAATATACTATGTGAGCAAGTCCCTCCTGGATGCGGAGACCCGATACAGCCAACTTGAGAAGCTAGCTCTCGCATTGGTCCACGCAGCAAGAAAACTTCGACCATACTTCCAATGTCACCCGATCTCAGTGGTGACCACATACCCCCTCAAAGCCATACTCCACAAGCCGGAGCTATCGGGTCGATTGACCAAATGGGCAGTAGAACTAAGCGAATACGACATTACCTTCAAGCCCCGAATGGCCCTCAAGTCTCAGGTACTAGCAGATTTCATTGTTGATTTCACTCCTAACCTTACCGTGCAGGCCGACAAGGAACTATGTTGCATGACCGAAGAACCCGATCAAACGGGGATTTGGAAACTTTATGTTGACGGGTCCAGCAATATGAGGGGAAGTGGACTTGGCTTGGTCCTTATTTCACCTCAGGGCGACATGGTTGAACAATCAATTCGGTGTCAATTCAAGGCAACCAACAACGAGGCGGAGTATGAGGCAATGCTGGCTGGACTTGAATTGGCCAAGGAAATAGGGGTCAAACGAATCAATGTCTTCAGCAACTCCCAGCTTGTGGTCAATCAAATGCAAGGATCCTACCAAGCCAAGGATGCCAAAATGATAGCCTATCTGGGCAAAACTAAAGAGTTACAATCGAGCTTTGAGGAGTTCACCCTGAGCCAAGTTCCACGAGGGGACAATAGCCATGCCGACGCATTAGCCAACTTGGGGTCATCCATCCAGACCACGCAACCAAAGGTCATTCAGATAACCTGCCTCCAATGGCCAGCGACTCAAAAGGATAAGGAGGAACAAGTCCATGAAGTGTCAGCCGAACCAACCTGGATGACCCCCATAACGGATTACTTAGCACAAGACACACTCCCAGATGACAGAAATGAAGCCCGCTGACTCAAAGCCCAAGCAGCCCGATTCTCCATTATTCGAGGTAAATTGTATAAGCGCTCTTACAATGGTCCATACTTGAGATGTATTAACCCTGCAGAGGCAAGATATGTCCTTTCCGAGCTACATGAGGGGGAATGCGGCAACCATTCGGGTGGAAGAAGCCTTGCCCATCGAGCCCTGACTAGTGGGTATTATTGGCCCACCATGAAAGCCGATTCAGCAGACTATGTCAAGAGATGCGATAAGTGCCAACGATTTGCCCAAGTCTCCCACTTACCCCCAGAGCCACTAAAAGCTATCACTTCTCCATGGCCCTTCATGAAATGGGGGATGGACATCGTAGGCAAACTACCTGTTGCCCCTGGGCAGAAAGTCTACATGTTAGCCGTGACGGACTACTTCACCAAGTGGATCGAGGCAGATTCTTTTCACCAGGTTAGGGATAAAGAGGTAAAAGGTTTTATCTGGAAGAATGTTATATGCAGGTATGGGGTGCCCAAGGAGATCGTCACGGACAACGGGTCCCAATTTATAAGCGCAGACTTTCAAGATTTTTGCAGGTTTTGGAACATCAAGCTAAGCTTCTCAACGCCAAGATACCCCCAAGCCAACGGGCAAGCTGAATCATCCAACAAGACCATCATGAACACACTCAAGAAACGATTGGAGAAGGCGAAGGGGAAATGGGCAGATGAACTACCCGGCGTCCTATGGTCTTACCGGACAACCACAAGAACCTCGACGGGAGAAACCCCCTTCTCTCTCGCTTATGGAATGGAAGCAGTCATCCCCACAGAGAGCGAAGTACATACCGCTAGGTATGAGTTTACCACAGACCACGACAACCATGAAGCCATGTGCCACGAGCTCGACCTGCTCGACGAGAAGAGGAATAAGGCAAACATAAGAATAGCCTCATATCAACAAAGTATTGCTCGACACTACAACAAGAACACTCGCACGCGAACCTTCAAACCGGGCGATTGGGTACTTCGCAAGGTATTCCAGAATACCAAGGAGGCAGGGGCTGGCAAGTTAGCCCCGAATTGGGAAGGACCCTACTTGGTCACCAAGGTGATCGGACATGGAGCCTATAGGCTACAAGCATCAGACGGGCGTGAAATCAACAACAGTTGGAACGCCCTACATCTCAAGCAGTACCACGCTTGACCCTAAACTCTACAAATTTCACTTTATTTCAATAAGGTCTTCCGAGACCCATATCATCTTCTACAATTACTGACCTTTCTATGCAGGTCAGAACTACATTCGGGCTTGATCCCTCTTAAGGGTATGTAGGCAGCTCTAAGGAGCGCAGCCCCCCCACCCCTTCAACCAACCATTTCTCACTTAACCAAGGAAAGAGTTTGAGCACACATCACATGGGTTTCAAACCTTAGGAAATCTTAGATCGCATACCAAGTGAACCTTACGCCAAACCATTGAAAATATGATCTTCCAATTTATAAACTTCAGACATATGTCGGATAAAGCATCAAAGAGCGAACCCCCTGATCGGGCCGGATATACCGGAAAATGACATGTCCTACAAATACCAAGTCCAAATCCAGCCAATAGAGACTAGACTCAAACTAGGGGAGAAAAGTAGATAATATCAAGTTCGAAGAGCCTAATTACTATTACATAACCAAATAGAAATTGTTTGAATGAAGTTTCAACTACAAATAAGTCTAGTCTTCGCTCCCGTCGCCCTCGCCGTCAGTAGTGGCATCAACCACTCCCACTCCTTCAGCTCGATCACGTAGCACATCCTCCATCTCACGTATGCCCTTCTCTACGTTCCAGGAACCCGCTTTCCCTTCCTTGAACTCTTTCATCATCTCGCCACGGGTAAGAACGACCGTCTGAAGATGGCTAAACTGAAGCTCCTCCTCTCGGACCTTCAAAGTCACCTCCAATTGCCCTATCTGAGACTGAAGGGCAGAAATCAGGTGACTCTTCAAGGATAGCTCGTCCCTCAGCTCCTTCTCTGCCGTTTCATAACGACCCTTCTCTTCCTCGAGTTCCTTCCGAAGGGCGTCTTGCTCTCTCAGAGCCACCTTGAGCTGGTCAGCCGCCTCTACCAGTTGCTCCTTCATGAACAGAGTATACTGATAGCCCTACATCAAACAAGCAACAAAAGAGTTCGATTATACCAAATATGAATCGTGCAAAGATAGTTATAAATATGCATATGAAAGTCAACCCTAACCATACCTGAAACGCAAGACGGGCGGCAGTGCTGGCAGAATCAACCACGCCAACCTTCAACATCCTGGTGCGGTCGTCCTCTAGCAACAGACGCTCAAAATGATCCGCACATGAATCATAGTCGGTCTGGGCTGAAGTCCCACTAGGAAGTGTGAGATGGATAGAGCCATCGGAGTAGTCCGGGACCTCAAAAGGCGCTGCTTTCTTCTTCCTCTTTGACCGCCCCGACGGTTCAACTACTTGGACGTCGGATTCACTAACGGGCTCACTACCCGAACCGCCCTTCTTGCCCCTGCCGGACGCTTTCTTCTTCTCCCGCATCTTCAAGTAAGTTTCATAGCTATCCTTTTCTGGAAGAAGATTCATCTTAGGGTGCGACATCACGTAGTCTGCATAAGCCCGTTCATCCAAAGTCAAGTCGTGTAGAGCCGGGTGAAAACTGCCGCTATGCCCTAAAATCTCCGAGGCCCAAATAGACAAGATAAGCTCGGAGTGAGCACTAGTTGAAGGAAAAACAATACCTTCTGGACCAGGAGGGACGGAACTCCACAAAGTAGTCTGTCTTAAACTCTCTTCTCCCAAGATAACACTCCAATGCCTCTTGTCGCTAGGAAATATGGTGAAACGTGCACTTCTTTTCTCCAAATTTCTATTACTCACCGGCCAAGGAACGGTGAGACGTCCTACAAAACAAACCAACAAAGAAAAAATGTCAAGTTAGAAGAAATTTAAACCATAATGACCCGATCAACCCAAAAATACTCACGGGCATTACACCAAGCTGATGGAATATCATAGTCCGTCAGGTCGCCAAGGGCATCATAGTTCATAAAAAAATATTTATGTTTCCAGGCCGAACCAGAATCCGTAACACCACAAACCAATTCGGGAAGCTTTTTTCCCCGGGATAACTGGTATCGCCCTCTCTCCGTGTTATTTTCTTGAACCGTGTAAGTAGACAACACATCTTCAAGATCGACCTTGAAGCCCTTCAGTTCTCCAAAAGCTTGCATACCCATCAACACTCGCCAGACATTAGGCATGAGTTGACCCGGCGAGATATGATAATAATGCAAGAACTCTAGGACCAAGCGGGGAAGAGGAAGTCGTAGACCCTCTTTGAAGGTCTTCTCATACATACACACCCAACCCGCAACACTATGATCCGCCCTAAGGGCCGTACCAGGTGCGTGAAGGCTAACCCATTTAGGTATGTTGTATAATATTCGAAGGTTATACATTTGGTTTATGTTGGTGAATTTTGAGGGATGGTTCTTACCCAACAAAAATGTCTCATTAACCTTAACCCCGTAAAGTCCGTCAGCACTATTAATCCCTAAGCCCATATCTTGAGATGAATCACCCGATTCACCTCGCCAAGCCCCGATCTCCACTCCAGTAGGAATGTCTAACACGTTATCCTCATCCTCATCAACCGAATGTCGAGTCCTACTTGACGACCCGATTGATCCTTCTCGTGCACGTGACATAATAATCAAAGCCCCTAAAGTAGCAAGGATGAAGGCCATGTGAGCACGAGGACCGCCCCAACCCAATCAAGTAGTGTAAAGGATAATAAGAATGCATTTTTACAAGGGTGATTCACTCAAATAAACAGGTACGACTCCATTACCCAACATCATCTTCAATTTTATAAGAGCATGCTTGACCTTTACACTACCATGAATATTGTGATAATTATTGACCGTGTCGCCCAAATGAGGTTTAGCTTTCACTTTTCATATTTGAAAGTCATCAACCGAATCACCCCCATCGGGGCTTATCATTTGTTATCATACATTTAAAGTGTTGGCTATGTTATCCCTTTGCCCTTATTTTAGTTTCTATATGTTAAGCATGTAGATCACATTGCCTCTATTAACCCCATGGGGCTAAGTCCTAATTTGTTACGCATAAGGGTATCGCCCCTATCACCCTGTTGGGCCCGATTTATAAGTTTCTATGCATAAAAGTTATTGCCCCTATCACCCCCATGGGGCCAAGTTTTAATCATTTATGCAAAAGGGCTATTACACCTATTGCCCCGTTGGGCTTAAATCAAAAATACTCAACCACAAAGGCCATTGCCCCCAACACCCTGATTGGGTCGGGTCATAAAAATTCATAAGCAAGAGTTATTGCCCCTATCGCCCCGATGGGCACAAGTCAATCTTCAAAATTATTAACAAATAAATTAGTATATTTGAAAATAAATTAGAAGAATAAGTGTCATAGTTCGTCTTACCTTTCTTTGTAGCAGGGCCAGCAGAGAAATTGAAATAAACGGAAGAACTAAAAAGATTGAAGTAGAAAAAATATGGAAATTGAAAAGCATGGATAGATTAGCATGACAAGTTATTCTAATTATTGATGATTACCATAATAACTTAATCTCCATATTTCACATCACTAACTCGGTCAATGTACTAAAGTTTATAGATGCTAATTTTTTTTTTAAATTATTGTATTATTTTGCAGCAAAGGAAAATCGAATGATTTCGATGATTCTATTGTGAATGACCTGAAACAAATGATCGAGGATAGCAGTCCATATGCAAAGATTTATAGAATGGCTGCTGATCATATTTCACGAGATAACTCAGTGGATGTGAAGCTTCGTCTCATAGGAAAAAGATCAAGAGATGGAAGGACATACAATATGCCAACTACAACAGAGGTGGCTACTCTTATTGTTGGAGATTTTGAGTGTATGCCTGATAAGAGAGACGTAATTGTTGAGAAGAGAAGCGGTGAACTCCAGCGCATCAATGAATTTCTTCCTGCATACCTTCATCTTCAATACCCACTTATATTCATTTATGGAGAGGACGGATTTTATCTAGATATTCCACATAATGAATCTCAATCCAGTGCTCTAGCCAAAAAGAGAAAGAAAAAAAAAGGATGAATCTCAATCCAGTGATCCCTCCAAAAAGAAGAAGAACAACGAAGAAGAGTCGGAAGAGAGCAAAAGGAATAATCTCACATTGAGGGAATTCTTAGCATTCAGAATGCAAGATAGGGAAGATGAAGGTCAACAACTTCTTCTTTCCAGACGTTTGCTTCAACAATTTATTGTCGACGGATACACCATGATGGAAACTCAAATGCTACAATGGATCCGTTACAACCAACCATCTCTTAGGTCGGAAAGATACAATAATCTTAATGATTCAAAAAATAAAGGAAACACAGACAGTTCATGTGTTGGCAAACCTCTCATTCTTCCCTCATCTTTCACCGGAGGAAAGTGGTACATGATTCAGAATTATCAAGATGCTATGGCTATTTGCAGGTGGACTGGATATCCATCATTGTTTATTACTTTCACATGTAATCCGAAATGGCCTGAGATATCGAGATTTGTTAAAAAAAGGGAACTGAGGCCGGAAGATAGGCAAGATATATCCGTTCGTATCTTCAGAATCAAACTTCGCGAACTTTTGGCTGATTTGAAGAGCGGAAAAGTGTTTGGCCAACCAACTGCACGTAAGTTATTCATATACTTTTTACAAATTAGTTTATATTGTGATCACTTACTAGGTTCATAATATTCTATTTTATTTTCGTATAGTTGTTGCAACCGTCGAATTTTAGAAGCGAGGGCTCCCTCATACTCACATCATTATTTTTATTAAGAGTGAAGCTCAGCGTTACTTGATAGAGAATATAGACGATTTCATATGTGCAGAAATTCCAAAGATAGAAGAAAATCTCGAACTAGATAACGCAGTTGCTGAATGTATGATGCACGGTCCAGACAGATTAAACTCACCTTGCATGGTGAATTCAAAGTGCTCAAAGAGATACCCGAAGGACTACACTGATCATACAAAACTTGATGATAACGGATACCCAACCTATATGAGGAGAGACACTGGAATAACCGTAGATAAAAATGGAATTTTACTTGATAATAGGTTCATTGTTCCATACAATTCATATTTAATTCTGAAGTATTGAGCTCACATCAATGTTGAGTTCTGCAATCAGGGACAATCCGTGAAGTATCTTTTTAAGTACATCAACAAGGGCAGTGACAGGATGGGTGCCAGAATAACTAAGACCAATAACGATGAAATTAGTGAGTACGTCGATTGTAGATACATTTATGCGTGCGAGGCTATGTGGAGAATATTTGAGTTCAAAATTCACCATCGGACTCCGCATATAGAACGTTTGTCTTTCCATTTGGAAGGAGAGCAAACATGTGTGTTTAGAGAAGGCGATTACATTGATAATGTGTTGGTCAAGAATACCATTGCAGAATCTCAATTTCTACAATGGATGGAAATAAATAAAACAGATCCAGATGCTCGGAAGTTGTTGTATAGTGAGTTTCCACAACATTACGTGTGGAATGTAAAAGATCAAGTATGGACCAAAAGAGACCGAGGTTTTGGCATTGGACGCATCTTCCATGTCTCCCCGTCCACCGGAAAAATATATCATCTTAGGATACTACTGAATCATGTGAGGGGTGCGACATGTTATGAGGACTTTCGAAGGGTGAATGGAGAACTAAAAGAGAGTTATAAGGAAGCATGCTATGCAATGGGTTTGTTAGATGATGATAAGGAGTACATCGAAGGAATTATTGAAGCAAGTTCATGGGATTTTGGAGATTACCTACGTCGCCACTTTACTACTTTACAGTATGTCAATGGCGGAGAGAGTGTGGGAACAAACTTGGGCGATTGCTATCAGACGACATCCTTCACACTAAGCGAAAGAGTCTTAAAAATCCAGGTAATTTTATTGTTTCTGAATTTATACAAAAGTCCGAGTTAGGTATTATTTATCATGTTTTAATAATTGAGTTTTGATTTAGTCCATTTGGGTTAAGTATATTTTGTAGGAAAATGATTTTTTCTTTTTATAAGAGTGTGAGACTTTAATTAATATAATAAATATAGATAATTTATGAATAAATTAATCTTCATAGTTGAATAAGTTAAAACAAATTACATTATACTAAAAGAGAATATGGTTTCAGTTAATGAAATATCATATTTAAATTAGATAATAATATGTGTTGTTTTGGCGCTGCAGTTTAGATTTTATTTTAATGGTTATTTTGTTTTCGTTTTTTGGAAGCAATATTGAAATGGTGTTTTCATATATATGTTGAAATGTTGAATATAAATGGCGTAGTTTATACTTTTAAATAGTGATATATATTGAGATTCAAGAATGAGTTTATTACTTCATCTATTATGTTTGTATTTTTTTTCTCCCAGATTTGCAGTTAACGAATGATCAAATAAAAAATATCACGTTGGCTGAAATTGAAAAGTTACTCATTGCTAACTCCAGCAGTCTAATTCGTTTTCCTGGCATGCCCATGCCAAATGAAACTATTATCTCTGACGCTGAAAACCCGCTCATATTGGAAGAGACATCTTACAGCATGGAAGACATGAGGGCAGAGCACGCTAAGCTATATCCATGTTTAACGGATAAGCAAAGGATGGTTTATCAGAAGATAATTAACGCAATTGATAGTGGCGAAGGTTGACTTTTCTTTCTATATGGTCACGGTGGTACAGGAAAAACATTTATCTGGAAGACTTTGTGCTCGACCTTACGTGGGAGGGTGATATTGTACTACCAGTTACCTCAAGTGGCATAGCTTCATTACTGCTTCCTAAAGGTCGGATTGCACACTCCAGATTTGGTATACCCTTAGACTGTGATGAGAACTTCATTACTGCTTCCTAAAGGTCGGATTGCACACTCCAGATTTGGTATACCCTTAAACTGTGATGAGAACTCAACATGTAGCAAGATCAAACCTGATAGTGATATGACCGGACTCCTTTTTTAACTGAAATTTTCACCAATTAACACGACTTTTATTAAATTGCGATTTTATAAAGGAAAGAAAAAACAAAAAACCTAAGAACCCTTGAAAGCACAAGAGAGCAGACTGAGGGCCGAGCCTCATTAAAACCTCTCTAAAGAAAACCCAAAGGGAAAAATCTTAGAGAGGAAAAAGAGTACTCGTCTAAGACGAAACCAACAAGAGGGAAACAAGCGGAAATAGGACCGCTTCCAGAACTCCAGCCTAACCATCGTCCTGAAGCAGACTCGGCTCGTTCCCCTAACCAAAAAATGCAGACCAAGACCACAGAGAGCAAAGAAGAAAAGACCATCTCCAAAAAGAGAAGAAAAAACAAAAACCAAAAAACGAAGTAGATCAGACTCAACAAAAAACTAAAACAGCAGCAAAACAAACCAAAAGGCAGCTCCACCATCATCAACGAAGGAAACGGCGGAAGCAAAGACCAAACCAAAGATCTTGCCAGAAAACTCCTGTCGCTGTCTAAAACAAAACCACGACGCAACCAACGGAATCCGACTCCATATGACCCAGTATCTAGCGCACCAGAAAACTGAAAAAGACCATATGGAACATTCCCACATAACAACCACCAAAGCAAGCCATCAGCGCATACGAGTATGATGTGAGTTGCCATATCAAGCCGCACAGCATCCTTAATCTCCTCAATAGCATAAGGCCACCAGCCTTCATCTCTACTATAGTTAGCCATAATATCAGCAACTTTGTTTCCTTCCCGATAAATGTGAGAAATCTGAAGATTAAAATCAGGAAGGAGACAAAGAACCTTACGCCATAACGCAATGAAACGCCAAGGCACCGCAGTAGAACGCTCCTCAAGCAGATGAACAATGTACATAGAATCAGACTCAACCCATAAATGAAGCCATCCCCGATCATGAGCAATGAGAATGGCTTTGATAACCGTAAGAAGCTTCGCTTCAAAGGCAAAACCAATGCCACCCTTATAATGAAAACAACCACGGACCCAATTAAAGTTATCACGGAAGACTCCACCAGCCACAATATTTCCTGGAGCACCCATCGCAGAGCCGTCCGTGTTAACTTTAATCCAAGGAGACGCTGGAGGCCACCAGTGCACGTCGATGAAATCCGAAGGAGGAGCAGCATGTGTAGCAACACCTATCGATCTGAGAATAGTATAATCTTTCCAAGAATTATTCATATGACCAAGATTAAAATTATTCTCCATATCCTTAAAAGCAACTTTGACAACATGTATGATCCGCCTTTGTTCAAAACTTTTGTTATCAAAGATGCAAGAGTTCCTCTGAGTCCAAATCGCCCATAAAATAGTGATAATGCCAGCACGCCAAAAACTGTCCAGCTGAGAACTGAACTTGTACCCCCAGGCCCTAACCAAGAAACTATGCAAATCAGCAGCATCCACAGCCTCAGATAATTGAAACCAACTCAAGAACTCGATCCAAATAGGTCTAACGCAGCCGCAAGACCATAAAACATGATCCATAGTTTCACCCGAGGAAAAACAAAAGACACAGTGATTGGGCATGATCATACCATATCTAATCAGGCGATCATAAGTAGGAAGACGATCATGAAGAATCCGCCAGCAGACTAAAGAACGTCTAACTGGAATATAATGCTTCCAAATCCAAGAGGCCCAGCTAACGCGAGAAAAACGATGACAGTGATTAGTAAACGCAAGGGCAGCAGTGACCGTGCCATGAATAGAAGGCTTCCAGTAACGAGTATCAGACTCCTCTCCAATAGGAAGCACCAAAATATCACCAACAATCTCAGGGAAAGCATTAATAAAATCCTGGGTGAAATGCCACACCCCGTCATAGAAGTAGTCAGCAACAGAATGTCTTAGCAAATCTAGGACATAATGAGGAACCCTGCATTTCTCAGAGATTCTGTAACCCAGCCAGTCATCGCACCAGAAGTTCGTGGCCGTGCCATCACCAATATAGCTGTAGGAATTCTCCACCAAATTACTCACCTCTTCCTTGAGACCAAGCCAAACAGACGAAGAGATCGAATCACATCTCACTTGGCTGAAATTATCCAAGTATCTATCCTGCAGAATCGAAAACCCGAAACTCTTGCCACATATAAGCTTCCACGCCATCTTCATCAAAAAACACTTGTTCATTAAAGAGAAGGACCGAATACCAAGCCCCCCTCCTCCTTGATGGCACAAACACGGTTCCAGCTCACCGAACAAGAAGGCGTCTTTCTAACATCACCCGTCCAGATGAAATTGCGGCATTTCTCATCCAAATCTTTCAACAAGGATCTAGGCCATTTATACACCATCATAGAGTGCGTGATATAACTCTGAATGACCGACTTAACCAGACAAAGACGACCCGCCATAGAAAGAAGTCGCCCACGCCATCTGGAAAACTTGGCTAAAATCCGATCATGAATCGGTCTGAAATAAGAAGCACGGACACGCCCATCAAAGATCGGAACTCCCAGATAAGTAAAGGGTGCCACACCCTTCACAAAGTTCAATTCTCTCAGAATTGAACACCGAGTCACAGCATGAACTTTAGCAAAAAAATAAATATGAGACTTATCACTGCTACAAGTTTGCCCAGAAATCCAACTATAGTAGTCAAGAATCTTCTTAATCGTCCTCGCATTCAAGACGTCTCCAATAAATAGCGCTCGAGGATCAATTCAATCTTCACCGATTCAACAACATAAGCTGAAACGCTGCCAAATTTGTTACTCAGTTAAACCAAGCCTCCCCAAAGTTTGAATCGAAAAAGAGAATCACAAAGCCAAAATCAGTCACTGCTGATTACATACATTCTCTTAGACCTTAGGCAAATATTATATATCCAAAGCCTAGGTAAAACTGACTGCAAAAAACTTGTTCTTTGTGGTTTAGTTGGCAAATTTTCAAACCTCCCTTCAACCAACCGAATTGAGTGTTTATGTTGAAAAGGAGTTCCGACCAGTGTTCTGTCTCCGTGAGGTCTTAGTGCCCAGTGTGCGCTAGGAGTGAGAAATCTAACCAGGTGTGTTTGTACTGAAGATAGGATCTCCAGTCATCTCCGTTTGTGTGCACCACCCGCAAGTACACGTTCAGGTTTGTTGTGCACTAGCATCGATTTGTAGTGCACCCGTAAGCACTTGCCCAGTGAAGTTGTTGGTCTGATCAACCGACCGTAGATGTAGGAAGTGTTTTCCGAACCACGTAAAAATCTCTGTGTTATTTACAGCTTTCAGTACTTACATTCTTACTTGCGCTCTTATTTTCTTACATTGAAAACTGATTAATTGCAAAGAGAAACTTAACGACTGACAACGTGTTTAATTACATAGGCTATTTTGAAACAAAGTTTTCCGCTGCGTGTGTTATCAGTCTAACTGATCTATCTTCTGATAGTCAGTAAGATTCATAACATATCTCTGTTTATCAAACTCAACTGAAGCCTTACATGTATCAGTTAAAGTCTTTGACTTAACTGATAACTCCTTACTGAAGAGTATTCAGTATCAGTTGTCAACCCTGTTTTAACAAAACTCTTTTCAGTAAACAGGTTGAGTCAGTTTGTGTTTGAAGTTTCGTTTTTAACTCAGATAAAAATAGCCTATAGGTGTATTCCCCTCCCCCCCATACACCTATTCGAGACCCTCCGGACCTAACAATTGGTATCAGAGCAGGCTGTTCGCAAGAACAATTTTGCTTTAATGAGGTTCTACAGAACTAGATGCTTTTCCTCAAAGGTCTCGAAAACCTTTCTTTTTCAAAAAGTGCTTACTGCTTTTCTTATCTGTTGTTTTCTCTTTTCTCTTTTCAATGGAAACTAACCACAGCAGAGTATCCTCACTACCTATGTTTAGTATTGAAAAGTACGATATATGGAAGTTTCGACTTGAAAGCTTCCTCACTGCCCAACATTGCCGAATGTGGGAAGTCATCACCAAAGGACCCATCATCATCACGGAGGTGATCAAAAGGGTTCCTCTAGACACATCTAGAGATCCTTTTAATGAAGTCCAGATCAAGTCAAAGGCTGACTTCACTACAGAAGAAAGGAAACAAGATGAGCTCGACAACCTCGCCAAAAGCATCATCTCTGGCACAGTTCCAGACAAGCACGTCACTAAGATCATCAAGTGTATGACTGCAAAGGAGATGTGGGACATTCTTGAAGGAATGTGCATCGGATCCGAGGAGATAAAGGAGAACAAGTTATCAATAGCTTGTCAAAAATTCGACTCCTTCCTCATGCTCAAAAATGAATCTGTCAACGAGATGGAACTCAAATTCAACCAGATCCTGAACAAAGTTCAATCCATCTCGAAGGACAAGTACACTCAACGAGAGATCAACCTAAAGATTCTACGAGCACTTCCGCGAGAAGATTGGCAGATCTACTCAGTCGCTCATCAGAACAAGCTAGGATTCAATCGGCTCCCAACGAACAAGCTTTTCTCTGATCTTGTGGCGAATGAGTTCGACATTCAGAAAAATCTTGAAATAAAGAAGGCTGGAGGATCAGATGAAGATGCTCCATCAACCTCAAAATGAGCAGCGCTGAAAGTTTCAGCAAAAGAAAACAAGAAGCAGTCAAAAGAACCAGCGAAACTCAAACCAGAAGACTTCTTCAATCAATATGCTCTATTGACTGAAAGATTCAACAAGATGGAGTCTAAGTTCCGCAAGTACAGGAAGTTCCACAAGCAGCACTACAAAGAAAAAGAAAGATAAAGCAAGTCCAGATATTCCACTGACAGAATTGGAGAAAGAAAATCGACCGCTATTGATCTAAAAGATGTGGAATGCTTTGGATGCAAGAAGAAAGGGTACTATCGATCTGAATGCCCTGAAGTGTCGCAGTCTGAGCGCAAAGAAATGAAAGCCAGGAGAGAACGTAAATATGCGAAGAAGAAAGCGATGGCTGCTGACGATGCAGGATCTTCCGAATATGCATCAGAATCATCTGCCTTCAACTCCACCAGCTCAGATGATGAGAGCCAAGCCCTCATGGCCAACGACACCGAAAGTGTTGTCGACAATAGCTATAACAACGGAATGAATGGGCCAAAGGTAAACTCTTACTCAAAAACTCCTTATACTGATAACTCCTTGGTGTTTACAGGAGACCACTCAGAATTTGGAGATAGCTCAGTCGATGAAACTGAAGAGTACGATCAGCTCATGACTGATCATTGCCAGTTAAGGAAAATGTTCGAAGATCTTCTCATGCAGAATGAGAAAATGGAAAAGAAGATCAATGAAGAACGAATCAAGAATTAGACGATCATCTACTTTCCAGATGAAACCTGTCTTGATGGACTGATCATGGAGAACAGTCGACTAGAAGAAAAGCTCAGAATTTCTACATCAGAATGTGATAGAGCATCTCATGAAATCAAGAGGCTCAATCACAAATTGGAGGAAACAGTCAAAGATTGTATGATGAAGTCTTCCATGATGACTAACTTTCCTTCAAAAGCTCTAGTGGAAAGCAACGGAGGAAAGATGGCTCCTGCCGATAAAGGAAATAATATCATGATCAAGGAAGCAACTGACACTTTTGAAGACAACACTTCAGAAGAGTCTAGGGATCATGATATGGAAAAAATTCGGAAGCGAAAACTGATGGAAAGAAGAAATGTTCCTCCTCCTCAAAGCTACAGACGAGCTAAGGAAGCCCCCAACCAGTTCATCCTTCTAAGAAGACTGGAAAGCAGATTTCAGTCAAAAATTGGGAAAGGAACATCGGGACTGAAACAGAGTCTTCCTCACAGTCCAGGGGGAAGAACAACAGAAGCAATCAGAAACTGAAACCAGTTCAGTTTCGAAGAGAACAACAACTATGAAGACAAAGATATGATAATTCCAGACGAGCCAAAGGTCATCCACGATAGTATGCAACTAGACATCATAAGACTCATGTTCCACAACATCAGTAAAGTCTCCATCAGTCAAGGATGACTCACGTATCTCAAAGGAGATACTCAATGGAGCAGAGGAGACCTCAATACTGCACCAGGCAAAGCTTCTACAAAAGCCAGGCTCCTAAAAGGAAAGCTCAATAGAAGAAAGCTCATGTGCCAACTGAAGCACCAACCACTTCAGTCAGACAACCAGCCAAGCGCAAGAGATCAGCACCAAGACGAGTTCTGAAGCAGATATGGGTTCCAAAAAGAACAAGAGCTAACAATGAAGGACCCAAACATTGATTGGTGTTTAGCCCTATTTTGTGATGTTTTTATGGGTCTTTTTGTTGTGCATTCGAGCATGCTTCGTGTCTTTTTGCTCTATCCTTCACTTGCTCGATGTTATTTGGGTGTGCTACTGTCGTGTGCAGGAATCGAGAGTTACCGAGCGTTTGGCATCGTTTGGAGCCGTTTGGGAGTTTGAGCTCACGGCCGCTGCCGTCCCACGGTGGCCGCCGTCGAGACAGCGGCCGCGGCCCCACGGCGCGGGCCGTGCATTTCTTGGAGAGATCAGCGAAAGCCACCCACGGCGCCGCCGTGTCACGGCGGCCGCCGTCCCTGGATTTCGGCAGTTACGTTTTTCTTCATATAAAAGCCGATTTTTAGGGTTTTGAAGCCATTCTCGATCCCAGCAGCCTCCAAGCGATTTTACCTTGGTTTTCCTAGTTTTAGAGTAGTTAAAATATCAAGAAACATCTTTTGGCTTTGTGGATTAAAGATTATGTTAGCTTCCATTGCATTGGATTGAAGATTTAGATCGTACTCGCTGTAAGAACTCAGTTTATGTTTTCTATATGAGTGAATGCTAGTTTATTCCCTTCGCGTAGATTAATGTTGCTTCGAGTTTAATTGATGAATTGTTTGTTCTTTAATCTCGCCTAGATAATCGTTGTTTATGATTGATTGTTTTATCTATTGCTTCCTAGATTGCTAGTTTAGATCCCTAGGTTTATTAGTCTTCCTGCGTTCTTAATCTGCTTCCTATCTTTCGCCTAGATAGATTTATATGCTTTATTTCAATTACGCATTAGTTAATTGGAGAGAGAGTGCCAGACCCAACTATCTGATTAGAGTGTTAGGTTTATTTCCTGTTTTTCTGTGAGTAGCACGATCGAAGCCCTGCTAAGCCTTCCTTGAGAGACGACTTGAGTCACCTTACCGCCCTAGGACGACCTCGTATAAATTCGAGTCCATCCATTAGGTGTTTTTGGATGAGTCAATTGGGTACCTAAATTAACTCTTCCTTGCAGGGTAAAAATAGGAAACACAAAAAGAAGGAAGAAGTTAAAGCCTCAATTAGAACATGGTACCTGGATAGCGGCTGTTCGAAGCATATGACGGGCTACAAAGAATATCTCACTCAATATGTTGAGAAAGCTGGATCAAAAGTTGCATTCGGAGACAACTCAATCGGCGAAACAAAAGGCTACGGTGTACTCGATATGGGTAACGCCAGTTTCAGTAATGTTAGCTATGTTTCTGGACTAAAACATAATTTGTTGTTTGTGAGTCAATTTTGGTACAACGGATTCGCAGTGAAGATCAAGAAAGATGAATTCACTGTTAGAAACAGTCAGAAGAAGGTGGTTCTGAGAGGGATCAGACAAGGAAGTCTCTACGTCGTTTCATGGGAAGATAGCCCTCCGAAAACATGTCTCATCAGCAAAAGCAACTCGGAGCTCAACTGGCTGTGGCACATAAGACTCAACCACCTCAACTTCAAAACGATCAACAAGCTTGCTAAGCATCAACTGGTAGAGGGCTTACCCTCTATTGTGTTCCAGAAGAAGCAAGAATGTGAAACATGTCAAAGAGGAAAGCAAACAAGGACGTCATTCAAGTCAAAAACATGACACTCATCTGGAAGAATTCTTCAACTACTTCACATGGATCTGTTTGGCCCAATCTCTCCCAGAAGTTACAACGGTAGGAAATATACCTTAGTTGTTGTGGATGACTTTTCTCGATATACTTGGGTCATATTTCTCTACAACAAGAGAGAGACACTGCTGGAATTGCCAAAGCTGCTGAGAAGACTTAGCGTTGAAAAGGAAGTCAACATCATCAGCATCAGATCAGATCGAGGGACTGAATTCCTCAATCCTGTCATTCGTGACTACTGCGAAGAACGAGAAATCAGTCATCAGACTTCTGCAACAAGAACTCCTCAGCAAAACGGAGTAGCAGAAAGAAGAAACCGGTCTTTGAAGGAAGCAGCAAGGACAATGCTAGCCGAATTAAAACTCCCTTTGAAGTTTTGGGCTGAAGCAGTCAACAATGCATGCAACACGCAAAATCGCTCCTTCCTCACTCACAGACATGGGAAAACTCCATACGAGCTATGGAAGAACATGAAGCCTTCAATCTCATACTTTCATGCTTTCGGTTCTCGGTGTTTCATTCACAACAATGATAAAAGGAAGTTAAACACTTTTGATAGCAAGGCTGATCCAGGAATCTTTCTTGGATACTCTGGAATTGAACGATCCAGCAAAGCCTATCGAGTGTTTAATTCTCAAACTCTTTATGTGGAAGAAACACCACATATTATTTTTGACGAGTCTATTAATAATTTCAGGATTCAGGAAACTGAATGAAGTGCTGAGAACACTGAAGTTTTCGAAACTGAAATGAAAAGCACCGAACCCTCTACAGTTTTGGTATGGAGACCTGGAAAAAAAGAGGATACTGAAAAGCTTCAGTATCAGAAGATCATTCAAAGGTCAGAAGATCCGACTGGAGCTAATACAGATGGCATCAGTCAAGGGGGAACTCCGACAGTCGAAGAACTAGTTGAACTTGCTGAAGCAACACCAGTTCAACACTCCCCTGCTCGAGAAACTGCTGAAGGACTCAGAACCATTCTGACTGAAGAACCTCCACCCTCGCCAGAAGATATCAAGAAGTATCGAAGATGGTTTGAACTCCATTCAAAGGAGAACATCATCGGAGAACCATCAGACGGTGTGAAGACTCCAAGATCGATGTGCAACCTCGTCTTCGACATCAACCAAAACTGCATCAACGAAGATAAGAACTTCAGCTATTTTTTATCATCTACAGAGCCCGAGGATATTGAAGAAGCTCTGAAGTCCACTCAATGGGTCATCGCAATGCAAGAAGAACTCAATGAATTCAATCGGAATTCAGTTTGGGAACTTGTAGATCGACCAGACGATGCAAAAGTGATTGGTTTGAAATAGATTTTCAAAATAAGAAAGACGAAGAAGGTCATGTGGTGAGAAACAAAGCAAGGCTAGTAGCCAAAGGGTACAATCAAGAAGAAGGAATCGACTACGATGAAACCTTTGCCCCTATTGCAAGACTAGAAGCAGTCAGACTCTTCTTAACCTTTGCCGCTCTCAAAGGATTCAAAGTACACCAAATGGATGTGAAGTGTGCATTTCTCAATGGAGTGCTCACTGGTGAAGTCTTTGTGGAACAACCTCCGGGTTTTGAGGTTGCTGGACCAGAAAAGGTGTACAAGCTGAAGAAAGCGCTCTATGGATTGAAACAAGCTCCAAGAGCATGGTATGATACGCTTTCTGAGTATCTGGTAGAACAAGGATTCAAGAAATGATCTGTTGACAGAACCTTGTTCACTCTAAAAGAAGGAGAAGATCTCCTACTTGTTCAAATTTATGTCGATGACATAATCTTCGAATTCAAATCCGAACGCATGTGCAAGAAGTTTGCTGATATTATGACTAAGAAGTTTCAGATGTCCATGATGAGAGAAATGAATTTCTTTCTTGGACTACAAATCAAGCAGACTAGCGAAGAAATACTGATTAATCAGTCGAAGTACGCCAAGGAACTGATCACCAAGTTCGGTATTCAGCACATGAAATCAGTCAAGATTCCAATGAACACAAACTGGAAGGTAGATCCAGGATCGGAAGGAAAATCTGTATCTTCAACCAAATACAGAGAAATCATTGGGTCATTACTGTATTTGACTGCCAGCAGACCAGATATCGCGTATGCAGTCGGGGTTTGTGCAAGATATCAGTCAGATCCAAAGGAAGTTCATATGGATGCAGCAAAACGAATTTTGTGATATCTCAAAGGCACACCCAACTTAGGATTGTGGTATCCAGCTGACGACGGCTTAAAGCTCACCGGATATTCAGTCTCAGATTTTGCAGGATGCAAAATTGATCGCAAATCAACTTCGAGAACTTGTCAATTCCTAGGCAGCAAACTTATCTCGTGGTTTTCAATGAAACAGACTTCAGTCGCCACTTCCACAACTGAAGCTGAATATGTTGCTGCGGGAAGCTGCTGTTCACAACTCCTATGGCTAGTCCAACAACTGAAGGACTATAGGATCGAAGAAAAGGAAGTCCCAATCTATTACGATAGCTCCAGTGCTTTTGCAATCTCACAGAATCCAGTTCATCACATAAGAGTAAAGCATATTGAAATCCGACATCACTTCATTCGTGATCATGTGGAAAAGAAGAATGTCTCTGTTGAATGGATTCCGACCGTAGTTCAGAGAGCAGACTTGCTGACCAAAGCTCTTCCTGAAGATAGGTTCAACGATCTTTGTGGAAGGATCGACCTCATCAACCTTGAAGAATGATGCTATGTTTGAAGATCTCAATTGCAGTCATGATGACTGTTGCTCAGCCAACTGGTGCCCCTCAACTGCTGACGTGGTAGTCAAAGAAGATGAGTCTTCATCTGAAGGGGAACTTATTCTAATAAGTCAACCAGAAACAGTGGTATCGACTGACTACAATGTTCAGTCGATCAGTAAGTATCTTCAACTTACCCTGTGAAAATCAGTTAATTCAGTTATGAGTTTTTTATTGTCTTCAAAAATCTTTCTCTAACTGATTAGTTTGTTTCAAAATCTTTAACTGATTGTTGGAAAATGAAATATCCGTGAAGGACAAGTACTTTTAAGAGGATTTAAAAATTGCTTTAACTTGTCCTGATTCTTTACTCAAAATATTTCCAACCTTTTTGCCTCTGAAATGAAAATCTTGAAAATCTCATTGATTTGACTAAATGCAATGGTTTTTCTTACCTTTTGAAGCTTCCGTCCTCTGCAGTGACGGCGGACGTGAAATTTTTCTTCAAAAAAAATTTAGGCACCTTTTTCGAAAAGCTTTTTCATCTTCTTTCTTGGTAATATAGTCTATATATGCCTCGATGTCTTCACTTGTTTTCTTCATCAACTAACATCTCTCCACAGACTTCTTTGTGAGAATTTCAATCTTTCAAAAGTTGCAGAAGAATTTTGTTCCAACAAAAGAGAGTTCAATGACAACGAAGTCATGGAGTGGGAGAATGACGCTCACACACTTGGTCTTCACAGGACCCTTCCATTAGATCTCAACGTCTCTCCGACGTCAAGTCTGTTTCTACCCTCACTTATATCCAGCGACAAGAGTGTCTTCCATCCTAATACATGGCACCAAGAAGCTTCTAAGCTTCCGGAGGTTATCAAGCTTATTTCACATATCTTGGTCACCTCCATGGCATGCAACAACAACGAGCTCTCTCTCGTTGTCTACCGGCATCACCAGACATGGTCCTTTCTTCAAACACCTAGTGCCAGTAAATCGACAGTGTTAGTCCTCACGACTGTCACTGATTCAATTTTTCCTTCTCACACCCTTCTCCCGTACTCTCCCTCTTTCTCCACCCTCGTCCTCTTTCTCTTCTTCTTAAGCCTCTCTTTCTCCCTCTAAGGCAGCCTTCTTCATCTCTAAGGCAACCTCCTTCATCTTTCCGTCTCCCTCATCTTCTCGACCTCCTTCACTTCTCTGTCTTCCTTCTCATCCCTCATCCCACTGGCGTCTTCCTCTTCTGCATCTCTGGACTCATCCTCTTCTCAAATCCTCTCACGAGTTTCTGAGACTAGGAGTTGGGTACCATCTGATAATAACTTCCATCATCAGCTCTCTTTTTGATGTTGCCAAAAAGGGGGAAAATAGAAGTCAGAGAAAAACCTTCTCAAAGGTAGTTCCCTGCATCTTCTCGAAAGACTGAAGATGGTAAAGTAAAAGGATCACCAGAAGTTTTAAGGATGACGTTCCAGTAAGACCTCAAGTCAATGAAAAATAAGTGTGAAAGGAACAAGCTTATGAACATGAAGACGAAGATGAAGATCAAGAAGTTCAAGGCGCAGACAAGCAGACTGCTGGAGTCCATGGGTTTCCCTATATGTTTTTCTTTGTTGTTTTTACTCCCTTGTATGTCTTGCTCTGTACCTCAACTGATTTCTCATCAGTTATTTTAAATGAAAAGAACTTATTTTTTATCTCAACCTGAAGACAATAACTCTTTGTCCAGGCTCTGATTAATGTTTTTCAGTTTTGTCTTCGTTCAGTTTCTTTGAACTGTTGTGTTCTTCCTTCAAAGTGCAAGTTTTAGGTTCTAATGTTAAGGGGGAATAGTATTCACCCTGTTTAATAACTTGTGCTTTCAGTTCAGTCTTTTTCTTGCTTAGAACTATTGTGTGGTTTTGGCATCATCAAAAATGGGGAAATTGTTGGGAACTAAATGAAATATCCTAATCCTAGTTTTGATGATACCAAAATCAATAGGTTTCAATTGTAATAGACTAGAACTGTTCGAACTCAAGTGTTAGAGTTCTTTATCTAGTTTAGGTGTTGTTCTGAAGACTGAAGACTGAAGACTAAAGATGCCGACTGAAGTAACGAATAAGGCAAAGTCAAATATTGGTATTTGACTTATCAGTCGAAGGATCGGTTTCGACTGATTACTTAATGCGTGCCACGTGGATTCAGCGGACTGATACTAATGTCAAGTATCAGTTAAACATTCTTCCTCGGACTGAACCTCCAACGTTCAAAGGAAGCCATGCACTCCAGAAGTATAGCCGCATTAAATGCAGAGATCTCAGGATCGTCCTTTCTCTGTAGAGGCCATTCCTTTTGGTGATTACCTTTTCAGAGATGTCGCATCTCCTGCTCTTCAAAGTAGTCGTTCTCACCAAACAAGGAACCTCGAAGATTGAAGCCTCAGCCCAAGTTTAAATTCTCTAACGGAAGAAATCTTGAAGACCATCTCCGCCAACGGATCTATTCAAGACGTCTCCAATAAATAGCGCTCGAGGATCACTTCAATCTTCACCGATTCAACAACATAAGCTGAAACGCTGCCAAATTTGTTACTCAGCTAAACCAAGCCTCCCCAAAGTTTGAATCAAAGAAGAGAATCACAAAGCCAAAAATCAGTCACTGCTGATTACATACATTCTCTTAGACCTTAGGCAAATATTGTATATCCAAAGCCTAGGTAAAACTGACTGCAAAGAACTTGTCATTTGTGGTTTAGGTGGCAAGTTTTCAAACCTCTCTTCAACCAACCAAATTGAGTATTTGTGTCAAAAAGGAGTTTAGACCGGTGTTCTGTCTCCGTGAGGTCTTAGTGTCCAGTGTGAGCTAGGAGTGAGAAATCTAACCAGGTGTGTTGGTACTGAAGATACGATCTTCAGTCGTCTCGATTTGTGTGCACCCGCAAGCACACGTTCAGGTTTGTTGTGCACCCGTAAGCACTAGCATCGGTTTGCAGTGCACCCGTAAGCACTTGTCCAGTGAAGTTGTTAGTCTGATCAACCGACCGTGGATGTAGGAAGTGTTTTCCGAACCACGTAAAAATCTCTGTGTTATTTACAGCTTTCAGTACTTACATTCTTACTTGCGCTCTTATCTTCTTAAACTGAAAACTGATTAATTGCAAAGAGAAACTTAACGACTGACAACGTGTACAGGCTATTTCGAAACAAAGTTTTTAACTGCGTGTGTTACCAGTCTAACTGATCTATCTTCTGATAGTCAGTAAGATTCTTAACATATATCTGTTTATCAAACTCGATTGAAGCCTTACGTGTATCAGTTAAAGTCTTTGACTTAACTAATAACTCCTTACTGAAGAGTATTCAGTATCAGTCGTCAACCTTGTTTTAACAAAACTCTTTTCAGTAAACAGGTTGAGTCAGTTTGTGTTTGAAGTTTCGTTTTTAACTCGGATAAAAATAGCTTATAGGTGTAGTCCTCCCCCCCATACACCTATTCAAGACCCTCCAGACCTAACAGCAGGTTATTATTTTACAACTCCATTTATTTACTAACTAACATTTCCATATTGTATAGAATCAAGAAGGACCGTGCAGATTGCTGGATACTCAAAGGCCTACGCAGACTTAGCTGGCGCCAAGAAGTTCCTTCCTATGCAGACTTAGTTGACATCGAAGAGTTGTTCCTACGCAGACTCAGTTGGCATCGAAGAGTCCTTCCTGCGCGGATTCAGCAGATATCAAGAAGGTTCCTCCCGCGCAGACTTCATTCAGGGAAAGGCTGCGCAGATTAATTGAGCTCTACTGGTAGTCGGAAAAGCCGCAAATCCGTTAGTGGAAGGACGAATCGCAAAAGATAACGACGGCCACCAACTTTTCTGCATGAGGAGTACGTGAGATATCAAAAAGACTATTGTACCCTTCTTCTTTGTAAACTCTATAAATACCCGTGTAGTTCATTGTAAAGAGGAGGATTTTGGAGAAATAAAAGTATAAGTATTCTTCGTGTTCTTCAAGGCTCTTTACTTCCTGAATCGTCTTGGTGCTCCTGAGTTTTGACTATTCAGGTTCTTACTTCTCTATTAATCTGTTATTAGGATATGGTAGAGGTTTTTGTTTCACCAGTATCATTTAAAATTATTATTTTTATTTTATTTATAAATATAATAATTAAATTCATATCAATTTTATATAAATATAAGAATATTTTTTATATATTGCACACGGTGTAAATTAGTAAATTGAAATTTTAAAATCAATTACTCCATGCTACATTTGCTCATCACCTCTGAAGAATAATATTTTGCATTTAATTTACATTTGCTCATCACCTCTGAAGAATAATATTTTGCATTTAATTTATAATGAACTAATTCACATTTTAAGCACTAATCATGATAATTCATGTACTGATCACGATAAGCAAAATTCAATCACGATAAGCAAATTTTAAGAACAATGCTACATTTTTATATTTTGTTAATTCAAGTCTAAACACGATAAGCAAAATTTAAATTTTAAGCAACATATATAGGGCACATTGACCTTTTTCATTTTTGTCTCTTCACGGTCTAATTTATATTTTCTTGTTCAATTTTTTTTTTCTTTTCATGTATTACCACTTCAATTTATGTTTTCTTTTTATTCTCCACCTCCATTAAATATTGAGGTTAACAATTTTATAGTAATAACACACTATAACTACCAGCCCACACATTAAATAGTGGGGTGTGAATTAGTGCGTGCGTGAATGTGAGTGTGAGTTAGTTCGTGCGTGAATGTGAGTATTAATTTATTTATAACCTTTATATTACGTATATTTTCAAAATTGCCACTCAAATCAATTTTAAATTAGTTTGAAATCAATTTTAAATTGAAAATTGCCTTTTTAATATAGTACTAGCATTTGCATTTGAAAACATTTTTAAATTTTATATTTATATAAAATTAATACTAATTCAATTATTATACTTATAAATATAATAAAAAATTAAATTTAATTGAATGTATTTGAATTGAATATGGAAAAAAAATCGGGTAGGATTACCGATCCGACCCGATTTACATTCATACGTGAGAACAGAATCCAAGCCATATAAATATAGTACTAGTATATAGGTTCGTTGACGATATGCTTTCGAGTGGGAACCTAGCGAGATAGATCAACGGCTGAGATGCATCTAATGCTAATCCATTAATCAAAATCTCTCACGCCACTCTCTCCATTTTCTTGCACTTTCAAAACCCCTCTTTTTCTGGATTCCAATTTTTGAGAATTCGAATTGATAATTTCCATCGAGCAGTTTCCCTCTCCCTATTTGTTTGTTGTGTCTTGTGTGTATGCCCGATGTCCCTTGTTACGTAGTCTCCTGAAGAATTCTCTCTTTCACCAGGTATTACTTTCAAATTTTGATCGGGATTTTTTCTGTGTATATTTGGATGATCGTAGTTTTTAGTTAGTGCTTTTGATGATATGCTGACCGGTGTATTGGCGGATTTCTGATTTATATCTGGACTGGTTAGGGTTTAAAGTTCCACCGATTTTTGGTGTGGGGGTTTTAGCATTTGATATTTGGTGATTTGCGAGCGCGAGTTTTTTTATTTGTCAGTTATTCTAGTCAGAATCCCCGGGCAACTTGTTGTTTGGGCTACTCATGGTTAGAACTACACCGAGCTTCAAATTGATTCAATATTAGTTTTTCCGATACAAGTTTTAATGGATGAAATTCATATTTAATAGTTTAATTTCCTAACTTTTTCTTCATGTCTGTATAAAGTCCTTTACATTGTAATTTTTCCCACATGTCTGATTTCTCTGGGTTCTGATTTAGTAATTTCAATTGTCTATCTTTCCATTTGCACGAATGTCTTGTAATGAGTCAACTTGGTAGGCTGGTAGCAGTAATTTCTTCATTGTCTTGAATGTTACTTCTTCTCTTTCCTGTCAATATCAACTTAACTACTTTCCTATGCACGCAGTAGGAGATGAGTGGAATATCCATAGGTCATTCGCATCCTAGACCTTGCTCGGGAAAGAAAACATTGAGAAGGTGCAGGAAGAACAAAGAAGCTGATAAAGTAATACTGATAGATGTCGATTCTGAAATTTGTGACAATGTTGTTATCATTGACATTCCTGAATCTTTGCCAAAGAGAAACGAAGACTCAAGCATGCTCAAGAAAGATGAGAAGTGGTCGTTCAGGAATGTTATAAACATTGATGATGACGAGACCCCTGATAATAGCTATCATTTTGGTGCAAAAAATGCCAGGTTCTCCGCTAGCACCTCTTTGAACAGAGAATCTTTTCGTATCGCTGAGGACTTCGCAGATTCCACAGAAACTTCTGGTGAAGATTGCCAATTTGTTCAAGACAGTGCAACACCAGTTAGGTTATCAAAATGCAAGCGTACGTACTCTGGGAAAGCTTCCACAAGTAACCGCTATGGTTTGGATATTGACTCAGAATGCGATCTATCTGAGAATGATTATCCTGACTGTGAGTTGGTGGAAGATTTTTCTGGAAAGTTTCAAGAGTTGTGGGAAAAAGCTGTCTCCAGGAGAAGGAAAGATACTCACAACGTTCATTCAGGTATTAGATTCAGGGGTCATGATAGTGCCTCAAGTTTTATTGATGAGGACCTCCAAAATGCTGAATCAAAAATAGCAACTAGGCACCATGACGAGGCGTCACTTTTTCAAACTACAGGGAAATCCAAAAGTAGAAACGGTGGTTCTTCTCCTGTTAGAACAGAAAAGGATGAATTTGGTTTCACCCATTTTTCTGATAATGCTGTGAATGATCGAGAATACGGTGCACATGGAAAATCTAAATCTCAAGCCAAATGTCGTCCTTCAATCCATAATCAGCAGGCTGATTGCCCAGATTGTGAGCCAGGAAGTTCCATCAGTCACACTGAAAGAAGTAAACATCCAGCTTCATCAAACTTCTCTTGCCAGGAGGAGCCAAATAAGAAATTAAATCATCCTATATCTACTGCTGGGGACAAGGTAAATTCTAAAGAGAATAAGGATGGTCAGCCGCACACAGATATCGTATGCAGTTTACCTCCTGAGGATGCCTGTTTAATTAGTGAACGTGAAAAGCTCAAGGAAACGGATGAATACAAAAGGGCGATGGAGGAAGAATGGGCTTCCCGACAGCAAGCACTGCAGATCCAGGTTTATAATCTTCACTTATCTGCTCTGTGCATTTCTAAGTAAAGTATTATCTGATGGTTAGGTTGTGTGAAAATTCTAGCACCTTGATTATTCAATGCACAGCTTGGATTTTTATTTCTTTCTACAGATTACTATGAAGTTGTTTCATATGTTCCTGTTTGGAATAAGTGATGGACTTAACTGTTAGATTTTTATTATTTGTAAAGATTTTTTGTATATCATGTGCTTGCTTTTATGCTTTTAGGCTGAAGAAGCACAACGTGAACGGAGATTGCGGAAGAGAAGAAAAGCTGAAAGCATGCGTATGTTGGATATGGAAAGAAGACAAAAGCAACGCTTAGAGGAAATGCGGAGTATTAAGAAGAAGGTCCGTGGAATTGCATATTATACTATTACATACTCTCTTAAAGTATTTATTGTGTGAATTTTTCTGTAGAGAATAATTAAGTAATTTTTAATTTTAGGATGAGGAAAATATGAACTTGAAGGATACAATTCGTGCCGAAGTTCGAAATCAGCTCAAGAAAATGGAAGTTGGGTGCCAGAATATGGCTTCACTGTTGCATTTGTTGGGTATTGAGGTGGGAAGTTGGCCAAATCCATCCCCACAAGAGGTTAGTACTAGTTGCTCTATATTTTACCTTGTTGTACTCACATTGTCTTTTACTTGGAAAAAGCAAAAAAACTGCCATTTTTTTGTTTGTCTGCATGCTAACTTTAAATTGGTTTCTAGCTTCCAACATAAGTACTTAGTACTCACATTTTGGAAAATTTTTGATACCCTGTCCCATGATTTGGCATAAACATCTGATTGGTGGGTTAGTGATAATCTCTTGAAATCGAGTCCTCTAACAAGGATTCGAAGTGTCCATATAGCCATAGAATGGTTTGAATGGGCTGCTGTTTTATTTCAGCAATGGGGGACAAGCTAATTATTAAATTGAGGTTTATTATAAAGTGAAAAAGAAAAAACATCCCTTGAAAGCACAAGATGCAGACTAAGGGCACAAAACTTAAAAAGCGAAGGAGAACAACTCAAAAAGGAAAGTCAGGATCATTATCCAAATCATCCGACCAACGCCTATGGACGACATTATTCATTGCAATCATACTAGGCCTATTGGTTACGTCAACCACAAACTCCATCGGTTTGTTACCCATTTCTTCCGCATTCCTGAGACGATTTTTAATACATCCTTCCGGAATTGCATGTATAGGCTCTCGTCCCTTTACCGAGCCCTTTGGACGACCACGTCCGCGCTTCTGCTCTGAGAGCAACTGCATCCCCTGATTAACTTGCTCCTCTAACCTAATAATACGACTCGCCATGTCATCCGGAGAAGAAATGGATTTATTATCAAAATCAACTTCCTTAATCGGCGAATTAACCCGCTGGCTCGCTGAATCTTCTGCCCCAACTATCGGTTGTTGCTCTACCACAGCTCCACTATTCGTTCCAGAATCCAACTCCAAAGTTCCCTCTACATTCGAGCCCTCTTTATCACTAGCCTTGTCCGTGTGAGGCGACCCATCATTTTCTTCCTCATGTAAAGGCTCTGCTTCATAATTGGAGTCCGCAATGATAGTCTCATCCACTTCCTCATCCCCATCCTCATCTAGCGCTTGATATCGGTTAGTATCCCCCGCCAGAGGGAGATCATTTTTCTTAGCCGCGTCTAGAAGATCAGGACCTGATAGAGGTTTAAGAATATCAACTTTGGGCTGCCATGCAGGAGTCGGACCCTCTCCCTTATCAAGATTCTTCACAACCATAGCAGGAGCCTCAGTGATCTTTTGCTTGCTCGTGGCCCTATCAGCTCTCCGGCATTTATCCGTTGAATGACCTGTAAGTTTACAACGCGAGCAAAAAAGGGGCATAGATTCAAAACCAAACTCAATGTAGAACGATCTATCGCCGTCATCAATGTACATCGAGTTGAGAATAGGCAAAGCCATGTCAAGTTCCACCAAAACCCGCGCAAAGTGTCCCACATGACCAGTTGCGGAGGCATTATCAATTCGCATAGGATGACCAAGCACACGACCTATACCAGCAATAATCACCGGAGTCCATAACTCCACAGGGAGATAATATATCCGAACCCATACCTGAGCCAGAGACGACACTTCCTTATACGGATCGAAATACCTAGTCCATTCACGGAAGCGTACGTGGCCGATTGACAGTTGGAGAAAAGAACTCCCTTTAGCTTTCTTTTTTGCTTCCATCGTCAAAAATTTAACAACGAAGAATCCCTTAGCCATGGGCACCAGTTGACAGTCGGCGCACTGCCATATGGTTCGAAGTTCATGAGAGAGGTCGGCGAACGTGCGTGGCTTGTCCCCTTTACGTTGGATAAGTCTACCGATTAGTGCAAATTGAAACTCTTCCAACTTTGTTTGATATTCCGATTTGGGCACTGAGAGGGTGACAACCTCTCCTTCTCGCTGTATTTGAAGGCCTCGGAGGCCATACGCTGCAACATCCGGCTTCTTAAGGGATTTGGGTTGGACTTTATCAGCTACTTTGGCAGCGAAAGAAACAGCCGGAGCAGAACCCGACACCTGCGCTACTGAAGTCGGCAGCGGCTGTATCAAACCAGGGATGGCCTGGTGAGGCTCACCGATCAAACTCTGCGCCGGTGAAAAACCCGATGAGCGCTGCCCAACAGCCACTGCGCCGGAAGAATAACCCGACTTTATGAGAGGCGGGTGCTGAGACGGAACATTGGCAGGGGACTGAGATCGAGACCTGTCAAAATTAGAAGAGACCAGGGGAAGATTGAGGCCCCCCTTGTCACGATGGACTTCCGGCGAACTCGAATCCATCACCGGCAGGAAGCGCCGGTGGAGAGTCTGGAGTCGCGGCCGGTCGGAGAAGAGCCCTCGCGGTGGGAGAGTCTGGAATCGGTGAAGAGCCCTCGCCGGTGGAGAGTTTGGAGTCTGGATCGGAGTAGAGCCCTCGCGGTGAGAAGAGCCCTCTGGATCGGCAGGCCCGTCGTGCTATCAGCGCCGCCCACCGGATCGAGAATCCGAGCAGATGAGAGACCGTCCTGGAGTCGCGGCCGGCTGGAGAAGAGCATTCGCGGTGGGGAGTCTGGATCGGCAACTGGACGCCTGGATCGCGGCGTGCTCTCGGCGGCGCTGTGCAGGTGACGCTGGTTCGTTCCAGAGTACTGCGCAGCAGCGGTCTTGTGCAGGTGCAGTAGCTGCGCTGGAGAGGAAAACACCGGCGCCGATGGCCGGTTGGAAGAGCACCGGTCGCCGGAGGGCCTGGAGGCGTGAAGCGTGAAGGCCGGACTCAAGAGTCAAAAAGCCACAACTCGGCGTGCTGCCAAAGTCGCGGCGTGCTGCCAAAAGCAATGGGGGACAAGCTAAAAGTAGGTGAAACTTGCATTAAATATGTGATTTTTAATATCTTGTTATAATAGCCTTTGAAGGGGCTGAAAAGATTAACAACTTGCCGATGATCATTCAATTGCTTTAGAGGCTCTTTATAGCATCCATATGGAAATTTTGGCCGGACTATGCCTTATAATTATGAAGCTGGAGGCATATCATAGTGTGAAGATAAGTGAAGTAATGAACCAACTCGGAAGATGCAGATACTGCACAATATCTCCATATTGGAAAGGCAGTGGTGGTACTATATGGAAGATAGGAGGGACATCCCAAGCCTAGGCTTTTTCCTTAGAGGTCTTTCTGCCCATTTCTCGTGATATACCTTCTGGGTGGTGGGAATAGTGGGAAAACTTATTTTGACTCCATAAGCAAGGTTTTAAAATGCGTTTTAAGCCTCAAGGCGGTCCGAGGCGACCTTGGCTTATTCATAAAACTAGGATGAAAAGTATAAATATTACTTCCTCTGTCCCATAAGAGAGTGCATTTTTCATTTTTGGACACTACACTACATAACACTACAAGAAAGTGGGTCTCATCTCCACTCATAATACACTCACCCGTGCCACCGAAAGTGATGCACACTCGTAAGGGACAGAAGGATTATAATAAAGCACATAGAAACATAGCAAATATATGAAAACACAAAAAAAAATATAAGTTCTTAACTCCTTATTTTAAGTTTAGGTTTCTGCCAGATTTTTCTTTAGGTTTTAGCATTTAGGAGGTATTTTTTTTGTTTCTCTTCCTTTGATTTACTAATTTGGTCTGCTTTTTAACAGCCCACTTCAAATTGAGACTAAACTCATAAAGCCCATCTATTTTTGGACTTTCAAAGCCGAAAAAATAGGTAGAAAAAAAGAATTACAGCCCTACCGTGAAGAATGCGCCTTGTTCGCACCAGGTGAGGTGCCGCCTCAAGTGTGCTTTCTGGGCGCCTCTCACCGACATATGTGCCTCACGAAAGTTATTAAAAGCCATTTCCTTAAAATATTCATGTTGCTGGGTTATTTACTTCACTTAATGTTTGCCTCCTTTGGCACTTGAAAGGAACTTGGAGAAAATAGTGGAAATCCATGGTCTCAAGCAGATTGTTTAAGTAAATGCTGTGCTTACTGTGTTGTTGTCTTTCATGTGCTCTATAGTTAACTGAAATTGATGATATTTTCAGGTACAGGCAGCTTATAAAAAAGCCTTGCTGACCTTTCATCCAGATCGAGCCTCACGATCTGATATCCGTAAGCTGGTTGAAGCTGAAGAAAAATTTAAGCTTATCAATCGCATGAAGGAGAAATTCCCTCCTCCTTTATGCGCTTGAAGAGTTCCAGTTTGTACTCTCACTGTAATTCTTAGCGCCTTGAACACAATGTGCCTTGAGTTGCAAGGATTCCATGGGTACGATGCTGCACCTTATATTTTAGTAGTCTATCTAACTCTTACAGGTTGGAAAAAACGTCATTGATTCTTGAGATTCATCTTGCATCCTGGGGTGATCTTTTTCCATATATTATAATTTTCCTGTAATTATTTTTTCACTTAGTCATTTATCACTGTATTATGTAGAGATACTTCAATCTCGTAAAACAATTTGGAAAGGAAAGATCTTGAAAATTTTGTGGAAAAGAGAAGGTTGTTGTTCTCATTATTTGGCTCGAATCCCACGTGTAATTGAAAATATAATGTTTCCGATTAATTATTTTTCGCAGCAATGTTGGTGTGGATATAATGTTTTTGTTTTCACAATTGTATGTCTTGGTTTCCTGGGAATTCTGAAAACGTAAATGGCTCTTGTAAAGAGACAAGCATGCGTGTAAAACTTGAAATAAAATAATTATTGTTGATGAAAATGATCACAAGTTATTCATAATGGGTGAAGCAAGATCCGAACTCCATGCTGGGGCTGAATAGCAAGGAGTAGGACTGGGGAGTGAACATAATTTGGTGAGAGCGTGAATCTATGGCGTTGAAGGATCATTGCAAGCGCTGTCTTGGCCTCATTCATCGCGAAGTTGAGGCAACACATATCCGAGGTCCAAAACCAAATCCCAGGAAGGCCATGGCATTGCCATTCGTCGCCTGAGCCACCCCTTGAGCAAATCTTTCTGGATTGAAAAGGTGAGCATCCTGACCCCATATATCAGGATTCCGGTGGAGGGCTAGAGGCGGAATCGCCAGCTTTGTATTTGCTGGAACCTCATATTTTGTATTTGCTGGAACCTCATATTCTCCCAACCTCACTCTGCTCTTGCTTTGTCTTGTAATAATACTCACTGGACTGTATAGCCTCAGTGTTTCGTATATTATCATGTTTATCTACACATATCACTTTATATCAAACATTGCATTGCATATATACATTTACTTGTCAAGTTTTCTTACCGTCTTTATCCTGGGAAGGCTGTCTGAGTTTGGATTGTCTTCACCAAACAGCTCCAACACCTCTTTCTGCGCTCTTTCTTTCCAGTCTGTGTGGATTGCAAGGAGGAGCATGCTCCATGATATCAAGCTGTAAGTTGCTTCTTGTCCAGCAAAATAGAACGTTTTGCATTCGTCTACGATTTCAGCTGCTGATATTTGGTTTCTCTCATCTGTATCATGGTGAACCTTAAGGAGTGATCCCAGAAAATCACTCCCAGAACTGTCTGCTTCACCTTTCCTAACTTCATCCTCCTAAGCCTCGACCACTTCCTCACCCTCGGCCACCACTATCCCGTCTCCAAACAATTTCCTCAAGTTGCCTTGGCTTTCAACTTTCGGAAATGCACCTTCTCTGTTTGTGAGGATCTCTTTCACCAAACCAGGCTGAGTCACAACAAGTTGAGGCTCAGTTCCAATCCAGGTGAGAAAATTGTCACCTGATTCAGTGATATGTATATAAGGATTACACACACAGCACAAACAAGCATCAGTGAGAACCCAAAAACAAATTATAAAATTCTTACCATATAATTTGATCCAAGAATAAAAATGTGGCTGAATTCTTGGAAATATATCATGAGATAAATCCATGACAGTTCTACTGGTTTGCTGCTTCATCTTGACAATCTCTTTGGTGTTTCCATGGAGGAATTTGTAAGAGGGGCCTCTGATCCCTTGATACTCCATTACACGTCGAAGACGAAGAGGAATCCACCATAGTTTGTAAAGAATGACTGAAGGAACTGCTAACAGTATAAAGAACACAGTAAGAGCTAAAAGGAGAATCATGGGGTTGACCAAATAGAGTCTCAAAATTCACTATTTTGTTGATGTTGAAGATTGAAGCTATGCAAAACTGAAAGTTGTTTAGATGGATGAACAAGCCAGAATGGAAGTAAAAAATTCAGTACCCCTTTTGAGTTTTATATTGATTGGGGAGTGTCAGAGATCCGGGAGAAAAAGAAACAAGTAGGAGTATTAAAAAATTACAAGAACAACATGTGCTACTTAAGTTTTTATATTATTCGATTTTCAAGTCTGTGAATCAAACCAACTTTAGACAAAACGACACATTGTCTCACAAACCTTTGTGAGATTATTTATGCTTACAGAAGCATCACTAGGAAAAAGTTAGTCTGTTTCTACAGCGGCTGAAGCAAGATCCCAACTCTTCGTTGTGGCTGAGTAGTGAGGAGTATGAAAGGCGAGTGGATATAGTCCAATGGGAGTGTGAGTTGTAGCGTTGAAGGATCATCGAGAGGGCTATCTTCGCCTGAGGCCTACACAAGTTCGCAGTCCAAACCCAAATCCCAGGAAGGCAGTGGGATTGCCATTTGTTGCCTTAGCCAGCCCTTGAGCAAACCTTACTGGTTTAAAAAGGAGAAATGTAAGGAGAAACATGCCTTCTTTGTTGGTGAAGATTTATTTAACCAACTCAGCCTCAGTAACAATAATTTCAGGTTTAGTGCCAATCCAGTGAAGAAAATTGTTTCATGTTTCAATTATTTAGACTGCTATTAGCTACATTACTCGAAACTTGACTAGTCAAAAACTTACCAGTCAACTAACAAGTGGGTTATTAATATACTAAAATTCATTTAATTCTAAACATTTAGATGTTTTCTTTAGTGAATTCCAATATATTCAATTTCTAATAAGCATAGTATAATGTCCTTTTAATGTTAAAAATAGAGTGATTTTGAATAAATATATATTTCTAAATTTTCTAAAAAGAGTAGGACAGATTACATTTCATTCAATCTCTGGAGTTTTTCAGTTGGCCGGAAATTTAACAGCAAGAATATATAGTCTGTAGTATAGCCAGTTGCTGAAAAAAAATGTTACCATATAGTTTAATACAACAAGTGAGGCTGAATTATTGGAAATATATCATGAGATATGTCGATGGCAGCTGCTTCATCTTGATGATCTCCTTGGTGGTGCCATGGAGGAATCTGTAAGGAGGGTCTTGCGATTCCATTAAACGTTGAAGACGAAGAGCAATCAACATAATTTGTACAAGATGATTGAAGGAATTTTCAACGCAGAAAGGGACACACACACAGCTAAAAGAGGAATCATGGTTTCAATCAAGAATTGAGATCAAATCTTATTGAAAGATTTCGGTTGATTAAGTTGTGTAGGAGAGGCAAGTAGATGGATATTAGCACATGAGACATTTCTTTCATTATCATAGAACAAACTACAAATAGACATTTATTTGACATTTATGATTGGGTGGGTGGCATAGATAGTAGAGATAAGATTTCTCTAATTCACCATTTATATTTTTCGTCTTGTCTTAATTATAAGTTTATACAATCAGACCAACTTTAGACAAAAGAAACATTTTCTCACAAACATAATGCTATCATTTATGCAAACACCTACACAAGTCCGTTTCCTCAGATTGTGATGAGTTATGACATTCAACTAACTTATTTCACAGCGGCTGAAGCAAGATCACAACTCCACATTGAGGCCGAACACTGAGGTGTATGAAAGGCGAGTGAACATAGTCCGATGCCAGTGTGAACTTATAGCGTTGAAGGATCATTGAGAGCGCTATCTTCGCCTCACTGATGGCCAAGTTGAGGCCTACACATGTTCGCGGTCCAAACCCAAATCCCAGGAAGGCTGTGGGGTTGCCATTCGTTGCCTTAGCCAACCCTTGAGCAAATCTTTCCGGTTGAAAAAGGTGAGCCTCCCGCCCCCATATGTCAGGATTCCGGTGGAGGGCTAGAGGCGGAATAACCACTCTTACATTTGCAGGGAGCTCGTATTTTCCCAACTTCACTCTGCTGCCTATTCTCCTTAAAATAAGAGTGACAGGGCTGTATAGCCTCAGTGTTTCATATAATATCATGTTAACCTGCACATCAACAAACATATATTATAATGAAGGGTATATTTGAGTGATAAATATCAATTTTTCTTACAGTCTTTAATCTGGCAAGACCATCTGAATTGGGGTTTTGTTGACCAAATAGCTGCAACACCTCTTCTCTGGCTCTGTCTTGCCACTTTGTGTGGGTTGCAAGGAGAAATGTGGCCCATGTTAGTAAACTGGAAGTTGTTTCTTGTCCAGCAAAATAGAATGTTTTGCATTCATCAATGATTTCAGCTACTGATATCTGGTTTTTCGGATTCGTGTCGTGGTGAGATCTTAGGAGTGATCCTAGAAAATCACTACCAAAACTGTCTGCCTTGCCACTTTGAACTTCCAACTGTCTCTTGTTTACTATTTCCATGATAGAATCATGAAGCAACTGCTCTGTTTTGTCTGCTTCGATGTCGTCCTGTGTTCTTATAAATTTTCTGCAATGTGGAAGGATTTGATCATAACAGCTAACAACATTGAGAGTGTGGAGAAGCAACTTATAACTAACATACATACCCAAGGCTGAAAAATCTGATGTTAAGCCTATTTCTGAAAATCAATATACCAAGCTTAGACAACATAGCAAATATCTTTCTCCCCTCCAAATAGCCACTTCCAAAAGCTGTTCTTGAAATTACTTCGGAGCTAAGATGCTTGAATTCGCTGCAGACCTCGATGTCTCTGCCATGGTGAGTCTTCCATTTCTCAAGCATGGTTTCAACACAAGCAACCATTGCTGGTACCATGTCCTAACAACATACACAATTAAGGATAAACCATGTGGAGTTTAATTATTTCTTAAGTAAAAATATACTAAAATTTTACCTTGAGGCACTCTCCGTGGAAGGCATGATTAGACAATTTCCTAAGCCTAGACCATTTTTCACCTTCTGCCACAACGAGTCCATCTCCAAACAATTTGATGAAGTAACTTTTTGGTGTAATTTTTGGAAAAGTAGCTTGTTTGTTGGTGAGAATTTCTTTGATCAACTCAGCCTCAGTAATAACAATTTCAGGGTCAGTGCCAATCCAATGAAGAAAATTGTTTCCTGTTTCCATTATTTAGAGACACAACCTCAGTTACTAATATGCATGTAGATTTGTATTACTAATCAAAATATTTAAATTCGAAACATATAGATGTTTTATTTTATGATTTACAATAATTTTAGTATGATTAATTTTTAATTAGCATAGCATAACTTTTTTAATCCCCCCCCCCCCCCCCCACCCGCTTCTAAAAGAAATACATTCTCCAAAAAAAAAGGTTAGATTAGACTTAGGTCATTCAAACTCATGAGTAGACAACATGTCTGTATAATCAAATACTTGAAAAACAAAAGAATAAGATTACCATATAATTTAATCCAAGAGTTGAAGTGAGGCTGAATTATTGGAAATATATCATGATCTAATAAGTGCATGGCAGCTGCATCATTTGTTTGCTGCTCCATCTTGATAATCTCCTTGGTGCTGCCATGGAAGAATCTGTAAGGAGGACCTCTGATTCCTTGAGATTCCATCAAACGTTGAAGATGAAGAGGAATCCAGCATAATTTGTAAAAGATTATTGAAGGAATTATCAACACAAAAAGGGACACACACATAGCTAAAAGTGGGATCATGGTTTCAATTAATCAAGAATTGAACCTCTAAATCTATTGAAATATCGATTCAAGTGGAATTGATTAATTTATGGAGGAGGGGAGTCAGTAAGTGTAGGCAAAGATTAGTATATTATAATTATTGCATATTTCTTTCATTTGATTAGAATACGCTACTATTTGACGTTTGGTTTATGTTTTATACGATAAAACAGCAGATGCTAGTTAGAGGTGTCTGCTGAACTTTAAATTAAACACTTCAATTAGAATGAGGTAAGACTTCTCTAATTCATTATTTTGTATTTTAGGTTTTGCCTTTATTATAAAATTATGTAATCTTTTGTACTTATATTACTTTAAACCCCAAACTATTTTCGCACTATCAATTATATCCTGAACTATTGAAAATAATTTTTTAAACCTTGAACTATCAATTGTACCCTTTATCCATTTTTCATCCTTTGAATTTTTAATGAGTAATGCATATAATCACGTCGTTTTATATAATATAGGTCAAAAAAAGAATGATTCTAAATACATTGTGGTATTCGGTGAGCCACGTCAAAATTTTGAAGATAAAAAAATGAACGAATGGTATAATTGATACAAAATTAATAGTTCAAGGTTTAAAAATTATTTTCGACAGTTCAAGATATAATTGATAGTGCGAAAATAGTTTTGGGTTTAAAGTGATATTTACCCTAATTATAATTATTATTACTATTAATAAAAAATTGAGTATTCTTACAAATTTTAATATTTCTATTACTCCCTCCGTTCCATTATTCATGACACATTGCACTACAAGAAAATATGGAATTAGCTACTAAATTTAACTACGGAAATAATTCCGTAGTTAAAGAACGACGGTTTACCAACGGAAATATATAAATTTTAATTTTTTTATTTAATTTTAAATATTGTGTTAGAGTATTTTCATACTCTATACTCTATTTAATTGTCATTGTGTAGACAATAAATGTGTAGAGTTTTCAAAGATCTGGACTGAACTCTTACTTCGGGAGTTGCTTCTCGAGTTCTTCTTGTTGTTCCTACTTAAGTTGCTTCAGCAGTTTCATGTTTCTGGCAGCCTATTTTTTGCGGGTTTTGGGGCTTTTGTTGGAAATCTACTTGGGCCTTCCTAAGGATTTTTATCTATCGGATCTCCAGATTGCATTGGAGTCATCCTTCCTAGGGTTTCTGTGAACCCTAATTTGTGCCACCACAAGTGGACCCTAATATGGGCCGGATCTCAACCCAATTGTTGGGAACTTAATGAAATATCTTAATCCTAGTTTTGATGATACCAAAATCAATTGGTTTCACTTGTAATAGTCTAGAACTGTTCGAACTCAAGTGTTAGAGTTCTTTTTCTAGTTTTGTTGCTATTCTGAAGACTGAAAACTGAAGCCGGAGGACTGAAGGCTGAAGACTGAAGTTACCGACTGATGTAAGGATAAAGGCAAAGTCAAATACTGATATTTGGCTAACCAGTCCAAGAATCAGTATAGACTGATTATTTAATGCGAGCCACGTGGATTCAGTGGATTGATACTAAAGTCAAGTATCAGTTAAACATTCTTCCTCGGACTGAACCTCTAAAGTTTAAAGGAAGCCACACACTCCAGAAGTACAGCCGCATTAAATGCAAAGATCTCAGGATCGTCCTTTCTCTGCAGAGGCCATTCCTTTTGGTGATTACCTTTTCAGAGATGTCCTATCTCCTGCTCCTCAAAGTAGCCGTTCTAACCAAACAAAGGAACCTCGAAGGTTGAAGCCTCAGCCCAAGTTCAAATTACTCTCTAATGGAAGAATTCTTGAAGACCATTTCAGCCAACGGATCTATTCAAGACGTCTCCTATAAATAGAGCTCGAGGATCACTTCAATCTTCATCGATTCAACTACATAAGCTGAAATGCTGCCGAATTCGTTACTCAACATTCAAAGCCGTTCCAAAGTTTGAATCAAATAAGAGAATCACAAAGCCAAAATCAGTCACTGCTGATAAGGGTGAGCATCGGTTCTATTCGGTGCAAAACCGAACCAAAAACTCAAAACCGAAAACCGAACCGATGGTTAAAATTGGAACCGAACCGCACCAATTGGGGGTCCAAAATCGAACCGTAAATGAACCGATAAAACCATCGGTTTCGGTAACAATGCAATTTATTTTATTTTATTTTTTTCAAAAATACCAATTAAAATTTGTAAAATAATGTAAAATACACAAATTTCAAATGTCAAATAATTAGAAAAATAATTATATATAATAAAATATTAATATGTATCGGTTCGGTTCGGTTCGATTTAAAATCGAACCAAAAAATAGAAACCGACACCAAATCGAATATTTTTGGTTTTTACTTTTCAAAATCGAACTGAAAACCGAACCAATAGAATTGGGACCGAACCGCACCAATCCAGTTTGGTTCGGTTCAATTTTTAGTGTCGGTTCGGTTTCTGCTCACCCCTAACTGCTGATTACAAACATTCTCTTAGAACTTAGGCAAACATTGTTAATCCAAAGCCTAGGTATAACTGATTACAGAGAACTTGTTCTTTGTAATCTAGTTGACAAGTTTTTCGAACCTCTTTTCAATCAACCGAATCGAGAGTTTGAGTTGTTAGGAGTTCAGAGCAGTGCTCTGTCTCTGAAGAGATCTTAGTGCCCAGTGTGCGCTAAGAGTAAGAAATCAAACCAAGTGTGTAGGTACTGAAGAAAGGATCTTCAGTTGTCCAGGTTTGTTGTGCACCCGTAAGCACACGTCCAAGTTTGCTGTGCGCCCGTAAGCACAGGCCCAGTGAAGTTGTCGGTCTAATCAACTGACCGTGGATGTAGGAAGTGTTTTCCAAACCACGTAAAAATCTTTGTGTTATTTTCAGTATTTACCTTCTTCCTTGTGTTCATACTTTTTTAAACTGAAAATTGATTAACTGCAAAGAGAAACTTAACTGCTGACGACGTGATTAATCTCACAGGCTATTTCGAAATAAAAGTTTTCCACTGCGTGTGTTATTAGTCTAACTGATCTATCTACAGGTAGTCAGTAAGATCCATAACATCTCTCTATTTAACAAACTCGACTGAAGCCTTACCTGTATCAGTTGAAGTCTTTGACTTAACTGATAACTCATTACTGAAGAGTATTCAGTATCAGTCGTCAACCTTGTTTTGATAAAACTCTTTTAACAAAAAGGTTGAGTCAGTTTGTGTTTCAAGTCTCTGTTTCAAAAATAGCCTATAGGTGTATTCCCCCCTCCCTATACACCTATCCGAGACCCTCCGGACCTAACACCAACATCTTCTAGGGTTTAGTTATATATGAAAGACGCATAGTACCTGTTGCAGCTGCTGATTTTTGTGTTACTCTTATGCATTCTTGAGAGTATGTTGGGAACTTAATGGAATATCCTAATCCTTGTTTTGATGATACCAAAATCCATAGGCTTCGTTTGTAATAGACTAGAACTGCTCGAACTTAAGTGTTAGAGTTCTTTTCTAGTTTAGTTAGAGTTCTTTTCTAGTTTAGTTGTTGTTCTGAAGACTGAAGACTGAAGAACGAAGGACTGAAGACTGAAGTTGCCGACTGAAGCAACAGTCAAATAATCAGTCTCGAACTGATTACTTAATGCGTGCCACGTGGAATCAGCGGACTGATACTAAAGTCAAGTATCAGTTAAACATTCTTCCTCGGACTGAACCTCCAACGTTCAAAGGAAGCCACGCACTCCAAAAGTACAGCCGCATTAAATGCAGAAATCTCAGGATCGTCCTTTCTCTGTAGAGGTCATTTCTCTTTGGTGACTATCTTTTTAGAGATGTCGCATCTCCTGCTCTTCAACATAGCCGTTCTCACCAAACAAGGAACCTCGAAGATTGAAGCCTCAGCCCAAGTTCAAATTACTCTCTAACGGAAGAAATCTTGAAGACCTTCTCCGCCAACGGATCTATTCAAGACTTCTCCTATAAATAGCACTCGAGGATCACTTCAATCTTCACCGATTCAACAACATAAGCTGAAGCTCTGCCAAAATTATTTCTCAGCCAAAGCTCAAATTTCCCAAAGCTTGAATCGAAGAAGAGAATTCCAAAGCCAAAAATCAGTCACTGCTGATTACATAAATTCTCTTAGACCTTAGGCAAACCTTGGTTATCCAAAGCCTAGGTCAAACTAACTCCAAAGAACTTGTTCTTTGAAGTTTAGTTGGCAAGATTTCAAACCTCCCTTCGACCGATAGAATCGAGTGTTTGAGTTGCAAAGGAGTTTAGGAAGGTACTCTATCTCCGTGAGGTCCTAGTGCCAGTTCGTGCTAGGAGTGAGAAATCCAACAAGGTGTGTCGGTACTGAAGATTGGATCTTTAGTTGTTTCGGTTGTGTGCACCCGCAAGCATATATTTCGGTTTGCTATGCACCCGTAAGCACGAGCATCGGTTTGCAGTGCACCCGTAAGCACTTGCAGAGTGAAGTTGTTGGTCTAATCAACCGACCGTGGATGTAGAAAGTATTTTCCGAACCACGTAAAAATTCTCTGTGTTATTTACAACTTTCAGTATTTCAGTTCTTACTTATGCTCTTCCCTTCATAAACTGAAAACTGATTAATTGCAAAGAGAAACTTAAGACTAAACAACGTGCTCAACTCAAAAGGCTATTGCGAAACAAAAGTTTTCCGCTGCGTGTCTTATCAGTCTGACTGATCTATCCTCTGATAATCAGTGAGATTTATAACATCTCTGTTTATCAAACTCGACTGAAGCCTTACGTGCATCAGTTAAGTTCTTGTGATTTAACTGATAACTCCTTACTGAAGAGTTTTTCAGTATCAGTCGTCAACCCTATTTTGGTCAAAACTCTTTTCAGTAAACATGTGTCTGAGTTTGTGTTTGAAGTTTCGTTTTGATCTCTATTTTGAGATCTTCGAAAAATAGCCTATAGGTGTATTCCCCCCCATACACCTATTCGAGACCCTCCAGACCTAACAATTGGTATCAGAGCAGGTTGTTCGCAAGAACAATTTTGTTTCTGATCAGGTTCTAACTGAACTAGATCCTTCTAAGGGTTATTTTCATTATCAAAATCATCTCAAGAGTTTTCTTGAGGTTGCATGTTCTGTGTTCTTTTCTTGGGTCCTGTGTGTTTTCTTTTCTTTTTCTCATGAACAGGATCAAGAAAGACTCCCCCAGCGACTATATCAAAACATACTTTCGACGAGTCAACGGACTTGAGATTGGGACATTGGACTCAGCCCTCAACGATAGATTCATCTTTCCAGAAGAAAACCAGAGTCCAACCCACTCACAGTCAGAATGAACTTGCAGATATGATCAAGTTCCACAAGAGTATCAAGACCTAAGAATGAGATTTGAAAATCTCCTTAGGGAGCACAGAGAAATCATCAGAGAGATTCTTCATGTGCAAGATGCTCAAATGATTGTCATGCGCTATGTCTCAGACGAAGACGAAGCTGATAGAAGAAATATTTAAGAGCGCAGACTGATCAATAGACTGAAACTCCTTCAGTCTCAGAAATAAGAACTTCTGTTACGTCTTGAAGAAACAGAAAAAAAAACTTCAAAAAGACGTCAGAAATTTTTGCAGAAGTGATTCATGAAGCAACGATTCAGACCAGAAGAAAGATGAAATAAGAGAAGAAGGTGCAGTAACAGTCAAAGCCAGAATGCCTAAAGAAGAATCAGTCATCTATTTAAGGGGAAACTTCCACTGTTCTCAACGTCCAATTCAATATTGGTTGACGTGTAAGTTTCTCTCAACGAGCTCATAATGTTTAATGACTATTTTTTTTTCTTTACTCCTCTGCACTGAAAACTGTTACAAGGCTAATTTGTCATGATAAATATCTTTTCCTTTTGCTCATTGACTCTTAGAATTTTCGTCTAAATTTTATTGTCACACGTTCGCACGATCCTGCCCTTTTTACTAAGAAGCGGACTGATCCACGTGTCACGTCTCTATTTGCACGGATTTCAAAAGATCATTGAAACTGCCTTGTGCACGATCTTCCACATTCTCTTCAAAATCGTTTCATCTTCTACAAAAGATTCACTCAATCTCTGAGAACTCATTCGCTTCAAATCAAACAAGTGTCATCCTTCCTCACAACTCTCCGTGAAGTTCATTGTTCAATCTCTGTGAGAAAATTTCAAGATTTTTGTAGAAAACTTTCCTTCCAAACTATTCTCATGGCAAAATCTTCGAAATCCGCCTCTCAAGAAGTCGTGTGTTACGAACCCATCGTCACAACTGAGGCACTTCAGAAACTTTCTGAATACCGCAAGATCAATGAGATCTTAAGTCGTCATGGATGGACAAAATTTCTTCACAGTTCACCAGAATTCATTCTCGATGAACAAACCATCAGAATGTTCTATGACACTATTTAGATTGACAAGTCAACTGGAGAATGTACAGCAAACATCGACATCTACACCAACGAAGATTTCACAGAGTCGACAAAGTATACTGTCAACATCTCTTAAGCAGCAAGGGAACTGGTCAACCTTCCAGCTGAAGGACCTGCACCAATCTTCTTAAACAAAGAAGCAGCCAATCTCATGAGAGACACCCTGATGGATGATGCCTCCTCCGACCTGGACATCAAGAACGTCTTGAGCATGTCATGACTGCATCCCCATCTCAGACCTATTGCCAAAATGATCAAGAAATGCTGGTTTGGCATCCTTGGATCACCGGGTCATCTGTCAAGACCACACAAACTGGTACTGATCGCACTGCTTCAAGAAGGCCCATTCAACTGGGAAAGGGCATATCTCCAAATTCTTGCTGGAGTAAAGAAGGAGACTCATTCCTCCAGACATCTACGTCAAGGAACAAGAGTATCATCCCCGATCCTTCACAACACGAAAAACATTCAATGCTTCTGGAAGAACACCACCGGAGTGTCTTCCACAATTCATCTCTTTGAAGAGCAAAAGAACTCAACCAAAGGGATTTCCAGTGTGCTTAGTGAAAACCCTGTTCCAATAACAGAGGCTCACTACAAAACTCGAGGTTCAGTCAAAAGGAACCTTAACAGTTTTTCAACTCCAGTCAAGATCTCTCTTGACTCTCCACAATAACAATTCAAAGAAGACACTGAAGGAGCTGCACGAAGGACTCCCGAGGAAGAACTGATTCCGGATACTAAAACTTCTCACCAACAACCGACATCCTCTGCTTATCCTCCACAAAGTCAAGAAGAACGACAGTCGAAGGAGTCACAAGCAGCTGACAAAGAAGGAAATCCTACAGAAGAGCTCCATCCTCCTCTCACCGAATTCTTCCACTTCTGCATTGACAGCTTCAACAAGAAGGTCAAATTTGCAGAGCCTGCTGATCTCAATGCTGCTTCCTCATCTTCAGTGACTCCGCTCGCTCTTCTCAAGAACTATCTGACACTTCTAGCTCAACACTGTGTCACTACCACTTTTTCCTTAATCATGGCAACCGAGCATGTTGAAGAGTTTCAAGACCTCGTCAGCTACTTCTTCTTCATCTTCGTCAAGACAATGCCCAGATCCCAATTTCAGGGAATTGACGAAGTTCTCACAAATGCTGAAATGGAAGCTCTAGAGAATAGTGTCTTTAAAAATTTTAAAGTAAAAAACCTCTGGGATGCAATCCATGACTGGTCTCCCAACTTCAGACAGTATCTAATCTCCAAAGGTCTTCTCAAGGAAGATCACAACAATGATGATGAAACTCATCCAGAGTCTCCAATTCGTCAAACTCTTCCTTCCGATACAGGGAATGAAGACTCAGCTGATGAAGTTCCAAAGTCAGCAAGGCCTCTCACTGATGAAGAAATACAAATGCTAGATGAAAGGCTGATCATTCAAGAAGAGGAGACTTATGATCTCAAGGTTAAACTAGCCTTCCTCGAATCTACTGTCATGAATCTTCAACAGCAATTGGGAATTCAGACCAAAGACAACGTCGTGCCTGAATCTCAAGACAACAAGAAGCAAGAAGAAGACAAGAAAGGAAAAGGGAAGAAAGCTACAGAAACAACTGAAAGTCCACTGAAGAAATCAAGCAAGAAGCTTCGCATCAACTGAAGACAAACGAAGGTCAAGAATTTCAATTGTCGTTAAAGTTCATATTTGTAAATGATGTTCTAGAACTGTTTTGACGACCTTCTCTTGTTCAGTCTTACAATGCAACTCTTGTCTGTTGATGCATTGAAACTGCTTTATCCTTGCTTATGATTGTTTCTCTCCTTTCTATCCACTTTAGTCAACCTTTATGTTGATAACTGGTTATCAAACTTAGGGGGAACGCTGTTCAGTTCAAATCAGTTGTTGATGTCTTTCCTGACTGATTGTTGGGAACTTGACTAAAATAGTTTTATTTTTAATTGATGAGAGAATAAGATGATTTTTGCTAAATTGCTGACTTATGACCATGTTTTATCGATGAACGAGATTAATTCAAAATACCTTATTTGAACTTATCTTTTCTGATCATTGCATGAGTTGATATCCGCCCCTTTTTCATGAGTAAGAGATTGCGTCAAATATTCTTCGTCATTTTGAATCTCTTATTTTAAGGTATTTCACTGACGGGCATTAATTACAGACTTCAAAAATCATTAAATACAATTTGGCGCGCGGATTTCAAACCGCTAATGTCTTTTCAATCGCCCTAAGTAATAGTTCATCTTCCACGATCACACTTCGTCACCACATCTCACGTCTGCACTTTGTCTCCACAAACCATGTCTCTGACTCTCATCACATCATCACGTTTACTCTTTCTCTCTCGCATTTCAACTAACCATCTTCCACAACCATCAACTGTGAGATTTCTCCCTGTTCGAAAACTCTCTTTCTGCAGATTCACAAAAATGACCAAATCCGATGAAAAGAAGTCTGGTGCCAAGAAAATTGACTGCCTCATCAAATGAATCAGATGCGAATAGTCGGTGGATTTCCCATTTCTTCAAAAGAAACCGGAGCACCCTAAAGTAGAAGAAATTCTGACTCAACATCAGTGGAAGACCTTCGTGACCAAGGAAGCTGATTATCTTCTCACCGATTCTGTCAAACAATTTTATCAGAATCTGCGATTCAACGATTCTGGTGAACTCTTCTCCAAAATCACTGTGTTCACAACCCCAGATTTCTCAGACAAACAAGAGGAAAAACTCAATGTTACAGATATTATCAGAAAACTGTTTAAACTTCCAAACAGTGGTTCTTCACTCTCATCCATTTTAGATGACGAAGCCAATGCCACCCTCAAAACGGCAATGAAGAATCCAGATGAGTCGACTGAAGGGACTCTTGTTCTATCTCTTCTCAAGCCTGAATACACTCTGTTAGGCAAAATCATTCAAAAGTGAAGGATAGGCGCGGCGGGAACGCCGGACAAGGCTTCTCAGCCCCAGAAGAACATTTTGGCCGCTCTCCTGAAGGAAGGACCCTTCAACTGGGAAGAGGCGTATCTCAAATTCCTCTTCAGCGAGCGTCAGAACTCCAAACCGGCAAATTTGCTCCGACAGGGTTTCCCAAATTGTCATCCAAGGGATGAAGTCTCTTCTTATTGTTTACTGGCCGGAGATGCTGCCATTTATGGATAGTTATTGACTTCTCAAAGTTGCAAAAGGTGGACCTCAGCCTTCCCCAAAAGCGAAGGTAATCGTTCTCTCCTCCCCTTAGTTAAATAAATCCGAAATACCTGAACCTCCCACCTCAGAGCATTCTATTTCGGATACCTCAAACGTACCTCGTCGTCCTCGCTCCTCTCTTCCAAAAACGACATCTAAACATGTCCCTAAACCAAAGCCTAAAGCTGTCTCAAGAACTCCTATCTCCTCCAAATCCAAAGGCAAAGCTGTACTGCAGACTCCTTCTGAACCAACTCCACTGGTTCATCAGCTAAAATCTAAGCAGTCACAACAATGCAGTCTGAAGCCCGACAAGATGCAACAAATCACTTACTGCATCTTCTTGGTGATTTTGATACATCTCTAGAAGTCTACCAGAATCTCCATAGACTTCTCACCTACACCTTTATGAAGATGGCTCCCTGCCCTAAGGTCAATGATCTTCAAAGCATTGAAACTGAAGATTCCTTTGAATTTGAAGAAGCCTCTCTGATCAGCATCTTCCAATTCACCAGAGTATGTGATGTAATCTATGGCTTTGACAAGTTTGCCATGGATTATCTTGAATCCCTAGGCTATTCCAGGAATACTCTGATTCTCAACCAGGATGCTGGAACATCCACATCGAGAATTATTGAAGAAACTTCAGTCCATGATTTTGTTGCTCCATTGCCTCTTCCATTGCCTCCTTTTCATCAGAATCCAAAATCTGAAGTCACTCTCCAAGAAGCACCTGCATCTGAGTCTGCTCCTCAAGCCGACCCTGCAGCTGGTTTTGCTTCTCCGGATCAGCCAATGACTGATCAAATCAATCAATTTTTGACAGATACTTCAGCTGCTATGCCATCCTCCTTTGAGGATATTCAGCCTAGTGACCTTGACAAGGCTGAACATCCGAGCTCTCCGCCTGCAGCTGAGATTAAATCAGTTGACGACACTGATCCCTCATGACATGTTCGTGCATAGAACTGCCCTCGCTCATCTTACATGCTAAGATTTCTCTCATCATGTTAAAGCGAGCAGATCTCTCGGACTCCCCATATACCTTAGAGAGGTTTAGCATATCCCAGCCGCGTCAACCATGACCTGATGCTGGAGTTGAAAAGTTTGTGACATAGTCATCATAATATAGCACTTGGCCATATTATTAGACTTGTGCCACCTTTTATGCGCCTCACGTTCCGCATCGGTTGACGCGTCAGTTAGGGCAGCAGGACGTGGAGTAGTAAGCATAAAACTGTGCTCCTCAGCGTCAATAATGTACATAATGTGGCGTTTCCATTCGGTATAGTTAGGACCGGTGAGAGGATTGTTTGCAAGAATATAGATGATTGGAGACATAGACATATCTGAATGTAAACAAAAATAAACAAGTAAGAACATGAAGAATATAATTCGTAACAATAATATTGTAACCTTTTGATAAAACAATATTAATGAAACCTCCAACTGCCCAAGAAAACTCACGAGTAAGCCACGATAGGGTGAACGTTTACCATGATTTTCTCAACCAGACTATCTACCTAGTCGTTTAACTTCCATCCATGTCAACTTAACCTTTTGACAAAGGAAATTAATAGTCGGACTTTAACTAGACCATATCATTTTCAAGAAGGGACTCCGATGAGGAGTTGTACATTGTACTTGAAATGATATCTAAGCAGCGACCATAATTTAACCTCGATAGTTAAATTCTCGAAATTAGCATACTCACGAGGACCATACCGCTTTCAATTTAACCTCTTGGTTATCTTATTTAAAATCTATCCTCTAAAGTACTCATGAGAATCATACGAGTAAGCCACGATAGGGTGGACGTTTACCGCATAACTCCCACTACTTAAACGGATTTAAATATTTTTAATAGAAATCTCAACTTAACAAACTTGTGAAATCAAATATGAAGTAAGCCACGATAGGGTGAACGTTTACTCATATTCTCAATCACTTTGTCTTGAGACCGCATGTGGAGGTCTAAAATAATTTTTAAAAATTTAAAAATTATCAAAACAGCTTAGTCTTTTATAAATTCAAAAGGTTTGTTCATGCTCAAGCACATAATCCTAAACATGCTCTTCTAGAACGCAACATGTAAAACATGCTTAAGAAAATGATAAACCTACTATCATGCTTGTCTAAGCGCAGTTAATAAAAACATATTAACAAGCAAAGACATAGAAAAGCAGGTAAAGAGCATAAAGACTAAACACCACGGCATGCAAAGAACATAATTAAAGAATTAAATTCTTCGTGACCCATTCGTGGAATCCCAACATCTATTCTATTGAATTAAAAACAGAAAAGAAAGCCCAAAAACTTAAAAACTTGGCCCGAACACTTCATCCGGCCCGTCTTTGGAAAAAGCTAGGGTTTGGGCCCCCTTGGTTTTGAGAGATGCAGCTAGGGTTTGGAAACCCTAGCTGCCGCCGCCACCTCCCATGGCAGCCGCCCCATCGCTCGACAGCAGCCCGGCACCGCAACAGCTCGGCGCTGCAGCAGCCCGGCGTGCCAGCCTCCAGCGCGAGCAGCAGCCCGGTCGGCAGCCCTCCAGCGCGTCCAGCAGCAGCAGCAGTCGGCAGCGCTCGGCGCCTCCAGCAGCAGCAGCAACGGAGCCGATCCAGCACGCGGCAATAGCAGCGGCAGCAGCAGCAGTGGCAGCGCGTCGCCCGTCGGGCGCGCAGCGCGCAGAGCGCGCAGGCGCGGCCCCGGGCGCGCACCGCCCCTGCCGGCTGTCTCCTTGCCTGCTCGCCCAACCCGCAGCCCGCAGCAGCCCCTCGCGCATGGCGTGCACGGCTACCTGACCAGGCGCGCGCGGCGCGCAAGCCCTCGTGCGCGTGCTGCCCTCGGCCCGGGCAGCCTTGCCGCACCGCACCTATCACGTCCTCCTCACACCGTTCATCCGTTGTTGATTCGTCGTCGTCCTCGTCTCGTTCCTCAGTTTTACAAATTACAAAGGAAAAACAAATACAATTTGAAATCCTAATCTAACCACGGATTTTCTCATGGTGAAAAACAATTACAACGTCAAAACGACGTACCCTACGAATCAACAAGCCAAGAAGAACAACAGCAGTAAAAACTACGCACATTATTAATCATACATAAATTAGTAATAGAGCCAAGAAATTAATCCTGGGCTCTGATACCAATTGAAGGAATATTAAATTGAATTAATACTCTAATGCCCGATGATCGTTTCTTGAATTATTATTAATTCATCATACAACGATTAATCCCTAACATGCTCCTATGAATTTAACAGCTGCACATAGGTGTTAGGAATACTTACTTGAAAAGTGTATGCAGAGGCTGTCGATGATCGAATCGAATGACTCCAGTTCTGATCTTCTGAACTGTATCCCGCTCAGCTTTCACCGTTGGATGGACAACGAACTATGAAAGTCCCAAGCCAGAAAACTCCCATACGTTTCATGTGCCTCACAGCTCTCTCAAAAACCCTAATATTATCAGTATGTGTTTCCTGAGAGCTGACAACTGTATTTTATAATAAAACACAGAAGAGGGGGCGCAGGTTTTAGGGTGTTGGGCGAATTCCAGCTCTTCTAGGGCTAGGAGACTTTGGGCCAGTCCAGGAACCAAATACAAGGAATAAAGATGGGCCTCAAATAAATTAATTATCTATGGTCAGCCCAGACCATAATTAATTTATAAATATTAGTTCATTCCACTAGAGAACCAATATTAACTTACCCCTTTATTGCCGGTGATGAGTCAGGGCTTGTATTTAGACTTATTAAATCCCCGTATTTAAAATATCCGACATCCATTAATTAATTAGAGCTCTGACAGCTTTAATTAATTAATCTCTTTGTAATCCTTAAGCAGTACCACTCAAAACTTATTATTGCGCCTGAACTTAATCAACCTGCAGGGTTTAACGCAATAAACATCATTGAGCTCCTTAAGGGGATGTCATTATCCTCTATCGGATACGAGTACTAATACATATAATCAAATATCATATATTAACCGCTATCACCCAAGATACAGAGTACTCAAGTTACTATATAACTCTCACTCATAGTAAATCAAAGTGATACACGAATTAACATATATATTCGAAATCTTATTAGTATTAAGATTTTATTAAGTCTCCGAGATCTTGATTCTTCACTTAAGTCAGATAGAAGAATACATCTCACTGTGGTCCTATCAATACGTTATGACGTACCAGTATAGATAAGTAGTCAAGACAAACTACTTCCATCTATACCGCAGCCTAAAACGATGACTCGTCCTAAAGTCATCTCGGTTGTGATTATATTATATCTCTTAAGGTTAATCCAATTATATGGTCTTCTGTGATCTACAACACACCATATAATCTACTTATATTAGAGATAGAGAACATACATATGCAATCATGAACACAAACAGATAGGAGATTAAAACAGTGAACACGGGAATCATTGTATACAAGCATAAAATGTTCTTGTTTTCAGAAAAGAATGTTTGTATGTTAAGAGATATCGTATGAGTAATCAATTAAGTATGTTTGTGTATTCAGGAAGTATACAAGTATGTTTGTATATTCAGAGATGTCATATGAGTATTCAGATAAGTATGTTGTATATTCAGGAAATATGTTTGTATATTCAGAGATGTTGTATGAGTATTTAGAAAAGTATGTTTGTATATTCAGAGATATCATATTAGTATTCAGATAAGTATGTTTGTATATTCAGAAAAGTATGTTTGTATATTCAGAAATATAGTATAATGTATGAGTATTCGGAGAAGTAATCATAAGATATCGTATGTGTGAACTTATATTCAGTGAATACTTTTTTAACATTTAATTAATTAAAATATTTAATGATGATTTTGTTATGCAGACAAGGGAGAATCAAGCAAAAGAGAATCGGTAGAGCCATCGACATTTGGCAGAGCACATTGTCTTTAAAATTTGAGATTTTGTAAAACATGTATTGTAACATGTTTATTTAATATTTTATATTAAGGAGCACACTGTGAGATCGTAGAATCAATTTATGAAAAATATAATTTTTGTTTATCGGTCTAAATATAATGTAGTTATGTTTTGCATAATAACTTATAAATCATTGAATACTATTGCATACATTGGCGAATATTAAATTTACAGTATTATTTTTGCATAAATGTAATTGATTATAAAACATTGGTTTTGTAATACACGTATTATACCATATTTATTTTTTTAGTTTGTATTCACGAACACATTGTGGGTGTTATTACAACGTATTAAAAACGTAGTCATAATATAACAAGATGTGGGCTATATTGCACGGATTCGCGAAAAAACAATAGCGTGCAGTATCGGATACGCCGTGGGTGCGGGTGCGGGTGGGATTCGCATGGGATTCGCCACGTGGCGAATCACTCCAAAAAAAAAAAAAATTGGATACGCGAATCGGATTCGCGAATCGGGAGTGTGGGGATGCAGCCTGAGGGAAACGAGGGCAGCGGCCGTGGCCTGTGGCCTTCTGCAGTCGCCGGAGGATAGAGATGAGGCGGACATGGTCTACTGTCGACGGTCTGTGAGAGAGAGGGGTTAGAGGCGATGGCGATAAGGGCGACGACCTCGTTGTGTTCGGTGCGTGTGTTTTGAGGGGATGCTGCCGGAGGGAAAACGGCGGCGCCATACCAGCTTGGTGCGCGACTGTGTGTCGTGGATAGAGAGCCGAGAGAGAGATTTGGGGGTGGAGGCTGTGTTGTGTGCGTGTGTTTTGAGTCTTTTGACTTTTGAGGGTACATTAGGTTTGGGTGGGTGTTGGGCCATAGCTATTGGGCCTTTTTTAATCCAATTCATTTAATTAGTTGTTAGGCCAACTTTATTTAATTGCTTTTTTTCTCTTTAAATTATTGAACTTTTGTTTAATTTAGTTGAATCTTTGAACTTTGAATTATATTGTGATTTAATTCTGTGAATGGTAATATATATATATATATATATATATATATATATATATATATAACACAGACGTATTCTTCACGAATCGCACCCTATAATTTTTTGAAAATTCGTATCCCCGTACCCGAATCGTATCACTCACGCACCCGCCCCCTCGCACCTGTGCAACATAGGATGTGGGGTTATGAATTAAATTTATGAAAGAAATCGTTACAGATATAAATTTGGTATTTGAATATAGTGAATTTACGTATTGAATAGTATTGCATAAATTAATGAACATCAAATTTTCAGTATTATTTTTCCATAGCTGCAATTGATGACTACACTGACGTATTCAGGGTGTGAACAATATGCTCATCATGAGTTTATAAAAAAAATTATTTTCATATAAACAGCGCAAATAAGTTCGGCAAAATGAAATCCAAAATCTTGTTAGATGCATAAACAAAGAAATAGTTCACTACAAAAAAAGCCCTATTACCGACGGCATGCATTTCCCGTCGATAATAAGGACACGGCGGCTGAAAAATTCATTATCGGCGGCATTACCGACGGTGAGTTGCTGCCGACGACGTTCTTGTCGGTAAGTCGATTACCAGCGGCGATCGGACGCCGCCGGCAATTAACGGTGGCCGCACCGCCGGTATTATCGCCGTTAAAAGGTGGAGAATTGTCGGACAATTACCGACGGTATCTGCCGCTGCTAATTAGCGGTGGCGCTTTTTCCGGTATATTACCGGCGGCGTGTGCCGCCGCTAATTTTTTGCCGTCGGTAATATTTTTTAATTAATTAATTAATTTATTTATTTATTTTATTGTATATCCACAATTTATTTTCGTATTTATACAATATTGCATAAGTTAGATGAACTTCCCAGTCGGTCACCCATCATAGTTGTGCTCTAAGTCAAGCACGCTTAACCTTGAAGTTCTTTTCGAGTGGTCACCAGTACAGAAGACTAGTATTATTGATGTACCTAGTTAGTACCTATTAATTCATTTAAAGTCTACTTCAATATACAATATCATATATTCATATCCTGTGAATATGTCGAGATGACGTCCAAGAGAAGTTGTTAATTATGGATTGCGCTCGTTTTCATCCTTATTTTTATATCGGAAAAATATTTATTTATTAATTTATATTAATATTTTTATTTTTTTAATCAATCTAGTTTATACACCATAAGTATTTTAATTTGGTAATTTTAATGTATTTTGAATTTATTTGTTTAAGTCTTTATTTTTATGTAGAAAAAATATTTATTTATTAATTTTTAATACATTTTTTTTTATCAATCTAGTTTATACATCATAAGTATTTTAATTTGGTAATTGGAATGTATTTTAAATTCATTTGCATACGTTAATTAAATGCAATGTTGTTTCAAAACATGAAATAAATAGTTCAATAAAACATAAATGTATAAACAAAGTGTCAAGTGTAATGTTGTTCCAAAACATGCATGAAATAAATAGTTCAACAAAATATAAATATATAAAAGTCAAGACGATGGACCAGAGATCAGAGACCTAATCATCATCATCATCATCATCATGAGTAGGGGATGGAGGTAGCTGACCCGTCTGCCTCATATATTGGTCCATCATAGCCATCCGCTCAAGGAGGGCTTGACGTTCCGCTCGTTCTACAGCCCTGTCCTTCTCAGCCTTCTGCAGCCGCTCCTCCAGCGTGGAGATTCGTGTCTCATACATCTGCTAAGACATCCCAAAAGCGCCAGTGCTGCGAGTAGACCCTTTACTAACCTGGCTCCGATCGGCACTTCCAGTGCCGTAGAGCCGTGACATGTCTGGCTGTACGACCTCGAAGTAGATCTCATCCAGCCGGTCCTCTCGTCCAGTCTCAATAGCAATGCGACGAATCTCCGCCTAATTCATACGTAACAATGCATAACTGTTAGAAAATAAATACATTTCACTATGTATTAATATTTGATTAAAGTTAAACACTTACATCTATTCTCTCATCCCTCGCTGACAGAAAAGTTCCAACTGGGCGCATGTGAAGGCGGAGGAAGGTGCTATAGTTCTGTGCATCCTGGGGGAGATCAGTCTACGAGCTCTGTTCATGCATGTACATAAGATCAATAAGTTATATTATATATATATATATATATAATATAACCAAGACTCTACTGCAGGATACGAGTGGACTGAGACCCTTTCACGTGCCTGCTGATCCCTGTACCGACCCCATTGGGCTTAGACATCCGGTTCGCCCGTGCTCGTGTGGAAAGGGCCTAAACATCGTCCCGCCTCCAGTAATTCTGGAGTCCCGTCCAGAAGTCGCTAGACATCCAGAGAGGTCTATCCATTTCCCGCCCTTCGTCCCTAATCTCCTTGAGCTGTCTCTTGTAGTCGCTCATCTTGTCGGAGTACCTCTTGCTGACTTTCTGCTCCCACATCGTCCTTACCTCAGGCTCGTCCTCAGGCGACCAAGCAAACTCTTTATGTTGGAAGAAATAGTTATATAATTTAATATATAACATTTTAACAATATATAATGATAAATTTATATATACTATAAATTTAATTATACCCGTAATTCCTCAAAGTACGAATCCTTCACCCTCGGGTCAGTCAACCTCCAAGTGTACCCATCTGGGTTATCAATCATCTTAAATGATTGCGTGCAGGCTTTGGCCAGGCCCTCTGGCTCCATGAACACACTGTGTAAAAGTAATTTAAGGAATTATTTGTTATACGAGAAATAATAATTTAAATTAAAATACTTACCCATTAGGTGCCCTATGAAAGACAATCATCCTTGCGTCCCTAGCCGAGCCGGCCCTAATAACAGCAACTGTAGGGCCTCTGGACCTTCTAGCCCGTCAACTACAAGCAGAGGCCTGGGGAGTCTCAGGAGTCGCAGAAATATGCGGCCCAGACCCCTCAGATGTGTCACCGGTCTCATCCTGTGCAGACCGAGCAGACCAAGCAAACCCTAAGAAACCTCTACGACTACACATGTTACCTGTTTCAAATTGATTCAAATAAGCATAGACACAAATAAAATATCATAACTACCAAGTGTTCGACTTAACATGTTATGTGAGTTTAGAAATACATTAACATATAAAATAACAAACATAACACATAAAATAACAATCATAACAAATACATTGTCAAATATTTCAAATTGTACATTTACAATTATTCCTATCACCAGTCGGTTTTGCTAATAATCACTAGTGTCATCATCACTACCGTCGTCATAGATGTCAACGGTTGATCATCTTCTTCTGGTGCATCGTCATCATCAATTTCAACGATTCCACCGAGGGAATGAACAAGAAGTGGCTGGTCAATGTCTACAGTTGTGTGGGTAGACATAATAGTAACCACCTCTTCTTGAAACGGTTGATCTAATGTTGGGTTAGATGCGGCAGTAGAGACTTCAACCTTTGATCTTGCGTTGACTTTGCATGTTGACCACCAGTTTTTCTTTGATTGGTTCGTACTGGGATAGGGGCAGTAAAACACTTGAACTGCCTGACTCGCTAAAACAAAGGAATCGTACTTCTTATATCTTCTTGTGTGGTTCACTGAAACCATCTTGAAGTCTATATCAATAGAAGTTCCTGAGCAGACAAGCCAAACCATTCACATTTGAACAAGACTGTCTTCTTAATTGGATACCCCGAATACTCCAGCACGCACATCTCTTCTAGATGCCCATAAAAATCTAGCACATCTCTGCCATAGACCGAGCCTTTAATGCAAATGCTGCATGATTTATGCTTAATTGTTCTAATTTTAGGGGTTTGCAAGTGCATATTCTAAGTTAAATCTTTAGGAAATTGGTGCGTTTTATGGTTTCTTTTATGCTTTGCAGGAGATTTAGGTTTTATAGATGGAATAGTGCAATTTTGGAGATTTTGGGTTAAGAATGGCGTTATTAGGATAGCTCTGTCGCCAGAGCTGAGCTGCGAGGATAGCCCTGTAGCAGAGCAGAGCTGACTTGCAAAGTTAGAGCCGAAATTTCTAGAGCTGAACTTCCCTATGAATAGCTAAAATCTTCAGAGCAGAGCTGAATTCGCCAGAGCTGACTTCCAGCTCTGTCATGCCGTTCCAGAGCTAACTTCCAGCTCTGACTACCTTTCCAGAGCTGACGCACCAGAGTTCGCTTAAGTTCCAGAGCAGAGTTACTCTCGCCAGAGCTAAATTTCTAGAGCTGACTTCCAGCTCTGCCATGACTGCCAGAGCTGACTTCCAGCTCTGCCATGACCGCCAGAGCTGACTTCTAGCTCTGCCATGATTGCCAAAGTAAATTTGACAGAGCAGAGCTAAAGATCGACAGAGCCAACTTATGCAGAGCTGACTTTTCAGCTCTGCACTTTTTCAGAGCTCGCTAATGTAGAGCTGACTTTCAGCTCTGCACTTCCCTTTTCAGAGCTGAACGTGCAGAGTAGCCAATTTCTCGTCAGAGTTGAAGATAACTTGCAGAGCACGATTTTGTTGGAGTTACCTTTGAATGTATAATTCTATTTCCTTAAGAGTCCAGCTTTGCAAGGCAAGTTTGAGGATGATTAGGGTTTGAATTGAAGTCTATAAATAGGGCAGCATTATTAATTGTAAAATTAATCCTTCCGTGCCCTAATCTTTAGTTTCCAGCGCTGCAGCCAAAGTTTAGGTTTTTAGATTAGTTCTTTGTTTAGAGTTGTAATTACGTGACAGATTACTTCTCAAGACGTTTTATGGTATTTCTTTAATCAAGTTTATTTATTTACTTTTACTTGCTTTCTTGAAATTACGCTCTTTTAATTATGCAATTTAGTTTATGCGTTTTTATGATGTTTTTCCTTTAAATTATGCAATTTCATTTCTGCCTAGTTAGATTAGATTAGAAGCTTTTAAATTACAAGTATTTAAATTCCTAGTTAGTATTTAAATTCTTAAGTTCCTTTATTTTTATGCGTTTAATTTTGCCTAGGGTTTTATAGTTTAATTCGCCTAGTTAATTTTAAGATTAAGTTTTAGTTAAGTTTAATTTACAAGCATTAGTTAATTCCTTTTTGCCTAGTTAATTCTTAAGTTTAAATTCACGTAAGTTTACTTTACAAGTTTTAGTTTAAAAATCCTTAGTTTACTGTTTTCGTGTGACATAATTAATTGCCCTTTAAGATCTTCATTGAGAGATGACGCTGGGTCAACTTACCATCGCTAGGATGTCCTTGTTCTATTGCAAGTCAAACTAGAGGTGTTTCTAGTTGAGTCACCGCACTCTCTCTATCATGAACAGTTGTGTAAAATCTATAGCCATTGACAAAATACCCAGAGTACGTTTCAATCTCATTTAAGGGCCCAGTTGCAAACGACTTAATATACGGGTTCAAATCGTCATTACAAGGATGACTCACCTGTTACACACAATAATTTAAGTTTGCAAGTCAATTTTAGTTAAGTAAATGTATATTTAACATAAATTTGTCGCATCTTACATAATGGCTAAACCACACAAGAAAATCATTATCAAACGCAACCTCTAACTCCGCTCTGGTGATTGAAAGATTTGCATATCGTAGTTCCTCCTCGAAGATCCTTGGATACAAAGAAAAAGTTATATATTACTAAATTGTATGATCCGTATTTATATACATAAATTGAACGAGAATACTCACTTGACATATGTGTCTGCAACCTCCGCACAATTGCTCAAAATATACATTTGCGCAACAATGTATTCTTTTGGCTCCATGTATCTCTTTGTCATTCGGCCAATCGAACGTCCAACTGGTTTGAATATTAAGAGTTGATTAGGATCATCATTCTTGGCAACAGACTCATCAATATTGCGAGACAAACATCTCCACTTTGTAGTCACATGATCCTCAAAGTAATACGAAGAGAAGGTTGACATTTCTTCTAGTATATATGCATTACTGATGGATATCTCAACCTCGGCTTTGTTTTTTATATGGTTTTTCAATGTCCTCAAATATCATTAAAAATGATACATCCACCGATACTGCACTGGACCGGCCAGTCGTGCTTCATCTGCCAAATGAACTGGTAGGTGCTCCATTGAGTCAAAGAAACTCGGTGGGAAGATACACTCAAGTTTGCATAAAGTAACAACTATCTTCTCACTAAGTATACCCATATCATGCATTGAGATATTGCAGGATGTTAACTCTCTAAAGAAGAAACTTAACTCTGTAATTGCCTCCTAAACGTTCTCAGGAAGAAGTTCTTTAAACGCAACTGGTAGCAGTATTTTCATGAACACGTGACAGTCGTGACTTTTCATGTTGTGCATCTTCAGGTTGTTCAAGTCAACGCATCTTCTAATATTTGACACGTACCCATCGGGAAACTTAAGACTCTTGATCCATTGAAGTAAAATCTTCTTCTCATCTCTTTTAAGCGTGTAACATGCTTTTGGATACTGTCGGGCTCCATCCAGTTTCTTCAATTTAGGCCGTCGGTAGAAGATGTTCAATTCTTCTCTCGACTTTTCTGTATATTTTATCTTCCCCTTCACATTGAGAACAATGTTGAACACGTTATCAAACACATTTTTTTTTTTTATGTGCATGACATCCAGATTATGTTGAATCAAAAGATCCTTCCAATAGGGAAGATCCCAAAATATGTTTTTCTTCTTCCACCCAATGTTTTGATATATTGCGAGTTGAGCGTTTCTGCCATCAAAGTCTTCTGTAACCTTCACGAAGCCCAACCGCTCTATTTGATCCAAGATTTCTGTTCCCAATCTCTATTCTGGTGGAATCACATTGCAAGTTTTATTCTTTAAGAATGAAGTTCTGTTTCTCCTAAACACATGGTTATGAGGTAAGAACTTCCGATGATTGTCAAACCACGATTGTTTTTCACTCTTCGGTAGAGTGAATTCTTCTGTATTTTCCATACAGTGTGGACATGCCAGTTTCCCAGCTGTACCCCACCCAGACAACATAGCGTACGCTGGAAAATCACTGATAGTCCATATAAGAGCTGCTGATAACACTCATGTTTCCATGGTTTTAGTGTTCATATGATGTCAATTTCATAGGAAATTGAGTGTTTGATAGTTGTTTTGTGCTTAATTTGCTTTATCTTGTGAAACACGATTCTTACTCGAACTTTGAAGGAAATTGCAGGTTTATTGAGTTCGAATTTGGAAAACTGTTCTGAAATACAAGTTTTAGATCGTCTCGGTAGGAGTTCGTGAGCACAAACGGATCACAAATTCGAGTTTAGACAAGAAAGTTATGGCCGAACCAAAAACATCGCGCGCAGCAGTCAGAACTCGGCGGTCAAACACCGTTGACCACCGCCCGAAGAAGGAATTCCGGCGACCGGCCCGGCGATCGCCGCCTGGGTCGCCGGGACTTCTGGAACGTTGGAAAATGGGCGGCGATCGCCGCCAGATGAAGGATTTTTGTGCTTGAGCCAATGACCGCCGGATGGGTCGCTGGGCAGCTCGCCGGCTACCCGGATTTTTCAGTTTTGCGCGTGTTTGGAGTTCTTCTGGGTTTCAAACTCTGTATTTTACCCTGGTACTATAAATAGGTCTTCTTATGACCTATTTTGGGTTCCTTTTTCAGTTCCCAACTTTTATTTTTCAATTTCATAGCTTTAGAATTTATTGCTTTCCAGTTTTTACTGCTTGGATTGGATTTCCACAAAATTGAAGATTCAAGCTGCTACAATCATTCTTATTCAGTTTTTATACAATTTGGTTTTTACAATTGTGTTCTTTTTAATTATGTTTATGTTTTATTTCATTATGTCTGGCTAGTTTTGTTTAGCTGATTCTAGGGTTTGTAAATAGTTGATTGAATTTATGTGATTTATTTGTTAATACCTTTTTGCCTTCCAGTTTATGATTCATAATTCCTGGTGCTTAATTTCTTGTGAATTATCTGATCAATAGTTTGCATGCTTAGCTATTCGGTTTGAGACCTAGCGGAGATAACTGTTTAGCGGATTCAGGAATGTATGATATGATTTTAACCTTGAGACCTAGCGGAGATAGGTGGATCATAGGGAGCTATTCTTAGGAGCTATTGGGAGTTAGTAGATTTTCTTGAGACCTAACGGAGATAGATAATTTACTAATCTACGATCGTTGCTGCTCTAGTGTAATACCCCAGATTTTCGATCCTAAGATTCTTATGGACTTTTGATATTAATAGGATATGATAGGTCCCTAATTCCCGGTTAAAACGAATATTATCCTCGCGATAATTTGATGAGTCTTGATGCCTAGATTTTTTTCTCTTGAGAAAAACGGATCATATAAATATGATTCTTTTTATTCTTTCCGTGTGATGTTGATTTAAATAAATATGTATATATATGTATATTTATTATCATTTCAATGTATGAAAAGTATAGTGCATATTTATTTTTATACGAGTTTGTTTTTAGTTCGGGTTGAGTGATTACGGGCCCGTATAGAGGGCCAAGGGTGGGCCGATTTTTAGAGAGGCTTGGGCCAACTTTAATGCCCTATTTTAGAGCCCAAATACAGCCCATTTCAGCCCCTAAACCCATCCAAAAATCAGCCATCTTTTTAAATTCAAATGGAGACAAAAGTGATCATTGCATGCATTGGAACTACCAAAATGCATGGGAAGTGCAAGAGCCTCACAACCAATGCACCCATGCATTGGTGGCAGCCACCCTACCCTCCCCTAGGCCCCATTTTCGTTCCCCCCTCCCTCCACTTAAGTCATTTGGCTGATACAACTCCTCACACAATCTTTAGCCCCACTAAGAAGAGTAAAAGCCTCACTCCCCCTCCATATCCCCTCCATTTTCGTCCCTCCTCCTTTCCCCCACTCTCACAACTTTTCTCCCACCATTATCACACTCCATAGAAGCCCTTGAAGCCCCAAGAGAAGTAGCAAAGCAAGGGAGAGCGTGGAAAAATTAGGGCGTAAAGTTAGAGTGAAGGTTGTGCTTCGAGGGTGAGTTTTTCTTTGTTTTTTCTCAACTGAAAATGCTTTATGGCCATGGATTTTTACACATATGTGTGCTATATTATGTGAGGATATATTTTATGATTTTGGATGATTATTTTGGTAGAGTTTATTGGGTTTTAAAACCGTGCATGAGGTAAGGCAGCGAATCTGCCATAAGCACACTGCTCCGGCAGTGTTTTGCAAGGCGATTCCAGCTATTCAAACGGTTGCCAAAAATTACCAAATTAAATGAGTATCGTGTTTAATATGTTTTATATACTATGGCAAAATTTCAGAATATTTAGAGCTCGCATGTTTTATTTATGAATTTTTAAACATCACTGCCCATCTGGAACACATTTTTGGTAAACCATCTTTGGGAGGCCATAAGTCAAGTTTCAATTGGTGAAAACCTTTGAAACTTGAGTATGTCACTCTAGACTCCCGTATCTTTCTTTTAGCATTGGCCTCACCATTTTTGAGTAAGGGAAACAACCGATATAAATTCTTGAAATCTAGTTCTTATTCCTTGTACCATCCAGTAGGTTTTACAAACCTACGACTTTGAGGTCGCAAAGGCCGACTTAAATCTTTGATTCTCAAGCCTAACTTTCTACTGAATATTCACTGACATGTTGGGAACTTACTTGTTCAGTTTTAGAATTTTTGGTGAAGCCTAAAGTGGTTTTTCCGATTTATGTTCTGAATCTGCCAAACTTGAACTCTTTTTGTGCACTGAACTTTAGACAGTCATACCTTCTAAACCATGAATCTTCTTGGGGTAAATCCAACTGGAGAGTGTTACGCTCTCTCCCTAGTTTCCGGATTGACCCTTGGGGTTCCTAGTAGAGTTTTGTAAAGGGAGATATGAATTTTTAAATAAAGCCCACTGACTTGGTTGTAATCTAGAAATCTGAAATTTTCAGATTTTTGCTTGTTAAATACCCATCTTTGAGAGGGCATATCTTGCTCATTTGAACTTTTTTTCATTCGATTCAAATTGGAGAATGATCCTTGAAATGTCTAGTTTCCAGAATATCTTTTGGAGCCTCATTTGGAGATCCGAGGCAGATTTGGTGTCTGTTGCAAAATAACCCCTTAAGAGCTCAAGTTGTTGAATTATTTTCTATGTATCAAAGTTGATTTTAAAGGATGTTTCATGAAAGATTTAGTATATGTGCGTAACGAGTTTGGGACATGTTTTGTGCAAAGTTTTTATGAAAATGAGTGAGTTAACCTAGATAAGGCATCAAGATAAGCTAATGTATGTAAAATGCATAATCTCTAGTTCGATTATGCGTTGTAAGTTCGGGAATATGTTGACCTAGAGACCCTAAGTAGACAACGATTCTCGTTATCTATGGTATGTGCTAAGTGTTAAGAACTCGTCTTGTAGGAATTGGTTCACAGGACGGTACTACAGCTTAAGATCACCTCTCTTCCATACCGAGGATCAGGTGGGCATTACTTTCATATATATCAAATGAGTTTCACATTACAGTTGAACAAGTTATTTCATGACAAAATCTTTAAATTGAAGTTATTTCAAGTATTGTCTTGCCATAAAATGTTTTCAATTTCAGTATGATATCTATCTGATGTGACTTTGCCAGTTATGTAATCGAATTCGGGTCCTGAGTAGTTAATAGCTATCCTGCCAGGGCTAGTGTACACCAGTGACCGTGAGTCATCTAGCGGGTTGGCCGGTCAAGTGACCGTGAGAGGTGGCCACCTCTCCGGCACGTAGTTCCAGATATGATAGATTACAAGAGAACTTAGTCTGCAGACGAACTTTAAGAATCACAAATGAATTTAGAAAGCTTGGGCTTTTTTAGCGAAAAACTCCCTTGCTGTACTGTTTATGATGGCATGACAATTTACAATTTTGAAGCATGTATTTTTTTATACTTAGGCATACGTGCCCACTGAGTACTTTTGTACTCAGCCCTGCATATATTTCTAAATGTGCAGGTTGAGCAGCTGCTGGTGGTGATGAACCTTATTCCGCTGCGTACTCAGAAGTTTTATGTTATTTTGGCTAAGTCGGAATCATCCGAACTTACTAGTTTATTTGAGTCAATATGACTAAACCTCCGTTATATTATAAATATTCCTTTTGTTAACAATGATTAGATACTATCCTTCCTTGTTTAATTATCCTCATTTCTACCCCGCTTTAAATCTCCCTCCCTTAGTCACGGGTTCCCCAGCTTAATTATCCTTAATTAAGGGCCGGTCGTGACATCTGGCGAGAGTGATTGATTAATTAAGTGATCTCTCATCATAACTGGATTAAACTGGTACATAGGATTAATAGATTAATTGCGTAGATTTAGTTAATGAATTTACTACCCTAGGATCAGTTGTCTTTTAATATTTGATTCTTCTACGTGCTTTTATTTATTGCTATTTGCGTTTTAGTATAAGTTAATCAAACCTTCTTTTTATTCGTTTGCCTGTCTACTGTTATAGTCTATTTAGGAGATAGCTAGAGTTATTTCGTTGTGTCAGTCCCTGTGGATACGATATTCGATTGCTGTTTATACTACAATTACACCGTGTTAGTTGCGGTATTTTATTGCTAATAAATTAGTGATCAAATTTTTGGCGCCGTTGCCCGCATGTGAAAATTTTGCTTCACAGATACGTCGTAAGTGTTCACACCTACCTCCCATAAATATTTCAACTCTTGTATCAGTGGCTGCAAGAATACGTCCAACTTCATCTTTGGGTTAGATGGCCCAGGCACGAGAACTGTGAGGAACATGAATTGTTCTTTCATGCACAACCACGGAGGCAAGTTATATGGTGTGACAATAACCGGCCATGACGAATACTGATGTCCTGATTGTGCAAATAGGGCAAAACCATCTGTAGAGAGGCCTAATCTCACATTTCTAGTCTCCTGAGCGAAATCATGATAAACTAAATTCAAGTGTTTTCATGCCGGAGAGTCTACCGGGTGGCACATAACCCCATCGTCTGTTGAAGTCATATGCCAATGCATATTCTCAGCTATTGCTGCAGATGCAAACAACATCTGCAGTCGGGGTATAAAAAAAAAGTAGTGCATCTGTTTGCCGGCCACACATTTCTTTCGGCGGCTTCAAGATGCACGCAAATTCTCCTTATATCGTGCCTCGCCACAGAAGTTACAGCTGTGCAACTCACTATCGTCCCCCCAATACAGCATGCAATTATTAACACATCAATCAATCTTCTCTACCGGCAAACCCAAACCGCACAGATTTGTGTTCGTACTATAGAAGTCTTCTGGATAGTTGTTATCCTTCGGTAAAGCCTTTCAAAACATCGAAGACAACTGATTGTATGTTCTCTCTGACATGTGGCTTTCAGCCTTTATGCTCATGAATTGAGTCATACAGGATAACTGTGAGTAAGTGTCACAAGATGGGTACAATGGATTATCGACTGCGTTCAACATGTCATAAATCTGTTGAGCGTTAGGATTGGGTGGCTCCTCAAGATTTGAAAGATCTTGGTAATTACTAGGTCCAGCATGATCATGCACTATCATTTCGTAGTTATTGTATGACCCATCATCCTCATCCATTACTTGGTAATTACTAGGTCCAGCATGTTCTGTCGGCATATACATCGGTGCTTCCCCGTGATAAACCCAAGTAGTGTAATTGAGGATAAATCCACGCCTACTAACATGTTCTCTGACTGTAGATATAGATAACAAAGCTACATTGTTGCACTTCTTACACGGGCACCTAATGTTACCTTCTCCATTTGTGTACGCCGTTTGATTTATTGCATACTCAAGGAAACTCTCAAGTCTCATTTCAAATGCAGAACGATCATTGTATCTTGCGTACATCCACATTCGATTATCACTTATTCTTGCAAATTCTAATTGAAAAGAATAAATAAAAGATCATAAATTACTTGAATCAAACGAAATTTCGACAACATAACCCCACTATCCTAACTACCAAGTGCTCGACTCTACCAGCAACCATAGTGACCATAGTGGTCCTAATTTACTAAGCCTATACTAAGTCTACCTGGCCCCCCATTGTCAAAACAATACAATGCATATAAAGCAATAAAAAATAGAGTAATTAAATAAAAAATAATCATTTGTTGGGAGAAGATCCTTAAGAAATAATCAATTTCTATCCCAAAGAGATAAGAACCATAAGAAATTGATTAAATCTATCCCACAATATATAATAACATATCATTTCATCCTAAACACATACTAGCATATTTAAAATTCACTTAATCATACTTAATTTAACAAAATTATCTAACATAAATAAATTAATCTAACAAATTCATACTTAATCATACTTTATATATAAACGTACAAATTAATCTAATTAATTAAAACTAATCATGCTTCATAATTAATAAATTAATCTAATTAATTAAATATAATAATGCTTCATAATTTATAAACTAACAAACTTAATCTAATTAATCATGCTTCATAATTAATTAATCTAACAAATTAATCTATCTAATTAACATTAATATTTAATCTAATAAAATAATAATAATAAATAAATAAATAAAATAGAGAGAACGAAAGCGTACGGTGGTGGTTGCCAGCGTAACGTCGTCAAGGCAGCGGCGTAGTGGCGTCGTCGAACTAAGGCGATAAAGAGAGAAAATAAATGATAATATGAAATATGAGAGAGAGAGAGAGAGAGTAACTGGGCGGTGACGGTCTGACGGCGGCGGCGGCAGTGGCGACGGGCGACTGGGGGTGGAGGGGGCAAAGGCTGGGGGGGAGGGGGGTTGCGGCGCAGACTAAGGCAGAAGGGGATTCGTGACCTAATTTTATGCACGAATTACCGACGGCAAAATGCTGTTGGTAAACTCCGACCCGAGCCCCATTACCGGCGGCGTTAGTCGCCCTCGCTAATTAGCGACGGCATTGCCACGGTAATTAATTAATATTATAAAATTAATTAATAATAAATAAAAAATATTAAATATTCAAATTAGCGACGGCGTCGCCACCGCTAATTAGCGACGGCGTTAGCGCCGTTAGTAATTCGCCGATAAAAGGCAAAAAACGAGTCGCCGTCTTTGCCGCCGCCGTGCCGTCGGTAATTGCCAGCGGCAGCGACATCGCCACTGGTGGACGTCGTATCACACCAAATAATTCCTGCAATCTCACCAAGAATTAAATGAGTATAGTAACAAGCAGGGTCGAACCACAGGGAACGGGTAATTGCAATCAATTTCCTAAAGATCTAAAAATTGGTGTAGCCACCACGCCTTAAATTGAGAGAAATATTAATTAACTAAGAAAGCGAATAAAATAAAATAAAATAACACTAGAAAATAAATCAATAGAAAGGTAATTCGGCTCAAATAAATCCACACTCATTTAATCTCTGATCCTTGACGCAATAATTAAATAATCCCTATTAACCAATTAGTTATAGGATACCGTGATACGCACTGACATACCCCAATTCCTACTTACTGTGTCGATAGACAACTAGATACGCTAGTCTTGTCTATTTCCCTTATTAAAATATAACCTAGCTGGATACGCCAGTCTTAGATTTAATATTCTAATAGCATTAAGGTGAAGGAACCCAATTTATACCAATTATCCTAGATACGCTAGTAATAATTAATATACCAATTAATTCCTACTACGAACATGGTAGTTTTGTCACTAATCAGCCCTATTCCAACAATTACGGATTGGAGGTGCTAATTGACTATAATCCAATTCAACCTAAGTTGATCAGGCTTAAATAAAATCAGAATTATCATTGAACCTAGGAATTAATCGGAATCAATAGGAATCAATTTTAAACCAATTAGGTCTCACAGATCATTAAATTAGAGTTTCATTATTCTCGCCGAACTAAAAGTTTAACTACTCATGCTTAAATTAAGAACAAGCAAAGAAATAAAAGTAAACATAGAACAAGAGAATAAATTAAATTGCGAAGAAAATAAAATAACCACTCTGGAATGAAAAGAGAAATCGTCTGCACTAAAAACTAAACCAAAAGAATGAACGTAATCAAAGTAAACTAATAAGTCTAAGTCTAAAGTTTGCGGCTGCCAAGGAAAAGATGATCTCCAGTAAACCAATTGGTTCCGCTGATCTGGCTGGTGAATTCACTGCTCTGGAGATTGGTTTCTTTAACGCGGGGCTTCGGCTGACTTCTCTGGTCTGGAGCACGGCTTTGGCGACGGAGCTATGCTGCTCTGCTCTGGCTACAGAGTTATGCTAAAAACACCCTCTTTAGCCCCGAAATCTCCAAAATTATATTCTTCCATCGAAAAACCTAAATCTCCTGCAAAGCATCAAACAAGCCATAAACGCACCAATTTCCAGAAGATTCTCTTAAAATAAAGCTCATATAAACCCCAAAATTTTAGCACAATTAAGCATAAATCAGCCACTAATTGCCGTTCCTATTTTTGCGTTTTTTTGTAATGATTCTAAGGGATGAATAATGGGCATATTCAGTCATCAACTATGTATTTTCCATAAAAAATACTTGAGTTAATATATAATTTGATCTTCAAGCGTAAAATTCAATCAATGAAAAATAACGTCAAAAATGGAGAAGAAGAAATAAACTTAACCAAGAGATTTTACTTGAAATATATAGAAGAAAATAAAAGTGATAAGTGATCAATAAATCTAAGCATATCTATAAAATATAAATTACCATATTTGATAGGGTAGGATTCGGTTAGAGTAATTAATCAATTTACAAATTTATCCTTCATTAAATATAATAATAGGATAAAAGATGAAAAAATATGGACCACATGATTAGGGGTGGACCAAAATATCAAAAAATCGGTATACCGCACTTATCGTATCGAATAAATACTTAAAATATTGAATTCTTGGTATACCGTAAATTTCGATACGGCATGGTACCGTACCGAAAAGTTTCGGTACGATGATGGTATCAATTTTCTCATACCGTGATATACCGATATCGAGGTATATACCGGTTATTTTGGTGTATACCGATATTTCGGTGTATATCGCGGTACAGATATATATCGAATACCGATATACTGTATCAATTGAAATAAATTATAATGATAAATTATAAATTTATTTTCATAATTATATTTATTTGATGTAATTTCGGTATGTACAGATATACGGTATACCGTAAATTTTTGGTAATTTAGACATAAAACGATATATCAATAATTTCGGTATACCGTCAAATATGTTCTAGTTCAGTAGAACTTGGTCAAAGTGAAATTGTTCTTGCGAACAACCTGCTCTGATACCAATTGTTAGGTCCCTTGGAGTCTCGAATAGATGTATTGGGGGGAGGGGGAATACACCTATAGGCTATTTTTCAAACGAAAACAAACTGATACAACCTTTTTCAGTTAAAAGAGATTAGAGAAACTTTGGTTGGCGACTGATACTGAACACTCTTTAGTAAACAGATATCAGTTAAGTCAAAGACTTTAACTGATCCACGTTAGGCTTCAGTCGAGTTTGTAAAACAGAGAAGTAATATGAATCTTACTAACTATCCGGAGATTTATCAGTCAGATTAATATTACTGGCAGCGGAAAACTTTTCTTTCGAAATAGCCGTTGTGATTAAGCAAGTTGTCAAGGTTTGTGTTTCACTTTGCTGTTAATCAGTTTCACTTGATAAAACATTTGTGCACAGATAAGGAAAGTAAATACTGAAAGCGATAAACAACAAAGAGATTTTTACGTGGTTCGGAAAACACTCCCTACATCCACGGTCAGTTGATCAGACTGACAACTTCACTGGGCTTGTGCTTATGGGTGCACAGCAAACTTAAACGACCAAAGATCCAATCTTCAGTACCAACACACTGGGTTGGATTTCTCACTCTTAGCTTCACTGTAGTAGCCCGCTCTTTTATTTATTTATTTATTTTTATTAAGATCAGTGATTACAATAATTGTTATATTGCATCTTCAGTTATGGTAAATCCAGTGTTTAGTTATCAACTAAATCAGCTCAGAAATCTGAATTTGATGCCATTGCGTGATATGATCGCAATTGAATTATTGAAGCATTCAATAATTTATTATCCAGTTTAATAACTGACTTAGCGAAGTCAAGTTATTAATTTATATGCGATAGAAATATTATTTCTATTATTTACTTGGAAGTCGTGATATAATTCCGAATTTAAGAACGAGTTAAATTAGATATTTAATTCGTAGAGAGTTATAACGAAGTGTCGTTATTTAGTAGAACCCAATATTTGTTTTACAAATACTTGATTAATTAATCAAGGCAAGAGATTTTTATTAGTCACCTCAATTCTATTTACTTACAATCATCATTTTTCTTTCACACTCCCTACGCTCCTACACTATCAATAGAGTATACAAAATCAAGAAATAAAATATAGATAGTACACGCATAGCAGCCCCTTTTCTTTAACTCTGCTAAGGTCATACTCTTTTCCCTGCAAAAGTCACAATTTAATATTTGAAGCATGCTAAGATACAACTAGGATCAGACGCACCCTATGAGTACTCCACTTTTCAAAGTTTCACATGAAATTCCACTATTAGTCAAAAAAAAAAAAAAAATTTATGGCAGCCACCAACCTATTTCATTTTTGTCAAAAATTTGCAGCAAAATTTCCACATTTGCTGTAAATAGTTTTCAAGTTTTGCGGCCTAATCTGCCTATAAATTGAGGGCTTCATAGTAGCCTGAAAATCACCAACTACGATTCCCCCTCCTTCCTTTATGCACCAAAAATCATAGAGAGTTTATTTCAGCTGCAATCTGGACCCCAAGAGGTAAGCTAAACTTAAACTTCTCCATTTTCTTCTTGAGTTCAGCCTGCAATGGTTAAGCAAAATCCACAATTATGTTTCAGTTTATTCATTCCTGAATTCATTAGCACAGCAGCCAACCAAGCACAAAAAAACACAGGTGATTGCTAATCTCATTTTACTCTAGTTCATGCTACATGATTTACACCAACATGATTTTCACAAAAGATTAACTTACGAAATCCAAATACCCAACTGTTTCTATTAAAGAAATACCTTGACCAATGCACCAAAAATCAAATTTGCAGCAATACCCAATTGTTTCTATTAACTTACGAAATCCAAACACCCAACTGTTTCTATTAAAGAAATACCTTGACCAATGCACCAAAAATCAAATCTTTACAAATCCGAGAATTTCATTTTGCTGTTTTGGTTTGGGAATGAGTGAAGAGAAGAGGGGGAGGTTGTCGGAGGCCCGATGCCGGGCTGACGATGATGCGGCGGCCAGCGCCGCATGAGTGGTGGCAGCCCGTGGCTGCTCACGGTGAAGGCAGGCGAGGCGGCGCGGTTTGAGGCAGGACGGTGCAAGGCGGCACCCGACGCCGCTGAACTCGGCCGAAGCAGGCGAGCGGCGGCGGTGGCGTTTCCTCCATGGCCGTCTGCCTTCGGACACGGGCGCGAGAATGGGGGAGGCAGATGGGAGGATGGTGAGAGAGAAAGAGAGAGAGAGAGCCGAGCACTGTTGTGAGAAAGAGAGAGATGCAATGTTGATAAATTAAGAGATAGTGTGTGCTGCTTTATAAAAAAAAAGAGGGGAGTCTCGATAAATAGAGAGAACCGATGATAGTGAGGTTAAAGAGAGAGAGAGATGTCGGTAGAAAGAGAGAGGTGTGAGAGATAAGAGTGATTTGTGAGAAAAAAATAGAGAGAACCGAGATTGAGGGAGAGAGTGAGGATTTTGGGCTTTCTTATTGGGCCTAGTTCATTTTATTTGTTGGGCCGGAGATTAATTCATTGGGTCATCTTTTGGGCTTTCTTTTTGGGCCGAATTTATTTAATGTTCTTGGGCTGGAATTTATTTAATTTTATTGGGCCTGTTTCAGATTTGTTTAGTTCAGCCCAGCTGTTAATTCGTCATTTGAGCCGATTAAATTGTCTATTGGACTAAGATTAATTCTTTCCAGTTCACATTAATTATTATTTGGACTCCTATTATTTAATAATAATGGGTCTCGAATTTATATTATTTGGGCTCCTACAATTTAATTGATTAAGTCCAATGAAATTTATTTAGTTAAGCCCAATGAGACTTATTAATTTAGGCCCCACTATTAATCCTAATTATATTTAATTAGTGATTTTTTTATAAGTAAGTTAGACTAATTCAAGATGAGTAGATTATTAAGATTTACTATCTGATTTCATAAAACGAGCTTTAATCCTATAGTTGGATTATTATTAGAAATTTCTCGGTTTATTATCTCAGAATAATAATTAACGGAATAAGAGTCATGCATAGTTATTTTATGCATTCGCATTTATTTGAGAATTTCCCTCGAATTAAAATCTTGTTTATTTTCTCGTATTAAAGGTCAAGCACAAGAGTTTAAGGCTTAGTCGTGAGTCTCGACTACCAGGTGGGCATTTATTATGCGTAAAATAAAAATGCTATTGAAGAACTATGCAACTCTCATGCTTTAAAATGCAAAATTTGATTTTTAAATGAGTTATGCTTTATTATGCTTAAATGAGTTAAAACTTTATTTCTCTTTATTATCTACACTTGTCACGCTTTAATAATTTACGCTATGCTATTTACGCTTAAATTACGACTTAAATTTTTATAATTTATTATTTATGCTTTGTTACGCTTTTAAGTGATTTACGCTTAAGTGAGTTACGCTTTGTTACGCGCCTATGTGGTTCATGCTTTGTTACGCTTTAATGCTTTATGCTTATTATTTAACGTCTATGTAAGTTACGCTTTAATGCTTTATGCTTATTATCAAATGCTTATGTGATGATGTTAACGAATTCGATTCCTGAGCAAATAGCTATCTTGCCAAGGAAATATATATATATATATATATATATATATATATATTGCAACGCGACCGTGAGTCAATGAGAAGGTTGACCGGTCAAACGTCCGTTGAGGGAGGCCTCCCTCAACGGTACGATGCTAGCGTCTGTTGGGGGAGGCCTCCCTCAACAGTACGATGCTGTGTCCGCTGAGGGAGGCCTCCCTCACGGCGCGATGCCTGTGCTCGTTGAGGAAGGCCTTCCTCACGACACGATGCTTCTTAATAGGACTTTCGATGATGAAGAATGCACTCACGCTATTTATAGATTTGGAAATGTTTAGAAAGCAAAAGATTTGAAATAAGACTCACGTCTCTTATATGATGTTGTGGTTTGTTAATAAAATGTTAAGTTTATATTTTAGTTTTGGCAACTACCACTAAGTACTATTGTACTTAGCCCTGCATATGTTTATGAATGTGCAGGTTGAGCTGTGATGGATGATGAAGTGTTGCTGAGTGGAGCTTTTGTCAATTTGAAATTAGGCTCAGAAAAGATATATGTCTGCATACATGTATCTCAGTTATGTCTTCCGCTGCAAACACTGATTATGTTTTGGTCAAGTCTATAACTATGTGAATTACTCTTCAAAGAAATATCTAATGCTTACTCGGGTTCATCGAGTATCCTTTTTAATTATATGCGTCAATCCTTCAATGTCTTAAATTTTATTTCAAGAATTAATGCTAGATATCAATGTCTATAATCAAGTTATAAATGAGTCAAATGTGCCCTTTCTAACCCCCCTTCTTAAATCCCTTCCCTAGTCACGATTTCCCGGATTAGCTATCCTTAGTTAAGGCCGGTCGTGACAGAATGGTATCAGAGCGTTCATTTGCTCTGAGTCTAAGAATTTATTTTAGTCAAGCCTAGACTGGATCACTAGAGTGTCTAGAGTTCAATCGACAAAGCTCAACACTTCATCGCATCACACTCAACGAAGCAGAATGGTAAGCTCTTCCAAGTTTTGAGTTGATGTTTGAAATCTTTTATAGCATTTGGCATGATCGAAAAGTGGGAATTGACACGACATCAAAGTGTGTATCAGTCAATACTTAAGTTATATTGTTATTGAGTGAAATGACCGACGCAAGCACGATTAAGTATGACTATGGTATGAGTTCCCATGAACATAGAGCTATTAAGTTAGGAGATCACCTCTACGACAGAACATAGAAGAAAACGTAGAAGAAATTCAACTATATCTTTTGGTGACTGAAGTGATGACAGTAAGACAAGTGATATGTATAGAATTTTTATAAGCTCGTGATTTATATCCACTATAAATCTCCATGACTTATGCCTAAGTATCAAATTGAGATGCTATGATATTATATGCTTAATTTTTTTTTTATGACTCATGGATTTGGGATGCTAAGGACCCTTAAAGTTTACTACATCAATGTTGTCATTAGAGTCATGACTTGTTTACAAGTTATAACAAGTTAACCTTTACAAGAGTTCTTTTGAGGTTTGTATTATATGCTTGAGTGTATTAATTGACAAATCTTTGCTATCAGAATGCCACCTAAGAGAGGTCGCCCTGTGAGAAATAATAACAATCGCAGAAACCATAATGCCATACCAGAAGAACCCCAAAATGATCAAGAACATAACCCACACCCTCCGCCTCCAACTAAGAGAGTCGAGGAACTCTTTTTAAAACAAAACCCACCTACGTTTGGTGGGACGAGCGAGCCGGCTGAAGCTGAAATTTGGGTGCGTGCAATGGAGCGCATCTTCAACTTCCTACGTTGTACTGATGAGGAGCGCCTCTCTTGCGTCTCATTCCAGCTGACAGGATCAGCTGATTTTTGGTGGGAGGCACGTCGAAAAACTATGACCCCTGAACAATGGGCAATTTATACGTGGGAAGATTTTAAGGCGGGATTATATGACAAATATATTCCGAAAAGCTATAGGAAGAAGAAAGAGGCTGAATTCTACGATTTGAAGCAAGGAAAGAAATCTGTGGTTGAATACGATAGGGAATTCTGCAACCTGGCTAGATTTGCTCCACAACAAGTGGACACAGATGAGAAGATGGCAGAAAAATTTTGTGCCGGTCTGAGGCATGAAATTAGGATGACTCTAGCAAGCCACGGAGGACTCTCATACACGGAGTCTTTGAACAGGGCACTTGACATTGAAGCTGCAATGCCATCGGATAAGTCAGCTCCACCACTGACCTCGACGCCAAATAACCCACCAGCACCCTCACATACTCTCAAAGGGAAGCGCAAATGGGGCAACACTGAAGACAATATCAGTCAAGCCAACAAGAGAGTATGGCAAGAAAATGAACAGGCCGAACAGTTTAATCAACAAAGGCATGAGACACAGACTAACTCCGACCCAACTAGGGGTAACCGAGGTCAGCAAGGAATTTCACCTTGCCCCAATTGCGGTAAGATGCATAGGGGTATCTGTCGGGCTGGAACTAACGGGTGTTACAATTGTGGCCAAAAAGGTCACTACTCCACACAGTGTCCCAACAGACAACAAGGTTCAACAACTAAGCCCACCCACACCCATCCCTTACAAGCAATACGCGGACACCTTCAAATTCAGCCTCAAGAACAACAGTCACCACAACAGGGGGCAACTTATGCTTTTAACCAGGGACACTTGGAAGGTATGATAAGTTTATAAGAATACTTATCACTATCATGTTTAGTAGAGATGCTTTACATATCCTTGCTACCACACCATGCATGGTAATAATCAGCTTCGAGTGAGCTAAGTGCAATCTAGTGATAATCACACAACTTAGGATTACCATTGATATCCGCTTTAATCTAGTGATTGGAAACATCATATTTTATACAAAGATACTAAAAAAAAAAAAATAATAATAATAATAATAATAATAATCGATCAAGAAGTGTAGAAGATAAGGGACAAATTAGTTACCTTAAACATCTCGGAGTATGCAAATTTCGGGACGAAATTTTTGTTAAGGGAGGTAGTATGTAGTAGCCCGCTCTTTTATTTATTTATTTATTTTTATTAAGATCAGTGATTACAATAATTGTTATATTGCATCTTCAGTTATGGTAAATCCAGTGTTTAGTTATCAACTAAATCAGCTCAGAAATCTGAATTTGATGCCATTGCGTGATATGATCGCAATTGAATTATTGAAGCATTCAATAATTTATTATCCAGTTTAATAACTGACTTAGCGAAGTCAAGTTATTAATTTATATGCGATAGAAATATTATTTCTATTATTTACTTGGAAGTCGTGATATAATTCCGAATTTAAGAACGAGTTAAATTAGATATTTAATTCGTAGAGAGTTATAACGAAGTGTCGTTATTTAGTAGAACCCAATATTTGTTTTACAAATACTTGATTAATTAATCAAGGCAAGAGATTTTTATTAGTCACCTCAATTCTATTTACTTACAATCATCATTTTTCTTTCACACTCCCTACGCTCCTACACTATCAATAGAGTATACAAAATCAAGAAATAAAATATAGATAGTACACGCATAGCAGCCCCTTTTCTTTAACTCTGCTAAGGTCATACTCTTTTCCCTGCAAAAGTCACAATTTAATATTTGAAGCATGCTAAGATACAACTAGGATCAGACGCACCCTATGAGTACTCCACTTTTCAAAGTTTCACATGAAATTCCACTATTAGTCAAAAAAAAAAAAAAAAATTTATGGCAGCCACCAACCTATTTCATTTTTGTCAAAAATTTGCAGCAAAATTTCCACATTTGCTGTAAATAGTTTTCAAGTTTTGCGGCCTAATCTGCCTATAAATTGAGGGCTTCATAGTAGCCTGAAAATCACCAACTACGATTCCCCCTCCTTCCTTTATGCACCAAAAATCATAGAGAGTTTATTTCAGCTGCAATCTGGACCCCAAGAGGTAAGCTAAACTTAAACTTCTCCATTTTCTTCTTGAGTTCAGCCTGCAATGGTTAAGCAAAATCCACAATTATGTTTCAGTTTATTCATTCCTGAATTCATTAGCACAGCAGCCAACCAAGCACAAAAAAACACAGGTGATTGCTAATCTCATTTTACTCTAGTTCATGCTACATGATTTACACCAACATGATTTTCACAAAAGATTAACTTACGAAATCCAAATACCCAACTGTTTCTATTAAAGAAATACCTTGACCAATGCACCAAAAATCAAATTTGCAGCAATACCCAATTGTTTCTATTAACTTACGAAATCCAAATACCCAACTGTTTCTATTAAAGAAATACCTTGACCAATGCACCAAAAATCAAATCTTTACAAATCCGAGAATTTCATTTTGCTGTTTTGGTTTGGGAATGAGTGAAGAGAAGAGGGGGAGGTTGTCGGAGGCCCGATGCCGGGCTGACGATGATGCGGCGGCCAGCGCCGCATGAGTGGTGGCAGCCCGTGGCTGCTCACGGTGAAGGCAGGCGAGGCGGCGCGGTTTGAGGCAGGACGGTGCAAGGCGGCACCCGACGCCGCTGAACTCGGCCGAAGCAGGCGAGCGGCGGCGGTGGCGTTTCCTCCATGGCCGTCTGCCTTCGGACACGGGCGCGAGAATGGGGGAGGCAGATGGGAGGATGGTGAGAGAGAAAGAGAGAGAGAGAGCCGAGCACTGTTGTGAGAAAGAGAGAGATGCAATGTTGATAAATTAAGAGATAGTGTGTGCTGCTTTATAAAAAAAAAGAGGGGAGTCTCGATAAATAGAGAGAACCGATGATAGTGAGGTTAAAGAGAGAGAGAGATGTCGGTAGAAAGAGAGAGGTGTGAGAGATAAGAGTGATTTGTGAGAAAAAAATAGAGAGAACCGAGATTGAGGGAGAGAGTGAGGATTTTGGGCTTTCTTATTGGGCCTAGTTCATTTTATTTGTTGGGCCGGAGATTAATTCATTGGGTCATCTTTTGGGCTTTCTTTTTGGGCCGAATTTATTTAATGTTCTTGGGCTGGAATTTATTTAATTTTATTGGGCCTGTTTCAGATTTGTTTAGTTCAGCCCAGCTGTTAATTCGTCATTTGAGCCGATTAAATTGTCTATTGGACTAAGATTAATTCTTTCCAGTTCACATTAATTATTATTTGGACTCCTATTATTTAATAATAATGGGTCTCGAATTTATATTATTTGGGCTCCTACAATTTAATTGATTAAGTCCAATGAAATTTATTTAGTTAAGCCCAATGAGACTTATTAATTTAGGCCCCACTATTAATCCTAATTATATTTAATTAGTGATTTTTTTATAAGTAAGTTAGACTAATTCAAGATGAGTAGATTATTAAGATTTACTATCTGATTTCATAAAACGAGCTTTAATCCTATAGTTGGATTATTATTAGAAATTTCTCGGTTTATTATCTCAGAATAATAATTAACGGAATAAGAGTCATGCATAGTTATTTTATGCATTCGCATTTATTTGAGAATTTCCCTCGAATTAAAATCTTGTTTATTTTCTCGTATTAAAGGTCAAGCACAAGAGTTTAAGGCTTAGTCGTGAGTCTCGACTACCAGGTGGGCATTTATTATGCGTAAAATAAAAATGCTATTGAAGAACTATGCAACTCTCATGCTTTAAAATGCAAAATTTGATTTTTAAATGAGTTATGCTTTATTATGCTTAAATGAGTTAAAACTTTATTTCTCTTTATTATCTACACTTGTCACGCTTTAATAATTTACGCTATGCTATTTACGCTTAAATTACGACTTAAATTTTTATAATTTATTATTTATGCTTTGTTACGCTTTTAAGTGATTTACGCTTAAGTGAGTTACGCTTTGTTACGCGCCTATGTGGTTCATGCTTTGTTACGCTTTAATGCTTTATGCTTATTATTTAACGTCTATGTAAGTTACGCTTTAATGCTTTATGCTTATTATCAAATGCTTATGTGATGATGTTAACGAATTCGATTCCTGAGCAAATAGCTATCTTGCCAAGGAAATATATATATATATATATATATATATATATATATTGCAACGCGACCGTGAGTCAATGAGAAGGTTGACCGGTCAAACGTCCGTTGAGGGAGGCCTCCCTCAACGGTACGATGCTAGCGTCTGTTGGGGGAGGCCTCCCTCAACAGTACGATGCTGTGTCCGCTGAGGGAGGCCTCCCTCACGGCGCGATGCCTGTGCTCGTTGAGGAAGGCCTTCCTCACGACACGATGCTTCTTAATAGGACTTTCGATGATGAAGAATGCACTCACGCTATTTATAGATTTGGAAATGTTTAGAAAGCAAAAGATTTGAAATAAGACTCACGTCTCTTATATGATGTTGTGGTTTGTTAATAAAATGTTAAGTTTATATTTTAGTTTTGGCAACTACCACTAAGTACTATTGTACTTAGCCCTGCATATGTTTATGAATGTGCAGGTTGAGCTGTGATGGATGATGAAGTGTTGCTGAGTGGAGCTTTTGTCAATTTGAAATTAGGCTCAGAAAAGATATATGTCTGCATACATGTATCTCAGTTATGTCTTCCGCTGCAAACACTGATTATGTTTTGGTCAAGTCTATAACTATGTGAATTACTCTTCAAAGAAATATCTAATGCTTACTCGGGTTCATCGAGTATCCTTTTTAATTATATGCGTCAATCCTTCAATGTCTTAAATTTTATTTCAAGAATTAATGCTAGATATCAATGTCTATAATCAAGTTATAAATGAGTCAAATGTGCCCTTTCTAACCCCGCTTCTTAAATCCCTTCCCTAGTCACGATTTCCCGGATTAGCTATCCTTAGTTAAGGCCGGTCGTGACATTCACTGAGACAAAACTATGCCTTTCCGCAAAGACTAAGATCTCTTGGAGTCAGAACACTGATCTGAACTCCTCTCGGCTCAAACTTTCGATTTGGTCGGTTGAAAAGAGGTTCGAAAACTTGCCAACTAGATTACAAAGAACAAGTTCTCTGTAATCAGTTATACCTAGGCTTTGGATATACAATATTTGCCTAAGTTCTAAGAGAATGTATGTAATCAGTAGTGACTGATTTTTGGCTTTGTAATTATGTTCTTCGATTCAAACTTTGGAATGGCTTTGAATTGTTGAGTAACGAATTCGGCAGCGTTTCAGCTTATGTAGTTGAATCGATGATGATTGAAGTGATCCTCGAGCTCTATTTATAGGAGAGGTCTTGAATAGATCCGTTGGCTGAAACGGTCTTCAAGAATTCATCCGTTGGAGATAGATTTGAACTTTGTTGAGGCTTGAATCTTCGAGGTTCCTTTGTTTGGTGAGAATGACTACTTTGAGAGCAGGATATACGACGTCTCTGAAAGGTAATCACCAAAAAGGAAGGCTCTGCAGAGAAAGGACGATCCTTGAAATCTCTGCATTTAATGCGGTTGTACTTCTGGAGTGTGTGGCTTCCTTTAGGCTTTGGAGCTTCAGTCCGAGGAAGAATGTTTAACTGATACTTGAATTTAGTATCACTCTGTTGAATCCATGTGGCTCGTATTAAGTAATCAGTCGTAACTGATTTTTGGATTGGTTAGTCAAATATCAGTATTTGACTCTGTCTTTCATCGTTACATCAGTCAGCAACTTTAGTCTTTAGTCTTCAGTCTTCAGTCCTCCGGCTTCAGTCTTCAGTCTTCAGAACAACAACTAAACTAGAAAAAGAACTCTAACAGTTGAGTTCGAGTAGTTCTAGTCTATTACAAGTGAAACCTAAGGATTTTGGTATCATCAAAACTAGGATTAGGATATTTCATTAAGTTCCCAATAGTTTACGTTTGATACGTCTTTACGACGGAATATAAAAAATGAAAAAAATGAAAAAGTTAATTAACAACGGAATATTTCGTCGTGAAACGGTCGTTAAATTTGACGACTATATTTTCCGTCGTAGGTGAACAGTACGACCAAGCAAAATGCGACTCCTGTCATTCTGTCGTGGAATTTGAAATTTTCATCGTTAATCGTGATTAGCTACAGTTTAGCTACGGAAATTTCTGTAGTTAATTTTGAATTTTTTTGCGGTGCTTTTGGGCATGGATATTAGGAGATTAAAATTAGGAAGAAAAAGAGTGCGGTGATATGATATATAATCAAGTTCTTATTAGTGTAGTCAAATAAAGTCTTCAATCCAACTCCATTTCTTCTATTCCCGATCGCCGTACGACAAGCAACGACGGCTTGCGGAGCTCGGCGTCTTTGTTGCGATCGTTGATGGAGCTCAGTATCTTCAACTCAACCATCCTGGCCTCATGAATCAAATTCACACATAAAGTCATGCCCTCAATTACCAAGCAACAAAAAAATTCCAGAATCAAATTCACAAAATTGAAAAAATTGAATAAGCATTCTAAAATCAATTAATCATAAAGCTTTTCCCTCAATTATCAAGCAGCAAAGCAATCGCCGTCAAGCAACAATTCCCGCAATTACACATAAAGCTTTTCCCTCAAAAGTAGTGCGTTCAATTTTAAAATAGCTTTTAAAACAACATGGAGATAACACAACACTGTCTGACTCGACCTCCAAAAGTCAAATATAATAATTCTATTCTTTTTGTGATTCGCAAGGATACATAGAAACATATCCACTTGTTCTTCAACACACACATATTTCCATTAGTGAAGCCTCTTAACTCTAATAGGAAAAGGCAAAGTCTATAAAAAATGTTGTGATCTATGCAAAGACTGACAATAATTGCAGTATCAGTAACTCCTATTATTCTATTTAAGTGTTTAACCCAATGTGGAATCCTAGCTATCATAGAAGAAGCTTGGAGTGGAATACTATGCTTCATTTTTCTTGTTGACATTCTAAGTCGAAGGTCTAGTACACAAATTAGCACAATAAAGTATTTGTGCAATTTTTCCTCAATTAATAGGTAAAATTTTGTGTTAACAGAATGAAGAAGAAAATTGTAGAAAATAAGAGATTTTTAGTGAATTTTAGAGAACCTGAAAGATACGAGAAGTGACTAGCTTATTAATTTGGAATAAAAATTAATTAATTTTATTTTCTTTGGCCCATTAACAAAGTGGTGGCTTAGATTAGGTGTTTGGCTTTATAATGCCTTGACTTTTGTTATTGGCAGAGGACGTATTAGATATTGGCGGCTAAGCATTAGGCTTTTTAATTGAAGGGATGTTGGGAACTTATTGAAATATCCTAATCCTTGTTTTGATGATACCAAAATTCATAGGCCTTAATTGTAATAGACTAGAATTGTTCAAACTCAAGTGTTAGAGTTCTTTTCTAGTTTAGTTTGCTGTTCTGAAGACTGAAGACTGAAGGACGAAGGACTGAAGACTGAAGACTGAAGTTTACCAACTGAAGTATCAGTTGAAGAATTAGTCCGGAACTGATTACTTAATGCGTGCCACGTGAATTCAGCGGACTGATACTAAAGTCAAGTATCAGTTAAACATTCTTCCTCGAACTGAACCTCCAACGTTCAAAGAAAGCCACGTACTCCAAAAGTACAGCTGCATTAAATACAGAGATCTCAGGATCATCCCTCTCTGCAGAGGTCATTCCTATTTGGTGGCTACTTTATCAGAGACGTCACATCTCCTGCTCTTCAACATAGCCGTTTCTTACCAAACAAGGAACCTCGAAGATTGAAGCCTCAACCCAAATTCGAAAAGCTCTCCAACAGAAGAAATCTTGAAGACGTTCTCCACCAACGGATCTATTCAAGACCTCTCCTATAAATAGCGCTCGAGGATCACTTCAATCTTCACCGATTCAACGACATAAGTTGAAACTCTGCCAAAATTATTTCTCAGCCAAAGCTTAACCTCTCCAAAGCTTGAATCGAAGAAGAGAATACCAAAGCCAAAAATCAGTCACTGCTGATTACATATATTCTCTTAGACCTTAGGCAAACCCTTGTTTACCCAAAGCCTAGGTCAAAACTAACTCCAAAGAACTTGTTCTTTGAAGTTTAGTTGGCAAGATTTCAAACCTCCCTTCGAAAGATAGAATCGAGTGTTTGAGTTGAAAATGAGTTCAGGAAGGTACTCTGACTCCGTGAGATCCTAGTGCAGGTTCGTGCTAGGAGTGGAAAATCCAACGCGAGTGAAGTGTTGGTACTGAAGATTGGATCTTCACTTGATTCGGTTGTGTGCACCCGGCTAAGCACATGGATAGGTTTGCAATGCACCAGTAAAAGCACTTGAAGAGTAAAGTTGTTGGTCTGATCAACCGACCGTGGATGTAGGAAGTGTTTTCCGAACCACGTAAAAATCTCTGTGTTATTTACAGCTTTCAGTTTTACATTCTTACTTGTGCTCTTCAATTGATAAATTGAATACTGATTAAATGCAAAGAGAAACCTAAGACCAACAACGTGCTCAGCAAATGCTATTACGAAATAAAGTTATTTTCGCTGCGTATGTTATCAGTCTGACTGATCTATCGTCTGATTGTAAGGAAGACTTGTAACATATCTGTTTTAGCAAACTCGACTGAAGCCTTAACGTGCATCAGTTAAGTTCCAGTAACTTAACTGATATCTCTTTACTGAAGAGTATTTTAGTATTAGTCATCAACCCTATTTGGTGAAAACTTCTTTCAGTTAACAGGCGTCTAAGTTTGCGTGTAAAGTTTCATTTTGATCTCTAACTTGAGATCCCTCTGATTTTGAAAGAAAAATAGCCTATAGGTGTATTCCCCCCTCCCATACACCTATTCGAGACCTTCCAGTCCTAACAATTGGTATCAGAGCAGGTTGTTCGCAAGAACATTCTGTTTCTAATTAGGTTCTAATTGAACTAGATCCTTTTTCTCAAAGGTCTCGAAAAACTTCTCTTTCTAAAAAGTGCTTGCTATTTGCTCTATCTGTTGTTACATGTTCTCTCTTTTTTGATGGAGACTAACCACAGCAGATTATCCTCTCTACCTATGTTTAGTATTGAAATATACGACATATGGAAGTTTCGGCTTGAAAGCTTCCTCACCGCCCAACATTGCCGAATGTGGAAAGTCATCACCAATGGACCAATCATCATCACCGAAACCGTCAAAAGAGTTCCCGTTGACCCAAATCGGGATCCATACGATGAGGTCCAGATCAAGCATAAGGCAGACTTCACCACAGAAGAAATGAAGCATGATGAGCTAGACAACCTCGCCAAAAGCATCATCTCCGGCACAGTTCCAGACAAGCATGTCACCAAGATCATCAAGTGCAAAAGTGCAAAGGAGATGTGGGACATTCTTGAAAGAATGTGCGTAGGATCCGAGGAAATCAAGGAGAACAAGCTGTCCATTGCTTGCTAGAAGTTCGACTCCTTCCCGAATGAAGTTCAATCCATCTCGAAGGACAAGTACACTCAACGAGAAATCAACTTGAAGATTCTTCGAGCACTGCCGCGAGGAGATTGGCAAATCTATTTAGTTGCTCATCAGAACAAGCTTGGATTCAGTCAGCTCCCGACAAACAAGCTCTTCTCTGACCTCTTGGCAAATGAGTTCGACATCCAGAGAAATCTTGGAATCAAGAAGGCTGGAGGATCAGACGAAGATGGTCCATCAACCTCAAAAGGAGCAGCATTGAAAGCTTCAGCAAGAGAAAGCAAGAAGCAGACGAAGGAACCAACAGAACTCAAGCCCGAGGACTTCTTCAGTTAATATGCTTTGTTGACTGAAAGATTCAACAAGATGGAGTCAAAATTCTACAAGTACAGAAGTGATGTGTGTGATTTAGTTGTCTAGATTCGAGTTATTTATCGTATGATTTTATTTGATATTACCCAAGTCGTTGGTGTTTTGGCGCAGGAATTACCTGGATGGAGAATGAAGATGGCAGATGCCGGGAGATGATGAAAGTCAAGAATTTTGATGAAGTTGGCATGATTTTGAAGAGATAATTAGAGCTGGGCTTGGAGTTATTTATTTTATATTTAGTTAAGCCTTAAACTCTTGTTTTTATTTATTTTTGGGCCTTTGTGGTGTTGGCCGATTAAGCCCATTTAGTGGGCTAAGAGACGGTTATTTGAGGGATTAAATCCCTTAACCTTATGCTCCACTCATCCGCCAACTAAGGAGTATTATATATATTAGAGGATTAATTTAGTTTTGAGAGAGCCGCTAGTTAGGGATAGGAGTTAGGTTTTATTTTAATTTCTTGAACTCTTGCACTACACGTATTATTGCATAGCATTAGAAATCAGTTGTTGATTTTGCTTTTGATTTTCTCTAGGGGGATTGGCGTTTGACTTGAAGATTTGTGGGTTGATTTTCTTCTATTTTCGTGCTTGTATTTAATTGCAGTTTATTATTTTGTTTTATGATTGCTTTTATTTATTTTAGTGTTTTTAGTTTAAATATGAGTTGCTAATTTCTTAATTCGGCGAGAATAATGAAGTATTGATTTAATAACCTGTGACACCTAATTGTTCATATAATTGATTCCTGTTGATTTTGATTTGTTCCTTGTGTTTAAAGATAGTTCTGATTTAATTTAAGCCTGATCAACTTAGGTTAAATTGGATTACAGTCAATTGGTTCCTCCAATCCGTAATTGTTGGAATATGGCTGATTAGTGATAAAGCTACCATGTTCGTAGTAGGAATAAATTGGTAGATGAATTATTACTAGCGTATCTAGGATAATTTATCTAAACTGGGTTCCTTCATCTTAATGCTATTAGAATATTAAATTTAAGTCTGACGTCTCCAGCTAGGTTATATTTTAATAAGGGAAATAAGCAGGTCTGGTGTCTCCAGCTATTTATCGATACAGTAAGTAGGAATTGGGGTACGTCCGTTGCGTTTCACGGTATCCTATAACTGGTTGGTTGATAGGGATTAATTAATCATTGCATCGATGATCAGAGTCATTAAATTAATATGGATTTATTCGAGCCGAGTTACCTTTTCTTTGATTTATTTCTAGTGTGATTTTCGTTGATTTATTTGTTTTCTTAGTAAATTAATGTTTCTATCACTTTAAGGCGTGGTGGCTACACCAAAAAATTAGATCTTTAGGAATTTGATTGCAAGTACCCGTTCTCTGTGGTTCGACCCTGCTTGTTACTATACTCATTTAATTCTTGGTGAGATTGCAGGAATTATTTGGTGGAAAACGACGACCACCAAGAAGGTTCCACAAGCAGTATTACAAAGGAAAAGAAAGAGAAAGCAACCCCAGACATTCCACTGATCGAAGCGGAGAAAGAAAGTCAGCCGCCTTCGACATGAAAGATATGGAATGCTTTGGATGCAAAAAGAAAGGGCACTTTCGAACTGAATGCCCTGAACTAACGCAGTCTGAGCGCAAAGAGCTGAAAGCCAAGAAAGATCGCAAGTATACGAAGAAGAAAGCGATGGTTGCTGACGATGCTGGATCTTCCGAAGACACATCAGAATCATCCGACTTCAACTCTACCAGCTCAGATGATGAGAGCCAAGCCCTGATGGCCAATGAAACTGAAAGCGTGGCCGACAACAGCTATGACAATGGAATGAATGGCTCAGAGGTAATCTCTCACTCAAAAACTCCTTATACTGATAATTCCCTGGTATTTTCAGGAAATCATTTAGAATCTGGAGAAAACTCAGGTGATGAAACTGACGAGTTCGATCAGCTCATGACTGATCCTTGTCAGTTGAGGAAAATGTTTGAAGATCTCCTCAAGCGGAATCAGAAAATGGAAAAGGAGATCAATGATGAACGAGCCAAGAATCAGACAATCATCTACATTTCGATGAAACTTGTCTTCATCAACTAATCATGGAGAATAGTCGACTGGAAGAAAAGCTCAGAATCTCCAACTCAGAATGTGACAGAGCATCTCATGAAATCAAGAGGCTCAATCACAAATTGGAAGAAACAGTCAAGGACTGCATGATGAAGTCTCCCATGATGAGCAACTTTCCATCAAAAGGCCTCGTTGAAAGCATTGGAGGAAAGGTTACTGCAACTGATAAAGGAAAGAATATCATGATCAACGCAGTGAACGATACTTCTGAAAACAACACATCAGAAGAATTAAGAGATCATGATATGGATGAAGTTCGGAAACGCAAACTGATGGCAAGGACAAATGTTCCTCCTCCTCAAAGCTACAGACGAGCAAAGGAGGCCCCCAACCAGATCATCCTACTGAGAAGACCGGAAAGCATATTTCAGTCAAAGATTGGGCAAGGAACATCAGGACTCAAGAAGAATCTTACTCACCATTCTAGGAGGATGAACAACAACATCAGTCAGAAACTGAAATCAGTTCAGTTCCAAAAAGAACAACATCCATGGAGACAAAGCAATGATAGGTCCAGACGAGCCAAACGCCATTCTCGATGACAAGCGACTGGACATCATGTGACTCATGTTCCACGACATCAGTCAAGTCTCCATCAGACTAGAATGACTCAAGTATCTCAAGGAAGATACTTTGTAGAGCAAAGAAGACGTCAACAACTCATCAAACAAAGCTTCTACGAGAGTGAGGTTCTCAAAAGGAAAGCTCAACAGAAGATTGCTCAAGTGCCGACTGAAGCGCCAACCAGACAACCAACAAAGTGCAAGTGATCATCTCCAAGATCTGTTCTGAAGCAGATATGGGTTCCAAAGGGAACACGAGCTAACATTGAAGGACCCAAACATTGATTGGGTACCTAAATTAACTCTTCCTTGCAGGTCAAAAACAGGAAACATAAAAAGAAGGAAGAAGTTAAAGCTTCAATCAGAACATGGTATCTGGATAGCGGCTGCTCGAAGCACATGACGGGCTACAAAGAATATCTAACTCAATATGTTGAGAAAGCTGGATCAAAAGTTGCATTCAGAGACAACTCAATCGGAGAAACAAAAGGCTATGGTGTGCTCGACATGGGTAACGCCAGTATCAGTAATGTTAGCTTTGTTTCTGGTCTTAAACATAATTTGTTGTCTGTGAGTCAATTTTGTGACAGCGGTTTCACAGTGAAGATCAAAAAGGATGAATTCACTGTTAAAAACAACCAAAGAAAGGTGGTTATGAGAGGATTCAGACAAGGAAGTCTCTACGTCGTCTCATGGGAAGACAACCCTCCAGAAACATGTCTCATCAGCAAAAGCAGCTCGGAGCTCAACTGGCTGTGGCACAGGAGACTCAACCACCTCAACTTCAAAATGATCAACAAGCTTGCTAAACATCAACTGGTAGAAGGTTTGCCTTCTATTGTGTTCCAGAAGATGCAAGAATGTGAAGCATGCAAAAGAGGAAAGCAGACAAGGACGTCATTCAAGTCAAAGTCGGGACACTCATCTGAAAAGATTCTTCAACTACTTCACATGGATCTGTTTGGCCCAATCTCTCCCAGAAGTTACAATGGTAGGAAGTATACCTTAGTTGTTGTGGATGATTATTCACGATATACTTGGGTTATCTTTCTCTACACCAAGAAAGAGACACTGCTAGAATTGCCAAAGCTACTGAGAAGACTAAGCGTTGAAAAGGAAGTCAACATCATCAGCATCAGATCAGATCGTGGGACTGAATTCCTTAATACTGTCATTCGTGAGTATTGTGAGGAACAAGGAATCAGTCATCAAACTTCTGCAGCAAGGACTCCTCAACAAAACGGAGTAGCAGAAAAAAGAAACAAGTTTTTGAAAGAAGCAGCAAGGACGATGCTAGCCGAATCAAAACTCCCCTTAAAGTTT